>NW_026137588.1:1238306-2476613 GCF_009805555.1 Andrographis paniculata
AAATTCCACTCAAAATATTTTGAAGGATATTTGTAAGAAAAATTATACAAATATAAGGATACTTTTAATGTTAAGTACAATGACGCAAAATGTAAATGTGACCCTGCGAAGGAAATATGATTTTTTAATTTACTACAAAAATTCAAAAGATATATTTGTATGAGACGGAGGAAGTATAACTTTCTACTATTTGAACTTCACAAGTCCTCGAAAAAAAATACTTTATAAAATTTTATATCAAATATTATTTGAATAAAATATCTGAAATTTCAAACTCAATTTAGGCGCAAAAAGAATAAAAAGATGCACTTGTGAATGAAATATCCCTAATAAACATAAAGAAATATCGTGCATTTCTCAACCATCTCTATTTAAGGGATATACAACATGGAAAAATCTTTGACAAATTACGCTGGAAATGGTTACCGTGTTGATTAGTATTAATTAGATTTGTTAAGGCCATCTCCAATCCAGCACCAATCTACCAACCCAGCGCCATTAGCGTCGGTTGCAACCGACGCCAAATCGTGCGCCATTTTTTGGCGTTGCTACAGTACTTTTGGCGCTGCTTCCCATTTTTTTATTTTTAAAATTTTTAAATTTTAAATTATAAAATAAAAAAACTGTTTAAAATAATAGAAAAATTAAATATTTGAAGAATAATAGTGAAAAATAGAGTTATGGTTGGAGTAAAATTACTGTAGCAACCGCATATTTAGAGCTAAAACTGGATAAATGAAGTTGATGAGTTTGGCCTAACAATGTACACTCACATGATTGAGGTTAAATTAATGAGATGTATTGTATGTACCATTACTTAATGTTATGCATTGTGTTATGTTAACATGTGATCTAAGCTGAGATCAAGTATTGTATATACTGTGTGGACTATTACCACGTGTTGATAGTATTTATATTATACCAATATGTAATTTTGAGATGAAATCGACTATAACATTTACTATGTATACTTCTACCATATGCTGTCAGCACTTGCATAATTATTGCCAATAAAATTTGTATTCAAGGCAAATCTCAAACAAAATAAATCGTTGTATTACCAATTTTCGACTCAATCTATAATTGCACACTCCAAATTGTTTCATTAAATTCTTTGCATATACATTGCATCGACAATTCTTACATCCTTCTTGAATTCACAGGAGAATGGACATACCTCCATGTACACTTGGATATTAAGCACTGGCTGGTGGGAAACACGCGCATCGATCAATCTCGACTCCGTGGTTGTTATTTCCATCTTGTGCACAGTCTTAATCGGAGGATTTATATACATCCACAGGTTCTGTATTTATTTGTGAATTTTTCTACAAATATTATACACAAAATAGTGATAGCAAAAAATCTTGACATAATATTATCACAAAATTGTCATCCGTGACTTTTAATTGCCGCGAAATTTTAATCTGAAAATTTTCCCACAACTTCCTGGTGGTTTCGAAACTCAAGCGTAAATATTTCTTTACTTTACTTTAAAAATTGCATGACCCCCTTATACTTTAAAAAATATTTTATGAAACCTCTCAGCTATGCAAAAAAAATATAGATAGGAAATCATCTTTTCATCATATGAGGGAGGTTTCATAGTGGTGGAATTTCATATGATGTTTTAAATTTAAAGTATGAGGGACGTCATGCAAATTTTAAATTATAGGAAAATTTTACGCTGAATTTTGAAATCACACGAGAGTTATGAGCAATTTTTTCAATTTAGATCTACCACAAATTTCTACAATTATTAGCCTTTTTCCACTAGTGTACCCGAGTTTTCATTTTATACTCTCATTCTTCAGATTGAAATCGGAACACCGGAAATCGATGAAGCTTATAGTGGCAGTTGCCGGCGCATATTGCCTTTGGTGTGCCAGCCAGATTTATGTGGTTGTTCCGCGGCGACCGGCTGTAGGTGAAGAGGCTGATTTGGGGGTTCTTGTGTTCCTTGCTGTGTTCTATTTCTTGCCTCATTGGTTTTGCATTATGTCGATGAATCCGGCAGCTGATTCGACGCGCCACCTTCCACTTTGAAATCACTCGACTTCGACTTCAACTTATCTTTGCACTTGGGGCAATGACGCAGCTAGTCATGAGGTTTTAAAGAAGATGCAGGCTGAAAACTATTTCCCAAAACCTCTATTCGGCCGGGCTGGCTTGATTCGAGAAGTCGAGAATTTCTGGAAAAGTCCATTGAAAATAAACTTCTGGAAGGGCTCCTTAAAAAGGTAAAAGCCCATTGAAAAATAACGAGAAAAAAATAAAAAAAAAACCTCAAACCCTTGTGTTGTACTTGGTAAAAGAATGTTGTATTAGTGTATGTGGCAGATAGATTAACTCCCAAAATATAGGAGAGTTGAACCTTCAATCTTCAGTGTTGAATGATGAAAGGCAAAATTGCCTATAAGTTTTTGTTTTGAAACTCAACG
The DNA here is from genome assembly GCF_009805555.1 of Andrographis paniculata. Lineage (NCBI taxonomy): Eukaryota > Viridiplantae > Streptophyta > Magnoliopsida > Lamiales > Acanthaceae > Andrographis > Andrographis paniculata. The sequence continues at coordinate 1,240,748 of NW_026137588.1, forward strand.
TAAATTCTAGTTTACTTTGAAAATAAGTTCAATATTAAGTATTGAACAATGAAAGACAAAATTGCTTATAATTCTTAGTTTTGAAATTCAGCGTAAATCGTGTACTTTAAAAATTATATCATGAATTTTTTTTTATTTTTTTTGGTGTGATAAGAATATTATTTTTTAAATATATTTTTTGTATGACAACATTTTTAAAGTGTAAACGAACACCATATTATATTAAAATAATTTATAATTACTGTAATAGAAAATATATTTATATGCATGTGAAATAAATAATAACATTTTAAAAATAAATAAGAAATAAAAAAATGAATTGAAAAAGCTCTTTTTCGAATGCCGGGAGAAATTAGCTTTTTGGGGCAATAAGCTATTTCAAAAAACTAATTTACTAAACATTTAAATTAGCTTTTTGACCGTTCAAATAACTAAAAATTGTTAAATAAGCTAAATAAACTGTTTGCCAAACACCCATTGTATTTTAGAGTGAATGTGTTTTTTTATTTTATGCCTAAGAAATTATTTCAATAATATAAAAAAATAGAAATATATTGATTTATATTTTTTTGAATAAATAGAATTATATTATATTATATACTGTGTTTAATGCATATATATTTTAATTTTTAATATTTATTTGGAATTGTGCCAACTCATACAAATATTTTTACACATATAATATATATAAATGTACTGTATTTATTTATTTAGGAGAAATAAAAATAGAAAATTATAATTAAATTCTATTTTTACAAAATTTGGAAAATAATTGAAATGAAAAAAAAATTGAAAACAATGTTAATTCAGCAAGGATTATGTGCTGAATGAATTTCATTGAACAATAGTTAAGATTTTAATTAATTTTAATTTATATCATTAATTAATATCATTAATATGAACATATATAATTAATTATAGTTATTAAGTAAGTGATGTTAATTTGAATGTTTAGTATTTATAGTTTAAAAAACAATATTTGTATTTATTTTTTATTTTTATACACATATAGGCTTTGTTCTTTTTTTTTTTTCCAAAACAAATTATGCATTATACATATTTATTATTTTTACATTATGTACATAATTTTTTATATCCAGATAAAAAAAAAAATTTTTTTCCAATAATTTTACGAAACAAACACATCTATATATTATTTTTAAATAGTTTTAAAAATTTGAATATTCAAAAAAATATATATAAATATTATATTCACTCTTATTTTTAAATAGTTTTGAAAATTTGAATATACAAATATATATATATATATATTATATTCACTCCAGAGTAGAAATAGATCAGACTGTCTATGATCTGACCTAATTTATTTATTAAAAAGGTCAGATCAATTTTTTTTTAAACTTTTTTTATTTAAATAAAACATACTTAGGCTTAAAAAAACTTTTTTAATTAACAAACAATCTATTTATTATTATTTTTTTTTTTATAATTATTTTTCATTATTATAGATTAAGAATAACTTTCTATCTAATAATATTTTTTATTAAATAATTTTAATTATAAATTTATTATATAAAAAATAGATTTTTTACTTATATATATTAAATAATTGTATGCATTTTATTATTATTTTTTTTTATTTCTAATGCTAAATTTGCAAATAAATAAATAAATAAAATATTATATAATTTTTTAAATAGGCCTTGTAGGTGTCAGACTTTTAAAAAAGTTAAACTCAAATTTTTTAAATTTTGTTTTTGAGCTTATAGGTCAAATTTAAGCCAAATATTTTTAAAACAGACCAGATCTATTTAATCAAAGTTCGGTGGGACCTGTACTATTTCCACCCCTAATTTACTTTAATCTCCAACCAGTAACCAAACGCAACCTTACTTATTTCATTAATGTGAACAAACAAACATTTGTAGGTATTATTTAACAGCAGCAGTAGCAGTAGCAGTAGCAGGGAGACGAACGAGGTCTTGTGTGTAGAGAGTGTAGTTTTCTTTGACGAAACTCGACTTCCAGACAACCCATAGTCTTGTCTAAAGCCAGGCAGGATTTTTGAGGGGAGACACAACAGCCTTAACCTGCAAGTAATTGTTAAGGCTGTATACACCCTTCTCCCTCCCGATCCCGCTCATTTTGTACCCTCCGAACGGGATCGCCGCATCGAACACGTCGAAGCAGTTCACCCACACCGTGCCCGCCTTCAATCCCCGCGACAACGTGTTCGCCGTATCGATGTTTCTCGTGAACACGCCCGCTGCCAGTCCATACCGTGTCGCATTTGCTCGTTTGATCACGTCGTCGATGTCCCTACATCCCCGAGAATTGGTTTACATTAATTTGGCAAAATTGCCCATAACTCCTTAGTGGTTTCGAAACTCAACGTAAATACTCCATCTACTTTAAAAATTGCATGGCGTCCCCTTATACTTTAAAAAATATTGCATGAAACCCTTATGTTGTGGTTTAGAAACTCAGTGTAAATCTCCACTTTACTTTAAAAAATTACATGACCACCCTTATACTTTCAAAAATATTGCATGAAACCCTCCACCATGCAAAACATACAGATAGGAAATCATCTTCTCATCACATAAAAGAAATTTTATGGGGGTGGGGTTTCATACGACGTTTTTTAAAGTATAAGGGGGTGCCATGCAATTTTTAAATTACAGAGAGATTTTACGTTGAATTTCGAAACTACAGGTAGTTAAGAACAATTTTACCTTTTTTTTTTTTTTTTTTTTTCATTCTCCTTGTTATAATTTGATCGATAATTGCTTACCTGAACTTCAAGATTGATTGAACCGGGCCGAATATTTCGTCTTGCGCTATCGACATGTTGTCCTGATTATATTTTCCGTGAAAAGGACGAAAGAGTTGTTTCATTAGAGTATTGCATATATATGAGTTGATTGAAAAGTTTGCGACGTTGTACAGTCGTAGGTGTTACCTCGACGTTGGAAAATACAGTAGGCTGTATAAAGTAGCCCTTTGATCCAACTCTATTTCCTCCGCATTCAAGATTGGCGTTGCTGTCGCGACCCAATTTTATATAATGAAGAACTTTTTCGAACTGCTCTGCATCGATCTGAAAATCATCGAAGACAATCGTTATTGATATATCGATATTGTTTAAGAAAGAAACACACATATATATATCATAATGGTTAGAGCGTTGCCGATGAGATTAATTATAGTATGTATTGTACGGACTATTATTAACTGAAAATATTGCTTATAATCCACCTATGGTTGAAAAATCGGCACTATACTTCTCTAATTTAGAAATTACACAAGGCTCGTTTGTATTTTAAAAACTATTGAACAGAAATTCTCTAAAAATTGAAGGTAAAATTGTTCATAACTTCCCAATGATTTCGAAATCTAACGTAAAATCTTCTTATATTTTAAAAATTGCATAACTTGCATTAAATTCCACCATCATGAAATCTCCCTTGTGTGATGAGAAGATGATTTATATCTATATTTTTTGCATGGCGGGGGTTCATGTAACATTTTTGAAAATATAAGGAGCGCCATGCAATTTTTAAAATAAAGTGAAAATTTAAGCTGAGTTTCGAAATGACAAAGAAATTCTATATAGCATTTCTGAAAGTATAAGGGGACGCCATGCAATTTTCAAAGTAAATGAGATTTACGTTAAGTTTTGTAATCACAAGAGAATTATGGACAATTTAGCCAATATTGAACGAGACTCTCTTGTATTTTCTAAAATGTTGTATAGAATTCCTTAAAAAAAAGAATTTTGTGCAATTTTTCAAAAATACAAGAATTCTTATACAATTTTTAAATCACAAAAGAAAATGAAATAGACTTTTCAAACCACAAGTAAGTTTAAAGGAATTTTATCTAGATCTTATGCTATTGAGTTATATCTTGTGTATTATCTGTACATTTTTTATGTTAATTACAGTCAGTATGGTAACCGCAATCATATATATACATACCTGTGGACCTTGTTCGACTCCGTCCTTGAAAGGATCGCCTACGGAACGCCTCATAGCACGCGCTTTCGCCTTTTCAATGAACTCATCGTAGATCCGTTCGTGGACATAAGTACGTGAACCAGCGCAGCAGCATTGCCCCTGAGATCAACCAAACAATTTTTCTTCAGTGTTAAAACTAAATTTGATTTGATTCGATGCAAATTTTCGTCGCGCCTTGTACACCTGATTAAAGAATAGCGCGAAGTGCGCTAACTCTACTGCCTTGTCGATGTCGGCATCCTCACAAATAATGAATGGCGATTTGCCTCCGAGCTCTAAAGTCACAGGCTTCAGATTGCTTTTCGCAGCCAACTCCAGCACAACTTTTCCGGTCTCAGTCGATCCAGTAAAAGCAAGCTACCCAAAAATATATATAACGTCGACGAAGAACATATATATGCAATAAAAGTATCGATTAATTTTTGTATAAAATGCAGTGGGTTGTGCAAAAATTGTGGGAGGGGTTCCAACCCACCCTGAAATCCCCCCATTTTTGGGGCTGCCCACAGTGTTACTCCATAACTGTACCTCCGCTCTATTTTTTAAGTTTTTTGTGTTCTGAGTATGTTTGTTTTTTTTTGATGTATTGTGTAATTTTATCTTTTTAGAATATGATATATAATTTTATATTTTAAAAAGTGATATGTAATTTTATTTTTTTGAAAAATAATGTATAATTTAATTTTTGAAAAGTGATATATAATTTTATTTTATTAAAAACAAGGTGTAATTTTATTTTTAAAAGTGATATATAATGTAAAATAATTAAAATTGAGGTGTAATTTATAAATATGAAAAGTTATATAAAATAATATAAAAGAGGAATATAAAAGTGATATATAATGTAAAATAATTAAAATTGAGGTGTAATTGAAGTTTATTGTTGAAATAAAATCAGTGTAGATTTGCTGTAAAAATGGAATAATGGGTTGAAGAAGGCGTAAGTACCTTGTCGACGTCCATGTGACTAGCAAGAGCTGCGCCGGCAGTAGGACCATATCCAGACACAACATTAAGAACACCTTCGGGAAGCCCGGCCTGTTCAAATTCGGACATAAAAAAAAAAAGTTTTCAGCAAATACTTGCAGGCTGTAATAGAAGATCCAAGGAGAAATTAAAGAGTAATCGAGAAGCGACCTCATGGAATAATTTTGCGGCGTAAAGAGCCGTTAAGGGTGTTTGCTCGGCAGTCTTGAGAACGATAGTGTTGCCGCAGGCGAGAGCCGGGCCGACTTTCCAGGCGAACATTAGAAGGGGGAAGTTCCACGGAATGATCTGCCCGGCCACGCCGATCGGCTCATGCAAGATTTGGACGTGGTGAGGCCCGTCAGCCGGCACTGTCAAACCGTGAATTTTGTCCGCCCATCCTGCAATCATCGGATGTTGTCGACTGATTATTTTATCCAATCTAATCATATTTGTTTATATAAATCACTCATGTTTTGAAAAGTAAATTGTACAAGGCTTTGAACTTGTTAAATAATTCTGTGCAATATTTTCGAAAATATAAATTCTAAATTAAGAAGAGAGGAGACTTTTCAGACCACCGGTAGGTTATAAACAATTTTACTTGCACTTTAAGACACTAGGGTGTGTTTGGTTGGGGGATTTTATCCCGATTTTTACTATTCATTAATTTTTTTTAAAAAAATATATATCAAAAATCAAATATTTATTTTTATTTTTAAAAATTATATTAAATATATTTTATATTCAATGAAATTTATTAATACATATTTATGTCACATCATACAACTATTTAAATTAAAATTATTCTACTGTTAAAAACCCAAACCCAAAATTCAAACCTTCTAAAGATATCTGGAGAATTCAAGAGAGTAAAATTGCTTATAAGTTAAATAGTTTGGAAAGTCTGCATTATATTATTTCAACATTTAGAATCTACACGAGCCTTTGGCCATTTTAAAAAATTCCATGCAATATTTTTTAAAATACGAAAAAACTTATGCAATTTTTAAATTATGAGGAGTCTATAATTTTCAAGTTATAAGTCACTCATAAACAATTTTACCTACATTTTAAAACACTACTGAAAGATTCAGAAGAGTCTTGTTTTTATTACCGGCATAATAATGGAACAGCCGCGCAAACATCGGGATTTCCGCCTTGAGGGCCTGCTGGTACGGTTTTCCATTGTCCCATGTCTCGAGCTGCGCTAGCTCCTCGGCGTGCTTCTCCACCAGATCAGCGAATCGGAGCATTATACGCGACCGTTCCTGAGATTATTTATTTGATCATGTTTACTTAGTCTGATTATATTGAAAAAATCGAGAAAAGTAGATGAAGGTGAGCACATTTTAAGAATAAGTATCCTTACATAGGCGGACATTTTTGGCCACGGCCCGTGATCGAATGCTTTGCGCGCAGCGGACACGGCGCGGTTGATGTCTTCTGCATCACCTTCGGCGACATGTGCAATCACTTCACCCGTGCGCGGGTCAAGCGTGGGGAACGTTTTCCCTGATAAATTTTACTGTGAGAGATCGATCTTTTAATTAAAATATGAAATTGAAATTGTTTGTTTCAGTTGTAAGAAATTTTTATATATTTGGTCAAAATTTGATATCTGATTGTAAATATAGACTAAAATTATACAAACTTTATACAAATAAAAGAAATAAAATAGTATCTTAAATAGTCTTTTTAATAAAATAAATAAATAAATAATTGATCACCTTTATTTTTAAAGTTTTTGTAAAAATTAGATAAAAGTTTGTTTTAAAAAACTATAAAATGAAATATAATCAATTATTTATTTATTCGGAAAAATACTATTAATATATTTACCTCTTTTACTTATATAAAATTTACATAATTAAATTTGTATTTACACTCAAATATCGATGAAAAAAATATTTTGCTTAGATTTTAATTTAACCAAAAAGATTTCAAACAATAAATATTTTATGCATCTTACTAAAGTACAATAGAATATTATATAATTTCTCTAACTATATATGTAAAATGTGTATGGGGGTAGGATTGTAATTTATCAACAGCAAGAAGAAACAATTACTCTGCATTTACATCTAACAATTATAATTTCAATATTTTTATTTTAACAAATAATAATTAATTTATTGTTACTTTTTTTACCAAAAAAAAAAATAATAATAAATTATGCAGAATTTTCAAATAAAAAATAGATCATAAGTATAATGAGAGAAGGTGAGTGACCAGAAGCAGAATCGACAAAATTTCCATTGATGAGAAGCTTTGTGTAATGAATCTGCACTGGAGGAGTTATTGCCTCTTCATCCACTGCTGCAGCACTACTGCTAAACCACCTCTGCACAACCCTGCTTCTTCTTCCTGTAATTAATTAATTAATTCAATTATAATCAATATATATATATATATATAGAGAGAGAGAGAGAGAGAGAGAGAGAGAGAGACCGAGAGCAGAAGTAGCAGGGGATGAGCGAGAAAGTAGAGAAGAAATGATTCTGGAAACAGCCATGGATGGATGATCTTGATTTCTTGAAGCTCTGGTGTAATGATAAGATCTGGAAAATGTAGGCTGTGATGTGTCCGAGGCTGAGTCCGAGGCTGAGTCCGAAGCTGAGTCTGAGGCTGAGGTTGGTTCATCACACAGAAATCATATGCTTATCGTTATGCAATGGCAATGGGGGCGTTGTTCTCTGTAGAGTCTGACGTTGCAATTCTTGTCCTGGGGTGTGTATATGTATACATACAGACATATGTATGTATTTTTTGGATTATATATACATATATATGTGTATGTATATCCTACTCTAGTGTATAATTTATTTTATCGCTATCCAATTAAATAAGTGTGTTTCTACTCGTTGGTTTGAAAAAATTTGGTTTGTGTTTGGTATGAAAATAATGTTTGATGGGATGTTTTCTGAGAGAAAAAAATACGCTCCGTCCCTAAATAATCTATCAATTTTTTCATTTTGATCCGTCTCATAACAAAAGTATTCATTTTTTTTTTAGTAATTGTACTGAATGTATGTCGTTACAAATACCATTTCAATTTACAATATATTACACAAATATCGTTACCTTAATTTAGTCTTTTTACCTTTATTCTACTTTATCATAATATAATATTAATATTTCTAAAAATTCGTGTAAAAAATAAATGAATATATAAATATGAAACAGAGAGATTTTTTTTCGAAAAACGCAAAATCAAATAGTAAAATTTGAAAAAATTGCCGTAAAAAAAAAAAAAAAAAAAAAAACAGACCCTATAGCAATCAGTTGTGGTTGTAACCAGGTTCTGATTTCTGAATTTGATTTTCTAGAAAATTTTACATAGAAAATAAAAAAATATTGTATACACTTTTGAATCAGATATAAATATATATTTTTTCAATCTTGGACAAAAATATAAATTTAAATTTTTATATTATTTTAAAAAACTGATAATATTTTATTGGTCCTTAAAAATAAAAAAAATAAGTAAAATAATTTTAATACTTTTGTTTTTAGTATTTATTTATTTTATGACGTGAGAACTCTAGTTGAAAATTCGCACTCAATAGTTTTTTAAATAATATATTAACATTAATGGGTGATTATTACCTTTTTATAATAAAAACTTTGATAATTTTGAATGAATAGACAAAAATATATATATATATATATATATATAAATGGTATCATTTGAACCATAATAAATATTTAATTAGTTTTTGTAAATAAATTTAAAAATATCACTATCATATATATATATGTGGTACAATCAAAGGCCTCGCCGGTGGGGCCTAACCATTTTATTTTATTATATATATATATATATATTAATTTTTTGTATTATAGGTATAAATTTTAAAATTTAAGATTTTCCTTTTTTGTAATTGGCCACTTCTATTATTTTTTTTAAAAAATTATTATTACAAATATTTAATTTAATTGTTCAAATATACTTATTTATAAATTTATGAAACTGAAAATTTGAATATTAATAAATTTTTATATGTTATGTTATATATTTTAAATATATATAAAATTATTTATAATTTATTTGTGGTCTAAAATGTATTCTATTTAAAAATAAAAAATAAAATTACACGAAATTATTTGCAATATTTTTAAACATAAGAGTTCAATGCAATTTATTATTCATACTGTTAAAAAAAAATGATGCAAAACAATGGAATCTTAATATAAAATTGAGTAGGTACAAAATAAATTGAGGGTCTAATACTAAATTTATAATAGTGAAAGTGTTGTTTAATTTTAGAGGCCAAATTGTTATTATATTTTAAAATATCAATAATAAAATTATAAATGAATATGTGTCGGGGACTCCCGTTTACTGATGATATATGATTAATGACTGCGTTTTCTTAACAGTTAGACGATCATTCAACATCAGACATAATAAAATCTTTATTATGTATAAATATAAGAAACAATAATTAAAAAAAAAAATTATTATAATTTTGGCTAACATGATATTAAAAAATTAATTTTCTATTCTAATACTACTTATTTATATTATACTACAAGTTATAATTATTTTTAATTACAAAATTTTATTATTAAGAATTCAATTTGAAGTAGTGTTTGTGAGTGTCGCTTTCTGGGTGGATCTACGGTCAAGCTTTCCCGATCTCCTACGCCATTATTGTCTTACTTTTCTCAATTCTCATAATTGTCCATTTTCTAATCATGGGCTTGCAACAAAAAAGGAGTGCCATAATAATAATAATAATAATAATAATAATAATAATAATAATAATAAGAAGGGTAATTTTTTATTTTTTTTTCCGTAATTAACCCCTTATCATTTTAGTCATGTAAATTTGTCGCAAATTAGTTCTATAAGTGAAAAATTTTCGTTGTTTTAGTCTTCCGGCGTCAAAGACGCCCGCATGGCTTGCTGAAAGCTACGTGTCCGCCATGACATATTACCTCTTACACAATATTGTTCAATGATAATGTAATTTGCAAAATTTATTTAAAGGGATGCATACATTAAAGGCCATAAGTAAAAATAAATTTCATCAAAAATTGTCTTTAAAAAAAAATTAGTAAACTCGATGTAAAACAAATTTAATCAAACAAAAATTTAGCTGAATTATTAAATGCATTGTTGCCAAATCTAACATTCAAAATATTTGTAAAAACGTATGAGAGTGTTTTGCGTAAATTTTTAATAATATTCGACATATATAGGGAATAAACTAATACAAAAAAAATTATATACGCCTTTCGTTCCATATGTGGTTTTACTTATTATTAATTAGAATTGTCTCACTTAAATAGTACTCTCTTCGTCCGCATCTAAGGTTATATTTATCTTTTGCGTCATTGTACTTAACATTAAAAATATCTATATATTTGTATAATTTTTTGTGCAAATGTTTTTCTATTAGTATTGTAAGACACTAATTGAAGTATTTTTGTAATTTTTTTTTTAATTTGTACTAAGTTTTAATATAATAATTTATATTCAAAGATCAATATGCAAAAAGTAAATAAGATCCTTAGATCCGGACGAAGGTAGCATATTTTTATTTATAGTCTATATAATCTTCATCCAATTATCAATTTAACATTATTCTCTCTTGTATTTATGAAAATATTGTAGCTAAACCCAATAGTATTTTAGATTTTTCTATCTAGCTCAAACTTGTTAGGAAATATACTATTATTTTTTTAATTTATTATAATAATAATAAAAAAAGATATCTTTCATGAAAGAGAGATAATATTCTTTTTCTTTCATATTAGAATATTTTTATATTACAATTTTAACTAAACATATTTTTTGTATAATGACACCTAAGAAAGAATATTACAAGTAATAATAATATTAAGTATTTTTAAATATTATTTTTTAATACATTAAAATATACTCCCTTGGTCCCAGATACCGTGTCTGCTACATTGTAGACACGGTATTTTAGTAGGAGTGTAATTAGTAGATAATTAATAATGTATTAGTGAAAATAATTATCCTAATTCTAAATTAAGATTAAGATAACTAATTAGTTTAATTAAAATAAAAAAAATTAAATTAAAAAATTTAAAATGAGATTAAAGTGTGTAATCATTTTTCAAAAAAGAAAAATGACATGGTATGTGGGACGGACAGAAACGACAACGTGGACATAGTATCTGGGACGGAGGGAGTAAAACATTGATATAATCTTAATTTTAAATTTTAAATTTTAAAATTTAAATTTAATAAAATATTACCTGATGTTAATAAAATACAAATAAAAATAAAAGTACTTAACAATCACGTAGCAATCTATATTTTAATAAATTAAAATTTTATATTACTATTATTGTTATTGTTATTATATATATGTATATATATATCACAATCTAAACACAACCAAGCAAATTTAATAAAAAATAAAAAAAGCAATTTTGTTATTATTATTATTTATTATTCTAAAATATATACTATTTAATTAGTTGTGGGTCCCATATTTTGTATTTTAAAAATCTATTAAAATTTCAATTTCATTGATAATATGTATTCACAAGGCCGTTTGTAGAGCTATCTATTGGCCATTTCGCCTAATCCCAAAATATATTACGATAGTAGTATTAAATATTTTAGTGAATGCAAATGATTTCCTGTTGTTTTTTCATTTTTGTAGAAAAGTAAATAATAATAACTATAACTAGCCAGTGTTATTTTTTTCTTTATTTATTTTTCACTTAAAAATACAATCTCATTTATTTATTTATTTATTTTTATTTTTATTTTTATTGTTTTAATGACGTGGGAACCCGCGGCCGCTATCCGAAAGTGCGCACTGAGTAAACCCGCGGCCGCCACCCTAAACCTAATACGCTGCAATCTCAACTATTTATTTTTCATACAAAGAGTATATTATATCTAACGTTACTTTATTTAAAAATATTGAAATAAATTGAAAAATAAAAATACTATCCTTCTATACATTTTATTTATTTTTCAATGTAATGTATATCATATAGCTAAAGGCATCTCTGCAGGTTTCTATGTATATACTAAATGCCACCGCCAAAAAGAAATACTTATGAATGGCAAATTATTTAATCAAAATTAAGTAATGGTGTTAAAGTGACATAAACTTTTTTTTTATTATTATTATTATTATTATTATTATTATTATTGTTGTTGTTGTTGTTGAAGTGGAGGTTGAAGAATGCACATCATGTGAACCAACTTTAATGAGTATGATTCCAAATATTAGATATTTGATGTGGACTTGATTTACATATATATATATATATATATATTAATATATATTTTTTTTAGATGACGTGAGAATCTATAATCTGTTACAAATCCAATATCTACACCATCACATAAAAGTTTAAATATATATTAGGATTATATATATATATATATTAATATTAATATTAGGTGAGGTGGTCTCTGATACCATATTAGATGATGTAGATGATCGTATCACATAAAAGTTTAAATTATTAAAGATACACATAATTTATTTATTTATTTACAAATAGAAGTTAATCAACATTTATTTTTATCTTCTTAACTAACAAAAAATTGAATTTTAGTTATGTTCATCCATCCTTATTTACTATTCCTAGAGCTAATAAAACAATGAACGAATTCACAAAACCAGATTAATTAAGATATGTTGGTGGCCCCGGTTTTGTCAAAACGCCTCCATGACCCCCGGCACGAAATACGCAGCCTACTTTGTGTTCGATTTCAATACAGAAACATACGGACGTGAATTTCTCATCCATCCTAATCACGCTAAGGTAGAGCTCCAATGGCTTGACAAGAGAAAAAATTTGATTTGTTTGTTGCCAAAAGATGCGATCCATGATCAGAATTTAGATGATCGATTTTGCGATCTCCTATCCCAGCCAGATATCATGTGGCCAAATACGAGTGCCGATGGATGGCTGAAAACTGAATTATGAGAACTACCCGTTTTCAGAGAAGATCGTGGATCCAACACAGAATATGAGGGAAAGCATCCCAAGCCACGACCATTGAAGCTCAACACTGACACTTGGAAGTGTGGTATCCATGTTGAAGGTATTGAATACAAACCCAACATTGAGTCATTATCATATCTTAATTAATTTGGTTTTGTGAGTTCGTTCATTGCTTTATTAGCTCTGGAAATAGTAAATAATGATGGATTGATAGAATTTCAATTCAGTTTTATGTTAGTTAAAATAAATGTTGGTTGACTCTCGTTTATAGATAAATAAATAAATGATATGTATCCTTAATAGCTTGATTTTTTAGGTGAGACGGTCATTACATCATGTAATATGGTATCCACGTGAAAGTTTCGTTTGGTGGCATTTATTCCCTTGCATGTGAGATGACGTGTTGGTAGATAAATAAATAAATAATTTGTATTCCTAAGAGAAAAAATGTGTGTTTGTAAGTTGTGGTTGAAAATTAGATTTCACGGTAGTTATTTTATACCGTAATATATATAGTTTTCCTTTTTCTAAAAGAGATTATATATATATATTTATTTATTTGTCAAACAAAATATACATAAATTTTTAAAGTAAATTTGATCATATTATAGGTATTCTCAAATTTAAACTTATTTGCATCAACCTCGTTGCTTCAAATTAAAATATAAAGATAAAAAATATCTATGTACAAAAAGTACTCATCAACTATTATTTAAATATTATATTTCTTAAATTTTGAGTCAAAAGTAAACGTACATATTCGACGGGATGAAAAGAGTATTTGATTAAAAGTAGATATAAAATGTATTTAAAAATTATATTTAATACAAATATGTTTTTTCTAAAGAATATAATTTTAAACAACACAAATAAATTACAAAGTACATATATATATATTTATGCATAATTAGCACAATTTAGTTTATAGAAGATACATAAATTGAAATATATATAAATTTATTCATGTATTTAGAAGAAATATAAAAATATGAGATTATAAATAGATTTTCCCTTTAAATTTTTGAAAAATAATTGAGATGAATAATTGGAAAACATAATAGTATTAACTTATGTTTTAATAAGTAATCAAATAAAACTTGATCATTTAGGAACTCTCTATTTGCTTAGATGTCAAATGCTCTATAAAGTAAACTTTTGTTAACAATTCATCTTGTCACAATAACATTACATGTACAACTTCTCAAATAGGATTTAGAGCTGGTTGTACTATTCTTTTACTATATTTTGAGTTTCTAATTTGTAAATGGTTTAATAATTAATTTGTAAATGATGAAAACAAGTATTTCATGATATAGATATTTGATCATTCAAATATTTAGCATATGCATGTTTTAAAAAAGATGTGGCTATTTATGCATACTTTGAAGCAAAAATTTGCATGATTGTTTGTAGTAGTTAACATTGTCATCATGTTTTACATGACTTATCATGGTTTTCATTATTTTCAAAAAAAAGAAAAAGTTAAATTCGGTCATTTTTGCAACTTTTGTCCAGTGAGTCGTTGAAGCAAATCTTCTTAATATTTTAATATCAAAATATAATGACAAGTTTGTTATTGTATTGTAACAAAAGTATATAGTTTGGAGCATATGAGAGAACAAATAAAATAACATTGATGATTCATAAAGGTTTCCACTTATCTGAATAATATTCACTAATTTTTTAAGATAGTGAAGTATGTGACTTTTCTAGGAATGAATACAACATTACAATATTTGATTAAGTTCATTGGATTCATCTCTTCAAAGTCTATTGTGTATATATTTGGCATTATGAACAAGGTCAAGGTTTTTTATTTTGCAACTTCTTGAATGGACAGTCAAAGTGAACGTTATTGTTAATTGGCTGTATAATAATATCGGTCATTTTTGGTTAAAAATTTATATAAATTAGGTAAAGTAATTAAGATCATATCGTATCAAAAAATTATAACAATGTATGTTCTAAGTTTAGATAGTGAGATGATTGTCACTTATAAATACGAAAAGCAAATGCTTATAATCAAATAGCATATTAAGTATAATATCGGAAGCGAAACTCATTCGAATCCATCTATATGTATATTTATTTTTTTCTAAGCTGGTAACATATAAAATTTAAAAATTAAATAATCAAATAAACTTTATATAAGTTCTAGTGGTAGGTGGCAGGAATTCTAAAAAAACTAAGTGATATATAGACATTCCAATTAGAGTGTTTTAATTTTATATTTCTCACATTGACCATTAACTTTCAGGTGATGCAGGGTTGCTTGTTGTAGTAAAACTTTAATGTAGTTAACAAGACAATAAATCACTAGTTGTTGAAACGCAAAAACATATTACTAATAAATATTTATGGAACACAAAACATGGAGAAAATATTATGCTTTAAGATTTAGTACTTATTTCAAAAGAATTTAGGAATCAACACACAAACTCAATACCTCATACATCAAATATGCCAATTTACAAAACTCCAGTTTGTGGTATCTCATCTTATTTTGAGATTTTTCAAAAATATTGATATTTATCACTTTGCATGACGATGGCTCCAACATCTTCGTGTATGGTTAGCCAATACAATCTAAATTATAGTACCTAATTTTGTTCTTGTTCCAATGAAGTGGCCACTTACACGTGAATCATGTAACTTTTTCAAATATACAGAGTTAAAAGAAAAACTTACCTGTAAGCGTATATGAGGTTTCGAACTAACATGCAAGTGGGACCATCACCTCGACTACCAAAATGACCTCTGCCTCTTGGAGAGATTTTTCCTCTTCGACTATAACGTCTTGGTGGTGATGAGATATGACTATTGTCTCTTATTTTAAATAAATTTATATAAATTATGTGTAAAGTGGAGCATCAAAACAAAAATTAATCACAAAGAAATCTATTTGATGTCAGAAAACAAAGAAGATTAAATTAGATTATTTTTCTTTTTTTTTTTTAAAAAAAAGACACTTTACTAGACAATTTAAAAAGATTTTAAAAAATATACATTAAAAACAAAGTCAAATAAAACTAAGCTATACTTAATAAGATTCAACAACCAACAAGCATAGCAAAAAAAATAGAGACTTCAATGAAATAATCCAAATTTAACAAAAAATAATTAACTAAAGCTAATGCAGGATAAACAACCATCATACGAGCTATTAATCAATTAATCATTGGTAGTCATCACTTCATTCTACGATACTCTAAACTCACAAATTAGTGACTAATGTACATAACAATAATAATAATAATAATAATAATAATAATAATAATAATAATAATAATAATAATAATAAATTATTTGAACGTTTTACGCAATTGCGTCCAACCAATCGATTTGATTGGTGGTACATGTACACAAATTAAAAGGCATGAGAAAAAACTCCAAATTAAAAAAAAATAAAATGTATGCATATCTTAAACCTAAATTACTGGATCGAGAGGATTTCTAAATTAAAAACACATCTTAGAATATCATATGTGAAATAGAAATGGTTCTTAAAAAAAAAAAAAAAATCTTTCGTATGACTAAAAATATAGTTTCTCTTTACATATTTTGTTTGAAGTGAAAACGCAAATAGTGTCTCATTTTGAAATATATTATTAATATTTTTAACTTTTTTTTCTTTTGGATATTTAATCTTACTTCAATGATTTTATTATTATTGTTTTTCTTTAACAAACTATTTTTTGGTCATAATCTCTTTTATCATTTTAATATTGTAACTGAAGCTTATATAGAAATGATCTCATAACTCTTTTTTTTTTTTGCACAATTAATCCCCCGACACCGAAATTGTGTACGTGCAGCCCCGTGGCACACCGAAGGTTGCATATCCGCCAGGTATGCGCCATTCGCCATATACGTGTAATTTAATTTAGTTTTTTAAAATTGGATTGAATTTTTGAAATCTCTATTTGGAGAAAAATAGTAAATATCTAACTTTTATTCAAGTATACAAATAGGTTAATATTGAATTATTATTCTTCTTCATTTATTCCTTCATTCGTTGATGAATTTGGCTCCATCCATATCTACGCCGTCGGCGAAAAAAGAAGATTGCCCTTGTTCTAGAAAGTGAGATGACGCCATTTTTAGAGTATTGGAATTACAGAAGAAAGATCATGAAGAGAATTTATTGAAGGAATAAGCCTTGTCAACATAGTTTTCGTGAATTCAATATGAAACCATAAAATTGATGGGCGGGGGGTTGATTTGGCTCTCGCTAACAATAGAAACTGCCCTAGAAAATGGCGGCCATGCTCATTCTGGCAGACGTAAGTTCGATCTTCTTCTATGCAAAATCTTTATAATCAATTCTGAAATCTCAGTAATTCCGATGGCGGCAGCGCTATTGCAATTGCTCGTTCTTTGTTTGTATCCTCCATCGCTAGATCACTTCTCTCGGTGCGGTGTGGACTCTGAATGGATCGTTCGAGAAACATGATTTTTCCCTATAAATTAATGTTGATTGTGTTGATTTTTATGTTGTGGAGTAATTCTTCTCAATTTCTTACTTTTTTTTCAAATTTGTTTGGTTTTTAATAAAAATTGAATCTTCTTTATGTGAAAATTGTATCCTCCATCGCTAGATCACTTCTCTCGCTAGATCACTTATCATGTTCTTTTTGGATTTTTTTATGGTGATGCTAAACCAAGAAAGAATGTAGGAACAAATAAGAAAGAAAATATTTAATTTGGATTATTCTGTATTGTTTGATTGGATCAAATTGTAATTTCTAATTTTTGACAAAATAAACACCAATATGTAAATTAATTTCGGTCCACATGGGCGTCGCATCCTTTCTGGCGGTTAAAGTCAATGCCACGTAAGCGATTATGTTAATAGAAGATTATTTTTGTCAAAATTTTCAAGTTAGAGGAGTAAATGTATACAAACTCCACTTACTGCACAAAAATGATGAAAAAGATCAAATACAAGAGTAGAAAAACAATTCATCTTATTTATTTATTTATTTTTTCCTATCTTTGACTTCTATATCAAATTTTTGAAGAAATAGAATTTATCAAATTGAACAAAGTTTTTACTCATATTATTCCACCATATACCTTATGGTAGCATGGTAAGTAATATTTGATACTATATATACTGAATTTTTTAAATGTGAAGATAATAGTTAACAACTTCATTATGAGATTGTAACTATGTCATTTCAATGTTTTGTTCACATTGTAAATAACATTATGTTTGGAATCAAAATTTTGTGCTAAGAGAGCTCTTACACCATAATTACTAGCTCTCACACCATAATTACTAGCATCACATATGAGTTTGAACAAGATACTCCAATTTGATGCTTGAAAGATTGG
Organism: Andrographis paniculata; assembly: GCF_009805555.1. Lineage (NCBI taxonomy): Eukaryota > Viridiplantae > Streptophyta > Magnoliopsida > Lamiales > Acanthaceae > Andrographis > Andrographis paniculata. The sequence goes on from NW_026137588.1 coordinate 1,258,984, forward strand.
TAAAATAGTAAGTTTGTTTTTCAAAATTTGAAAGTTCTCTTTACACTGCTTCAACTATACAAATGAAATAATGTCAATGAAGAAATTCGTCATATTTTACTTTTTTGAAATATTATATAAATATTATTCTCTCTATTCCACTCGAAAAGTATCAATTTGAAATTTTTTAGTAGATTGAAAAAATAATAATATTTTATTGGTTAATAGAAGTGTTTAAGAAGTTTTGACATTTTTATTTTTTTGACTTTATGTATAAAATAATTATATGTATAATAGTATGTTTATAATTTAAGTAAAAGTTAAAAGTATTTTGATATTAATGTAAAGTTATTTTACTAAAATAGAAAAATGTTACTTTTGAGTGGGACACACGAAAACAGTAAAAATGATATTCTGAGTTGAGACGCAAAGAGTATTTAAAATCCAACATGTCCTTAGAAATTTTGCAATACTTTCTTATTCCCTAAAGTATTAATTCTTACAATTACACTTACCTTCGTTTTATCAACTTCAATTCCTTTAAGAAATCTATGTGGTCACAAGTAAGGTTTTTGTTTATCATAAAATAGCAATTATATTAGTTAAGTAGTTTTATAGCTAATTATTGAAAATGTACAAAAATATTAGATATTATAAATGAATGATATAATACATTGTCATTTACAAGTGTAGATTTTGTTGATAATAATTTAATATGAATGTAAAATGTGAAACTCCATTATACATACGAATTGTTGATCTCTAGATAATAGTATACTTTTTCTATCTGCCAGATAGGTGTCATTTACCATATACGTGTAATTTTATTTTATTTTTTTAAATTGGATTGAATTTTTGAAATTTTTATTCGGACGAAATAACAAATATCTAAATTTTATTCAACCATATAAATAGGTCAATATTGAATTATTATTCTTCTTCATTTATTCTTTCATCCGTAGATGAACTTGACTCTATTCTCATCACTTCCATTAGGACAAAAAGAAGATTACCCGTGCTCTAGAAGGTGACATGAAGCCATTTTTAGAGTATCGGAATTGCAGAATAAAGATGATGACGAGAATTTATTGAAGGAATAAGTCTTGTCAACTCAGTTTTCGTAAATTCAATATGGAACTAGAAAATTGATGGGCAGGGGGTTGACTTGGCTCTCGCTAACAACAAAAACCGCCGTAGAAAGTGGCGGCCGTGCTAATTCTGACAGACATAAGTTCGATCTTCTTTTATGCAGAATCTCTATAGCCAGTCCCGGAATCTCAGTAATCCTGATGGCGTGCAATTGCTTACTCTTTGTTTATATTCTCCATTGCTAGATCACTTCTCTCAGTGCGGTGTGGACTCCGACTGGATCGTTCGAGCAACATGATTTTTCCCTATAAATTAGTCTCGATTATGTTGATTTTTGTGTTGTGGAGTAGTTCTTCGCAATTTATTACTTCTTTCGAATTTATTTTGTTTTTGATAAAAATTGAGTCTTCAAAATGTTGAAAAATTGGTTGTAAAATTTTTCTAGTTGAACGCTGATTCACTTATCGATGCTTTTTTTAGATTTTTTATGGTGAAGATAAACCAAGAAAGAATGAAGGAACAAATAAGAAGGAAATAATTTAATCCGGACTATTTTGTATTGTTTGATCGTACCAAGTTGTAATTTATAATTTTTGACAAAAAAAAACCATGTAAACTAATTTTGGTCCACATGGGTGCCATATCTTTTCCGAAGGTCAAAGTTAACGTTAGCGATTCCAGTCATAGATGACTATTTTTGTCAAATTTTTCAAGTTAGATTACTTAATATATACAGACTTCACTTAGTGCACAAAAATGATAAAAAAAAAAGTCAAATACAAAATTAGAAAAACAATTTATCTTTTTTATTTTCCCTATCTTTAACTTATATATCAATTTTTTGAAAAAATAGAACTAATCAAATTGAGCAAAGCTTTTACTCATCTTATTCCATCATATACCTTATGTTAGCATGATAAGTAAATACTACAATATTTGATACTATGAGATATATATGAAATTTTTTAATGTGAGGATATTTGATACTATGAGATATATATGGAATTTTTTAATGTGAGGATAATAGTTAGTAACTTCATTTAGAAATAGTAACTATGTCCGTCCAATATTTTATTCACATTGTAAATATAACATTATGTTTGGAGTCACAATTTTGTGCTAAGGCAGCTCTCACACCATAATCATTAGCATCACATATGAGTTTGAACAAAATACTCCAATTTGGTGTTTGAAGGATCGGTGAAGTAGTGAGTTTATTTTTCAAAATCTGGAAATTCTCTTTACACTGCTTCAACTATACAAATAGAATGACGTTAACGAAGAAATTGGTCACATTTCTTTATTGAAATCTTCTATAAATAATACTTGTTCTATCCCACTCGAAATGTACTTATTTGAAATTTTGTAGTAGATTGAAAAAATGATAATATTTTATTGGTTAATGGAAATATGTAAGAAGTTTTGACATTTTTACCTTTGAATTTATGTATAAAGTAATTATATGTATAATAGTATGTTTGTAATTGAAATAAAAATTAAAAATATTTTTATATTAATGTAAAATTACTTTTAGTAAAATAGAAAAACGATACTTAATTTTGAGTGGGACATACGAAAATATTAAAAATGGTATTTTAAGTTGAGACGCAAAGAGGTATTTAAAATCTAACTTGTCCTTAGAAATTGTACAATACTTTCTTATTCACTAGAGTATTAATTCTTACAATTACACTTACATTCGCGTTGTCACGAGCAAGGACTTTATTTATCTAAAGTAGCAATTATTTTAATCAAGTAATTTTTCAGCTAATTATTAAAATATACGAAAATATTAGATATTATAAATGAATGATATAATATATTGCCACTTACACATGTACATTTTGTTGATAATTATTTAATATGAATGTAAAATGTAAAAACTCCATTATGCATACGAGTTATTGATCTCTAGATAATAGTATATATATATTTATCTAAATATAGTTTTACTTTTAATTTTAGGTTGTCATAGATTTTTTAAAAAAAAAAAATAGTAAAAAATTGTATTATTTATATATATATATTTACTATAAAAGATAAAAAGTCGAAAAAAAAGATAAAAAGTAACAAAAAAAATATATATATATGCATTAAAATATTTGTCCAAAAATATGAACATACAATTGAATGACTAGAAAGTATAATATTTCAATTGTTAAATAAGATCGATCAATATTTCACTATTTAACTACCATTCATCGTCTTAAATTGTAATTTTAAAAATATTGTTCATTATATACAATCTCTAACACAACTCAATTCAATTACTGTAGAATAATCTTTTCCATTGTAATTCATTTGAAATTATTATTGTGATTTTCAAATTCTACGTAATTTCTAGAGTTTGTTTCGTTTGAGTTTGTGTGTGTCAATATTTTGGTTGTATTTTTTTTAAAAATATATATATATATATTTAGATAAACTTAAATATGTTATATACATTAATACTTGGAAATGACACAGACAAAGTGAGATTGCATATGATATATTATACAAAGATATTTTTGAGAAAATAACTTGTAAATCGACCAAACTAAAGTTGTAAGCATAGAAGGCATTGACAACAATTTTATACGATAAGGTTTTTTCTTTCAATATAAATAATTATTTTGAGATGATTTGAGATTAATATTTACTACATTGTAATATTTTTTTAACTTATAAAATTATTACTTTTTATAACACATTAGGTAATATTTGATTCAATTTAAATATATTACATTATCTAAATATATTGATACTCGAAATAAATAAAGACAAACAAGCTATTTTTTTTTTCCTCAAATGATTTGAGATCATTATTTATTTTTATCGTATCTTAGTATTAAAAAAACAGCCAAATAAAATAATATACATTCTAGAGCAAAGTTGAAACCTACCATAAATCAAAAAATTTAGTTTGTTTCTACTTTTATGTATATATATATATATATATATGTAAGACCCTAAACCCTTAAACCCTTAATTCGGTCGAAAGTTATGAATTATTCTTTTTTTTTTCCAAAGAATATTTGAGATTATTATTATTAATTATTTATTTTTCGTTATATTTTAATTATAAGACCAAAAAATTAATACACATTCACCTGTACTATTGAATTATATCATAAGACTAATCTCTATTTGATACTAAATGCATTGAGTTAATTGATGTTGGATTTTCATATTTGAAAGTTTGAAAATGTATTAAAAATATTTTAAACAATTAAATATAATGATAATAGCACGAATTGTCATTTTATTAAAATGACAATTCGTGCTATTATCATTATATTTCATTTTATTTTTAATTTTTTTAAAAATTTTATTTGTTTGTTTTTTTTTTTTTTTATTTAGTTCAATTGAAAAAAAATTAAAAAAAAAATTCAGGTGTCCGTCAAGTCTCGCTGACCTAGCGGGACACCTGACGAACACGTGGTCTCTCGAGCAACGTGGGCATCTCTGGCGCCGAAGGACTAAACAACGAAAATTTTTCACTTATGGGACTAGTTTGCGACAGACTTCATTTACAGGACTAAAATGATAATGAGGTTCAATTACGAGACTGAATAACAAATGTACTCAAAAAAAAAAAAAAAAAAAACAAATTAGAAAGTAGAAAGTAGAATAAAGATGGAATTAAAATAAAAACTTCTAGAATATATTTGAAATGAAATAGAAAATGATTTTCAAATATGTTATGAATTTAAAATTCATTCTTACCCAAGTGATATTTTAAAATTAGTTATTGGATCCGAAATGACTTTTTGCTCAAATAAAACAATTTGAAGTAGAAAGTGGGTTTAAGTGTAGTTGATTAGTGAATTTTTATTTATTTTTTTTAAATAATAACTTTGATGTAATACTTAAAAAAATATTTATATATATTTTCGAAATTAATTTATTTATTTTATTATTTTGATTCCTTCCAAATCAATATATATGTTTAAATTTTTTAATAATTGTACTCCAATATATAACATAAAATATTACTTTTTTGGTGCCAGTTAAAAGTGTGTTTGTTTGGAGGTTTGGATTTTGAATTGAAATTTAAATAGTAAAAATTTTGAATTGTAATAGTCGTATGATATGATATAAATAGATGTTGATGTAATATTTTGAATGAAAAATTAATTTTAGTATAATATAAAAAATGAAAAATAAGTGTGATTTGATTTTTTTTAGGAAAAAAAAATCGATGAAAAGTAAGATTTTTGCAAAATCCTACAAACGAACACACTTTTATTATATTCATATTTTCATTTTAGTCGGTCGCACTTATTTTGTCACTTAACTTTTTTTGGAAAAGAATTATGTATTTTAATCTTATTTTAAATTTTTTAAGTTATAATTTATTTAATTTTAATTGAATATATAATTATTTTTATTATACAATAATTATTATCACTCATGCATTCTTAATTATTTACTAATTATATTCTTCTTTCATTCTTACGTCTACGGTAAAATAGACATAATAGTCGGAACGAAAAGAAAATTATTTTTTAATCTATTATAAAACTCTTAAAAAAAACCTTTGAATTGAGAATGAGAAAAAATATATATATATATATATACTCCCTCCATCCTAGAACTATAACTTGGGTTGGATTTGGTACGAGATTTAAAAAAATATTGATATTATATTGATAGTGTGTAAAAAATACATGTAAATTTTTTTTTTTGCCCTTGTAAGTGTATTGGTGTAAAAAGTAGTAGCAATTGTGTAATAATACACTACAAAAAATAATATATTTGTAACGGAATTCCGTCCTAAAAGTTCACGTAGCTAACATAATTTCATTCCTACTTCCGTCTCTAATGTGATTAGTAACAGAAAAAGTAGACTTAGAGACAAAAAAAATTTTGTTACAAAAATGATTTTTTCTTATAGTGATAATGAAAAAATAAATGTAGTTTTACAGTGATATGATTATTTATGGAAATGAGACTATTGTTTTGAGACGGATAAAACTGGTAAATATGACTATTGTATTGAAACAAAAGAGTGATAATGAAAAAATAAATGTAGTTTTACAGTGATATGATTATTTATGGAAATGAGACTATTGTTTTGAGACGGATAAAATTGGTAAATATGACTATTGTATTGAAACAAAAGAGTGATAATGAAAAAATAAATGTAGTTTTACAGTGATATGATTATTTATGGAAATGAGACTATTGTTTTGAGACGGATAAAACTGGTAAATATGACTATTGTATTGAAACAAAAGAGTGATAATGAAAAAATAAATGTAGTTTTACAGTGATATGATTATTTATGGAAATGAGACTATTGTTTTGAGACGGATAAAACTGGTAAATATGACTATTGTATTGAAACAAAAGAAGTATATATATATATATATTTTATATAAAATGCAACTTTCTAAATTCGGAAAAAGATAACTCCCCTCACATTTCACTCTTTCTTTCTTCTCTCTCTTTCTAAATTTACCCCATTTGTCTCTAAGACCATAATTTGTGGAAAACACTAAAAATAGAAACACTAAATATATATATATATATATATATATATTAATTAAAATAAAATAAAATAAAATAAAATAAAAACAAGTGTCAAGGCGTAGTTTTTGGCCTTAGAATCATTCACATCCACCCAACACTTAGAATCTCACACTTATTGCATTCTCACTCTCCCTCTATATATACACATTTATCATTTCTCTAACACCTCAACTCAACTTGAAATAAACAAACAATGTCATGTCCTACACAATAATTTTGTGACACATACATAAAACTTTTTCTTTTTCATTACATTCAATAAAATTCATCTCATACTATCATATCACCAACCCACATCTTCTTCATAATCTTATTCCAAAGCCCGTCGTCGTCCTCGTGGTTCTATCACTTTTTCATTTATAATCGAGTCGAAATAATTTTTGGGACTTTTTCAAGAAAGCGCGCGGCAAAATGGTGAACGCAGATCTGTTCCGGACCATTGTTGGAATTCTCGGTTTGTGATTTTATTTTATTTTTTCGATTATATATAATGATGTGTTATTTTGATATATGCAAATCTGTTGTTTATATTTTTTTATTTATTTTTGATCCCTTGTTTTGTATTTTATTTGCAGGAAATGTCATTTCCTTCTGCCTATTCCTTTCTCCAATGTAAATTTCTTATCCTCCAATTCTTCATATTAATAATACTATTTTTTCGATGTTATACTATCACTTTTTAAAAATTCACTATTGAGCTTATTTCTTTTGGAAAAATTTAGAATTTTTCAACTTTTAAATGTATAATTTTAATTTATTTTTTTTCTAATACAATGTTATAAAAGAAAAATACATTAATTAAATAAAAATACAATAGTTAGTTTAAGAAATAAATATTGTCATTATATTTGTTTGTTATGACTTTATTACTTACAAAATAACATTTGCATTTCTATCTACAAGTAAATATATATATATATATTAACTAGTGATGTGACACTTTATAATTTTAAATATATATTTTTTTTTAATAAAGTTTATAATTCTTCCTTAATTTAAGATTATTTTTTATTTTTTATTTTACCTTTTACTATAGTCATCACGATTCGATTCGATTTATTTATAGCGTGCGTGCATGCATGCAGGCCGACATTTTACTCGATATGGAAGGACAAATCCGTTAAAGGGTTCAAGCCCGATCCATACGTGGCAACGGTGTTCAATTGCGCAATGTGGATGATTTACGGGATGCCCTTTGTGCATCCCGACAGTCTTCTCGTCATCACCATCAACGGCATTGGCTTGGTCATCGAAACCTTTTATATCACGGTCTTTGTCATCTACTCCGATTGGCACAAACGCGTCAGTATAAATATATTATTTTCTCTATAATTATTTTTCATTAATCACATAAATAATTTTTATTTACATTATTTATTACATCAATTTTTTTTTTTTTTTCAATATTCAGCGCAAGATTTTTCTTATCCTCGCCGCGGAAGCTGTGATCTATGCCATCGTTTGGGTCATCGTACTTTTATGTTTCCACACAACCACTACTAGGTCGATGTTCATCGGTATCTTTTGCATTATTCTCAATATTGCTATGTACGCTTCCCCGCTTACGGTTATGGTAAGTACTACTATTCATCGTTTATTACGATAAATATATATTTTAGAATTACATATATTATATTATATTTATTTATATTTTAAATTTTACAGAAAAGAGTTATCAGGACCAAGAGCGTGAAATATATGCCATTTTTTCTGTCACTTGCAAACTTAGCAAATGGCGTCGTATGGTCCCTCTACGCCCTCATCAAATTCGATCCCTTCATCTTGGTAATGATTAAGGCCTTATATATATACAGATTTTTTAAAGTTTTGACGCTATTTATTAGTATGTAAATTTAATATCACATTAGATATTAATATATATTTTTTTTTCACAAATCATCGCCACAAATACCTAATTTTTCATTATTTTCAAAAATTTCAAAGTTTTTGGAAGTCCCAAAACCTCTATGTAAAATTTCTGCATTGTATAACAAACAATTTTTCTTTTCTTTTCTTTTTTTTTTTTTTTTCTTGCATTATATTGCATTAGATATTAAGGGCTTTTTTTTCTTTAACATTTGAAATCAAAATTAAAACTATTTACTTGTACAATTTTAAAATAAAAATATACTATTTTTTCTCATAAAAACTCAAATAAAATATGCATTTAACTAATATATAAACCTTTCTATAATTTTTACATAAAATATTGATGGAATAGAGAATGTTGATTGGTTTGTACTTGAATTTTATTTTTTAAATTTAAATAATATTTTGATGCGATATTTAAAACTATGCTAACTTAATAGTAAAAAATATTTATTCTAACTGCAAACCAAACAAGTATATTAACATATATTTTGGAATTATTTTAGAATATTGAAATAGTACTAATTGAATAACATATAGGAAGTTCGATGAAATATATTTTTCTTTTCAAATATACTGCCGATGAATAGTGTCAAAAATAATTCGAAAACATACGCTAATATTTTTCTCGTGTACGTAGATTCCAAATGGGTTAGGGACTTTATCGGGAGTGGTTCAAGTGGCGCTTTACGCTATCTATTATAAGTCGACCAATTGGGACGAAGACGACATCAACACAACCAACAACAACAAAGGGAAAGAGGTTCAGATGCAAAGTTCTTCGGCCTAAACGCAAATTAAATTAAATTAAATTTTTAGAAAAAAAGAGAAAATAGTTTCTTTTAGGAACAAGTAGATGGTTTCTTTATCTACAAATACAATTTTTCATTATGCATTTTTCCAATAAATTCCCTATAAGACATACATAAAAGAATCCCTGTCGATTCCCTTTCGTTTTTTCTTTGGTTGTTTATTTTTTCATTTTAGTTTAATGCAATTATATGAGTTGTAATGGGAATTTGTATTGTGAAACGAGAAAGAACTTAATAGTAGATTTATTGAGTTTTTATTTCGGCTAAATTCATTCGTCACAATTTTTTCTAACACATTTTCCGATTAATGTTATAGAAAAAAATATATATATGTTTACATAAAATATAATACATATATGTATATATACACGCGCTATTCACTAAAAAAATAATTATTTGATGCAAAATATCACTACTAGAAAAAAGGTTGATAATTGCGGAAATTTGTCGCAAATTTTAATCTGTGACAATTAAAAGTCACGGAAAGTACTTTCGTGACAAATTTATGTCATAACTTTTTGTTTTGACTATTCCGTAAATAATATTTGCAGAAAAAGCTACAAACAAATTTCCGTGACTATTTAAAGTAACGGTTTGTGTAACGAAAATGTCCAAGATATTTTTATTCCGTGTCTTTTGATTATTTCGTCACAAAAATTGTCACGAAATTTTTTTTTGACTATTTTAAGTTGCGGCAAAAATAATCAAAATATTTTCAACATTTTAAATTATTACAGATATTGTCATAGTATAATTTTTGTGACTTTTTAAAATCAAATGTCATAACATAAGTAACGAAAATAACTATAAATTTTTCTTATTATTGTTTGTAGCTATTCAAAGTAATAACAAAATAATAAAATCATCTTCAATATCTTTATTGAATATCGTTCGTAGTTATTCAATTTTTTGTTAAAAATTCATGATGATATATTAAATAAATATGTATATATTTTTAAAAGATAAATTTATAATCAGTAATATTTATATAGTTAAAATACAATAACAAACAAAAAGTTAGAGTAGATAGCTAAGTTGGCATGACAAATCGTGTAAGTCTTTAATAACTATAAGGTCGTGTATTATATTTAGATATTATCAACGCACTTCCCTATAAAAAATAAATCAAACTAAATCAGAATAAAATAAACACACTTTTCATTATTTGAATGATAGTAATTAGGACATAGGCTTTGCTTACATACTTATTTCTTTTTATGTTTTCTCACGGTTAATCAACAAAAAAAAAAAAAAAAAAAAAAAAAATTATATTAAATACATATTTTTTTCTCACAAAATATTAAAACAAATATTTATTCTCTCTCAAGTTAAATATTTAATTTTTTTTACTATTTTGAAATTTTTCTAAACTTCAAAAACCTAAACGAAAGGATATTCAATCATTTAATCTTCATAGTTTAATTTATAGGCTGTATAAATATATGTCAAGTTTAACCTATTTTTTTTCATAAAAAATGCATTATATTCAATAATTTTTTTTTCCGGAAAAATAGTAAAATAAATACAAAAACACATTAAATATATTAAATTCCTTTCTAATGAGTAAATAAGTAATACTCTATTAAATAATAGTGAAAAAATCACTTTTAGTCTCAATATAATCAAAATTCATTAATTTTGGTCTCAATATAAAAATTTTATCAATTTTAGTCCAAATATAACCAAAACTATCATTTTTTATGTCAATATAAACAAAACTCATCATTTTTGTCCCAATATAGAATTTTTATCAATTTTAGTCCCAATATAACAAAAAAAACATCATTTTTGGTCCCACGTCAACAAACCGACGAAAATTGTTAACTTGAAAAGAAATCAAACCTTATATTTATATTTGAAAAAATTGCACAATCTTGCAAGTCTATGTCAGCATTTTCCGTCGGTTTGTTGACATGGGACCAAAAAAGATAGGTTTGATTATATTGGGACAAAAATGATGAGTTTTGGTTATATTGAGACTAAAAAAACAAAAAACAAATTATATTGAGATCAAGAATGATGAATTTTGGTGATATTGAGACAAAAAATGATGAGGTTTGGTTATATTGAAACCAAAATTGATAAAATTTTTATATTGAGACCAAAAATAATTTTTTCCCTAAATAATAATAATAATAATACTCTATTCATCAGCTTTAAATGTATTGGTTTTGTCATTACAAAATATTATAATTCGTTAGTATAGATATCACCATACATTACTATTTTCAAACTTACATTTATTTACACATAAAAGATAAAAATCTAAAAATATTTAAATTCAAAAAATATTATAAATTATCATTAAAATATGGAGAAATATTTATTAAATTCCAAATTAAAAATAAATGAGCATTTTTGGTATTGTTGGATGAATATATGTATACAGCGCCGGAACTATTACGAATGTAAAATGACGAAAGAAAAAGCGAAAGTTGACGGGATTTGTATCCCGCATTAAAAATAAATAAATAAATAAGATGAACACTCCAATATATTAAACTTGGTTCGAATCAGTTTATTTGGTGGAGATTATTTCTTTCTCGTTGCTTTAAAATCAAATTTTTTAAGTAACAAAATTCATCCTTTTATCATGAATTTCTCCCAACTCAATATTTTTTTATTTTTTATTTTTCTTATCTTCTCCGTTATCTTGATTAAATTTGTTTTTCGTAAAATCTTTTTGAAAAAAGTTACATTCTCCAAGTTTTATTCGTGGTGGTGAGATAGTTGATCTTAATTCAGTTCGTTCTATCATGAAAAGCAATCGGTGGCGTACCAAATTTTTTTAAAGAGATCGCGTACAATGTGACGCTTGAAATCAATTTCCGATCCATAAATTAAATATGTTATGTTATTCTAATATTTTTACTCGAATTCAAGTTTTGAAATTTTCACATCTCGGTTTTCAAGTTAATCTATTAACAATCTCGAAGCAATTTCTCTTTTATGATGTAATAATCAAGATGGCTAATGAAATCCCCCAAATTCGTGATCAATCAACTGTCCGGAACATGTTTGATGATGAAGCAATGATCGATTCTGACAGAAATATAAATAACGTTCAGATTGTTGTATACGGACAAACAAAGAAGTGAATTCGAGCGAATCTCGCACTCCAATTACTTATGTTTCCGGTTCTCAGTCACTTCGCTTAACCGGTGAGGTTGCCACAATTATTTTACTTTATAAATTCCAAAAGCAAAATACAATAATAATAATAATAATAATAATGATAATTGGAAGGGATTGATACACATGGTACATTTAAAATTAATTGCAAAATAGTCGATAAGGAATGGTCTGGTGGTTGAATTTGTAATCCAAACGCCTCAGGTCACTTGGCACACATAGTTTGCCTAGTATAACTTGTCTGTCGAGCCTAGTTTGCACAACCTCTGTACATATATCCCACGTATCGTAAGTACGTTCGTATTCATACATACATACATATACATATATATATATGTATATATATATTCTGGATCAGGAATTGCATCTCTGGTTTTCAATTTTCTGTGCACAATACAATTGACAGAAATTTCATACCTTATACAATACAGCCCTCCCCTAGAAAATGTAGGTATGCATTAATCTTTCAAGGACCTCTATGTTTCCAGAAACAGAAACATCCCTGCTGCTGGTCCACAGGGATCATCCCGCCGCCTTTCGACGTGTCGATACCTTCTAACATCGCCACTACCTCGTCCATTTCGGGCCTTTTGTCCGGGTTCGCGTCCCAGCATCGCTTCATCACATTCGCCAGGGAGCTCGGGCAACATCTCGGTATTTCAGGCCTCAAGTTCTGATGGACATTAGCTCGTTATTGCACCAATCGGCACATAATGTATTGTTATTTTGAAAATGGACTGGGAATAGTGTTTACCTGCCGGACGACTGCTGATGTCACCTCGGAGAAACTGAGGTCGGGATACGGCATGTCGCAGCAATATATTTCCCATAAACATATGCCGAAGCTGTATACGTCGCATTTCCTGTTGTACGGATTACCGTTGAGAACCTGCGCTAATATCCGGTTATGCATTCTCAAAATTGTTATCTTTTTCTCTAAATAGAGGTAGCAATGATATAAGTTATAATACAAATACAACATATGAACTAACAATACATAATAATAAAATCTCTATATACTTTTAAAACTTGTATGACACTGTCTTATACTTTAAAAAACGTTACATGAAATCCCACTACTATAAAACCTCCCTTGTGTGATGAGTTAAAGATTTTGTCTATATGTTTTGCATGGAGAGAAATTTCATACAATATTTTTTAAAGTATAAGAAGGAGCATGCAATTTTTAAAATAAAGTGAGAATTTAAGCTGAATTTCGAAACCAAATAAATATTTAATGCAATATATTTTAAAGTAAAGGGAGAATTTACACTGAGTTTCGTAACCACAAGGAAATTATAAACAATTTGGCCTAATAATAATAATCCTACAACACATATTACAATTGAATTTAGTATGTATGGTATGTTCATACAACACACCGTGTATAAACCGTAAACTCACCGTATGATTTCACTTAACTCACTACATAACAATAGTTTTTTTTTTTTATCTATTGATTAGCCCCAATCAGCACATTAACCAATCCCCTAATCTTTGTTCTCTCCCGTGTCAACAACAAAGAAGGGTAAAAAAAAAACTAAAACAATTAATCGCTCCATCGAACGATGTGCAAATGTCTCGAATCGTATATAACTTATCGAAAAAAAGCCCTTTGAATGAACACAATAGCAAAAATTTTCAATTTTTTATTTGTTCGACAGTTACAAGCCATACCTCAGGTGCCATGTAACCAAGGGTTCCAGTCTCTCCCGTCATGTCATTGGGATTTGAGGCTTCTACACGAGCAACCCCGAAATCAGCTATTTTCACCGTACGTGTCTTATCTAACAACATATTTTCTGTCTTCACATCCCTGTGAACAATTTTCTGAGAGTGGAGGTAACTTAGCCTACGAAGCAAACAGTAAAGTCAGTCTCTACACAAATCAATTCTTGTTACTATGTGTAGGTAAACTTGTTGATTGGTGCATAACTTAATAATCAACAAAAATTAACCAGAGAAAATTGCAGAAAGTACCCTCGAGCAAGATCAAGTGCCATCTGCACAACTACTTTAAATGCGAGCTTCTTTCTCCGGTTCTTTATGAGATAAGATTTTAAGGCACCTCCCGGTAGATATTCCACGACAACACAACATATATTACTAGGCATACCAATCTGACCATTTTCTGTCTGGATGTTAAGATCCGAGGAGCCCATCGTTGCGCCTATAAACTGCAAATGCATTGCAATGAACATAAGATCAATAATCTGTACACTTTCCAAGCCAATGTTTCATTGAAAGGACAAATAGGATACTTAGGCTTTGTTTATATTGATACTTTCGAAACTTTTAGCACTAATATCACATCAAAATTTTCCTTTCACAAAATATAACATTAAATGCCCAATTTTTTACCATTTTCAAGATTTTCCAAGACTCAAAAACTTCTATCTAAACGGAGCTAAGTATTCTAGAACAAAGAATTGAAATAAATATCAACCTTTGTCACATTAGGGTGTTCGAGTTTATGCCATACAGCAACTTCTTGAGTAAATGCAGCTCTTAAGGATGCTATTTCAGTTTCCGTTCGGTGGCCCTCTTCGCCCCAGTCCAGCAGTTTAACTGAGAACCATAGGAAAGTAGATGAGCGAGTATGAAAACTATGGCAACAAACATCATGAGTTAGAATAAATCCACAGTTCGAATAACTGTACATCATATTCGCGTGGGTACATTTGGGTATAAGCATCCAATGTATTTGAATCATACATGTGAAAAAATGGCAAAAGTAAAATGCAGATTACATTTCCCAAATGAACATTAGAACATATTATCTACTGTATTTGACAAAGAAGTTTGAGTAAATTGTGTCTTTTTGTAGTTTCTTGGATCTTTCTAAAATTCTCTTTCCCCATTAAACATGAGACAAAACCTATCCTCTAGGTTTCAGTGCCTCACTCTCATCTTCTTGTCCTAACTTTGCTTTTCACCTATGTTTTGCTTTGCTTATCCTGTCCAATTTAGTGTGAGCACCCACATTCATCTCAAATACTATCATCGAAATTTTTGGTTCATGTTCACATTTTATCGCTCATCACTCAGATCCATACAATGTCACTTCTCTTGTCTAATAAAGCTTTCATTCCTCTCAGGATTCCTATCAGTTTGATTAAGTTTCCTGGTATAACATGCTGTAACATGATGGCACACAGAGAGCATAAAAATGCTGGATATCCTAAATCAATAAATACAAAGTGATTTGCAAACAGATAAGCAGCTAGACTTAAGGGGTAAGGACTATTTTCCAGAACTAGCATTACGATCACGTTATTGCTAGATCAAGTAGTGTATGTAACGCTAAACTAGATCATACAGCCAATTAATTATTATCCACCCTATCCTTTTTTACTGTAGCTTTTTCCCTTACAACTTCCTTTACACTACTCACTTCCCATTTAAATTATTTCTGAAAACAAGAAATGAAGAAGACATTGCTCAGATTCTTTCTTTTTTCAATTCAAATTATTCTCATTCATCCCCAATGTACCTATTGCCTCTTTATTGGGGTTTAATCTTTAGTCATTTTTCAACAAGTTAACTCTATTCCTACCACTATTCTCAATAACCAAAACCAGGTTTCAAGTCAAATGCAGCCGAAATCAAATGATCAAAGCAGTTAAGAAAATACTACGACGACGAGCGTATGAAAGGAAAGAATTAGTGAATTTTCAGCTCATCCTAAACCTAGAAATTTATAGTCATTGTCTCTTTGACTCTACGTCACTGTCTCTCTCATGCTACATATAAAGTTCTCTCCATTACTACAAACAAATTCAACTTCCAATCAAATATAGCAAGAATTCATCAGGAATTCATGAATTTCACAAAATCCTAATTAGGGCCTTTTTCAACCAACAAATTTTTTTTTTCTTTTTTTCACAGAAAACAATGTTAACCAACAAGCATCCATCCTCAACCAAGAAAGTCAAAGAGATAATCGAAAAGCTCGTTGAATCACATGAAAGCTGAGAAATACCAGTCTCAA
This sequence comes from Andrographis paniculata, assembly GCF_009805555.1. NCBI lineage: Eukaryota > Viridiplantae > Streptophyta > Magnoliopsida > Lamiales > Acanthaceae > Andrographis > Andrographis paniculata. The sequence continues at coordinate 1,275,370 of NW_026137588.1, forward strand.
TTACAGCACTCACCTCCAAATCCAATCCAAACCCGTGCCTTCATATCACGGGTTCCACAGCAGTGCATTCATTACAGTGCCACTCAAAGATAACTATAAATAAAGAGCACAAATGACAAAAGGCGCAGAAAAAAACGAGCAAATTCATGTACAGATAGAACCTTAAGAACAGACTATATGAACTCCAGATTTGATCAGCACTGTTAGTTTCACATCAGGTTAAGAACTCAAAAACCATTCCATGGAGCACCATAATCGATTGTACCACGCAAGAAAATGACAAAAAGTAAAGTCAAAAAAAAGGATAAGCATTAAAATCAAAAGGATTAGAACTTTACAGGAAAAGTAGAAAGCGAACAAAAAAAAAAAAGTAGAAGCCACTCGATGGGAAAGGTGAGAGAGAAACACTAGAGTGACAAGGCGGTGACTGACCGGCAACATCCTGACCGTCGTAAACGCCACGGTGGACGGTCCCAAACGTGCCACGTGCAAGCACGCTCTTAATAATCAACTTGGAGGGGTCGATCTCCCACTCCTGTCGCTGCCTCCGGGCGGCGGTCGTCGCCGGAGCGGGAATAGGGGCGATGGATACCGTCGGAACGACGGCGGCGGCGGCAGTGGTGGCGGCGATGGGGGTGGAGGTCGCGGAGGAGGAGAAAACTTCTTCCTGATTCTTCTTCTTGTTCTTCTCCATCGTCCACGCCCTATTCAAGTGCCGCTCGAGCTGCTCATCCAAGCTCTTCAAATCGATTTGATCTGCTCGCACAAATCCATTCCCGCTTTTCTCCATCCTTCGCTGCTTAGTCGACGCTTAATTCCCCCACAATTACATAAATTTATGTATCTATAATTGCAGTAATTTTTGCCTAACCTGGGGTAGGGTTTTTCTTCGATTTTTGGAGATGGAGGGCGAGGGAGGAATCAGTTGAATCGAAATGAAAATGGAATTGGAATGGGAATGGGAATGGGAATGGGAATTGTGTATTATGAGAGAGCGGAGAGGAGAAGAGAGGAGCAGAGCAGAGAAGAGGCAGAGGCATGTGGTCACATGGAATTGCCTGACCATAACGTGTATGTATGACCCACTGCCCACTGCTTTTCTTGTAATTTTCGGAGGCTCCAGGATCTCGAGATCCAGACTGATTTTAGAATTCTGTGTTCTGTCGTAATCTAAAGGTTGTGCGCTCTCTGGTCCCGGGAGTTTCGTTCAACTGACCTTGTTTACTTGTTTACTGCGTCTCTTGCTGTCTTATATTTATCTTAAGTTTTGACTTTGATTCAAACGTCAGGAGCGAACTTAACTGTATTTGATTTTTTATTTGGAAATATACTTTATAGAAAATCGTATTTAACTGGTCATACTTTCTATCAACAGCCCGTTTCCATGAAAGTTTACATGATCTTTATCCAATTATTTATTTATTTATTTATTTTATTTTATTTATTAATATGTTTCATCAGTCTCATATCTATATATTCATTTAATTTTTACACAAAATTTTAGAAATATTAGTATTATATTATAATAAAATAAAAAAAATAAAAAAATTAAATTAACTAATAGATAAAAATAACAACGATATTTATGTAATATATCGTACACTACTGCTACCTACATTTATATATTAAATGTTTATTTCAAATTTTAAATAAAAAAATATCAATTTTATTGTAGACTACTGCTCCCTACGTCCCACCACACTTGAATCCTTTGATCAGGGACACCGTATTTAAGGCACAATATTTAATTAGTTAATGATAATTAGTTATGATATTATTTATTTAAAGTAAATTTAATATATATGATTAAAAATATTAAAATATATGTTTAAATATTTAAAAGTTATATAGTAATTAAAAAATATATTCAATATGGAAGAATAAAATTTTCTATAATATAAGTAAATAAAAAAATATTTTTTTTATTTATAATTAACATAAATAAGTAGTTTTAAATATAGATAAAAATATTTATTTTTTTTAGGAGATATGTAAAAATAAAAGGTTTTAAGTGAATCCTACTTAGTATATTATGTTGATTTAATAATTTTTATCAAAAATAGAAATGTGTCAAGTATTATTTTATAATTATTTTTTTTAAATAGGTTCGATTGGTCACGGTTAGTTCTGGGCCAGTTTCAGGGTGAGAGTGACTCAGTTCGATTTAAAAATATGAAATTAAAAAGATGATTACATAATGATCCAAGACTACACATATTTTTTTAAAACAAGTTTTGGTTCCAGGCCCGAGTTGATCGGTGGACAATTTGGGTTTGATGTCAAATTTTAGATGGTACTGTTCAAGATTTTTGACTTTTTAATATGAACTTGATTTTAAATGGTAGTATAACATTAAAAAATAAAATTTTTACTTTGATATTTAAAAATAAAATAATTAAATAATAAAATCCAGATTAAAAATTTATAAACAAATAGAGTTTAAATAATTTTAAAATAATAATATTGTTTCATGATATTGGACTGAAGTGCAAAAGGACATGAAAAGAGGACGCCAGGAATATTTCCGAGATGTTAATGAACAAGACGTACTTCTATTTATTGACAATATCTTCCGTTTCGTCCAAGCAGGATCCGAAGTATCGGCCTTATTGGGTAGAATGCCTTCCGCGGTCGGTTATCAACCCACCCTAATCACTGAAATAGGCTCTTTACAAGAAAGAATTACGTTTACCAAAGGATCGATCACTTCGATTCAAACAGTTTATGTACCTGCAGACGATTTGACCGATCCTGCTCCTACTACGACATTTGCACATTTAAATGAAAAAGATCTATTATCAACCAAGAATTTCGAAAGGTCGAGACTACGTAGTGCCTCCGTCCTCATAGCAAGCCAGCCCTAGAGATCACCTGGTCCTCATGGTTATTCGGTCTTCGTGAAAGTCTAGTTCTCAAGGCCACTGCAGACCCCAATACCTCATCAGGAAGACATGTCTTCAATACGTCGCGGTCCTTATGACCATCTTGGCGGTTTGGCTTGTTAGAAAATAAACATATAATCAAATATGTTAGCGGAAGCGAAATTTAAACAAACCTCCAATCATTGCAAAAAATTAAATTTATTCTCGATACTCTCTTCTTCAAGCAAACGGTAGATTGGAATCGTGGGAAGATGGTGTTGCCAAACTCTGGAATCCTTGGGAGGATGTTGCCAAACTTGTGAAGATGCTGCAAGATCTTGGAACCCTAGGATGACGTTGCCAAACCCTGGTTCTCAAATAGCGATGGTGTATTTTGATTTTCTGATAGTAGGTTTAGTAACCCGTATGTGAGAGTATTTATAATAAAAAAGAGAAACCGTCCATCACGATTTTTCTGCCACTTCTCACATATATTTTGAATGTGATAGACTTAATGGGAGAAAAGTGGGCCACAATTTTAGGTTAGTTTAATTATATAAGATAATTCAAAAATAATCAAAATTCAAATATAATTAATTAATTAATTAAACTAACATTCTCCCACTTGGCCCACTCAAACTATCACAACATAACGAGAAACCTTACATACGAATCATGGCGGTAGGTCTTCTATAAACAAATGTTACCTTCCATGTATCACGATATATCAAGCATCTCAAACTAAATTCACAATCTTAATAAATAAATCATATATTTATTCCGGGTTAAACATAAGCGAATTTTCTCAATAATAACCAAATATGTGCACAATAAAGTGAGAAAACATAAAACTGAATAAGAGTCTCAAATAACAATGTGCGCAAATAAACTACATTGTAGAATCAAGTCTCATACTCTCTACATGATCCCTCAAATTCTTTAGTGGCATGCCTTTAGTCAAGGGATCAGCAAGCATCAACTTTGTACTAACGTGTTCAATCACCACTTTATTTTTCTTGATACGTTATCTTAAGGTTAAATACTTGATGTCGATGTGTTTACTTCGACTCCCACTCTTATTGTTTTTAGCCATAAACACCGCAGCAGAGTTGTCACAGTACAACTTGATCGGTCTAAAAATAGAACAACGACTCTAAGCTCGGATATGAAACTCTTCAACCATACACCATGCGAGCTAGCCTCGAAACATGAAACAAACTCAGCCTCCATAGTGGAAGTAGCAGTGATAGACTGCTTTGCTCTTCTCCAAGAGATAGCACCACCAGCCAACATGAACACATAACCCGACGTGGATTTCCGAGTGTCAATGCAGCCAGCGTAGTCCGGATCGGAGTAACCAATCACTTCAAAGACATCAGTTTGTCTATACATGAGCATGAAGTCCTTCGTTCCTTGAAGGCACCTCATATAAAATCCATTTATCATTAGTTGCAAGCAAAATATCATCCAAGTACAACACAAGGAAGCAAATACGACTCCCACTAACCTTCTGGTATATACAGTGATCCATGACGTTTTCCTCAAAGCCAAATGAAGAGATAACATCATGAAATTTCAAATACCATTGACGGGAGGCTTGCTTCAATCCATATATGGATTTATTAAGCTTACAGACTAAATTTTCTCACATTTCTTCATTAATAGTCTTTCATCCTCTTGAACACACATGGTCATCAACTCATTGATGGACCATTTATCTTATGTGTGTTGTAGGATAATGTCTTGCATCCGCATTATGTGCTCGCACACACCCCTCACACGGGTGAATCTCATGGTGGAGAATTGAATGACTGGCATAATCAATGTCCATCTAGCCTAAATGAAGGAGGATCATTTCCTTCCATATTTCGTAATTATCACCAGTCAATTCGGGGACATCACACTTAATGTCAGAGAAATTTATAGGATTAAACACTCCAAAATTAAATATACATTCTCATCAATAAATGAGACAAATAAATTATATGTTCTACCAATGTAAACATGTTAAGACATGAATCTAAAGACATAAGACTTGCCTGTGGGCTAAAGTTTTTACTCAATTAGATTCAAACAAAAACTTTACAATAAAACTATCAAATTGCGTTCCTTTTCTTAATTCATGTGGGTGGATTAAGAAATACAACTCGATATTTTATCATAATCACTCATATAAACATAACAAGACTCATGTGGGTAGATCTCATCACATTGTATATGATAATTACAATCGATGTTTATTAATGTGATTTCAAATAAATCATGAATAAATATTTAATTAATCGAGGATGTTGTGGCTATTCTCCAATTAAATAAAATTTAAAATAAATCACAAACATCATGAATATGCAATTTGAAGTACACATGTCTATAAGCTATTAAGTCCTCCGTATATGAATTTATAAAATAAATTAGCAATCATCGAGCAACATCAGCAATTGTCTTTGGACAAATTATTGACTCGCAAGTAATAAATTTGTTTTGAGAATTGAAAGTTGACAATAAAGTAGTGTATCGAACAATACTCCATCTTTGGACAAAACTATTGTTCACACACAAATAACCAAATTATCATCACCACATTCAATGTCATTAAACATGCATGTAACTACTTAATCGCTGACTTGCCTTTGGGTCAATCAACAGCCTTATAAACTACATACACAACCTTCTAACATATAAAATAAACCGATTTACACAGCAGAGGCTGCTATGGCAACATTACTGTTTCAACCAATTCATAAAATATATTATACTCTTTATTGTTAATTAAATTCACCTTAAAATAAACTATGTATGTCCAGTACATATGAAAGTTATAACAACAACAATTAATTTATGGACTCATCAAAATAATCAAATAGTCCAAAAAATACTAAATGCACGCTGCATAACAAATATCATTGCAGTGCTTGGCTATAGTCTTCTATTGAATTACATAAATGAATCACATATTAATTAATAATTCCGAATGCTCACGACATATATGATTCAATAAGTTTAAAAGATAGAGATTGAGCCAATTAGAAGCAACAATAATAATCTCACATCTGCACACATTGACATAATTTAAGAGATGTATTATTCTAATTGACATAAATTTAATCAAACTAACAAATCGATTAAGATGAGTGCAAACATTTAACTCACAATGAAAATTGGAGCAAATAAATCGATTACGAATTGCCAAAATAAAAATAAAATAAAATAAAATTGCATGGGGTTTTAACAATAGGGCAAATCCAATATCAATAGCAAACTTCACCAAAATTATTAAATAATAATTATGTAGACAAATATGCCCTCACGCGTGTGTATATATCTCATAAAACATACATTAATCCACGTGCATTAATATCTCTGGCACTTCAATCTTATTCCATGAATTATGTATAATTAATAATAAATATGCATAAATGTGACCATGACATACTACAAGATACATAATGTATGTATATATTTAATTCATTATTTCTTATGAGAAATCAAGTCATATGCAGGCACAGTGATCAAGAAAGACGAGCAAGTGATCTATAATATCTATATCTATTGGTCCGAATATGATATACAACATCGATTCACAATAAATAAGATAAGTCAGTAAATAAACAAGAATTTTGTACTACTGATTTAATAATAATAATCAAGTCCGCATGCATGTCTTCTAGATTAACAATAAGGATGATTACCAAACAAATTAATCGGAATATAATACGATCCCGATTAAACACAATTAATTCAAGAAAATATCCAAATAATTCAACACGGAACCACTTCGTCAAGGTAATTAATTGTGCATGGGAGTTGACAAAGATATGAAGTGCACAAAAAAGAATCTGAACACTCCATCGAAACATAAGAAATTTAATATTTTGCATAAATTAATTTCAAAATAAAATTCAAAATTTTCTTAAAAAAAAATGAAATTTTCTCAAATCGCAGGATCGGATCTTGATCAAGAAAATATCGCAAAATAATTGTTGAAAATAAAAAAACCAAAATATTTTCAAATAAGAAATTAAAGCGAATCTTGATCAAGAATTTGACGAAAAGAAAATTCAAAGCAAGGCAGAGGCAAAAACTGCTCTGATACCAAATGTTAGAAAATAAATATATAATCAAATATGTTAGCGGAAGCGGAATTTAAGCAAACCTCCAGCCATTACTAAAAATTAAATTTATTCTCGATATTCTCTTCTTCAAGCAAAGGGTAGATTGGAACCATGGGAAGATGGTGTTGCCAAACTCTGGAATTCTTGGGAGACCGTTGTCAAACTTTGGAACCTGTGAAGATCCTGAGAGTAGGTTTAGTAAAACGTACGTGAGAGTATTTATAATAAAAAATAGAAACCGTCCATCACGATTTTTCTGCCACTTCTCACGTATATTTTGAATGTGATATAGCCATTTGAGAAAGGATAGGATAACAAATTGTATTAGAATTCCAATATTTCAAAATATAAACGTCATTTGTGCGAGGTACTAATGGCTCTTCATAATAAAGTTCCAAATCAGATTTTCCATTTCCACCAATACGAGAATTTGAGAAGTTGTCAAAATCCTGAAAATATAATATTAAAATAAAATAATAATTAAAAAATATTTCTTTCATATAAAAAATAAAATAAATATAATACAATAAAAAAAATATTATATAATTTTACCGTCATAAACTCATCACAGGATGCGTCAGAAGCATTTCTGTCTTGATTGCCCTCATTTTTTAACCGTTCTTGTGATACAGATGAAAATTGTAGTGCATAAGAATCATACAACCGCTTCATTTTCTCTTTAAGATTAAAAAACTCAAAGTCATAATCTTCACCAATCCCATAAATTATTCTTCAACTCCATTGAACAAATTGCAACTTGAAACGAGGATCCAAAATCACAGCAATAGCCATAATTGTGCTAAATTAAAACCAATATTTGTCAAATTTCTTGAACATTCTACTTGACCTTGTCTTCATGAAAGTATCCAAGATGTCCATTTCATCTTTCAAGAGTAATCGAACCCTCAATATATTAGGAAAATACAAATTGGCAGTAGGATATTTGCTTCCAGGGTAACTTCATAGAAAATTTTTAAATATTTGAATATTTTCTCTACTTTTACCCACTCTTCTGTTGTTGGGCAATGCACATAGTTAGCATCAACCTTCTGAAAATGGATTAGAGTTTTTTTTGTAGTACAAGACACTTTCTAACATCAAATATGTCGAATTCCACCTAGTTGGAACATCTTGTTTTAATCCCCTAGAAGATTCAAGTCCAACATGTTCAACACAACTTCAAAATCGTTGCTTTCGACTTTGAGAACTTTTACAATACTTCACACTTTCCCTAACCTTCAAAACAGCACCATCAATCTCTTTCAACCCATCTTGAACTATCAAATTCAATATATGGGCACAACATCGTACATGAAGAAATTCACCATCACAAACCAAGTCAAGTTCACCTCTAAGAACATCAACGAAAACATCATTTGACGATGCATTATCCAAGGTAATAGAAAAAAATTTCTTTGAAATACCCCAATCCTTCAACATAGCACATACTTGATCACTTAAATGAACTCCTATATGAGGTGGAGGCGTAAAACAAAAGTTCAAAATTTTTTTCTGCAAGCACCAATCTTTATCAACAAAGTGAGCGGTTAGAGAGATATAGTCATCTGTAGTTATAGAAGTCCAACAATCTGATGTGAGCGATACCCTACCATTAATCAAATTCAATTCCTCATTTAGTCTATGTTTCTCCATCATGAACATCTGAAGCACATCATATTTAATTGTATTCCTTGAAACTGACTTTGATTCAGGATTCAAATAATCATGTCTAATTCCTTCATATTCAACAAATTGAAATGGAAGATCGTGCTTAACAATAGCAAGGGCTAATAGTTCACGGAAAACATCAATACTGAATTTTGGTAATCTGTTTTCTAAACTTGAAGAAGATGTTGACAAAATTATTTGTTCAACATCTTTATAGGTACTCTTCAGACAAACTTTAAGATGACGACTAAAGTTTCTTGTGCCCATTGTACTTGACCCATTAAAAAGTTTGCCACATTTCTTGCATTTACATACCAACTTTCCAGTTTCATCAGGTTCACCAAGAAAATCGAAATGCGCCCAAACTTCAGAAGTAAGTCTACGAACCCGTTTTTTATTTCCAGGAGTAACAGGTTTATAATTGTTTTTTGATACCTGTGATTCTTCCTGACTTTTGTTATTGTTATCCCCTTCCTCTTCAGAAGAATCTAAGTGAACAGAATCAGCACTGTGTTGATGCATCACTGCTGTTTATATACAATTTAAATAAAAATAAATTTATTGCCAAAAAAGTATAATAAATAAATTGGAAAAATAATAATAAAAAAATAAAAATCAACTCATTCACAATATATTTAAAATTATATTCAAAATATAAATTTTATTTTTTAACTTACGACTGTGAAACAATAATGCACAGACTTAGCACACAAACATGCGATAAATTTTGTTTTTCAATCTATTGAAAGAAAAACAAAAATTAATAAATAGATTCAAAGATTTACTATTACCTTTTTTGGGGATGACAGGCGGAGGAAACAGCTTGAGTTGTGGAGAAGAGATGTTTGAAATTAGAATGCCCTAATTTTGCAGAAGTTGGGTTTAAATATTATTATTTTTCTTTTTATTTTTCTATAAAATGACCTATTAATAATTGAGTTTGAGTGGTAAAAATTAATATATATATTTAAATTTAAAGGAATACTCATTAACGGGTTATTTTTGGGTTAAAAATTTTAACTCAAATCTGACCTATTTAATTAAATGGGTTAAATTGGTTTGACCCAATTATTAATTGGACCAAAAAATTTAACTCGAAATCCAACTATTTCAGGTCAGATTCATATCAGCTTAGCAAGTCGGGTCAAATTTTGCCGGCCCTAGTAACTATAGGAATTATTCAATTTCTTTACTTGCCTCACAATTTTACTTGCAGTTCTAGACCCCTCGAGATATTCTAAGCATTTCGGGGTTTATATTCATACAAGCCATTGATCCTACATTGAAAGTTAAGCGGCCTCTCGACTAATTCCAATCCGGGCCCTCACCCGATGACGAGGGCATTTTTGTTTGACGTTAAGCAAGACTTTTTGGAGTACTTCTTGGGAGTCTAAGAGGGTGTTTGGGAAATAGCTTTTTGAAGAACTTTTAGCTTATTGAACAGCTTTTAGCTGTTTAACCAGTCAAAAAGTTAATTGAAGTGTTCGGTAAATTATTTTTTTAAAGAGCTTTTTGGACCAAAAAAATTAATTTCTGAAAAGCTTATCTACCCAGCGTTTTGAAAGAGCTTTTTCATTTTAATTTTAGTTGTTCCTTATTTACTCTTAAAACTTAATTATTTATTTTATACATATAAATATATTTTTATAGCAATATTTATTAATTATTTTTAATATATTTAATTTATTAAATTATATTTTTATTTTTATAAATTTAAAATAATTACTATTATTAATTATTACATATACATTATTTTATTTGTAAAATATATAAATTTTTAAAATTAAATCAAATAGAAAACACAAAAATTATTAATTTATTTATATATATTAAAAAAAATAATTAACATAATAAAAAAATATATACGAAAGATTTATTATTTTATATTTTACATAACTTTAATAAAAAATTATTATTTTTTAGTAAAAATAATTTTCTCAAATCTAAATAATAAAAAGAAAAATAAATATTTTATAATATTTTTATAATTTTCAATAATTAATAAAAAAATTCTCATAAATTTCAAATCAAAATAAATAAAATTAAATATTTTAAAAAATAACATATCAATGTCCTTAATAGTCATTTTATGTATAAACAGCTAATGTCAAACAGTTGTTTTATTAAACACTTTAATGCAAACTGCTAATTGAATCAGTTAGTCAAACCACCTAATTGAATCAGCTAATAGCTAACAGCTAATTGAATCAGTTAACAGTTAAAAGCTATCAGCTAATTGTCAAACGCACCGTAACCCAATTTTCATCCCGTGAGAACTTGGAATCTCACAAAATTCGGTTCCAAGACGCGATAATTTTAAAAACAATTCATGTAATATACAAATAATAACGATAGATACATTTTGTCATTTACAATATCTGTAAACAATCGATCACATTTCTTTATACATTCCTTAGTTGGATCGAGATTTTACTAAGTTAAGGTATTTGCTATACACATGAAATTACAAGCTTATTAATCGAAGGCACCAAACTGTAAGGTCATATTACCGGCTCCTTTTTTTCTCATCGATATTTTTTTTTTAAGGTCATATTACCGGCTCCTTTTATTCTCGTCGATATTTTTTTAGTAGAAAAATCACGGAGGAAAATCCTCACTCTAATGGTTCATACTTATTATTAGTATGAGTTTGTTTAGTTTTAATTTAAATTTGAGTTTCTATTTGATTAATATAATATTTTATATAAAAATAAATAATATTATTATGAAATATTATATAAATGAAATAATATTAATTTATATTTGAAGTAAAAAACAGACTGTATAACTTGTATTTTTTTTTTCTAAATTATATATTGTTGCCTTTTAATACTTTTTATAATATATTAGGGGCGATTGATTTTAAAATTTGAATATTTCATTTAAACAATATTTAATGCAAGATTTTTACATATATATAAAATACATATATATTTAAAATATATATATACAGAATCAAAGAATAAAAGGTAAAAATAAATTTAAAAAAAAAAAAGAAAAAATACATATATATTTAAAAATATATATACAAAGTCAAAGAATAAAAAGTAAAAATATATTTTTTTTTTTTTTAAAAAGACTCATAGGATTGTATGTGTTTTATTTCAAATTTTATACTATTAATAATAAACATATACTTACTTCGTCAACTTAGTAAATATATATTTTGTTGTTTTTAAATGGTCAATTTATGTTTTTAGTAAATACGAGTTCATTATATATTATAAATAATTTTATATTTATACTTATTTACATCAATATTCTTCCAATATCTTTATACATCATCAGAATAAAATAATCTTTTCATAGATAGAACTATCATCTACTATTGTTATTATACAAAATTTATTAAACCAATTGCTAACAATAAATAAATCATTATAAACTGAAAGAAAGAGTATTATTTTTATTTTTTTATTTAAAATATCAACATAAAAAACTCAAAACATAAACTAAAACCAAACAAACCCATACATATATATATATAATATCCTCTCTTCGTCCTTTAACAATCTATTCATTTTTTTATTTTGGTCTGTCTCGTAACAAAGTATTCATTTCCTTTTTTTAGTAATTGTACTATCTACTTAATATTACAAATACTTTTTCAAATTACAATATATTACACAAATGTCATTACTTTTATATCATACAATACTAATAGGGTTAATTTAGTCTTTTTACCTGTACTTTTTACTTTGCTCTAATATAATATTAATATTTTTAAAACGCCGTAAAAAAAGTAAATTGATATATAAATACGAGTGTCTGTTTGTGATTAGAGGCCTCCAATAGGCAGCGTTGGCTGACCGTTAATCTAGGTAAGTCCCTCTTAATTAGTTACGGATTTGGCCACCATATTCCGACACAACCCTAACTGTGGCTACCCTCAATTCTAACCACCTTCCCAAGCTGTCACTGTGCCAACAATATAGAAATACAGAGAGAGAAACACAAAAAAAAAAAAAAAAAAAAAAAAAAAAAAAAAGAAGAGATTAAGGTCATGGTCTAGGGTGTGGTGTTCCCATTGCAGCCTGGTCATGATCTATGATCTATGATCTATTATCCTTTCTAATTCCTTAATTTCTTTGCATTTCAAACCATCTCTATTCTCTCGATACCCTAATTCAATTTTGTTCTCATTCCCTTTGTATAAATATATATATATATATATTAGTTTCAGTTCGGCCCAATTCAATCCAATCCAATCTGACTCGGAACGTACGTACGTACGTAAATACGTACGTCGAATAACATGTCATTGAGCCGCGCCGTGGAGGCGAAGCTAGGGAAGCTTCCCCATTTCGTGATATACGCCGTGCTCGAATGGGTCGTAATCCTCTTGCTCTTCGTCGATGGATTTCTAGCCTTTATCTGCAACGAATTCGCGCGTCTCTTCGATTTGCCAACCCCTTGCTTGCTATGCACTCGGATCGACCACATGCTCGTCCATCGGACACCAAATTTTTACTACAACAACTCCATTTGCGACGATCACAAAAAGGACCTCTCCTCGCTCGCCTATTGCAACCTCCACCGCCACCTATCCGACATCCGGACAATGTGCCACGGATGTCTCATCTCGTTCCCAAATTTCGACAAGTACACATCCCTCGTCGGCACTTCTAGGATCAACTTCAAGAAAGAGCGCAATTTCTTCGTCGAGGATGATAGGAAATTCGTCGTGCACAAAGACGACGCGGAGATTGCGCCCGGAAACAACAAAGGGGCTATTGCAGTCATCCGGTGCTCGTGTTGTAGGGAGCCGTTGAAGCCTAAATCGGCGTCTTCCAAGCATAAAAGGAGTTTCTCCACCAACGCGCCGGCCTCGTCGCCTAGAGCATTATCGTCGTTGTCGTTGGGTAGGAATGACGACGAAGGGAATGTGGATTTGCCGCCTTTCCGGTACACGGAGCTCAAGTTAGTAGCGGATAGCGAGTTAGAGCTTCCGGAGGATGAAGATGCTTCGCGCGCCGATACTCGGGGTGAGTTGCGTTTGTCCTATCGACTCTTTCTTCGCATAACCGATTGCACTGATAATGTCTGTTTGACTGGGTACGAATTTTAAAAAAAAAAAAAATGGATAAAGCAGAAACATTTTCTTTTATAATAAAGAAAATAAGAATACTTTTTATACCAGCCACAAAATAAAAGTAAGTATAACTTTGGACGACGAAGGAAGTATTATTCTTTATAAAACGATTGTCAATTTTGCCAACTCTAAGAGAAAATTTTAATTTCTTTTTTACCGGTCTTTATTTGAAATTGAACGAAATTCGCAAGATCCATTAACGGTCCAACAAAGAAAACTCGCACATTTATCGAGACGCCTGATATTTTTTTGACTATCTGAGATCGTTTAGGGTCTCAAGTTAACAATTTTCTATTTCTCGGGTCTTTTTTACTTCTTATTTCGAACTTATTTCTTTTATGGCTTTATAAACACCTTAACGTTTAGGTTTTTATTCAATTTCACTATTCCTATTTGTGCATCGCCATCGTTGCCTAAACATAACCAATGCAGGTAAAAGTGACGTGAAAACCGCTCCGGTGGCACTGTTACCGGACTCGGAGGACATAAGCGATTTCACGGCAAGAACCCCGTCGACGAGGATCAACAAGTTCTTCGGAATCCCACTCTCCGATTCGGCACAAATGAGTCCTCGATGGGCCGGTAGGAACAACAAGAGACAATCGTTCGAAAGATTAGACTTGATCATGGAGGCAAACGACGCGCGCGACGCAGCTGCAGACGGCGACATTCTTACACTCCTGAAACGCCAAATCCGTTTGGACCGCAAAGCGCTGTCAGCTCTCCAAATGGAATTGGACGAGGAACGGAGCGCGTCGGCAGTCGCAGCGAACAACGCGATGGCTATGATCTCGCGGCTGCAGGCTGAGAAGGCGGCTGTCCAGATGGAGGCTCTGCAATATCAGAGGATGTCCGAAGAGCAGGCGGAGTACGATCAAGAAGCTCTGGAGATGATGAAGGAGATTCTTTTCAAGAGGGAAGAAGAGATTAAAGCATTGGAGTCAGAGCTCGAGATGTATCGAGAAAATTACGGGCATTCGAAGAGATTAATCGTCGGCGAGATTTGCGACGAAGTCGACACCGACAATTATCAAGACAATATTAAATCACCGACGTTTTCGACGTTAAGCGATAAGTCCGAAGATCGTAACGAACATGAACGCGAGCATAAACACGAGCGCGAACCAGAGAGGACATTTGATCGTTTTGATCAAAAGATCATAAATGCGCCTTCAAGTGAAAGCTCGGAACCCGCCAAGGTCGTCGTCGAGAATCAAAATTGCGGTAGCTATCGAACGAATCCGAGAATTTATTCGATTAATTTTATTTTTTTTCGATCGTATGTATTGATTGTTGTCGCATGCATTGCAGCGTCGACGGACGAGGATGAAGGAAGCGGAAGCCTTGCTAAAGAAGTGTCGATGATTAGCGAGCGATTAAGAGCTCAACATAATCTTCGGAAGATTCGAAACAACAACGTTGAATCTCCTTCCCATAGTTGATATTTTAACGTAGTTTAGTGTAATGATCGTAGGCGTTTGTTATCGATCAAAATTGACGGACGGGGTACGATGATAACACTGTTATAGATCCATCTGACCTTTACAACGATGTATGGTTGACTGTATGCATGTAATAGTCTATTTTCTGCTTTGCCATGCTTCTTCTCTTCTCTTTATTTATTTATTTATTTATTTATTTTATCATTAATTTTTTTTTTCTTATGAGGTTGGAACAACATCTTTACTAATGAGCTATGGTAAATACTACTACTACAAAAAAAAAAAAAATTACTCTGTAAAGGAATTTCGTCCATAAAGTTCATCGTAGCTAACGTAATTTTATTTTTAATTTCGTCCCTAAAGTTCATCGTAGCTAACGTAATTTTATTTCTAATTTCGTCTCTAATATCATTAGTAACGAAAAAAATGAATTTAAAGACGTAAAAAGCTCGTTACAAAATTGATATTTCTTGTAGTGATACAAACCGAACCTAATATGCTGCATACTAGTGTAACTATACTCGAGTTGTATTATATATGTATACACATATCTACACTCAAATTTTAGAAATATAGTTAGGTGTGTTTGTTTGTTTGTTTGAGGGTTTCAACTGTAAAAATTTTGAATTTGAATAGTTATATGATGTGATATAAATAATATTGATACTGTGTTTTGAATATAAAATTAATTTTTATTATAATATAACAAATTGAAGAATAAATATTTGATTTAATATTTAAAAAAATTATAAATAATAAAATTTAACAAAATTCTTCAAACGAACGCACTATTAAACTATTGGTTGTGTTTGGTCTTTAGGTTTTAGTAAGTTCTCACTAAAATAATAATAATAATAATAATAAATATTAAATCAACTTTGTATATTATATTAAAAATTAATTTTATAATTATACTATCATATTTATATCTATTTATTTCAAAGTTCAAGACACACAAACAAACACACCTTTAGGCTTTAGATACTCCAAAATGGAATGCAATTTAATATGCAACATTAACAACTTAAGTTAAAACAAACTTGTAATCACACCTAAAAACTACCCTAAACAAAACCCACAAAACTAGAGGAAACAGAGCAGAACACAAAGAGAGTGTTTACTCGTGTTATTTTGACGTTGAATAGTAAAATTTTGAATTAAAATAGTTGTTTGATGTGATATAAATACGTATTGACGTAATATTTTGAATGTAAAATTAGATTTTAGTGTAATAAAATAAATAAAAAATAGTATTTAATTTGATATTTTTGAGAAAAAACAAAGTTAAAGAATAATAAAACCGGAAACCAAATCACACAATTACTTGATGTTATATATATACCACTTATTCTTACACTTGATTCTCATTGCATTACACGACGTTGGTCGATCGGATCGATTACTCCAACCATCGCTTGTTTTGTCTGAATACTGATCTCCTTTCAACAGCCTCCTTACGCTTTCTGTTGCCATTGAACTTTTGTTTAAATAGTATTTTGATGTGTTATTTTGTAAAAAAAAATAGTCTCAGCAGAGTGAATAGTATTGATTTACAAACGTGGAATAATTAAGAGTAGGCAAAATTAGCTAGAGTTTGAAAAGTATGTACCATAGTCTTTATGCTACGGAAAAAAATGATCAGTCTCGTGCAGTTTATAAATCATTAAGGCTAAATTGCCCATAATTCTTTTGTGGTTTTAAAACTCAACGTAAATTTTTTCTTTACTTTAAAAATTATGTGGCGCCCCTTTATACTTTAAATAACGTTGCATGAAATCCTTCTGTGATTTCAAAACTCATTGTAAATCTCCATTTTTACTCTAAAAATTGCATGGTGCTCTCTTGTACTTTAAAAAATATTTGTATAAAACCCCCCACCATCCAAAATATATAGATAGAAAATAATTTTCTCATGGTTTCATAGCGGTGGGATTTTTATGCAACGTTTTTTTAAAGTATAAGGAGTGCTATGCAATTTTTAAAGTATAGAGAGATTTTACGCTGAATTTCGAAACCAAGTAAAAGTTATGAGCAATTTTACGAGACATGAATGAGAATAGTACAGATAACGATCCTACCTTAAGCCTCTTGGATCGGGATCCGGTTGGAATATACGAACAAGAAGCTGATAATTTCCATAGCCCCTCTGTTCTTCTCTGATCGAATTAGCCGATTCGACGGCGGAAGGCTTGCAGGATTGCACCTCTATCAATCCAAGTGTGTTTATATCTCCAATGCTCGTTGGAATCTTTTCCAATGCTGTACAAAAAGATAGATATAAGCTCTCGAGTCGCCGGAAATGCGAAGGTTCATCGACCACCCATTCCCGGAGATCAGATCTCTCGATGACGAGCACTTTTAGCTGACTAAACTCGCCCTCATTCGTCGTCCATCTTTGGCCACAACAGGCATTGTCTCGCAGTTTCAGAAGTTGGAGCTTCGGCAATGATCCGACGACACTCAGATCGTGCCACGGCAGTCGACAGGAAGTTAAGGTTAACTCCTTAAGCGACGCCGGGAAAGAAATGTCGGACTTTTGCAATGGGAATGTGTCGCTCGTTGGGCCTTCGACGTGGAGGTTTAGCTTCTCGAGAGAAGAGAGTAGGAAGAGATTGGTAAGCATGTATTCGGACCATCCGGTTTTGGCAATGTCGCCGGATTGATAAAAGATCTTCAACTTTTTAAGATTCGGGACAAGTTTCACGGCCCATTCGGAGCATATGAAGCTTGAAACTCGCGATAGAGTTTCGAGGCTTTTAAAGATTGTTAATTTTGGCGCGCCCGGATCAGCCAAGCACATGTCGAACAAGATAAGATGCCGTAGCCGGGGCATTCGCCACGTCGCCAATGGAAGTAGATACAAGTCGCGGCGGCGAAGCCTAGATTGCGACATAAGGATTAATGTTTCGAGCTTTTTCAAATCAGATAAGTACTCGATGACTCCGACCTTGTTCTCAAAGTCGGATGTCAGCAAGGCGAGGTGCTTCAACAGAAACAGATGGCCTATTTCGATGGGGAAGTATTGTAAATGCACGATGTTCGCGTCTAGTATCTGAAGAAGATGGAAACTATTAGAAAAGATCAAGTTCATACTTGGCAAAGGTAGAAGAACGGTTCTTATGGATGATTTCTCGGTACTGCGCCAAAATGTATCCGAAATATACGAACAAGCGCTCACGCGGCGTAGATTGGATACATCCTCGGGGTGCTTATTGTTCACGACTTGAAGAAACTTCTCATCTTGAGCAATTTTTATGCAAAGATCTCTCAAAAGATCATGAATCTTCACAGATTTGATACTTCCATTGAGAGACTTCTTCACGACCAAAACAAGACTTCTCTTGATCAAATCATCCAAACAATCCTTCGCGGCCTTGTCCGGATCGTTAGATTCGAGAAACCCCTCCGCAATCCACAGCTTGAAAAGTTTAGAGACACGAATCTCATAATTCTCGGGAAAACTCGCCATGTAGAGAAAACAAGGCCTCAAGTGATGCGGCAAGCGCGTATAACTCAAGGATAGTATCCGTGCGAAATCCTCGTCGTCGTTCATATTCATTGCTCCATCGATGTTGTCCGCGACATCTTCCCAAGTTTCTTGCATCGGATCGGCCTTAGAGAGGATTCCCGCGATCACCACAATGGCGAGAGGAAGCCCTTCGCACTTTCTCACGATAAAAACACCAATTTCCTCTAGCTCCGGCGGGCAATCTTCTTTTCCAAACACCCTATCCTTCAAAAGATTCAAACTTTGAACTTCGTCCATCAACTTCATGTGATGAGGGCGAGTGGATGGACCGAAGAAAGAAGCCTCTTGCCTAGATGTTATTACAACCCGACTTCCATTACCGTCATCCGGAAATGCCCGGATTAAGTCATAGTAATAGTCCCATCCACTTGTTTCCCACACATCGTCCATTACAATTAGATATCTCCGATCCTTCAAGAACTTGTACAAATTTACTACCATCTCCTCCTCGTCCATCTTATCATGTATCTCAACTTTAGACTGTTTTATCGAATCGAAGATTCTTGAAATAATTTTCTTGACGCCGTACCCTTTAGAGATTGTAACCCAAGCTCGGACATCAAAGTGCCTTGAGGTTGTCGTTGTAGCCAAAGAATCATCGTAGGCATACCGCGCCAGAGTAGTCTTGCCGATACCTCCCATCCCGATAATCGGAATAATACTTAGTTGTGATGATCCTCTGTAGAGTTTTTTTCTAATTTTATCCAAATCTTCTTCAAGTCCAATGGCAGAAACGTTTGAAGAAGTAGAAGAAGATCGAAAAGAATGAGTTAGAATGAGATCTTTTCCGCCTTTGCTACTCTTCACAATAATCTTCACTTGTTCGACTATAGCTTGAACTTCTTTTAGGACACTTTGTAAATCTTGGTGCAGCTTTAGCTTATTACAAAGCTTGACACGAATCATTCCTCCAAATCGAAGAATCGCCTGTTGAACAAAATACTTTACAACTTGTCGTGGGAAACGCATTAAACCCCAACAACCATATTGATGAAAACACAAATCATCCAAAATCTCACCCTCGATTATGTCTTCTGCTCGATTTGCTGCTTCCCTAATTCGATCTTCTAACAACTCTTGACTGTCCTGATTCTGAGGGAATCGATTCAGAAAATCCACCAGAACTGCGATGTTTTCGTGGATTGATTTGATTAGTTGCTTCTGTTGGTTGAGGATGGAAGAATTTACTACTAGTTGGTTCTCCTCATCCTGGGGGATCTGCTCGATGACGTGTTTGAGTGAAATAAGAGCAGCATAAGCCATCGTGTAAAATCTGGAAAATAACAAAAATCTCTGAATGAATGAAAAGCTTTTAGGTTCGAGAATTGTGCTGACCGTCTTGTCTTAATTAGGGTTGTGGTCCCGTGCTGGTGAGCTCGCTCATCAATGGTGACAGCTCTTCACTTTTGGTTTTAAGGCTGTCAGTCTGTCCCTTTGAATTTAATTAGTCAACCGTGCATTTGCAAGTTAATATACATACACATGCTTCTTGCGTGTTTTCCGGAGAGACGTCATTCAATAAAAGTAAAAATAAAAATAAAAATAAAAAATAATAAGCTCCTCTCTACTTTAGTCCTTGCATACATACATTGTACGTATCTCTTGTCTTAATTGTTAATTTCCCTATCCCTTCCAGCTCCACCTACCTCGGTTCCTCCAAAAGTCGTCGCTCCCATCTTTCTGCAAACAAACAAACAAACGTGAAAGAAGTCTCTCCAGCTCCACCATACATATCGAATGGCAGCCTACGGTGCTCTGTCCTCCCTCTTGCTCACTCTCGACAACATCCTCAATCATCGTACTATTCCCATCATTTCCCTCAACCTTCCCCAACTCCAATCCATGCGACAAACCGCCGCTTCTCTGCAACACTGTCTGCAAAACGGGTCAACCCAAACCCGCAGGGACGATAATGAAGATCCGGTCGAAAGTCTCCAAGCAAAGATCCGAACCCTGGCTATCCAGGCCGAAGACTTCATCGCATTCACAGTGTACGAGGATTGTAGAAGGGACCGTGAACTCATGTCCCCACTCTTGATTTTTCTAACAGCTTTGTTATGGGTTTCAATCTGCCTCTTCTGGTCATTCTTCGTTTACCTAATTTTAATCTTCTTCACCATTTTTGTGAGCTTCTATTTAAATCCCTTGGATGGCCTGACGAATGCAAAACCCTACATTGGTATTGTCATATTTCATTGCATCTCATGGACTGTCAATTACTGTTCATCTTTTCTGCTCTATGTCCGAAAATTGGGAATTTTGTTGAGGATAAATATAGGTGAAAGTCTGATCTTGAGCAAGATATTGGAAGACATGAAAGTAATCGCCATGGAAATGGAGCAAAAGCAAAATCCAATTAGAATAGATCAAGTCTCCAATTTTGCAGCTTCAATAGGTATGGTGGGAATGGAACGTGAATTTAATCGAATAAGGACGAGGTTAGAGATGGATTTGTCTCCAATGCTCAAAGTCGTTGCCATTGTCGGAATAGGTGGTATTGGAAAGACGACACTTGCTAGAAAGGTATATAACGACTGTTACATTCGTCAAAAATTCGACATTTGTGCTTGGGCAACCGTGACTAAACAATCTTGTTTTCGATACGTTGTGCAAGATCTTCTTGAATCGGCTAAAATACAGACAATGCAAGAGGACGATGATGATGACGACCACGGTAATAAGCTGGGGGATTATCTCGGCACTTGTCTTAAAAGCAAAAGATATCTCATTGTAATGGATGGGGTGAGGGATATGGAGATTTTCGACGCTTTGAAAAGATGTCTTCCCCGCGATGATCAAACTAGAAGCCGCGTGCTTCTGACAACTCGGGACTCTGAGGTTGCGTGCCGCACAGGTTGTCTTAGCACGCTGCATCGAATGCGCTTCCTCCATTTCCGCGAAAGTCGGAGACTAGTTGACCAAAGAGTTTTTGGAGCAGACCGTTGCCCCTATGAATTGAGGAGAATACGAAACAAGATTGTCCGATGTTGTAAGGGACTTCCTCTGTTGCTCGTTGTGACCGGCGCTAGTTTGTCCAAAATTGTTCGAACAAGACAAGTTTGGCTAAGTTTCGCGGATAATTTAGAAATAGCCGCGAAAGACGAGGATTGGTGTATTGCTATATTGGGTTTAAGTTATTACCACTTGCCTCATCACTTGAGACCTTGTTTTCTCTACATGCTGATGTTTCCGGAAGATTATAACGTTCGTAGCGCTAAACTCTTTCGACTATGGGCTGCCGAGGGCTTTGTCCGATGCGAAAGTGCTAAAAGCATGGAAGAATTGGCGGAGGAATACTTGGAAGATCTAGTCGAAAGAAACCTCGTTTTGGTTGCTACCCGGGGCTCACAAGGCAAGATAAAACGATGCGCGATCCATGATGTCCTAAGGGAATTGTGTCTAGGCGAGGCGCGAAAGGAAAAATTCATTTTCATCGTTAATGCACAGGAAGATGCTCTTCAACCCGACATCCAAGAGTACCACAGGTTAAGTGTTTGCCACGACGTTTTGAGAGATTGTCCGGACATTATGGATAGCGTAAAACACAACGCCTCCAAGGCGCATTCTCTCGTGTCTATCGGAACCGAGCATTCTACCCCGAAGCTCGACGAATTTCGCTATAAGCTGCTCAAAGTGTTGGATCTACTCGCATTGAATTTTAGCACATTCCCTTTGGAGATAACCGAATTGGTGAGTTTGAGATACCTTGCTCTTACATTCGGCGAAACGCTTCCTCCCTACATTTCTCGACTCCAAAACCTTCGAACCATTGTTCATCGCAACACATCTCCTTCGACGGGGAGCTACTTGCCGATCGAGATTTGGATGATGCCGAATCTAGTGCATGTACATATCCCGCCGGCTCATTTATCTACCCCGCCGTTTCGGACCAATGCTCTAGCTCTAGAAACGCTTGCGGACGTGGTAAACTTGAGTTTGAGCCCTCATGTTCTCGAAAAGATTAAAAGGCTAAAGAAGCTGTCGATTTCTTACGACGTGGATCAAGAATCCTTCAAGGAATGGTCCATGTATCAACTTAAAAACTTGGCCTGTCTAGACGAGCTCGAGAAGTTGAAATTTCAAGTGTTGGATTTCGCCACGACGTCGAGGGGTCGGCTTAAGCCGTGGAAGCTGGCTTTCCCGAAATCGCTGAAGAAGCTAACTTTGAGTGGCTGCAGGATTCATTGGCTGTGGCTTAAGATCGTCGGCGCGCTTCCGAAGATCCGAGTGCTGAAATTGAGAAACGATGCGTGCCGGGGCGGCGAATGGAAGCCGTTGGAGGGACACTTTGGTGAGCTGAGGAGCTTAGAGCTTGAAAATGTGGATCTTGTGAGATGGGTAGCCGAGCCGATACACTTCCCTCGGCTTCGACGGCTTACGATCAAGTCGTGCCCTCAGCTGAAGATGATTCCTCAGGGATTGAGTAATATCTCTACGCTTCAAAAGATTGAGCTAGTTGATTGCCTTCCGCAGGCTGCTGAGAGTATGCGCAGGTCAGGGAGTTCTGTTACTGTATGTAATTACTGATGTATATATATATATGTATGTGTGTGAGATGCTCATTTAAGACGACTGAGGGGTCGACTCACGAGCAATTTTTACTTAAATTACAAATATACTAATACATGTACAATTATTTTTTTACATAGAGTGAAAGAACAAAAATGTCAAAATCTCTTACATACCTCCACTAACTAATAAAATATTATTATTTCTTAATATACTATAAAATTCCAAATGGCCCATTTGGATCGAGAAGGTAGGTAAGTGTATATAATTAGGGGTGGGCAAAAAATCGAACCGAATCGTCGAACTGCTGAACCGAACCGAATTTTCGGTTAACCGCGCAAATTCGGTTCGAATATAAATACTGCATATTTTTTCGTCGGTTTCGATTTTTCATATTTTTTTCGGTTTGGTTAACCGAACCGAAAATATTTATATATTTATATTATTATATTTTAAATTTTATATTAATAATTATATTCGATTCGGTTTCGTTCGATTTCGATTCGGATATTTGAAATATTTGCACATATTTTTTATTTAATTAAAATTTTAATTATTTTTTTATATATTTTTTCTTAATTTCGATTCTGTTCGAGTAATTTGCAAATACTATAAATATTTTCGGTTAACCAAAACTTTCGGTTCGGATATGGTTCGCGATTTCAGGTATTTGTTCGGTTCGGTTCAGTTATCAAATACCTGCATATTTGCAAATAACCGAACCGTGTCCGCCGGTATATATAATAGTGTTGATGTCATAATATGTTTATATTGTATTTTTTCAGTAATATTTATAAGAATTGTACTGCCTCCGTCCCAATACAATAGTCTTATTTATCATTTTTTTCCGTCCCAATACAATAGTCTTGTTTATCATTTCTATCCGTCCCAAAACAATAGTCTCATTTTCATAAATAACCATATTACCATAAAATTATCCCTGCTTTTTCATTATTATTACACAATTGTCACTACTTTTTAACTAATATACTCACAAGGGCAAAAAAGTTATTTATCTTTCTTTTTACCAACTATCAATATAATATCAATATTCTTTAAATCTCATGTCCAAAACAATAAGACTATACTTTTGGACGGATTGAGTATTATTTTTAAACTAACTGAGCAAACTTTTTTTTATATATCCTTTTGAAAAGCTCATAATTTTTATTTTTTTTTATATTAATGTATATGATGTATTAATACTCTCTCCGTCTCATAACAAAATATTCGTTTTTTTATTTTAGTTCGTCTCATAATAAAGTATCAATTTCGTTTTTTTAGTAACTGTACTATCTACCTAACATTACAAATACCCTTACAATTTACAATATATTAAACAAATGTCGTTACCTTTATATCACACATACTAATAAGGTTATTTTAGTCATTTCTACTTTATTCTTACTTATATCTCAATATAATATTAATATTTATAAAATTACGTGAAAAAAACAAATAAATATGTATGAGACGAAAAAAATATTAAAAAAAAAAAACGTATGTTTAAAAGAACTCATTATATAAACGTTGTCGGAACCTATTTAATAATCGCATATGTGACAGTATTTTAAACATGGGAAACCTACAAGAACATTTAGGGAGTTTATAATATAATTTGGGATTAGGATTAAAGAGTCTTCTCAGACCAAATGTATATTCATTAGAAGGTCTCTTTTTAATTCCTGTTGAGAAAATTTAAGTGAAAAAATGTGTATTACGGTAAAAAAATAAAAAAATAGTGTGCTAATTTAATCAAATTAATACCTACACCAGCTCAACCAAATCCATAAACTAATATAGCTACATACTTAGTATAACCATTACAAATATTAAAATTACCTTATTGATTAATATTTTACATACAATTTAATCATTAACACCAAAAAAATAAAATAATAATGAACATAAAAATAAAAAATAAAACCCTCCAAGACATTTGTAAACAAAATGAATTAAATTCTTCATTCCTTAACTCTCTTATAATTTCAAAATTCAGCCTTTATAGTTTTAAAATTCAGCCCAAATCTCTCATTTACTTTAAAATTATATGCAATCCCCTTATACCTTAAAAAGTGTTGCATGAAAGTCCTATATAGTTTCAAAACTTAATGTAAATCTCCACTTTACTTAAAAATAAAAAAAAAAAAAAATTGTACGACGCCTCTAATATTTTCAAAAATATTGCATAAAACCTGGATAGGAAATCATGATCCCATCACACAACTGAGGTTTCATGGGGTGAGATTTCATGCAACATTTTTTAAAAGTATAAAGGAGTGTCATACAATTTTTAAAATACGTGAATATGATAATTAACAAACCTCCCGCCATTGCTAAAATTTAAATATATTCTTGAGATCTTCTTCTTCAAGCAGACGGTAGGTTGGAACCGCTGGAAGATATTGTTGCCAAACCCTGGAACCCTTAGGAAAATGTTGTCAAACCCTGGCTCTTAAATAGCGATGGTAGCGATAGGTGTGTTCTAATTTTTTAGAGTAAATTTAGTAACTCATATGTGAAAGTATTTATAATTAAAAAAAAACAAACCGTCTTGCGATGGAATGGGAGAAAAGTGGTCCACTTTATTTTTCCTGAGAGATTTTAAGCAAAATATTAAAATCACATGAGAGTTACGAGCAATTTTATTTTATTTTATTTTTTTCATCTGCATATTCCTACTTTTGACAAAAATAAAATTTTTGATATCTAACTATTCCTCTTCATTTAATATTTATTTACTAA
Organism: Andrographis paniculata; assembly: GCF_009805555.1. Taxonomy (NCBI): domain Eukaryota; kingdom Viridiplantae; phylum Streptophyta; class Magnoliopsida; order Lamiales; family Acanthaceae; genus Andrographis; species Andrographis paniculata. Next base: position 1,301,328 of record NW_026137588.1, read on the forward strand.
TTATTACTAACATATTTATTAATGTTTTTTACTCATTCTAATTCTCCTACTACCATCATAACTTCACACAATATTATATGCAAAGGTCTGCACGTATTAGGTTCGGCCGAGGGTTTACCGGTCGATTCAGTAGCGGCCGCGGATTCATAAATAAAAAATAAAAAATACATATCCAAAGACCGTCTAAGATCAAAACAAGCAATCATATTATTTATCAACAATGCTTGCTCGACTCGACTCAACTCAACTCATACGACCTTAAATCCTTACAACAAACCATCACAAACCCCTTGTCAGCAACGAAGAAAAAAAGAAAGAAAAAGATAAAACAAACGAAGCGCAACGATGCATTTATAAACAACACATACCTTCAACAATTTCCTTCGTTCTAACCCCGACCGTTGATTCATCTTGCATCACGATCAAAACCATGGAACAAACAAGAAAATGTCTCCAAGTCTATCGTTGCTCGGCGAGTTGCCACCATACACGAGCAACCCCTCGCGCCCGCCTCGCCGGACTGCCCCAAAGGCGCACCATCCCCTAGGCCCCGGGTGGTGACCAGACTCGGATTCATCTCCCCATCTTGTCCAATCCAATGTCTCTACATCCAATGCATAAATTTCCCCGGAAAATTTACCGGCCCCCATGTGTCCTAAATCACTCGGATCGATCTCCCCACCATAGATAAAAATGTACTTCCCGATCCCAGCAGTAGAGAACACGCTCCGAGCAGATGGTTTATCGCCCTTACTTTCGACCTCAACCCATTTTTCTTCACCAAGATCAAAGTAATGCACGTCGTCCTCCTCTTCGCCAGAGAACCCGTAGACAACCCATATTTTGCCTAGTACAGCAGCCAACCCCGGCCCACCTCTAGGCTTGCAACGCTCGCCCGGGAAAGGGTAGTTAATCCATTTTTCGTCGACAATATCATAACCCCACAAATCATTGAGGCGTCCCGTGTTTCCACACCCACCAAAAATGTATATTCGTCTCTCATCCGCAGTCATGGAGTGGTAGCTTCGATGAGGTGGACCTGATGAAAGCAACGACCATGTACTTGTAACTGTGTCAAACGAATAGAACTCATTCAATTCCTTGTGCTCGCCATCCCGGCCACCGAACACATAGATGTGCTCGCCAATGGACGCCATAGTAACACCTACACGTGGTGGAGGAACATCCCCCTTGGCATCAGCCACCGACCATGTTTGATCATTGAGATCGAACATGTATAAGTGGTTATCAACTGGGACTCTCGGTGCAAACTCACCACCAAAGGCGTACACCTTGTCCCCGACTATCGCAATTGCATGCGAGCTTCTTGCCCCCGGCCCGGCATTGTTTTGCTCCAGCTGCAGAATTCAAAATATCTCAAGATAATCCATCCGGCAAGTGCAACAGCAAGAACATGCTCCAAATTTAATAGAATCTTGAATGATCAAAATCATCCACAATGTCATTTCTAGTGAAATACTAAATGTAAAGAAACTCTATACAACAGTGCTATTTACTTCTCTAAGGATCTTCTACGGTTAAACAAATATGTATGGATATATATATATGTGTATTGTTCCTTAGTGAATTTGCAATTCATCCTAAAACTTGTACCCAAATCTATGAACAGAGTCTGCAATGATACTGAATAATCTCACATGTCACATTCAAGAGCTTGACTTCACCAAAGTAAGCGACCATTTTTAGGATTTAGTAACAAAAGCCAATCGGATTTGAATTTTTGACCATACTGTGGTTAGGAATTCGTACGAAAGTATTTACAATTAGGTCGTAGGATTTAGAACTGAATCTGCAGCAAATCGAACTACGCTAAATAATCAAACGCAGCCGAGGTCAAAATCCAAATCAACATGAAATTGATTCCGAATTCAACCATCGTCGATCCTCAAAATCATCTAATTCCACCAGCCACTCAAAGTCAAACAATCAAATCAATTGCACCTAAATCAACGAAGCTGAAGCTGGATAATTCGAAAGAAAAAAAAAAAATTAATAATAATCATAATAACGAAAAAAGTCGAACAAATAAATATCACAAGGAACCTTGAACCATTTCCCTTTAGCTAGCGCCATCGTCGAAAAACCTCCAAATCTAAAACAGATCGCCCAAAACGTTCAGCTTTCGGTTTCAGCTATTACTGAATCCCTGCTACTTCCCCAATATATAGGCCGATCGGAAGGCAATAATCACGCCTCTTCAGGGGCACACTGTAAACTGGATGTAGCATTGTTTAATCAACGTCCTTGTCAATGCCCTAATGCAATTTCGATCAAATAAACAAAACAACTTTCGGTTGTTACTGGAATTTGGGCTTTGATTTCACTGTTTCAGAAAATAAATTTTCATTTGAGAATATCAAATATTAAGATAAAATATAAATAAAATTTTAAAAATATTAAGATAAAATATAAATAACTGTAAATATATTAAATTAACCCTATTAGTAATCATACAAAGATAACGATATTTGTGTAATATATTATAAATCGGAAGGATAATCGAAATGAAAAAATGAATAAATTCTTAAGAGATACAGAGGAGTATATCTTTTTCATTTACTAGTTCAATCCAGCTAAAAAATATATATATTTGGGACGTAACAATTTCATTAAATACCATTTTTTTTCCACAAATAGCAAAAATGTTATTACACTATTTTTATCTGCCCACTATAATTAAAATATTATTATTTCTTATATTCCGCGTCAAAATAAATGTATATTTATTGTTTGGACGGAAGGAGTATTGTATTATAATTAGTTTACTTTTAAAAGTTTACTTTTACATTAAGGGTGTGTTTGTTTGGGGGTTTGGATTTTGGATTGGGATTTGAATAGTAAAAATTTTGAATTTGAATAGTTGTATGATGTGATATAAATAGGTGTTGATGTGATGTTTTGAATGTAAAATTGATTTTTATTATAATATAAAAAATGAAAAATAGGTATTTGATTTGATGTTTTTGGGAATAAAAAATTGGATGAATAGTTAAATTTAAATCCAATCCTCCAAACAAACACACCCTTTTTTTTAACAATTTCAAAAAAAAAACACACTCCTAGTATTTGTAGATAAATCGATTTTTAATGTAAAAAATATAAATATGAAATATTATTTCAAATTAAATATTTAATTTTTTAAATAAATATTTGAAGTTTTCTTTTTTTAAAAATATGTATAGTTTATTATTATTTTTAAAAAATTGCAATTGGAATATTGTGTTAAGACTGAGTGATTTTATTTTAAAATTACAAATTAAAATTAAAGAAAAAAGAAATCACCAATCAAGCTCATAGGTACATAAAGATAAACAAAATAAATTGATCAAAATTATTATATAAAAAATAAGAACAGAAAAGAATGAAAGGAAAAATATATACTCCTTATCTTCCGCTACAGTTGATTTGTTCGTTAAAGCTATTTAAAAAATATATATTACTCCCTCCCTTCACGGACAAAGTATACATTTATTTTTGGCTCGGTGTTTAAGATATAATAGTATTTTAATTATAGTGGGTAGTTAAAAATAGTGTAATGACATTTTTGTCTTTATTTTTTTGTATAAAAGTAATGATGTGATGTAAAGTAAGGATATTTGTAAAAAAAAAAAATGAGGTATTTAATGAAATGTTTACTTTGTAATTGGACGTCCCAAAATAAAAATGTGTATACTTTCTAGCTGTATGAAGGGAGTATAATTTAATAATTTAATAATAGTAGTTTATGATTTTACTTTATTATTTTGATGTGAAATGTGATTTTTATATATTTAAAATAATAATTAATATATATAATTAAATAATATAATTTATATTATTTAAATATTTTAAATATTATATTTTAATAATACATATATAATATACATATTATTTTGTAAATATAAAATTTATACTATAATATAATTAAATAAAAATATTTTTATTCATCTATTATTCACCTAAATTAAAATTCTACTCTCCCTGTCCACTTACCACTGTCCACTTACCATGTTTACATATTTCTATTTTGGGACGTCCAATTACAAAGTTAACATTTCATTAAATACCTTACTTTTTTCCACAAATACTCTTACTTTACATCACATTATTACTTTTACACAAAAAAAAATAAGGGCAAAAATGTCATAACACTACTTTTAACTACTCACTATAATTAAAATACTATTATTTTTTAAATACCGCGCCAAAAGTAAATGTCAACCTTCTAAGTGGACGGAGGGAGTATTTTATAAAAAACAAAAAAACAAAAAATTGTATATATTTGATAAAAATATTTGTCTATTATTGAAAATGATAGAAATAAAAGGAATTTTGAATGGAACTAATGAGTGAGATTGAAAAAAAAAATATACAAATAAAATATTTTGAATGGATTCTATAGATAAAATATTATTAATTTAATTTAATTAGGGTGTATTTGTTTTGGGGTTTGAATTTTGAGTTGGGATTTGAATAGTAAAAATTTTGAATTTGAATAGTTGTACGATGAGATATAAATAGGTGTTGATGGGATGTTTTGAATGTAAAATTGATTTTTAGTATAATATAAAAAATAAAAAAATAGATGTTTGATTTAAATTAAATTTCTAACCTCTTACACATGTGACCACTTAAAACCCCTTTATTTATACCTCTCTCTTCAATAAATAAATATTTTATCTATATTTAAAATTTCTTATTTTTAATAAAATTAGTTTTAAATTAATTATAAATAAATAAATTGTTATTTTTATTTATTTGTATTATATAAAATTTTATTATCTACAAAATAATATTCATATTGTATATACTTTATTGATATATAATGCTAAAAATATTTAAAATGTTAACAACACTACTCATATAAAAAAAAATAATAATATCATAACTTATTATAAATAATTTACTAATCTACACTACCTAAAATACGATATCCTTAAACAAAAGGGTCATTTTGACCTAAACGAAGGGAGTATTATTTTTTAATATAAATTGTATTTTAAAATATTATTGAAATTAAAACTCAAACACAAATCAAGCAAACTCATTATAAAATAAAAAACTAATTTAATAATATTAATAGAGAAAATAATGAATTAGTAAGGGCAACTTCAGCTAATTACAGCTGACCGGATCCATTTAAACATCATACCCCTTTCGTCAGTGAATATAATTATTTGTTTTTTACACTACCCTATAATATTATTCCCTCCGTCCCAAATACCCGTAATATTTTTTTTTGCTATGTCTCAAATACTCTGCGATATTTTTAAAATAAAAAATAATTAATTATTCTTAATCACTACCCACAGTTTATCCATTCACATCATCCAAATAAAAATATAAAATATATATTTATTTCATCATCACATCACCTGATTTCTAAATTATCATATTTAATACTATCCACCTAAATACTCGTGTCAAAAATAAATATTGCACCTTGTTTGAAACGGAGGGAGTAGTATTTTATAATTAATAATACAATAATAATAATAATAATAAATACTTCTATTTTTAAATTCATTTACTATTTATTGGCATTCATTGTAGTATTATTAGAGCGGATAACGATCCAAGTCGAGCCAAATTTTAAGTGTTTGTTAATGTTCGCGAACAAAGCTCGTGTTCGTTCGTTAAACTTTCGAGCTCGTTTGTAGTGTTCGAGCTCGGCTCGTTACGAATTTTTATTGCCTGAGCTCGTGTTCGTGTTTGGCTCATTGGGGCTTGATTAAGCTCGTTCGAGCTCGTTTGTCTTTTTTTTTTAAATTTATATATAAATTATAAAGAAAATTTAAAATTATTTTATTTATATATTTTATTTATTTATTAATTATAATTTTATATGTATATATAATATTTTTAATAAATATATTATTTAAACGAACGTTCGCGAACAAAGCTCGGGCTCGTTCGTTAACCAAACGAGTCTATTTATGTTGTTCAGCTCGGCTTGTTAATGTTCGCGAATGAGCTTTAACCGAGTCGAATCAAGTCGAACCGAGCCGAGTTCACGAACGGCTCGGTTCGTTTAACAGCTCTAAGTATTGTATAATAAAGTGTAGAAGTATTAAAATATAAAATACAATTACTAAAATATAAAATGGATACATTAGAATTGAATAGACTAAAATAAAAAATAGTTACATTGATATTGAATCGAGAGAGTATTAATAATTGTTTAAATAATATTACTTCGGTCCGGCTCTAAATGTTCCATTTATTTTTTTCATATTAATTTTTAATATTAATTATTATAACAAAATGTAATACATATTAAGAAAAAATTGCAAAAATATTTCTATTAGTGTCTTATAATACTAATAGAAGAATAATTATAAAATTTTTTTTATACAAAAATAAATATAAAAGTATTTTTAATATTAAATACAATAACGTAAATAATAAATGTGACCGAAAGTATTAAATAATTGCTCAAATTAAAATAAATTTACTCATTAAACCAAAATTCAAAATCAAAATCTCAAACAATCACAATAAAATCCAATAATTCTAGAAAACTGCATTTATGGAGGGTGGAAGGGAGTAAATACAAAAAAATAGAATAATTTATATGTTGACAGTAATTCAATTTAGATGTTGGCAAAAAAATCAAACCGAATTTTCAATTAACCGAGCAAATTCAGTTAAAATACAAATACTGCATATTTGATATTTGCTCGGTTCGGTTCGATTTCGGTCTTTAATATTTTTTTCGATTCGGTTAATATATTTATATATTTATGTTATTATATTTTAAAATTTATATTAATAATTATATTCGGTTCGGTTTCGATCCGATTACGGTTCGGTTTCGGTTTCGGTTCGGTTATCTGAAATATTTGCAAATATTTTGATTTAATTAGAATTTTAATTAATTTTTTAATATATTATTTTTTAATTTTGATTCGGTTCAAATTATTTGCAAATATTGCAAATATTTTCGGTTAATCAAAAATTCGGTTAATCAAAATTTTTGGTTCAGATACAATTTGCAATTTTGAGTATTTGTTTGGTTGGATTCGAATATCAAATACCTTCGTATTTGTAAATATTCGAACAGTTCCCAACCCTAATTCAATTTCCTAGAGCAATCCACATTAGTGAAGGTTGACCGTTGACTGAATGGATTAAACACGCTGCAGATTTTTCATTGCAATTTCCATTAAAGACATCACTGAAATAAAGGTAATAAGCCATACAGACGTCTAGACTCTACTCAATTTGTTTAAATATACTCCGCCTCCCAGATACCGTGTCTCCTATACCGAAGATACGGTATTTTAGGAGGGGTGTAATTAATAGATAATTAAGAATATATTAGTAAAAATAATTATCCTATAATATAAATAATTATAAATTAAGATTAAGATAACTAATTAGTTTAATTAAAATTTAAAAAAAAAATTAAAAAATTTAAAATGAGATTATAGTGTGTAATCATTTTTCAAAAAAAAAAGTGACATAGTATGTGGGACGGACAGAAACGACAACGTGAACATAGTATCTTGGACGAAGGGAGTATTATATACATATACGTACATGCAAATAAGGTCCATTATTAAATTTCCAATGCTTTTTTGAAAATATGCGGCAGATTGTGTTCACTTGTCATTTTATTACTCCATTCGTCTCATTAAAAATGTTACAATTTTTTATTTTTATCTGTTTCAAAATAAGATTACTATTTCTTAATTTAGTAATTGTACTAACTACCTAATATAATAAATACCATTTCAATTTATAATATATTACACAAATGCCATTATTTCTACGTTACACTATACTAACAAGAGTATTTTTATCTTTTTTACTACAATCCAATATAATACTAGTATTTAAAAATTTACGTGTAAAAAACGAATATCACCCTTCCAATGAGACGAAAAGAGTATTGTTATTTTTATTTTTTACTATTTAATTGTATACATTTTTATAAAAATATATAATTCCCATTCATAAAAAAATCACATCAAAATCATTATTGTTAAGAAAATGTTACCAACTAGTTTATTGGGGATGAATTTTGAAATTTTATTTGAAAAGATTATTATATCTTATCAACTATTTTACAAAATATTATTAAAATTTAAATTAAAAATTAAAAATAGAATTATTAATGAATAATAATAATATCGATAATATAAAAAATAATATTTTATATTAAATAATTAAATTTTTATAAATAAATAAAATATATATACTGAATATATTATGTATACTTTCAATATAAATACTATATACATACGAATCTATAAAGCAGTATATATTTACATTTTCAAAAATTAGTTTGATAATATATAGAAAATTTTGAATATATATGTTTTATTGTATTCAAATAAAAAATTAATGTTTTAATTTTTGTTTGTCTCATTTAAAATGTTAATTTTTGTTATAATAAAAATAATTTATATAAATACAAAAATACTCTTAAAGTTTACAAAAATATTTATTTTCTTTGTACCTATTATATAAAAATATCAACACTGGCTCACACACTTTTCCTAAATAATAAATTATTTAAATTATATATAAAATATAATTAAACAATATTAATTATTATATAAAATATGTTTAGCATTGGTGCTAAATATTTTGTTCAGCTGATCAATAAGCATTTTATTTTTAATGTGAAATAAAAAATAATATATATTATTTTAATAAATATCAATGTTTTATATTTTTCTCCGTCTAACTAATTACAAAGTATACATATTTTTATTTTGAGAGGTCCAATTATAAAGTAAATATTTCATTAAATATATCATATCTTTTCCATAAATATCCTTATTTTATATCATATTATTACTTTTATACAAAAAAAGACAAAGGCAAAATTTTTTATATTACATTACTTTTAACTACTATTATCACCAAAAATAAATATTTACTTTTCACGCGGACGGGGAAGTTAAAAAAATATATTGTATATATTGATATTTGAATGGGTTTGTTTCTTTTGATTAATTTGAAAAAGAAATTGATTCAAATTTGTATTAAAATAATAATCCCTCCGTCCAAGCTAAAAGTATACATTTACTTTTAAGGAATAATAGTATTTTAATTATAGTATATGTAAAAGTAGTAAAATGACATTTTTGCTCTTACTTTTTTGGTATAAAAGTAATGATGTGATGTAAATTAGGAATATTTGTGAAAAAAAATGGGGTATTTAATGAAATGGTTACTTTGTAATTGAACGTCCCAAAATAGAAATATGTATATTTTCTAGCTCTACAAAGAAAGTATTTAATATAATATTTCTGAAATATATATATATATATATATTTTGATATACGCATAAAATTTTGGACTATAGAAACACTACCTAAAATTTTGATTAGGCAAACCGACCTACGCCTTTAAGTTGGTATAACTTCTTGAGCGGAAGTAACTATGCTACTGGGAACTGCCACCTATATAGCTAGTCTGTGGAGAGCGGGAAGTACATACAAAGGAGAGCAGAAGTACAATACTTCAAGGCAATGGCGAACACCGAGATTCCAAACCGGCAATTGTTCATCGACGGCGAATGGAGAAAGCCTTTCAACAACAAACGCATTCCAATAATCAACCCCGCTACCGAGGAGATCATCGGTCGGTCAATCACCAGCTCTCGCAATCGCTATCTAATTTCTATTAAATTGGGGATTTCAATTTTCAAACTCAAATTTATGAAACAGGCGACGTACCAGCAGCAACCGCCGAAGATGTAGACGCCGCCGTCGAAGCTGCTCGGAATGCGTTCTACCGTAACGGCGGCAGAGATTGGTCCGCCGCCACCGGAGCGCACCGCGCCAAGTATTTGAGAGCAATAGCTGCAAAGGTATGTATATGTTCGTGTTTGTGTAGCCATTCTGAAATCGGAAACCATGGAGGATTGTTAATTTAGGTATTCTCTCTAAAATTTGAATTGCAGATTTCGGAGAAGAAATCAGAGTTAGCAAAACTCGAATCAATTGATTGCGGGAAACCCTTGGACGAAGCAATTTGGGATATCGTACGTTAACGGTGCTATTTAGGTTTACGTTTGTTTCGAATCATTTCAATACACTAACCTCAATTTACATAGGATGATGTTGGTGGTTGTTTCAATTACTACGCTGATCTTGCTGAAGCACTTGATTCGAAGAACAAAATCTCTGTTTCTGTTCCAATGGAGGTATTTCGATGCCATGTCCTCAAAGAACCCCTCGGAGTTGTTGGCTTGATCACGCCATGGTAGGTGTTTGAATTGTGTTTTACGAAGTTCAAGTTCAAATATGGAGTGAAATAGAATCGAATTACAGTGGCTTCCTTGTTGTGGTGGTGCAGGAATTACCCTCTTTTAATGGCGACGTGGAAACTCGCCCCTGCCCTGGCCGCTGGATGCACTGCAATACTCAAACCATCTGAATTGGCATCTATGTACGGTACCCTCTCTGCTCTTGTATATAATTATTTAGAGCATCTTATCAAAAAAAAAATAATAATAATAATAATTAAGAGCATGCGCATGTGCAGTGGTATATGGTAATTTTTTTTTTTAATTATTTTAACCTGTATGTTAAATTATTTATTATTAATTTTGAAAAAGGTTATTTTTTAATTATTAGCTAAATTTTTAAAAATATTTTTCATTATTATTATTTTTTATCATATTTTATATTTTATAATAAAATATTTAATTCTCTGCGCAACAATTAAGTTTTACGACAAAAAGAGTATATATATATTTTTTGTTTTCATTATAGATTTATAAGTAATTATTTTGGAATATTTGTTTATGAGATAATTGAAAATTGTGTATTTTTTCTATTATTTAACTTTTATGATTTTATATCAATATATACATATTTTTATAAAATATTAACTTTAATTTACTGCTTAAATAATAAAAATTATCATTAAAACACATAAAAATGTTATTTAAACAAAAATTCAACCAAATTAAAATTATACTATAACCAAAGAAACTCTATATGTATTTTGTTATGATATTAATCAAAAAGTATGTCACAAAAATTTTGATTTGGTGAGCACACTATTTTAAAATCTTATATATATGTATAAAGAAATATAGCTACGGCACCGTCGTTTTTGTCTAACCATGCAAGGTCCATGGAATATCAGGACGGCCTTCTATATACGATATTGTCATCACTGCTGGGATTGATTGATTACTTGCACTATTATTTTAAGCAAGCGTAAATGTTGGTTACTGCAGAACTTGTTTGGAGTTAGCTGAAATCTGTAGAGATGTTGGTCTTCCACCTGGTGTTCTTAACGTTGTTACGGGATTGGGGCCTGATGCTGGGGCACCATTAGTTTGTCATCCTCATGTTGACAAGGTTGTAATATTATATTATCTTCCCTTCCCTGAGATCACAAGTTGCTGCTTCATTTAGTGATATCCTGATTTATTGTACTTTGGATAAGCAGATTTCATTTACTGGAAGCAGTGTTACTGGAAGCAAGATCATGGCTTCTGCGGCCCAGCTCGTCAAAGTGTGTTTTTCCTTTCGAATCTCAATTAGCCTTTTTTGTGTGTATGTTACTCAGTTTGGGACTGACTTCGCTTGCTTTCTCTTGATGTTCTGATGTAATTTACCTGCAGCCTGTTTCCCTTGAGCTTGGTGGAAAAAGCCCCATTGTAGTGTTCGAAGATGTCGATCTTGATAAAGGTACCACAAGCCGTGCAACATCATGATCATTGTGTATTGTTATTACTAGTATTAAACTAAATTGTTCATAGTTCACTTGTGATTTGAAAAGTACTTTTCTATAATTTAGATGCTCCATAAATTTTGTTTGTATTTTAAAAAATACTATATAGAACCTGCTAAATAAAAGTAGCACAGGCTTTGCAACATCATGATCATTGTTTATTGTTATTACTATTAGGCAAAATTATTTATAATTTATCCGTGGTTTAGAAAATTGCAGTTTTACTTTTATGATTTCGAAAACATAAGAGAGCTTGTATAATTTCTACTGAGAAAAGTACAGATTTTTCATATCAAAAGTTGGTTAGAAGCGATTTTTGTGTTACTATTATTATTAGGTGAAATTGCTCATAATTCTCAGGTGATTTAAAAATTCAACGTAAAATCTCCATATACTTTAAAAATTGCATGACATCCCATTATATTTTCAAAGACGTTGCATGAAATCTCACAACTATGAAACTTCTTTTGTGTCACAAGAAGATGATTTTGTATCTATATATTTCGTACGAAGGAGAGTTTCATGCAATATTTTTTAAAATATAAGGGAATGCTATGTAATTTTGTAAAGTAAAATAGAAATTTACAATGAGTTTTGAAACCACGTAGAGGTTTCATGCAATATTTTTTAAAATATAAGGGGATGCTATGCAATTTTTAAAGTAGATAGAAATTTGCGCTGGTTTCAAAACCACGTGGGAGTTAGGACAATTTTGCCTTATTATTGTGGTTGCAAAAATCTTTGTTCACAACTGATTTTGTATGAAAATTTTTTCTACAGCTGTTGAGTGGACACTCTTTGGTTGCTTTCTGACCAATGGCCAAATGTGCAGTGCTACTTCTCGACTCATCATCCATGTAATTACTCTGTAATATTCACTTCTATGTCGAATTAATTCAGTTTCTTCACAATGCTATTACACTGCATATCATTGTGTGTTTCGACAGGAAAGCATTGCAGAGGCCTTCTTGGAGAAGCTCGTAAAATGGTGCGATAACATTAAAGTCTCCGACCCTTTGGAGGAAGGTTGCAAACTCGGCCCAATTATCAGCAATGCACAGGTTAGAGTCTTGTAGTAAAATAAGCAATGTCTGTTTTTCCAAATCCGGAACTTGATTCATTATTGGTTAAACTAAAATCCTATTCTTGTGTAGTACACAAAGGTGCTTTCTTTTATCTCGAGAGCTAAAGAAGAAGGCGCTTCGATTTTATGCGGCGGCGCACGGCCACAGGTAAGACTCGACTAAGTTCTTGCAATAAACATAGGCAAAAGCTATTACTGAATCTTTCTCGATACGGTTGGTTGCAGCATTTGGACAAAGGCTACTTCATTTCTCCGACAATAATAATGGATGTGGAGACCTCAATGCAAATCTGGCGTGAGGAAGTGTTTGGTCCTGCGCTTTGCGTGAAGACATTTGCAACTGAAGAAGAAGCCATTGAACTTGCAAACGACACACAGTGAGTCCATTCAATAATTGTCTCTCAATACACTAATTATGCGTTTACTTTAAACGATTGAATGATAACTCATAGATTATGATAATAGTTTTATATAATCACGATATTATTTAATATAATATAAAAATCTCTTTCTACGGGGAATTCAAAAAGTTTTTGTGCGACGAATTTTATTTCTTTATAATATGAGACGCCGGAATAATGTCAATTGGATTTGCTCAAAACTTGACTGATTCCATTTTTATATTTGTTTGATTAAATATAGAATAATATAAATGTTAGTATAAATATTATTTAAATAAATTAATTCTACTACATGACAATAATAATGTTTTTGGCATTCATCCTTGTGAAGATATGGTCTTGGCGCTGCTGTAATATCACAAGACCTGGAAAGATGCAAGCGCGTTTCCAAGGTACGGTAGTATATATTTAGAAATCCTACATACTACTTCCTCCGTCCCGCATACCGCTGGGTAGTTTAGGAGGGGTGTAATTAGTAGATTGTTAAGAATATATTAGTGAAAATAATTATTCGATAATATAAATAATTATAAATTAAGATTAAGACAACTAATTAGATTAATTAAAATTTTTTAAAAAATAAAATTTAAAAGTTTAAAATTAGATTAAAGTGTGTAATCATTTTTCAAAAAAGAAAAATGATATGGTACGTGGAACGGACAGAAATGGCAACGTGGACATGGTATGTGGAACAGATGAAGTAATATATATATATATATATTTAGGTTTGGTGTTTACTATATAGGATGTTAAGACTACGTTTACATGGATATTTTGAAAAAAATTTATATTGTTTGTCAACAATAATTTTTGCAAAAATATTAATTATTTTTTTATTCTTATAAAATATTATACTCCCTCCGTCCCGTTGGAAGGGTGACGTTCGCTTTTTATACGTAGATTTTTTAATATTAGTATTATATTGGATTGTAGTAAAAAAGACTAAAATACCCCTATTAGTATATTGTAATATAAAAGTAATGACATTTGTGTAATATATTGTAAATTGAAAGGGTATTTATTATGTTAAGTAGGTAGTATAATTACTAAATTAGAAAATGGTAACTTTGTTTTGGGACGGACGAAAATTAAAATGGTAACCTTTCAATGGGACGGAGTGAGTATTATATATATTTTACTATTTACAAAAAAATTTAATATTTCAGAATTTTTAATAATTCTATTTGGAGAACAGTTAAATATTTGAAATTCGAATATCTGATTTTAACCAAATCACAATTTAAAATTCAGATATAAATATTTTTAATTTTCAAATTTAATCGGATTAAAATTTTCTTAAAATTTGTATTTTTTGTTTGGTTCTAATTGTTATTATGACAATCTGAATAAATTTATATTCAAAATTCAAACTATTTTAAAATATTCATATGATATTATGAGAGCGTACATATTGCATGTATTGTGTGTTCATTTTAGAATTTTTGTATTTCATATTTGCTTAGGTCATCTCCAACCCACTGCATAAAAAAATGGGGGAGAGGGGCTCCAACCCACCCTCAAATCCCCCCTCTTCCCCAATTTTTGCAGATATCCATGGTGTTACTCGAGTAATACTGTTACTCCACTCCATTGAGTTTTTGTGGTGTTTTTTATATTTTTGGTATTTTTTTTGTGTATTGTGTAATTTTAATTTTTTAGTAGATGATATATAATTTTATATTTTAAAAAATTGTATGTAATTTTATTTTTTTAAAAGTGATAGAATTTTAGTTTTTGTAAAGTAATATATACTTTTATTTTTTAAATTGATATATAATTTTAATGTTTGAAAAGTGATATAATTTTTTTTAAAAAAAGTGATGTAATTTTATTTTTTTGTAATAAATTGTTATGAAATAATAATATTACGTTATCTTTGTTTAATTATTATATCATATTTGTCTTGATAGCATTTAATTATTTATTTAAAATTATTTTATTTGTAATAGTTATTAATTATAAATGTTAATTTTTATATATGTATTTTTTAAAAAAATATAAATTATATGTGTATGGATCTAATGTAAAAATAAATTAAAGTTGTGGTGTAATTTATAAATATGAAAAGTTATATAAAATAATATAAAAGAGGAATATACAGGAAATATACTTTTTGGAGTAAAAATTGGAGTTTATGGTTGGAGTAAAATTACTATATATCAACTGCAAAAATGGAGTGGAGGGTTGCAAAAAAATAAATTATTGTCATATGTATATTTTTAATTTTTTTGTAAAAAAAGAAAAGGAAAAAAAAAATGTTGTAGTAGGTAGGGGTAGCCCGTGGGGATCAAGGGTGTTGCCTTTTTAATTATTTTTAATTTTTATATTATATATACATATATACTAAAATTTCGAGGATTAGTTTCTAAAATTTAAGTTACAGATTTAAGATTTCGAGTAATTGATCATTCGGATTAATAAAAAATTATAATTATAAATATTTAGCTTTAACATTTTGAATATACTTGTTTGATAAATCAATAAAATTAAAAATTTGAATACACGTAATTTTGTATATTACCAATTTTAATCATATTATGTATTTATATTTTATATAATAAAAAAATAAAATATTTCTGTCGACTATAATTCCTAGCTCCACTCCACCACTGGTTGTAGGCTTTCCAAGCAGGTATTGTGTGGGTGAACTGTTCCCAGCCATGCTTCTTCCAAGCTCCCTGGGGTGGCAAGAAACGCAGTGGTTTTGGTCGGGAACTCGGAGAATGGTATGTATCTTGCAATAAAATTAAATTTGGATTTTATTAATTTATTAAATTCATTTATATATATATATATATATATATTGTGATCCTAAGTAAATCTTAATTAATTAATTATGCTGTGATATTTGTTTTGTATCAGGGGACTCGAAAATTTCTTGAATGTGAAACAAGTGACTGAGTTTACAGGGAATGATCAATTTGGTTGGTACAAAGCCCCTCCACCATAGCTTTGAGGTATATGTTGTTATGCTTTTAGAGGGGACTTATTGGGGGCTCTATTTGGGATTTTGATGTTTATTTTATTTTTTAAGATTTGTGTAACAAATTGATGTTTTGCTTATTAAAATAAAAATGTCTATGTTGTTATCTAATTTGATTATCTATTCAATACCAAAACCCTTGGTAGGCAGTAATTTTCTAAAAAAATATTTAAATTATTTGTAAATAATATAAATAAATCATATTGAAATAAAATAAGAAGTTTTATAAAATATTCATAAATATTTCAAATAAAAAATTTATCTTAAAGAAAATATATTTGATAAATAATTCAAGATATATAAAAATATATGAAAATTATCAAACTAAAAGTAATCTTAAAATAAATTGTTTTCAACAATGAAAATGTGCGTTCTTTTAGCAAAAAAATATAAAAATATTTTCCTAAAAATAAAATAATATATCACATATATTTATTATTTTTATATTATTTATACAATTTTTTTTATATTTTACATAAAAAATATATATATCTTCAAATAATTTTACAAAATAAACACATCCTACGCATATCAAACTATATAATATTTTAGGAATAGATTGATTCACCAATTCATTAAAAGAAAAACATTCACAATTCTTGGTAGATTATTTTGTAGAAATGAACTCAACATAAGCATGGCTGGGAACAGTTTACACAATCATTCACCGACTTTAGATAAATACCATCGGTTAAATAATAATCAGTATTATATTATTTTCCTCGAATAACATAGCTTACCGGAGGAGATGTTTCATCAGTGAAATATGAAAATAAATGTGAATTTCTATAATGGGTTGATATTATTGTTGGTCCTCGATAAACCAAAATATGCATGCCAAAGATCATAATATGCCACTACTTCTAAAATAATAGTTGGTGAACCGTTTTGACTTGCATATGCACATTTCCAGGCAATTAGACAGTTTTTTCATTCTCAATGCATGAAATCTAAACGACCCAACATACCTAGAAACCCACGAGATTCACCAATATGAAGTATCATCGCAATATTTTTCGTATTTGGTGATCTAAGATATTGCTCAGAAAAAACTTTTACCACATTACGACAAAACTTTTTTACGCTCTCAATGACTGTTGATTCACCTATTTTAACATATTCATCAGTTGTCTGATGTTGTACCATATGCTAACACACAAATTACAACCGTTGTTTTTTGATAAGGCAACAATCTGGAATGACCAAATCTATCATATTGTTGTTGAAAATATGAATCATGTTGTTTAACTGCATCAAGAATACGAAGAAACAAAATTTGAGACATTTGAAAACGTCCGAAAAAAGTTCGTTCATCAAATATTGAGTTAGATGCAAAGTAATCATTAAACAAATTACAAGCAAGTTCTTTACGATTATGATTTTAAAAACTCTATGACCTGGAGTAGACCCACGACGAGTCGATTGTTTTGTATCGAGAAAACGATTTAGAAAAGTATTACTTTGCTCAATAACCGAGGTGGATAACTTCATATACTTGTGGGTATTTGCTACGATATATTGGCCCATTTCGTTGTCTTCTGACGAAGATGTTGATCAAGAAAAACTTTCAGATACTACATTCGAAGAGCCTCCCATGTTGAAATTCATTTATACAATAGATTAAATTTTTTGATATTTAATTGAGATATGTAACAAATTCCACTAATGTCATAATTTATAGAAGATGGATTATTATAGATTTGTAAAATGGTAGATGGGAAGTATGCTTGTAGAATGACAGGTGAGAGTTCGTGCTTGTGGTTGGTTTTTTGAACGATAGAGGGGAGGGAGGGTAGGTTTATAGAATGATAGGTGAGGGCTCGTGCTCGTGGTTGGTATCTGGAACGGTAGGTGGTGGTAGGTTTGTAGAATAGTATGTGAGGGCTCGTGCTCGTGGTTGATTTCTGGAACGATAGGTGGGCGGTAAGTTTGTAAAATAGTAGATGAGGTGGTTGGTTATAAATAGTGACTTTTGCTTCATAATTCATACACTCCTCGTTTTTGTAAAATTCAACGGAAAAAATGTCTTCTAAATGCTCTGTTGGATTCTCTAATGCTGGAGATCAATTGATTGTTAAGAAATTTCTCGAAATTTCTCAATATTCAATTACAGGCATTGACCAATCATATGTAGAGTTTTGGTCACAAGTGACTGAAGCTTATAATGCACACATGAATGAAGAATGGATGATTCGTAGTTTTCAATCCGCACAAACTCAAATAGGAAAACTAAAGATAAAGTCAGGCAATTTATTGCATGTGTGAAGAAAGTAGAAAATTTGCATCGCAGTGGTGCCGTCAGAATTAGATATAGTAAGCATCTCTTTAATTTTTATTATTCTAAAATTTTCATAAATTTATTACACTAACTATAATTGTTTTATTTCAATTGCGGGATGCAAACAATTGTTTGCGGAGAAAAATAAAACTGATTTTAAATGTGATCATATTTATAATCACTTAAAAGATTTTGAAAAGTTTAAAATCACAATGAGTACGTGCCCAGCAGAAAATTTTCACAAAAATATAATACAACTCATATCTCATCATCATCGGAACATCCAACTAGCTATTCTCCTGCGTTGTCCTTATTTTCTATTCATTTGGATGATGAAAGTGATATGGGAGGATCCTTTTTCAATGTTCTGGATGCTGATTTTGAAATTCCATAGGAATATACATGTCCCACGGGAGTAAAAAATTATAAAATGAAAAAAGAAAATTGACGAAACTATGCAATCTGGTGTTGAAATCATAATAAACAAATTACAACCACTATTGAAAGATCTTTCTCGACAATGAAAATTGTCAAAAATAATTTTCAAAATACAATCGGGGATGAATATCTTACCGACTGTTTAGTGTGTGATATTGAGAAAGATAGTTTGTCACTATTGAAACTGAAGCAATTTTTGCAATGGTTTAAAAAATATGGCTACTCGAATAATACACTATCGTGACATTATATAAGGTAAAAAGTAATAATAGTTTATTTTTGTTTAGTTGACTAAATAATATTTTGTTTCGTTCAAGGACAATAGTTGGATTTTGATTTGTTTTGGACGACGTTAGAATCTTATTGGTTGATTTTATTTTATTTTTGTATTCGTATTGACAATATTGTTTATGCATATTTGGTTAAGTATAATTTATTTTGTAAACAGAGTATTTTGTTCGGTATTAAAAATTTTAGACTATATATATTTTTTAATTTTAATCTCCAATCCCTCCGACCGAATAGTTCTAGTTCCGTCACTTTTATATTTGTATAACCGTTTATACAAATGTTATTACATTTGTATTATACACTACTACTAGATGTATGTTTATTTTTATTTTCTCTTAATTTATAATATGTATTAATATAATATTAATATTAAAAATTTGACATAAAAAAAAAAAAACAAATAGATACCTTTAAGAAAGAAAGGTAATATATAAAACTCCATCCGTCCGTCCCATAAGTAAATATTCATTTGTTTTTTTGCATGTAATTTTAGAAATATTAGTATTATATTACGATATAGTAGAAATAAGTTAGAAATGACTAAAATAACCTTAGTAGTATGTGTGATATAAAGATAATGATATTTGTGTAATATATCGTAAGTTGCAAGGGTATTTGTAATGTTAGGTAGATTGTACAGTTACTAAAAAAAGAAATGGATATTTTGTTATGGGAACGACTAAAATGGAAAACTTTATACTTTGTTATGGGACGGCGGGAGTAATATTTTAAGTCAATTGCATCTTCTTGCATTAATATAAGTTTGGGTAAATTGTCTTTTTAGTCCCGTAAGTTGGACCTTCTTATCATTTTAGTCTCATAAGTGGAGTCTGTCGCAAACTAGTCCCATAAGTGAAAATTTTTTGTTGTTTTAGTCCTTTGGCGCCGGAGACGCCCGCATGACTCGCCGGAAGCCACATGTCCGCCAAGTGTCTCGCCAGGTTAGTGACACCTGGCGGACACGTGAATTTTTTTTTTAATTTTTTTTAATTGTTTTAATTTTTTTAATTGGACCAAATAAATTTTTTTTAAAAAATAAAAATAAAAAATAAAATTTAGGTGTCGTTGACCTGGCGGACACGTGGCCTCTGGCAAGCCACGCGGACGTCTCCGTTGCCGGAGGACTAAAATAGCGAAAAAATTTTACTTATGGGACTAGTTTGCGACAGACTCCACTTACGAGATTAAAATGACAAGGGGTCTACTTACGAGACTAAAAAACAGTTTACCCTATCATTTTTATAAGCAATCAAATAATATGTACGAAATTGGGATAATATTTGATAGTCAATTGAGATATGCATAATCAAAATAATTTCATTAGCAAATTTCGTCTTTTATTTTAGATTTTGTTGCTTTATCGATGTTATGTAAATATATTAATTCTTCCTATTTTTCATTTTTGAGCAACTGAATATATTTTTTTAAGTGAAAAAATTAGGTTTAAATTTACCATTATATAACTTATAATAACATATATTTTCACTTGAATTTGTCAAAAGAGATATCTATATATAAATATATCAACATGCCTTTGAATTAAAATATATATAAAAAAAATCTTCTACTGATTATTAGAACTCTGAAAAAAAGATCGTCATAATCTTCTACAAAGTCAAGGCGAGAACAAATTTTTTTTTAGGGTGATTGGCAAATAACTTTTTGAAAAGTTTTTATTTATTGAACAAATTTTAAGGTCAAACAGTTAATTAAAGTGTTTGGTAAATTAGCTTTTTGGAGTAGCTTTTTGCGAAAGCTAATTTTAAAAAAGCCTTTTTTTAAATAGTTTTTTCAGTTTAATTTTTTTTATTTTTTATTTTCCCTTAAAAATTTATTATGCATTTTACACAAATAAATATATTTTAATTATTTATTAATTATATTAGAATATTTTCTTTTACTCCCTCCGTCCCGCAACAAGGGTGGCATTTGCTTTTTGGACGTAGATTTTTTAATATTAATATTATATTGGATTGTAGTGAAAAGGACAAAAATACCCCTATTAGTATGGTATAATATAAAAGTAATGGCATTTGGGTAGTATATTGTAAGTTGAAAGGGTATTTATTATGTGAAGTAGGTAGTAGAATTACTAAATTAGGAAATGGTAACCTTATTTTGAGACGGACGAAAATGAAAAATAGTAACCTTTCAATGGGACGGAGGGAGTATTATAGTTTTACTTTTATAAATTTAAAATAATAAATTTTTATATATAAATTATTTTAATTGTAAAATATATAAATTTATTAAAATCAATACAAAATAGAAAATATAAATATTAACAATTTATTTTTATATTAAATTACGTTATATAAATTTAATACTAAAAATAAATTAAATTTATTGAAAATTATAAATATAATGAACTAATCGATAATTAACATAATAAATATATACATGAAAATTTTATTATATTATATTTTACATCATTTTCAATAGAAAAAATTATTTATATTTTTCAATAAAAAAATATTATTTTTTAAATCTAACTATAATAAAAGTAAATATTATTTTATAGCACTTTTATAATTTTCAATAACTAATAACAAAAAATTTCAAACATTCTAAACTCAAAAGAACATAATTGAATATATTTAAAAAAATTAAAATAGAAATGTCCTCAATTGTTATTTTACGTATAAACAACTAATAACAAACCGTTGTTTTACCGATAGAAACAGCTAATCGAATCAGCCAGTCAAACCAGCTAATTGAATCAGCTAACAACTATCCATTAATTGCCAAATATGCCCTTTATGGGACTAGAAAACTATGAATACGAGAGGAACTTTGAAATTAAAATTAATAAAAAATTTCAAAAGTAGCCGTGGGGATATAGAAGCCTTCGTTGGCTCTTTTTTATACTGTTACGTACAAAAACAAATAAAAAAAAATAATGGTAGCAGAATCTTAAAGGAAGTTAGGACACGAAGTCGGGCGGAAAAGGAGAAAATATGTACTCAGGTCGGTGGTCCGAGGTCGGTTGATCCGGTCGGTTGGTCCGCAGTCGGATAAGCAAGTCGGAAGGTCCGCGGTCGAACAGGCGGGTCGAAAGGTCCGCGGTCGGACAAGCAGGTCGGTTGGTCCTCGGTCGGATAGGCAGGTCAGAATGTCCGTGGTTGGATAGGCAGGTCGGAAGGTCCGCGGTCGGATAGGCAGGTCGGATGGTCTGCAGTCGGATCGGATGATTTGCAATCGGTTGGTTCGCAGTCGGTTGGTCCGACATCGGTTGAGTCGGCCAATAAGGAGTTTGGACCAAGCGAAGAAGGTATGTTAATTAGTCGCCTAATTAAGTGAACAGTAGTTCAATCGCTTGGTTGGGGTGACCATTGAATCGTCTCGAGAGATCAGATGTTGGTCGCTTGATGGGACGACCATTGAATCGTCTCGAAATATCAGATGTTGGTCGCTTGATGGGGTTGTTTGGTCTAGCGACCAGTTAGTCTCTGGAATGGTCGGTGGGTCAATCGTTGGGTTATGCGTTTGGGTCAGTCGGTCGGCCTGTAGTCTGTCTGAAGCATGCTGGGCGTTTTGGAGCATTCGTTCGGGACTAGCTGTCCATTTAAAGAAGTAAGGCGCCCAGAGGCGGTCGGTCGGGCCAGTTGAGTTTTGGAACTGGTGGAAGCGTTTGGCGAGACGGTTAAAGACACATGTCAATAAAGAAGGAATTGGTAGGCGGTTGCTGTAACCAACCAGGCGACGGTTCTGAAACGTCTTCTTGAAAGAATATTTAAGGATTCGGGTCTATTTTGAAAAATCATCTTTAATCATCTTCAAACAATAGCAAAGTGATTCGGGATCATCATTTAATTTTCCAATTTTTAGTTTTATTTTCCAATTTATTTATGTATCCTACAAATTCAAAGATAATTTTCTATTTTCGAATTTTACTTTTTTATTATTGAAAAAATACATCAACAGATACCATATTATATTTTAAAAAATTTATAAGTTTTATTTGATAATAAAATCGCATAACTATTTGTCGTGTTATAAAATGAATATAGTCAAAATAATAACACCACTCTAATTTAAATAATATTCCTTCCTTCTACATATGGTATATTGTCCATTGATTTTTAAGAATAACATTCTTAATAAATAATTACAAAATATATTAGTGAAAGTAATTAAAGTATCATACAAATAATTATAATTTATAATTAAAATAAATAATTATTTTAATTAAAAATTAAAAATTATAAATTAGTAAATTTAAAATATGGTTATAAAACGTATTATTTTAAAAAAAAAATTGAAATGTAAGCCGAATTGAAACGACAAGATAGAAATAAGACCGGGAGGACAATTATATATATACATATATATATATATACTGTCTTCGGCCACTAATAATTTTTTCATTTACTTTTGACACGTGAATTAATTTTTTTATTATTTTTTATATAAAAATAATGATGTTGTGATAAAGTAAAAATAATTTTTTAATTATAAGAATTTTAATTATACTTAAAAAAAATACTTTTTTTTTTAACAAAGTAAACAAAGTAAAAAAAAAAAAAAAATATGAAAATTTTGAAAAGACAGAAAGAAGTATATATGTCAACACCATATAAGCGAAAGTTGCGTGGGTCTTTAAGGGTATGAACGGTAATAATTTACCCGCCACATTTGTTGAATAAATTTTTTTATTTTCCTATAACACGAAATCCTTTTGCCAATCTCCACGTATGAATATAGAGTAGAGTAGAGGGTATAATGGTCTTTTCATAGGAGATAGGGTGTAGTAGTAGTAGTAGTAGTACATAACATACATGTAGAGTGCATGGACCATTTCCATCCCATACATTCACCAAGTACAAAAGCATTCACCCAATTTTCGCCCAACCTAACCCTAAATCTCGAATTTCAATTTCAATTTCAATTTTCTCCGTCGTAATCCTGATCGATCCATATCTTGGCCGAAATGGACAACGGATCCTGGGCTGATCAGTGGGACACCAATACTGCAGATCCTCTACCGCCGCAGAAAAGTAGCAAGAGCGGCGGAGGTGCGGCGGCGAAGATGGTCGGAAAAGGTCTGGGGAAGACGAAGGCGGCGGCGTCAACCGGAGTTAAGAAGGTTAAAGAAGGAACCTCTGTAGGCCTCCGATGGATCAAAGATAAGTATCAGAAGAAGACTACTGCACAGAAACACTGATTCCATGGATCTCCTCTCATCTGCAAAATCATTTCATAAGTTCTAAACTTGTATCCCTATTTCCTTAACTATCTATATCTATATATAATTAATATATACATATTGATATCAGATTGTAATTGTTATTGTATTGTTTATTTTGAAATGGATTCATGACTTCATTTTTTTTTTTTTTTTTGAATATTAAAATTTACTTAATGTTCTGGTATGTTGATTTTTGACTGGGTTGGTTTGTGTTGAAAATTTACGTTCTGGTCTTGATTTGAACTTCTAGAATCTGTCAACAATATTCCAGTTTGTCCTGCAAAATAATACTCCCTCCCCTCCGTCCCAGATACAGTGTCTGCTTTCACTGTAGACAAATACTACACTATAGACACTGTATTTTATGAAAAATATAATTAATAGATAATTAAGAATGTATTAGTGAAAATAATTATTCTATAATATAAATAATTATAAATTAAGATTAAGATAACTAATTAGTTTAATTAAAATTTAAAAAAATAAAATTTAAAAATTTAAAATAAGATTAAAGTGTGTAATCATTTTCCAAAAAATAAAAGTGACATGGGATGTGGGACAGACAGAAATTGCAACGTGGACATGGTATCTGGGACGGAGGGAGTACTTCTCTTCCTCCATCGTAAGTGAATATTCATTTGCTTTTTGCACGTAATTTTAGAAATATTAATATTATATTAAAATATAGTAGAAATAAAATAGAAATGACTAAAATAACCTTAGTAGTACATGTGGTATAAAGTTAATGACATTTGTGTAATATATTGTAAGTTCTAAGGGTATTTGTAATGTTAAGTAGATAATACAATTACTAAAAAAAATGAATATTTGTTATGGGACGGACTAAAATGAAAAAATAAATACTTGTTATAAAATCGGGAGTATAAAATTTGATTGTTACTATGATTTAAAAATGATGATAATGTCTATAATATAGGTATTATATAAAATTTATTAAAAAATTAATAAAAAATAGTGGGATAACTAAGAAAACACTACCAGAAAAAATAATACAAAATTTATTAAAAAAAAAAAATTGATGAAAAATAGTGGGATAACTAAAAAAACACTACCAAGAAAAAATAGAATCTGTTTCGAAAAATTGCTTAGAAATGAATTCCGAAACTGTGAAAACATGTATATAATTTATATTAAATCAACAAAAATTAATTGGCCTCGGATTAGTTAAAATAGTCTCGGAATTTTCGGGGCCAAATTAAAAATATATTTTATTATTATCTTCGTCCCTTAACAATCTATCTATTTTTTTATTTTGGTCCGTCCCATAACAAAGTATCTATTTTATTTTTTAAGTAACTGTACTATCTACTTAACGTTACAAATACCCTTTCAATTTACAAAATATTATACAAATGTCATTACCTTCATATCATACAATACTAATAGAGTTACTTTAGTTTTTTTACATTTATTTCTACTTTATCTCAATATAATACTAATATTTTTAAAACTCCGTGCAAAAATCAAATGAATATATAGATATGGGACGGAGGAAGTATATTAAATAGTGTCGAAATTTCCAAGGCCAAATTAAAAAGATATTTTATTATATTAGATATTCTCGGAATTTCCTAACCAAATTAAAGTATATATTTTATTATATAACATGTTCTCAGAAATTTCGAAGCCATCCGAGACCAAATTAAATATATACTCCCTCCGTTCCGGTCCAAAAGGGTCATTTGGGATTCTATAGTAGATTAAGAAATAAATAATATTTTCTCCGTCCCAAACACCCTGCAGTATTTCCTTTTTGGTACGTCTCAAACACACTGCAACATTTCCAAAATAAGAAATAATTAATTATACTTAATCTCTACCCCACACTTTATCCCCTCACATCATCCAAATAAAAAAATAAAATATATATTCTCTCTCCATCATATCACCTAATTCTAAATTATCCCACTTAATACTACCCACCTAAAAACCCGTGCCAAAACCAAATGTTTCATCATGTTTGGGACGGAAGAAGTAATATTTTATTAGTTAGTGAAAGTGTGTAAGAGTTTTTGACATTTTCCTCTCTGACTTTATGTAAAAAAAATAATTATATGTGTAATGATATTTTGTAATTTATGTAAAAGTTAAGACTATTTTTGAAGTGAAACAGACAAAAATAATAAAAATGGTATTTCGAGTTGAGACGGAGGGAGTATTATATTATATTATATGATCTCGGAATTTCCGAAGCCATTTTAAATATATAATTTTATTATATTAAATGATCTCGGAATCTCCGATGCCAAATTAAACATATATTTTAATATATAAAATGGTCTCGAAATTTCCGATACTATATTAAATATATATTTTATTATACTATATAGTTTCGAAAATTTTGAATGAATTTTCGAGACCAAATTAAATATATATATTCTAATATAGAAAATAGATTCAAAATTTTCGAGGCAATATTTCCAAGACCAGATTAAATACATATTTTATTATATTAAATAATCGGAATTTCCGAAAGTATATTACTCCCTCCGTCTCATGTAGTATGGACGTATTACCGTAGATACAAGAATTTAAGTAAAGTGTAATTAGTAAGTAATTAATAAGTGTATTAGTAAAATAATTATTGTATAATAAAAATAATTGTGGATTAAGATAACTAAATAGTTTAATTAAAATTAAAAAAATTATAAAATTTAAAATGAGATTAAAGTGTATAATTAGATTTCCAAAAAAAGAATTGAAAAATTATGTGAGACGAACGAAAATATAAAATAAAGACAAATTATGTGGGATAGATGAAGTATATATTATTTTATTTAAATAAAAAGCTTCGAAAAATTCCGAAACTATTTTAATTATATTTTTTATTATTTTACATAGTCACAAAATTTTTAAAATTAAATTAAATATATATTTTATTATATTAAACAATATCAAAAATTTCAAAATAATATTAAATATATATTTTATTATATAAAATTATTTCAAAATATCAAATTAAACATATATTTTTTTATATCCAATAGTTACGTAAATTTCAAAGTTATATTAAATATATATTTTATTATATAAGATAGATTTCAAAAATTTCGTATCTATTAAATAATTCTTTTAAAATAAAATTAAACAAAACCAACACTCGACCCTCCTCCCCCACTAAACCCTAAATCCTTTTTCCCTCCCAAAATCAAAATATTTATTTCCCCCCAAAAATTCCTCCTTTCTTTCCTTCTTTTACTCCTCTTTGATACTCTTTCCTTAATTATTTTTCCTTCCCTTTCTTCCCTCCTCTTAATTCCCCCAGCTTTTCTTTTACCATAATCTCCCCATTCTCCTCCTTCTTCATCAACAGCCGCGACGGCGGCGAGGACGGCGGCAGCACCTCGGGTATTTTTTCCGACGAGAACGGTGACAACATCCCCTCTTCTTTTTTCTTCTTCTTTTCCGGAAGCGGCGGACAGGCGGGCGTCCTTTTTCGTCGGCGACGGCGGCGGCTGGGGGCCGGCGTAGTCTCCTTCTACGGTGTCATCAGCAGCGGAGGGGGACTGCGGCGGAGTCTCCTCCTTCGTTTTCTTCTCCGACGGCGGCGGCGACGAGGGAGGGCGGAGCTTCCATCTCCGACAGAGTCAGCAGCGGCGGCAGCCTGTCTCTTCTTTCTTCTTCGTCTTCTCCGGTGGCGGGGGTGGCGGAGCCTCTCCTCCTTCGTTTACTTTTCCGGCGGTGGAGGCGGAAGGGCGGTGGAATCTCCTTCTCTGGTGGCGGCAGCCCTCCTCTTCTCCGGGGGCGGGGGCGGCGGACGACGGAGCCTCCGCGTCCTCCTTCATTTCATTCTCCGGCGGCGGGCAGCAGCGGCGGAGGAACGCATCTAATATAATTATATATTTATTTTTTAAAAAAATAAATTAATTATTCTCATAATCTTTTTAAATTCTGACGCAAATTTTTTTAGATTATTTAAAAAAATTTTGGTAGGGCCAATTTATTTTTTGAGAATTGATATTTGAATATTAATTATTATATTAAAATATACTATAAATAAGAAAAAAATTGAAAAAAAACATTCATTATAATCTTATAATATTAATAGAAGAATTTGTAAAAAAAATTATATAAATATAAAAATATTTTTAATGTTAAGTATTATTTATTAAAGTAAAAGTAATAAAATGATATGTATATACATTATATTTATAATTTTTAAATCTTATTGTGTTTTATTTATTGCGTGAAATTATCTTGTGTTAATATAAAATTTGTACAAAATACTTTGTTTAAAACTGATATTTGATTCTAAAGACCTACAAATAAAAAACACAAAATATTTTAAATAATTTTTTTGAATAAATAAATAAATAAATACTTGATTAATTCTTCGTTTTATAGTTTTTAAAAGCAAATTGTTATATAATTTTATAAAAATTATAAAAATAAATAATTGATCAATTATTTATTTATTTATTTTATTAAAAAAAATTATTTAAAATATTTTATGTTATTTGTATAAAATTTGAGAAATTTAAATTTTTATTTAGAATTAAATATCAATTTTGGACATAAGGGTGTTTGGTGCAAATTTTACATTAACAATTTATAATTAACATAATAAATATATACACGAAAAATTTACTATTTTATATTTTACATCATTTTCGATAGAAAAAATTATTTATATTTTTCAATAAAGTATAAACACTTAATATCAATCGAATCAGCTAGTCAAAATTGATGAATTATTTAAACTAAAATTAATGAATTTTGATTATATCGGAGACAAAAATAATTTTTTCCCCTAATAATAATAATAATAATAATAATAATAATAGTAAAAGAGAACTAGATGGGCAAAACTAGCAAAAGCACAACCTGAAACATGATCTAACACAAAGACTAGAACCTGTGTCTTTAGAATAATCTTTTTGCCTTTACTCATCCAGAAATTTGTCCTGAATGAATAAATAATATACAACAGAATGTGAGATTGTCTGACTATGAAATTTTGGTTGATGGGCATGTCATTATTTCCTGCAACAAAAATGAATTTTCAGCAAGAATAAATTACACCTATTCCTCCACAAACATCCCTGCTAATGATACCGCCACTGACCGCAGTACCCAGCCATGCTACACAATCTCCGCCTGCAAGAAGTTGAATCAACACCACAGTCTTCATCGCTCAAACATCTGTGGTCATCACGAGCATCCGGGATATGGCAAACACTCTCCAGCTGCACATTCCCGTGAATGCAGTTGTGCATAGATGCTGGACATATTTGCATGGACATTGCACTAGCTCGTTTAGGTTCTTCGCCCTGAAAATTGCCCAATGTATTAAATGACCAAAGGGAGAGTCCAGCGGCAATCAAACATGTACTGTGCTTGAATTGAGCTTGGCCATGCCTTTTTAAACCCAACTCATGCTCAAATCCATGCGGATAAAATACTCCGACAATTATATACAAAGACACGACAGATAGACATGCACCCTTCCACAGCAAAACCTTAAAACGGACTGAATTGTTGCTGTAAGACCCACTCGAACTCAACTCGGGAGAGGAACAGTATCCTATCAGGCTCCCCATGTTTAGACGAGAAAACAATAGAAAGTTACCCAAGCAGTGGTTCGCACTTCGCAATATTAAAACAAGTATGTTTCATAAATGGCTAATTGTTAAACAAACATCTTCTTTAAAAGCTTATTTTAATAAAAGATTATAATTTTGTATTTATATATATTTCATCCAACCAAGTGTAAATAACGCATCTAAATGCAAACACCAATAAAATGCATTGAACAATACCTTGATGGAAGTCCAATTACTGGGAATATAAGCTTCAGGAAGTCTCTCGTGCCAAGAATGTAAGATGGGCAGTGGGTGGCCTTCTGTTGTGAATACATAATTCTTATTGACCAAAAATGAATCATCGTAGAGAAGAAACAAGTATTTGCAACTGCAGAAATAGGGTAAGCATAAAGGTATGTTAGATATATCTTGCTACCGAGTACTGAGGCCACTTTATCAAATGAGTTGAATAGACAACAAATGAGTAGAATGGATTGCTGCATCACATAGACCTTAAGATTTTGGTACACTCACGTCTCAGAGAGGAAGAAACTATGCTGATGATCCTCCAACTCCATAGTTGTGACATCTCTGACGCTAGCAAAGCCACCTTCAACTCTAGTGTGCAAATTAAGTGAATCCACAATAGCTTCACCCACTTCTAGATACCATGGATCTGATATCCACATGTTTTACACAAAGAAGATAAAGTTAGATGTAAATTGCAATGTGAAATTGTTAATACCTTGAGAACTGAGAATATCCCCCAATATATCACTAAATTAATGACCCACAGCAGTAAATTTATTCATGAAAAAAGCTTGTAGAGATGAGTATTTAACCTTTGGTTGCTTGATATAAATAAAATGTTGATTCTGATAACTCTGGGCGCAATGGATAGTATCGCTCCGTAGGATGCACCATTTGATGATCCAGGAGGTACCTAAATCATAAAAAATTGCACACTATGTTAATCATAAACATATCATATGCATATTATGTGTATGCATGCATGTATATGTGAATATTCATACATACAAAAAATAAAATAAATAAAAAACAGGGATAGTACCTTTCTGGTAGAAGTCCAAATTTCTGCCATACATGGTAAAATTCCCGATGCGATGAGTTAGCTGCAGTCACATCCCCGACAAGAACCTGAATACCAAAAAAACAAAAAATCAAGTACACTTCCACATCAAATTGTCAACTGACAACAAGGTAGAGTAGACAATTGTTAACCTGAAGACCTGGCCAGAATGCTTGTAGGCTCGTAAGCTGCCAGTATGTTGCTCTTCCTGTTCTCATGTCAGAATCATGATACCTAAGGCAGTTCAATAATACATGATTCCAACCATAAAAAACTGTAGTTGCATATTAAAATAAAAAGCATAAAGGAAGTGGAAGGAACTGGACAGATGGTCAGAACTAAACAGAAAGGGAAAAGGAGGAATGGTTTTACAGCTTCCTTTCATTAGTATATTTCAACTAAACTCACCACTCAAAGAATAAGGCTTAGCACATAAAAGATATGGATCCACTCAAATTTGGATAAATTTTATTAGTCAATTACCAAGTGCCGTATCTAAAGTATTTCTGGACGGCAATATAAGCCAATTGAAACATCCTCCACATTTCTTCTCTTCCAAACAAAAGGTGCGCTTTTAGTACATATTCATAAAATGAATCAACTCCTGTGAAAGGAATGATAATAGTATAAGATGTTTAGATTAGCATCTTTGATCATTTCACACAATTTGTTCACCTAATATAAAGTACATTTTCTAAAGTGAAGTTATCATAGCTTTGACCAAGGTATATGAATTTGCAAACTGCCAAAAAAAATCTAGAAAAAAAAATGTATACCAGCCCCAATTCCAGAAGAGTACTCAATCCACTCCCCAGTTTCTACATCAAGTATTGTTCCCAAAAGATTTAGAGAGCTCCTCATACTCCATAGCTTGCGAAGAGCACGCAAAGCAGCAAACTCAAATCTAGGATCACCAGTCAAACGTGACAGTGCTCCCATTTCAAGAATAAGAGAACCTGAAATACCAAATACAGAATATTAGCCAATGTCAAGAATTGGGTAAATTAGGGATGCGTATAACAACTGGAAAATGCTCATAACTCCATACCGCAACCAGAAGTACTTGTCTCAGTTGTTTCGTTCTCCATCACACCATACTGCACATGGAATTTTGTAGAAAACTTGTATGAGAAAAGACAGACATTTAGCATACCTACAGTTATCCTGCTGCATGTAACATTTAGATCAAATTAAACATGAACCTGTTTAATCTTAAAAATAAAAGGAACAATGAAAAACAATTCGTCATGCTAAATTTCTTTCATCAGATAAAGGCTCATAAGCACCTAAAAGGTAATAAAGTATACTGCAACACGTTGCCAATCATATGCCAGCTTAATGATTCGTTGCTAAGTATAGTATGAATAACAGAGAAGCAGAGAAAATACTTGTGAGGATACTTATGTCTTTCAAAGAGCTGACACCAAAACCAATACAAGTATCTGTTCAAAACAAGTGATGCAGCATCTCCATTTCGGAGAGGGAGCCATTTCAGAGCCACTCTCATATAATTTAGATGCATCCATTCACATTTATTTAGGGCAAAAAAAATTGAGAAATTCTTGAACTCTAGCTTTACATGCACAGATATTTGAAGGATCAGTGACTTACATGCATTTTGAGCTTAATTATACACTGTTGTGAGTGCAAGTCACGCTTTCAAGGTTAATAATGCAAGGTGCTAAGGGGAAAATCCTGTCAAAAACTCGATGTTGTGTTCTTTTATGGGTTTTACTAAAGATTTTTACTATTCAAATATGAAAGTACAAAACACCTCAGGCTCAATGTTCTAAGCACATTTTGGTGAGCACAAATTCTTGATTTGACCATAGTTAGACCCATAAGCATCATGCTAACGGGACAACAATGATTAAAGGAATATGTGGAACAGGATTGGCAGGTTGCCTCACAGAAATAAGCAATGCAACTTAACACAGCAGTTGTGCTACTCCATATATATGAAATCAGAACCTTCAAGTTTATCCACGCATAAGGCAGTCCAGTGGGGGTATTGAAAGCAGGTAAAAACCTCTCTCCCAACTCCGTAGCAAGGTTAAGAAGCTGACTTTTGTATGTTCCTTTAGTTAACCTGTTTGTAGAATCAGTCGCAAGAATATGAGCAGAAACAAGCCCTCCTAGTACTCTTATGTTGCACTACAGAACACGGATAAGAAGGAAACATTAAAACACTTAACATAATTAATAATAAAGAAATTGTAATGCAGTTTATTTGAGATCATAATATGAATAGGCAGGAAATGATGACTAGTAAGTTGAGCATTCATTAGTGAGATTTTTCATAAATTTAAAGAAGGTTATTTCAAGATATAATAATCAAAATAATCAACACATTACCTCAAAAAGATTCACCCTTGCATCAACATCAAATGTTAGATTTTCAGATAGCCAAAGAACCCCCTTTTCAAATTCAGTATGATTTCCCAAGATTGCTAGGCTGAGATTGAAAAAGAAAGTCAGCACAACAATTCATCTCAATTCCAAGGCTGCAATGAGTTCAACAGATAATAAGATGGCTCTCAAGGAGTTTAGTTTATAGCTACAAATAATTTCAGTTGGTTTAGCACCAAAATGAAAACAAAAGAAATATCAAACCTGGACAGCGACTCGATAAGGGTAAGAGCTGATCCATTATACTTTTCTGACAGATGTTCAAGCTAAAATTTCAAAGAACTTTTAGTTATTTAATATGTCACTAACTATCAAAACAAACTTCTTCAATTAAAAGACTCACCTTCAAATTTCCAAGCTCACTTAAAGAATTTGTGAATGTTTTTGTCAAAGGCTTTAATTCATCATGCTGAGGAAAGACAGTCAACATGGAAATGAGTACATGCAGATCATGGTCAAATATATTTGAAAATGTTAGCACAATTAAACACTCACAGGGAATGCATGCATCATGTAGTTGTCGTAGCCATGATAGAACCTGACATTGATGAAAAAACAATTAAATAAGATAAAGGATAATAATTATCTCAGGTATCCTAGTCTGAATTTCAGGTATATATTTGTTTGCTCCTATACTTCATTAGTTTCCCTAATCCAATACCTAGTAATTGCAACAGAACCAGTTACTTGACTCCTATGGTAAAACAGATGATTAAGATTTCACTTTATAAAATTACCAGAGAGATTTTTTTTCCCAAATGATAGTAAAAAAGCAAGGGTGTGGATTTTAACCACTATCCAGGAACACAGCTTATTGAGTTGGACCCGCTTCACTTGCTAATTCTGTAGTAATACTGTTTTCAGGATGGTTCTCTAGTATTCTCTTCAAATAGGTCAGATGTTGCAATATAATACCTGGTGCCTAGTCCTTCACATATTGAGAAAAAACAAGAACATCCCTTGAATTAAACTTTTTGAGAGACAACAAGAAGTCCAATCTCTTCTTAAAGTACATTGAATAGGAATATATCTAGGCCATTTGCATCAAATTGAGATGATGATGGGTTCGATTGTTTCTGGAGTATAATCTTAAATGAAAACATCTCCCATTCAATTGAAAGCCTGAGTTCTGTGCAGCACCAATATTTGCAGTAGCTACCTATACATGGAGGTTACCATTTTATATGCTTGATAAAGTTTCTCAGCATCTGATTGATTAATTTAAGCTACCTTTACATGGAGGTTAGCATTTTATATGCTTGAAGCCAACATATTCTATAACTCGCGGCACCGATAAATAATTATTTTGAATATAAATTAATTTATTAACTTATAGATATATATATATATATATTGATATTAACATACCATGGAGATAATTGAGCGTATTCAATGATATAAGTTAGGAAATGAATAATAATTCAATGAAAGTTTTATTATTGAACCTATATAGTAACACTTCTTAGCCTCTCATATTATCATATATAAGAAATTATACACACAGATAAATTTTGTACTTTTTTACAGTTTAAAAGTAACAACATTTCATTATACACCAAAAAAAAAAAAAGAAAACATTTCACATATATGAATTCGAACTAAAAAGAATAGCTTCTCAAATTCAGCAAGAAAAATGAAACTAGTTTTTTCAGCCCTGGATCCACCTCAGTCAATATTATAATTTATTCGTAATCTCAATACCGGGTGAGATAGTCATGTATATACACATTTTGGTAACTGCTGGGGATCATATGCCTATTTACCTTCCACAAGCTACTTGGAACAAGAAATTACACATAATTCGGATTAATTCGAATCAAGACTCTTTTTACCATACCGAAAATAAAGAACGCAATCATAAGAAATCGAATCGAAAACAAGGGTTGAGCAATTGCCAGTCAAATTTACAAGAGAGGAAACTGATTCAAATTTTCATCAAGTCGGAAAACATGGCGGGACTGTTAGATTCGGGAAAGATATCATTACATTTGACGAACTTTCTCACTCATCCGCTTCTTCTTAGCTGCGAAAGGGTCCGGCTTCGAACAGTAGATTTCGATGCACAAATGCGGCAAAATGACCAGAAGAATCAGACTCCGCGCCCATCGGTTTCCACGAGACATGAATTCGGGATACGAGCATCAAAGAATCCACAGATAGTTGGAGATGGACAAAAGGCGAGCAATGTTGGTACCTACTTCTCCGGGTAATAAATGATCTTCTTACTATGTTCATAGCTCTTCCACCCGACCCAGTAAGACTCCAGACCCGCGACCCACTTAACTATTTCTTGAATAAGAATTTAGGCCGTATTTAGGCCGTCTTTGCAATCCGTGATAGCTGTTAGTTAGCTTGATTCAATTAATTGGTTTGAATTCGATTAGCTGTTTGTATTAAAATGTTTGGTAAAACAACTGTTTGATACTAGTTGTTCATAAGTAAAATGAGGATATTTCTATTTTATTTTTGTTTATAATATATTCAATTATGTTCTTTTGAGTTTAGAATGTTTAAAATTTTTTGTTATTAGTTATTGAAAATTGTAAAAGTGTTATAAAAATATTTATTTTAATTACAGTTATATTTAAAAAAATAATATATTTTTATTAAAATATATAAATAGTTTTTTCTATTGAAAATAATATAAAATATAAAATAATAAAAAATATAAAATAATAAATTTTTCGTGTATATATTTATTATGTTAGTTATCGATTAGTTCATTATATTTATAACTTTCAATAAATTTAATTTTTTAATTTATTTTTAGTATAAAATTTATATAATGTAATTTTAATATAAAAATAAAGTATTAATATTTATATTTTCTATTTTATGTTGATTTTAATAAATTTATATATTTTACAATTAAAATAATTTTTATATAAAATTAATTATTTTAAATTTATAAAAGTAAAACTATAATATAATAAAATATTTTAATATAATTAATAAATAATCAAAATATATTTATTTGTGTAAAATGCATAATAAATTTTTAAAGGAGGAATAAAAAAAATTTACAGAAAAAGTTATTTCAAAACGCTGGGTAAATTAGCTTTTCAGACCAAACACCTAAATTAGCTGGTAAGCTCTTCCAAAAACTATTTGTCAAACACCCCTTATTGTTTAATTTTGAAAATTATATAAGTAATAGTGTTGTAACGGATGGTTACTGTCTACTGGTGTGGTGTGAAGGTGGACCTATGACCCTAAAGTTATAGGTTTCCTCCAACATCTATATATACTTATATATATACTAGCATATAGTGTTATATACACGATATATTACCGCAAACGTAAAGGTTAAAATCTTTTGTTTTTATTTTCTTTGTCATACAAATATGTATTCATTTGATCGGATGGGAATTTTAATAAAAATAATTAATAATTGTTATTTTTTTAATATTTTTCAATGATAATTCAAAAAGGAAACTAAGTGTAAATTTTAATGAGTATTATGTATGTCTCTTTTATACCAACCAATTAGTAATATTATCCCACATGTATTTTAATTTATTTACGTTTTGTTATTTTTTTTAATATATAATGTGTAGTTTAGTCCGGACTTAGGAATAAATACAATTAAATTATCAAATTTAAATTCAAAATTTCAAATAGCGCTGCGATCTCTTTGCCCCCTCTTTCTCTGCGATTCGCACGGCAACGACAAATCGAGCGCGACTTCGACGGCGAGATTGATAAAGGGAACGCGACGACGGCTCACAGAATAGACAACGAAGAGAGAAGTTTTTCTTGACAATTCATTTTTACAGCTTTGTCGACTTTCAATATTTCTTTTCTATTTTCGATTCTCGCCAAAAATCGTAAGTGGAGGGTGATTTGCTCGCATGTTAATGGTGGTGCAGTTTTATTTAATTTTTATATTTATAATTTTTGCGAATTTATTTTTAAATTGAACTTTTTTATAGATGAATTGATATATGTTATGAGAATTTCAAAGAGAGGAAATGGTGAAAGAGTGACCAACTTAAGGGACCTCAAATGGTATTGGTATTGTAATTGTTGATGTAATTTTTCAATAAACAAAAAAGTAAAATTCAAATATGTGGAAATATCCTTAAAATTTAATTAATTAGTGCGTGAGATTAGAAATCTCTAAACACTTTACGGTACATAAGAAAATTAATTGAAAAAAAAATGCTGAAAATTTAAAATAGTGATCCCCGAATCTGACTTTGCTTTTGTCGAAGTTGATTGAAGATGCCTTTTTCAGAAAAATCCAAATCCTTAAATATTTCTTGAGAAACAGTACTGGAAACCGTCGCCTGAATGGTTACAACGCCTCTTTTTCAACCGTCTACTAACATTTCTCTTGCTGACACGTGCCCTCAACCGACCAAAGTACCATTCTCGCTCACTCGCAATAGTATCCGACTATCTGGACTGACCGCAAACCTTCCGCCCTTTTGGCCCGACCGCCAATCTTCCGCCTTGTTGGTCCGACTGCAAACCTCCCGACTTGCAGACCACCCAATTTGTTTGGTCCAGCCGCATACCTCCCGACTTACAGACCATCCGACTTGTTGGTCCAGCCGTATACCTCCCGACTTGCAGACCACCCGATTTGTGGATCACCCGACCTGGGGACCTTTCGACCTACGGGCCATCTGATCTGTGGACCTTCCGACCTGCGAACCACCCGACCTGCGGACCTTCCGACCTGTGTACCATCCGACCTGCGAACCTTCCGTTTTGCGGGCCTCCCGACCCGCGGACCTTCCGACCTGCAAACTTTCCGACCTGCGGACTTTCCGACCCGCGGGCCTTCCGACCTGCGGACTTTCC
This sequence comes from Andrographis paniculata, assembly GCF_009805555.1. Classification (NCBI taxonomy): domain Eukaryota; kingdom Viridiplantae; phylum Streptophyta; class Magnoliopsida; order Lamiales; family Acanthaceae; genus Andrographis; species Andrographis paniculata. Next base: position 1,339,548 of record NW_026137588.1, read on the forward strand.
GACCCGCTATTTCCTTAGAAATGCACCTATTTTACCTGAGTTTCCCGCGGTGCCCTTCGACCAGTTCGATCACCTCAATTGTAAGGCCCAATTTTCTTTTTACCTTGGGTTTTTTAACCTAATTCTAAATTTCATACGTAATAGTAATATATGTATATAGTTCTTTTAGGTGTAATTATTTTTATAGCTTTCGTAATGGATTTTGTGTCATCTAAGTGCCTATTTTGTTAATTCATTTATAACTTTGTACAATTGTTAAGATCTTAGTGTCTTTGTATTTTATAATGAATCATTTATTTCTTCAAGTTAAGACCAGGGTAAGCAGATGTGATTAGATGTTATACCATCCTCATTGGTAGTTTTTTAATTAGTTATGGTGTGCAAACTGTGTTTTTGACTAGGATGTCAGTTTTAATGGTGGGCTAGCTTACTATTGACTTATTTTAGTTTATTGCACTTTCTCAAATCTTGCATATTTAGTACTCTATTTCTTTCTTTGGGATCAAATTCGGCTAATTAAGCCAATCAAGTTGTTATATTTTTTGGCAAAATTGCTCATGATTCCTTTATAGTTTCGAAACTCAGGGTAAATTCTCTTTTATTTTAAAAATTGTATGACGTTCTCTTATACTTTAAAAAATGTTGCATGAAACCCCTATTTGATTTCGAAACTCAGTGGAAATTCCCACTTTACTTTAAAAATTGCATGGCGCCCCCTTATATTTTCAAAATTGTTGTATGAAACCCCCTCGTCATGCAAAATATATTGATAGAAAATCTTCTCATCATATAAAGAAAGTTTCATGGTGGGGTTTCATGCAATGTTTTTAAAATATAAGGGGTGTCATGCAATGTTTAAATAATAGAGAGATTTTACGCTGAATTTCGAAACCACATAGAAGTTATGAGCAATTTTACCTATTTTTCTCTTGGATCTAAATACAATCCATTGATTTATTGTTTGGAGCACAATTTAGGTCATCTTTGGCCAGTTGGATTGTAGCAAGTTTTTATATTGTAAATCATCGACTCCACTTACAGAGTTGTGGGATTTGACAGCTAGTACTCGACATGCACTTTAGTGTTGAAATTGCACGGTTTGCTGGCTCTCCATCTAGGAACATACATAAGCTAACCCGTAACAATAAAGTGAAGAATCATTTACTACTGAATACAAAATTACTACATATTAAAGATAACTATGTGTTGAGTCGTTTCCTTTTTTATGGCCTTGTCGTGACCTTGGGTATGTACGCACTGGAATTTCATAAAGGTAATTTGATTAGGATAAGTTTAAACTAGGATAAAGGCAGTTGGACATGCAACACTTGAAATTGTGTGCATATGAAGAATAAGCAAATACAAGTAAAATGGTGTTATGGTTGCTACTGAAGTAGAGGCAAATTGCAATGTTATTTGGTTTATTGGGATGCATCGTGAAAGTTCTATTCTTCTTTGGTGCATATTTCAATTTCTTGGTTGATTGTATGAAGGATGATGAGCAAAATTGTAATACCCCTGAACTTGGCCGGTGCTAGACCAACTCCCGTGGATGAGCCGGTGTCAGGCCATCCGAGCTTGAATATAGGTTAAATGGATTGAATAGACTACTCATGTCAATAATGTGTATATTCCTTCTACCGAAAGAATTCTAAAGTTAAACGTGCTTGCCCTAAAGTAATTTGAGAATAGGTGACCCTTTGGAAAGTCTCCCAGGGTGCACGTGAGTGAGGACAGAAGCGCATTGGAAGGACTCGTGTTGACCCGTGGGGCCAGTCTACGATTCCGACATGCTCGGCTTTGCGTGAGTTTCGGGCCGGAGTGTCACAATTGGTATCAGAGCCGACCTGCGACAGCCCGCAGTCGTTGACCAGACTGGTGATGGGTCTAGCAATTGATGATCCTTAGTTGTAACATAGGTGTTGCATTCTTAAGTGGGGGGAGATGTAATACCCCTGGAGTTGGCAGGTGTTAGGCTAACTCTCGTGAATGAGCTGTTGTCAGGTCATACGAGGTTAAATATAGATTAAATATTAAAAAAAAATTATTTAAGATATATTTTATTTTTTATTTTTATAAAACTTGCATAATTTAGGTCAGCCGAACATCAGTTTTGAACAATGGGAGTGTTTCGAGCAAATTTTATATTAACACAAGAGGATTTCACGCACAGGGTATTTTGCGCATTTTTACTAAAAACACAAGGAAGTGTTATATAATTTACCTTTAAAATCTCAATGAATTATCCGGGTGCAGGAAAACCGAGGAAAAACAATACTTTGGCAACAAACAAGTATACAGAACCTCTACACGATCTCATTTAATTATTCAGCTTTTCTACAGTTTCGTATCATCTTGAAATCTCTTATTTTAGTGTTTCCATAACTTCCTGTGAAGCAACAAGATAAACACTCAAAATTCCAACTATTTCATATGCAAGTAAAATATATTTGAAGAACCCTAACCTGTGCAAGCTATTTCTGGTTGCACAAATCATTATCAAACCTGTGCAAGCTACCTCTGCATGATAAATTTAAAAAATAAATGTAAAATTGATTAAATACAAGTATTCAAGATAACAAATCTAAGGAATCATTTTTTCTTGAGGTGAGTTCTATCTAAAATGCATGGCATTGCTAGGAAACGGTTTTCAGAAGAACTACAGATAGTATAAACAATTTCATCCCTAATGGTTGAAATACCATGCAGTAGACTAAACATCAAGCATAATCACAAGATAAATTTGAAAACACAACCAAATTGAAGATGCTCAATCACTCCAAGACAAAAATATAGATTTTTTAATTGAGATGCTTACACTTCCCATTGTGTATTGCACTCCAAAGAACTTTAATGATTTGTCTTAGATACAAAAATATAGAATTTCAGATTTTTTTTGTTTGGTTCGGATTTTTTAGTTCAGATTTCAGGTATTTCAGATCGGATCGGATTGCTTCCGTCAAAAATTCAGATTTTCGGATCGGTTCGAATTTGGCAAAATCCAAATCGAAAATCTCTATGATAACCCCTGCTTCAGAGAATTAGATGAATTATTGCAGTGATGGGTATTTATGCTTGGTATTGAAACAAATACATTATTATATGATATATATATATATAAGTCTACAAATTAATCAAGAAGAATCATAATAATAATAAATACTAGATAAACAAATCATAAAATATAAACTTGTTGTCGCAGAATTTGATCATATTGTAATGCAATCTCACATTCTACAACATTTCTTTCATTGACAATTGGCCGCCAAAGACCAAAATATTGTTATATTAAACCAGCATAAAATGTTATTTTACCTGGTTGTATCTTTGGTTTGGTTCTTATTCCTTTCACTTGTACCGGTTTATTAACCTCCACACCTATCCATCACAGACAATTTGTTAGGTGATCGATATTATTTTTCAAGAAATAAATTATCGGTTTAAAAAATCAAACTTAGAGCGGTTGATGGAAATAGCAAGCTTTAATCCCAACAATTTGTTTTCTACATTTTACCAAGAACGGAATATTCATCTTGTTGAGTTATATTCAAATGATTTTTTTATGCATAATTTGTCAAAGTTAAAATCATAGTTTCCAACATTCCTTCGTTACCTGAGATCAGAACTAATTTTTATTGTCTTTGCGACATTAGAGATCTTACACATAAGATTATTCAAATGAATTGTATTAGTACTTTCTATTTAATCTATCGGCTGGTCGAGTTAGCATTGGTTTCACATATCACGACATCCACAGTTAGATTAAAAAATAATAGTATTTTATTAGTTACTGTAAAGAGATTAATGTCTTGCAATTGCTCTTTTAAAATTATATTCCCTCCATCCCAACTCAAAGTATTATTTTTACCATTTTCATTTATCTCACTAAAATATATATATTTCTTATTTTAGTAAAAGTAATTATACACCAATACAAAAATACCCTTAACTTTTACGTAAATTACAAATTTCATTACACATACAATTACTTTATACGTAAAGTCGAAGGGCAAAAATATCAATATTTATTACACGTTCACTAGTTAATAAAATACTACTACTATTTTTCTACACGTTCACTAATCATATATCAATATCAAAATACCCTTAATTTTTACGTAAATTATAAATATTTCATTACACATACAATTAATTTATATATAAAGTGAAATGACAAAAATATAAAAGAAAAAAAATATATACGTTGACTAATTAATAAAATACTAGTATTATTTTTAGTCTACTATATAACCTCAAAAGAGTAATTCAAATGAGCCGGAAAGAATATTTTGTTTTCGTTCACGGGTAGTAGCTAGATTTAAATTTAATTTTGGTTGGAGTTGAAATCTCGCAGGTTCATTTGATTTCTTTATTGTTTGCAAGTAAAATACTCTCTCATTAAAGTAATTTGTTTTTATTAATGCAGTAAAATCTTCTCTTGTTTTGTATTTTTACATGAATACATTAGTTTGTTATTTATTTATTTTAAAATTTTATATTGTTTAATATATGTGAACAAAAAATTGTGTTATTTTTAATAAACACAAAATTTGTACAAATTATATTTGATTTGAATTTAGAGTGGGTCCTATTCTTTAAATGGGTCCTTTGATTCTCCTTCCAGGTCGATTTATTTTCCAACTTGGTTTTCTATGGCTTCTTTGATTCGAGATTTGGTCTTCGGTTTGACTTTGCCGGCTTTTGGAGAGCTTTGGTCTCCGTGCCGGCGATTTGATCGTCGGCTTTGGATTTGATGTCTTTTTTTTAGACAATCCGAGGCTTTGATCTTTGATTTGGTTTTGCCGCATTTTGAAGGGATTGGTCTCCGTGTTGGCAATTTGATCGTCGGCTCTGGATTTGATGTCTTCTTTAGACAATCCGAGACTTTGATCTTTGTTTTGGCTTTGCCGCTTTTGGAGGACTTTGGTTTCCGTGTAGGCGATTTGATCATCGATTTTGGATTTGGTGTCTTCTTTGGACGATCCGAGGCTTTGATCTTTGATTTGGCTTTGCCGCCTTTTGGAGGACTTTGGTCTCCTTGTAGGCGATTTGATCATTGACTTTGGATTTATTTATTCTTTAGACGATCTGAGGCTTTGATCTTTTATTTGACTTTGTTGCCTTTTGGAGGGCTTTGATCTTCATATTGGCAAATTGATTATCAGCTTTTGATTTGGTGTCTTATTTGGACGATCCGTGACTTTGATTTGGCTTTGTTGCCTTTTGGAGAGCTTCGGTCTCCGTGTGGGCGATTTAATCATCTTCTTTGGATTTGGTGTCTTCTTTGGATGATCCGCAGCTTTGATCTTTGGTTCCTTTTCCGCCTTTTGGAGAGCTTCGGTCTCCGTGTGGACCATTTGATCGTCGGCTTTGGATTTGATGTCTTCTTTGGACGATCCGTGACTTTGGTCTTTAGTTTGGCTTTGCCGCCGTTTGGAGGGCTTTGGTCTCCGTGTGGGCGGTTTGATCATTGGCTTTGGATTTGATGTCTTTTTTGGACGATCCGCAGCTTTGATCATTGGGGAGGTAGATTTAGTGCTCCATAACGCTTTTGACGGCGTGTCCTTTTAACTTTTGGATTGAAGAGGGTCTAGTTAATGTTTTGTTAAAGAACGCGATGAACATTTTGAAGCTTTGAGAGGAACTTTGAAGACCTTCCCTTGGCTTTGATGAATTCCTCAACGGTTTTTGAAACTTTGATCCTTCCTCCGACTTGGGCATATGACGAAGAACGTTAACTCCACCGATTCGTCAACCAATATTAGATCATTTGTCCAAATCAGTGACTTTCAACGAAGAACACTTCAAATGACATGAAGAACATGAAGAACAATACAGAAAGAGTCTAAAGCAAATCCTCGATGTAACTTTGGTGTCTGAAATGATCTGACCATGACTCCTATTTATAGGGAAGGTGTGGCCTCGACTTCCTTTTTTAATGGTGCCACGTAGCGCATTCTGATTGGCCAATAGGAAGATTTTATAATCTTTCATTTTTTCATGGGATGTTGTTTTCCATTTTTGACGAATTTGATTGTGCATTTTCCTTTCTCACCAAGATCTTTATATTATTGCCTTTTTTCGGAAGATATTAACTTATATACTTCATTTATTGACAAGATTAATTTATTTTGCTGTCAAATTTATTATGGTTCTATTTATGCACGTAATATTTGTACGATATCTTCCATTTTAAGCAGATTTTTGCATTAATGGTTGATATTTATTGTACAAAAATTAACATATGTGCATAATTAAATACTATATATTTATATTATTGGAATTTTATTTTCTTCCAAAATACATGATATTTAATTGATTTTAGACATATATTTTTAGTGTCTACAATATATATTCAAGTTTTAAAAAATATTTTAATAATTTTTTTTATATTATATATTACTCTTTCCGTCCCACCTACCATGTTCATATTGTCGTTTATGTCCGTCACATATCCCATGTCACTTTCCTATTTTTTTTATTTTTAATTAAACTAATTAATTATTTTAATATTAATATATAATTATTTATATTATAGTAATTATTTTCACTAATACATTCTTAATTATCTACTAATTATACTTAGTCTAAATTCTCGTGTCTACAGTGACCCAAACATCCAACGTGGGACGGAGGAAGTATTATTTTATTATTTTAACATTCAGCTCGCCCATCTCCAACTTATTACTTCACTTTTGCAATAACTACAGTAAAAATGCACTTTATCTACAGTAATTTTACTCTAATTATAAACTTCAATTTTCAGTTAAAAAAGTGTATTCCCTATATATTCCTCTTTTATATTATTGTATATGATTTTTTATATTTATAAATTACACCACAATTTTAATTTTTCTTTATAATATAACTCAAGCATATATAATTACACATTATTTTTTTAGAAAAAGACTATATAATTATATCACTTTCCGAAATGTAAAATTATATATCACTTTAAAAAAAATAAAATTATTCATTATTTTTCAAAAAAATAAAATTACATATCATATTTTTAAAAAAATTAAAATTACACAATATACTCTAAAAAAATAACAAAAATATACAAACACCCTCGTTAGCCAAAATATATTCAAAATACTGAAAAAAATTAATGATTACAAATTTTAACTGTCATAAAAAAAATAATAAAAAAGTGACTCAATGGTGTCATAAAAAATAATACTCCTTCTATCATCAAAATTTATATTCATTGAATAAAGTAAAATTTTTTAATAAAAGTGAATAATAATAATAATTTTTATTATTGAATGCTAGGTAGCGTATTAATAATGATTCAATATACCCCCCTCCTCCCCAACAAATGATACAGTGGTGTAAGGATTAAAAATCTGATAATCAACTCATATAACTTGTCTTATACTATCTTTAACCCTTACACTCCATTTATACTCTTTTAATTTCAAATATAAGTTGTTACAGTATTTTTATTTTAACTATAACTCTATTTTTCACTAATATTTTTTAAATATTCAATTTTTTTTATTATTTTAAACAATTTTTTATATTTATAATTTAAAATATTTTTTTTAAAAAAATATAAAAATAAAAAATAAATTTAAAAATAAAAATAAAAATAAAATAAAATAAAATAAAATAAAGAGAAGAAAAGCAACGCCATATTTTGGCGTTCTATAGTTAACACTAAAATTGGCGTTGTACTGTAGCAACGCCAAAATATGGTGTCGCCATTAATAGCGTTGGGTTGGAGTCGACCGAGTTACCTCCTCACGTCATATTAGAAAAGAAAAAAATAATAATAATAATAATAAATACATAAAATTTAATTATAGTTCAGTGCGTTTGTTTAGGGGATTGGATTAGATTTTCACTGTTCATCCAATTTTTTTCTCATCAAACACCTATTTTTTATTTTTTTATATTATACTAAAAATCAATTTTACATTCAAAACATCACATCAACACCTATTTAAATCACATCATACAACTATTCAAATTCAAAATTTTTACTATTCTCTCGACTCAAAATCCAAACACCCAAAATTTAATTATCTTCGGTTAATATAATTAGATAATATAATTAATATAAATATATATATATATATAATTAATTTTCAAGTATCGAGCATTGAAAGAAATTTTTCTATCACGTGATCTTGGGCCTAAAAAAGAATATTACTCCATAAAGCTGTTACCTGTAACAACAACAAATTGATTCTCTACCTATCAGATTGAGAGCGTAGTTTATCATTAAAATTAGTTAGTCAGTTCTCCGGTCGAATCCTACAACGGCTTTGACATTTAAACACGTTCTCTTCAATATAACCAGATTTATTTTTAAGCCATTTCAAGTCAGATAATTAATATTCAATAATTCAAAAAGTAGCCCTCTAATAAATCCCAAATCTAACTAATTATTTCCCATAAAATAAGAACAGCAAAGATGAACCAAATCAAGCCCTAAAAATTAACAATAAACACCATCAAAATGATAAAAAGAACATACAAACGGCAACCAATATTGACATTTTATAATTTAATTTACTTACATCACAATCTTCTCCGCTTTGCCCTAACTCGCAAGTCGCAACTCAGTGAGTTCCCCCGCCGAGTCACGCCGCCGCTCATCCACCCTCAGCCGCTCCAAAATCTTCATAGCCCTCGCTCTCGTCGGCTCGCTTCCCGTCGCCGCCGCCACCTCCTGCAGCGCCTCCGCCGCGCCGGCGTCCTTTGCTAGACTCTTGAACCTCAAGCTTCCATAGCTAAGCGAATACAAAGCAGCCACACAATTCTCCCGAGTCGACTCCGACGAGTTCCGCATAACTCCGACCAACAACCCCACGGCGTCGGAGTCTAGCAGCGCCGCCCGGCCTTCGCCGGAGGTCGCGAGGTTGCAGAGAACGAGCACAACACGCGCCGCCACATCCTCGTCCTTTAGCAACCCTAGCAACACTCCGGCGGCTCCGAGCTTCGCGAGCTTCACCTTGTTGCTCTGCACGAGCGTCAAGTGGTACAGCGCCAGCGCCGCGTCCTGGCGGCTCCGCCGTGTACCGCACCGGAGCTCGTGCAGAAGCGGCGGAAGCGCTCCGAGCACGCCGATCGCCGTCTTGTTCTCGTCCTCCAGAGCGAGACTGAAAATCGCACCGGCGACGTGTTCGCGCGACTCCTCGAAACCATTTTTCAGAATATCGATCAGAAACGGAACAATTCCGGCTCTCATGATCCTAATTTTGTTCTCCTTCTCCAGCGAGAGATTCACCAGCGCCGCCGCGGCGTTAATCTGCACGGCGGCGTAGCGCGAATTCATCAACCGCTTCAGAGCAAGCAAAACCCTATCCGTACAAAGCGCCGACCTAGCTCTGCAATCTGTCCTCGTGGAGTTCCTCAATTCAATCACGCTTTGCTCCTGATCATAAACATCCAAACTTTTCATCCTCGCCACCAAATTCTCATCCTCGCCGGAAGAATTCACCGGCGATTCGTCGCGGACGAATTCCGACGAGGTAGAAGGCGAGGAAGAGAACGACAAACAGGACGGTCGCGAAAACGGCGTCGTATTGGCAATCACAGATTCTTCAGAGCTCGGAGACGAGTAATCAACCTCCCTCGACTTCAATTCCGCCGGAATTTCCATTCCCGCAACGCCTGTCGTCAATTTTCCACCGGCGTTACGAATCGCATCATTTCCGGAAGCTTCCTTCGAAGACCTAATGACGGATTCGATTTCCGAGTGCGGGAGCGGGATCGGAGGATCCGACCCGGTCTTCGAGCACCAGTTGAGGATTGCCGTCTTCAGCGCCAAATTAGGTATCACCGTCGAAAAATCCGGCGTCGTACCGTCGGCGAGCGTCGGCGTGAAACCTAAATCTCTGCACACGTCGACGCACGCGCGCTCGAAAGTCTGGCCGGAGGAGACGACGGCGGGGTCGAACATTAAGGATTTGGAGATGGGGCAGAGGAATTCACCAGGCGGCGGGGGGTTGCTCTTAACGGCGGCGGCGGATCTGTTAAAAGAGAATCTCCATCGCCGGAGCTTCCTGGTTCCGCTCATTTTTGTTAAATGGGAAGATGAGGGATTAGGGTTGAAGAAAATGGTGAGAAATCTGAAATGGGTGCCATTGGAGGGGAGAAGGTAAAGGTTGAATAGAGAGAGAATCCAAGTGGACTGACTGAGTCTCTTCTGGAGATACGATAGATAGAGACGCCGGTTCGCGAAACAACAGCTCGATTCGTGACTGGCACTGTTTTGGATTAGAAGATCCGGGATCACGGACGCCAGTTCAATCTACAATGCTGTACACCTCTCTCTGTGGTACGTGGCTGTTCTGTTCTTGGAGTTGCAGTCCTGGCCCGCCCACTGTAAAGCATGTATTCTTACTTTTTGGTGAATACCGAGGTGGCTTTATTTATTAAGGGGACGAGGATGCCAACTTATTTCGTTCGGGTATGGGTTGGGCTGTTTTGTTGGTTTTAATTGTGTTTTACTTTTGATTTTGATTTTTTTTTTTTTTTTTTATTATGCTTAACCAATGATATTAAGCATAAATGAATATAAGGTAATTTAAAATATATTTTAAATATTATTTTTAAAAATATATATTGAATAAAATAATATTTTTATTTATTTAAAATTAACATAAATTAGTTTAATAAAAAATATTTATTTATTAAAAATATAGAAATAAGGAATTTTAAATGTATTTTATGTGTAAAATATTAAAAAATAATTAAATTAATTTACAAAAAAATTAAAAATAAAGCATTTCGAGTAGGTCTTATATATAAAATGTTATAAATTTAATTGAATTGGGAGTTGATCAATTGTTATGAAATAAATTAAAATATTAAAATGTACCAACTGTCGTAGAAAAAATAAATTAATTGTTTTTTCATTAAAAATAGAAAATACTTTTATTTTCTATTTTTTATTTGCCATTAAAAAAATAATATTGATTCTATTTGTTAACAAATTCTCATTTTTTTTTGATATGTTAAATAATAAAGTATATATATATTTTTAATAATTATACTATTTATTTTATATTAAAAATATTTTTACAATTTAAAATACATTATACATATATCATTATTTTTATATCATACAATGTTAATAAAATTATTCTTTTGTCATTTTCTCTTACTCCGTGCTATATACTAATATTGTACTAATATTAAAAAATTTATGTAAAAAATTAATCAGATTCTTATTTAAGAAATGGCAAACTCAAGTCCCACGTCGGAAGTTGTGAAGAAAATTCCACACTTTATAAGTCTCAAGTGAACTTCACTAGAATGAGGCCTTTTTGGAGGATATCCAAAAACAAATCCGTGTCGGCTCAGCCCGACCTGAAAGTCTTCTGGCAGGGGGGTCGATCCCAATTGAGTTGGTATTAATATCTTAAATTTTTATTTTTATTTAAAATATTAATATTTTATTTTGCATAGATATTCTTAGAATTTTCGATATCTTTATGGTGGGAGATTATTTTTATTATTTTGGATCATATAATACAAGTATTATTATTCATTTATTCTCAATACGGTTCTCCAATATAACACATAGAAAGCATATTTATTCAAAAATACAAATGAACATATATTTATATAAAAATTTATATATATATTTTTATAAAAATATAATATTATGTGGTAAATAATTTGAAAAAATTAAAATAGAATAATGTTTAATTATATTCTAATAATATTTATATATTTTGTACTATATATTTTGTACTATTTTCGTCCGAACTATACTAAATTTTTTTTCTTTCATAGCATTTAAAAACCAATAATTTTAATTATAGTAAATAATTAAAAATAATGTAAATATAATTTTGCTCTTTTTTTTAATATAAAAATAATAATGTAATGGTAAATACTGATATTTGTAAAAAATAATGTATTTTTAAAATAATTATTTTATAATTTGACAATTTAAAATAGAAATATATAACTTGAACATATTTAAAATATCATTTCATATAAATAAAATTATAATTATTAAATGACTATTCTTTAAAAAATATATAAACTATTTCCCTAAAAATTGAAAATGCAAACACACGTGTTGGTTTTTATTTTTTAAATTACTTTTGTATTATTTGTTATATTATTTTAATAAAATAAAATAAAATGTGTTATATTTATTTTTATTTAAAATATTATAATGTTTTTTTTTTTCAAATATTCACGCCATCACATTCTTAATTTCGAATATTATGTTGGTATTTCAAAATATATATATATATATATATCAATCCATATTTTGCAATTAAAATATATTAGTTTTTAACAATATATTATAAATGTGATTACTCGTTAGATTTTAATTTTAAATTTTAATTTTAAATAGTAAAATTTTGAATTAAAGTAATTGTTTAATATGTAATAAATATATATTAATGTAATACTTTGAATATAAAATAAAATTTTAATGTAATATACTCTCATGTCTCAAACATAATGCGATATTTAATTTTCGACACATAAATTTAAATGGATAGTATTACGTACCACAATTTAAAAATTAGGTGATTGATATAAGAGAATTGTATATATATATATATATATTTTATTTAAATGATTCGATAAGATAAAGTGTTAAATATTTATTAGAGAATAAATATAATTTATTGAATATTGTAAAATATTTATGACAGATTATATAATATATATATTGTAGATTGTTTAAAACAATAAATAAATAAATAAATAAAAATATATATTTGATTTGATATTTTTATATAAAAATATATTGAAATAGTAAAATTAATTACAAAAGAAAAATTAATTACAAAAGATTACTATTGAGTAAGAAAAAATCAATGTGTAGGATTTTCGAAAATGGGCTTGTTAATTCGGGTTAAGGATTGGTATAGAGTATAATGGGTCTATTAACAATAGTAGGACCGTAAAAATAAGGTCCAAAGAATAAGTCCGAGCGCTATTAAGGAAAAAGGTTTCCTCGGGAGATAACTGTGACTTCGAGGTCGGGCACAGGGATCAGACAAGATAAAGTTGGGCTTGGAGATCGGACGTGATGAGGTCTGACATATAGATCAGACAAGATAAAGTCAGACTTGGAGATCGTGATGAGGTCGGACCTGACAAGATCGGGCACTGAGGACAGACGAGATAAGGTCGGACACGGAGGTCGGACCTGACAAGGTCGGGCACGGAGGTCGGACGTGATAAGGTCGGGCACGGAGGGAAGTTACAACCGACGAGTGGATATGAAGGCACGACTTGGTTGCGGCGGTTGACATGAGTTTTAAATAGGTCTGTTCATGGCCTAAAAAAATCATTTTCAATCGATATCAAATTCAAGTGAATTACTTTTGGGGATCACCATTTATATTTTAGTTTGTAGTTTTTATTTTTCTTATTTTACTTAGGTATCATACAGTGCTTAGGGATTCTTAATCTCAAGCACTTATTTTATCAAATTCGAAGATAATCTCTATTTTCGAAGTTTACTTTTTATTGTTGAAAAATTGCATCAACAATTACAAATAAACATACCTTATACTAAAATACTAGTTAAATAAAAAATTCAAATAAAAAACTCAAATGCAAACATAAACCGATCAATGGTCCATTTCTTCTTTTTATTGGTTTATTTATAGCTTTTTATTTTTCAATGCTTTATTAAGAAATAAACAATTTTTTTTTCTTTTACTTTATTTTTAATGTGCATAATTAAAAAAAAAACAATAATAATAATAATAATAATAATAATAATAATAAATAATGAAAAAATTATTTTTGGTCTCAATATAACCAAAATTCATCAATTTTGGTCTCAATATAAAAATCTTAACAATTTTGATTCCAATATAACCAAAACTCATGAGTTTTTGTTCCAATATAAAACTTTTTATCAATTTTAGTCTCAATATAACCAAAACTCATTATTTTTTGTCACAATATATTCAAACATTATCTTTTTGGTCCAAGTATAATCAAACTTTATCTTTTTTGGTCTCACACCGTCAACAAACCGACGGAAAATACTGACGTGAAAAGAAATCAAACATTATATATATATTTGAAGAAATTGCACAATCTTGCAGCATTTTCCGTCGGTTTGTTGACGGTGGGACCAAAAAAGGTAAGCTTTGATTATATTAGAATAAAAAATGATTGAGTTTTGGTTATATTGAGAAAAAAATGATGAATTTTTGTTATATTGAGATCAAAATTAATAAGATTTTTATATTGAGACCAAAATTGATGAATTTTGATTATATTGAACTGATAAAATTTTTATATTGAAATCAAAATTAATAAATTTTTATTATATTAAGACCAAAAATAATTTTATTTTTTTTTAAAAAAAAAACAACGACAACAACAACCACAATAATAATAATAATAATAATAATAATAATAATAATAATAAAAGTGATAATAATAATAATAATAAAGTGATAACGGTATTTTTATTAATTTATGTGTTTTGCGCGTGTGAGTGACCGTGGAGGCCGAATTGTCATTTTCTTATAATTTTTAAAAGCAATCATATTCTATTATTTTTAATGTATGTATGTATATTGAACTTATCAAAGCTAATCTTACTTTTAGCCGATGCCGTCGTGATCGAATCAGGTGTTTGTTTGGATGGTTGTCACGTGTGAACACGTGCACGTTCACACTGTTAGTGCTGATTTAATAATAAATATGAATATAAATCTTCTGGAACAGGTATTTGTTTGAGCTTTTAAAATAAATCTTGCGTTATATAAATACTAGGGAAAAATTGATTTTTTTGTCCCAATATAACTAAAATTTATTAATTTTGGTCTTAATATAAAATTTTATCAATTTTGGTCTCAATATAACCAAAATTCATCATTTTTTGTCCCAATATAACCAAAACTTATCAATTTTGATCCAAATATAAATATTTTATCAATTTTAGTTATAATATAACCAAAACTCATCATTTTTTGTCTCAATATAATCAAACCTTATTTTTTTTGTCCCACCGTCAACAAACCGACGGAAAATACTGCGCGATTGTGCAATTTCTTCAAATATAAATATAAGGTTTGATTTCTTTTCACGTCAACATTTTTCGTCGGTTTGTTGACGGTGTGAGACCAAAAAAGATAATGTTTGATTATATTGACACAAAAAATGATGACATTTAGTTATATTGAGACAAAAAATAATGAATTTTGATTATATTGAGACTAAAATTGATAAAAAATTTATATTGTGACAAAAAATGATGAGTTTTGGTTATATTGAGACCAAAATTGATAAAATTTTTATATTGAAACCAAAATTGATAAATGTTGATTATATTTGGACAAAAAATAATCTTTTCCCAAATACTATGCATTTTAAAACTAAATAAATAAAGATGGAACACATAAGTTGCGGTATTTTAGAGACTATTTTATTATGAGTTTTCAATTTGAATTTTATTATATAATCCGGTCTCATATCAATCTATTTGTTTGTGTTTTGTATAAAATTTTATAAATATTAGTATTATATTGAGATATAATAGGAATAAAGATAAAAAGAGTAAAATATTCTTAAAGGTAAAAATTTTATAATGATATATTTGTAATATAGTGTAAGTTTAAGGGTAATTTTAACCGTTGATAGATATTAGGGTTACTAAAAAAATAAATATTTTGTTTTGGGACCGATCAAAATAAAAAAATTGATAGATTGTTAAAAGACGGAGGAAATATTGTTTATTCTCACAAAATATTAAATATAAAAAATTAATAATTTATCAATTATTTATCTAATAATATACACTCCCTCCGTCTGCCTCGCCTCTAGGTTATATTTACATTTTTCGTCATTATACTTAATATATAAAATATTATTATATTTGTATTTTTTTTTTATACAAATGTGATTGTATTAATATTATAAAATATTAACATAAATATTTTTGTTAATTTTTATTGATTTGTACTACGGTTGAATATAATAATTAATATTCAAATATCAACACGCAAAAAGTAAAGGTGGCCCTTAGAGTCTGACGAATGTAGTATATTTTTAAGACGATGTGTTACCTAATTTTTATAAAAAAAAATTATAAAATAAATGATATTCCCTCCGTCCATTTAATAAATTTATATTTATCTTTTGCGTTATTGTATTTAACATTAAAATATTCTTATATTTATATAATTTTTTGTATAAATATCTTTTTATTAGTATCATAAGACAATAGAAATATTTTTGTCATTTTTTTTTTAATTTGTACTACGTTTTGATATAATAATTAATATTTAAAAATCAATATGAAAAAATAAATATAAATTTTCAAAATGAACGAAATGAACATTACTTATTTATTTTATTCAAATAAAATTATTTAAGATATTTATTTGCTTAAAATCACCTATATGTCTTTATAGCTAAATAGCTAAACGTCATCTTTGAATACTTTGATTTAATAAATAGAAATTTCACGCCGTAAATAAAATATAAGGTATTTTTAATATTTTATACTAAAAATACAAGAGTTATCGTGCAATTTATTTTTATTTTTTAAATAAATATTTTACTTTTGCTTTAAAAAATGTTAAAATATAAAATAAAATTTTATATATTAAAAATAAAATAAAATTATTAACAAAGATATTTTAATTTAATACATGAAAGTTCCACTCATTAAAAGTATTTTGTGTATTTATACTTAAAATATAAGGGCTATCATGCAATTTGCTCTTCTTTTTTTTTTTTTTTTTTTTTTTTTTTTAAGAGAAAAAATTAATAGTAATCCGAATATAAGTAAAATATATTTATTTTTGTCACAATATAAAAAATTTATCAATAGTTCAACTTTTAACAATTTAATCAATTTTGTTCTCACCATTACAAAACTAACAAAAATTACTGACGTAAATGTGATATGATTTACATAGCAGCTGACTGGAAAATACATGATCGTATACAATTATACATGCTCATGTTGTCACACGATTCTATTTAATTATGTATTGAAGTCTGGTTCGACCGTGTTGTGTTCAGGCCAACTGTCTTGTTAGCAATTTTCATTAATTTTTGAATGGTTGACCAAAATTGATTAAAATTATTTATAACGCGACTAAAATTGATGAGCTTGTCTGTTTGAGAGTTTGTGATTTAAATATAAAAATTTTGAATTAGAATAACTATATAATGTAATATTTTAAATGTAAAATTAATTTTTAATACAATATAAAAAAAACAGTTGTTTAATTAAATGTTTGGAGAAGGAAAATGTTATTAGGCATTTTTTTTGAAAGAATACATTCAGTGAATATAAATATATTGGAATAAAAAAAAATGATACATTTGAATTATATTGATATTACTCCCTCCGTCCAAGATACCATGTCCACGTTGCCGTTTTTGTCCGTCCACATACCATGTCACTTTTCTTTTTTGAAAAATGATTACACACTTTAATCTCATTTTAAATTTTAAATTTTTTATAATTTTAATTAAACTAATTAGTTATTTTAATCTTAATTTATAATTATTTATATTATAAGATAATTATTTTCACTAATATATTCTTAATTATCTACTAATTACATCCCCTAAAATATCTTGTCTACAGTGTAACAGACATGGTATTTGGGACGGAGGGAGTATTATTTATTTTAAAAGGTGTTTAAAAAAATGTGCTACTCATAAGTTGAACCTATAGATATATAAATATATATACCCAATTCCAAGCTCAAGTCAAAGCCAAATTCCAAACCATTATCTCATCCAATCCATTCTCAATTGAACAATAAATGAGAATAAATGCTGGAGGTGATTGTTTATTTGTTCTTCACAACAGGGCGATTTCTATTTATTTATTTCTTTTTTTCTTTCTTTTCATTTTTCAAACACCAACAATTTTATCACATTATATCTTCATTTACTTTAATTTCTAATTAAATTTCCAAAAATATCTTCAATTATCTATTATTTTTTTAATAAAATATTTATTTTTTTTAATCTTCTTGTTTGACCAAATTATGATAATTTTAATGAACAAAAAGAAGAGGGTATAATAGTAACAAATGTTTTTTTTTTTTTTTTTCGGTGTAATTCAATATAATATTAATATTAAAAAATTATACAAAACGTAAATCACAAGTTTTTCAATGAAATAGTATTTTACATTCCTTTATTATAGAAAGGGGAGTATGTTATCAATAAAAACAAATCATTAATAACTAAATAGAAACCAGTCTACCCTTGTCGGGTTTTGTTAACTCTAAAGATATGTTGATTTTCATCGCCGGCGTAGCCCGAGCTTTTCCGTCACCTGTTTTCCCCGGAACCTTGTTCAAACGCCTTCCCGCTCGTCAACATTCATTCCTCAGTTTCAACATTCTTTCCGCCAGGAGGATCAGCTTCTCGGTCTCAGCCACCGCCCCCGCCGCCGGAAGCCTCCATTTGAGGGATTTGTCCTCCGAGCAGAAAAATCAACTTCGGCTTTATATCGACACGCTACTCCAATGGAACAAGGTTTTGAACATGTAATTTTTTTCGATTTTTTGTTCTTTGGTTACTTCTGCTTAATTTTAATTGTTAAATTTTGGTTTGTGCAGAAAATGAACCTCACGGCCGTGAAAGAGGAGAATGAGGTGATGGAAAGGCATGTGGAGGACTCATTAGCGATTGTGAATCCCCTTCGCGATTCATACCTGTCGCGCTGTGGAAATTCTGTTGAGAATTTGAATGTCGTCGATGTTGGAAGTGGAGCAGGTCTTCCTGGATTGATTCTCGCCATCGCCTGCCCTGGTAATGAACATCGTCTTTAAACTTTTAGGGTTTTTGGTTTGTTTGTAGGTTACGTATCTTAGGTATTGTTTTGTTGCTTAGGTTGGAACGTTACACTGCTTGAGTCCATGAATAAGCGTTGCGTCTTCTTGGAGCATGCTGTTAGCCTCATTGGCTTGCACAATGTGCGAATTGTTCGAGATCGAGCTGAGGTGATTATAGTGCATAAGCATCTATCTTCCACATCAATTTCAAACATTATCCGTGATGATGTTAGGTCAATTGATCTGGATATTTATGTAGGGCAGAATCTTGGACAAAATCTTAAATTCAGAGAGTCTTTTGACATTGCAGTTGCTAGAGCCGTTGCAGAAATGAGAGTTCTTGGTAAGTTTCTGTATAGTAATTGTTTAGTTTAGTTTTGGAAGGATTTTAGCGTTTTGGAAATAGTATAATGTTCAAATGAAAAATTAATGTAAGATGTGATATTTTAAATGGGAAATGTGTATTATTAGTGATGTTTCGAATAGAAAATAAGTGAAAAATATTAGTTGGATTGGATGATCTTTAAGAGAAAAAATCGATAAATAGTGCAAAAGAGTTGTCGAAAACACTAGTGAACATTTGTTTGTTTTAAATGTGCGGACTTTGATTAACTGCTAAAAAGACTAACTTGAAATATGTTTGTAGTTAAGTTACTTGATACATAAAAAGTTATGTCCTTCACAAATAATGTCATGCATAATGGGACTGATTTTAATCTGTAGTGCAATGCTAACTTAAAAGTAATATGTTGTACTGTTTCACAAATTTGACTATTTATTGAAATTTGGATGTGTGTTTGTGTTGTGTCTGAGAATAACTTGCTGTTTCTGAAGGATTGTCTGTCTGTTCAATATATTTCAATTTTTGGGGAGACTAATATAGTTAAAACAAATATAAAACCATTTGTCTTTATATGAGTGGTGTTTGAATCGTCGGGCAATTTGTTTCCTTTGGCATGAAGCTGAATACTGCCTTCCTCTAGTCCGTGTTGGTGGTTTGCTTGTGGCTGCGAAAGGTCATGATCCTCAGGTATGTTACTTTGAATCAAAACTGTTCAAATCATTTATCTTAGTGCCGACTTATTGCATGAAATGTTCAATTCATTTGTTCCATTTTCTTCGTGGCTGCCTGTAACTTTAATCAGTTATATCTACACACGACCCCAGTTTAAACATCTTTGCAGGAGGAAGTGACAAAAGCTGAAAGAGCTATTCGTTTGATGGGGGGTTCTATCTTGCAAACATGTTCCGGTATGCATTTTCTATCCGATATTGATTTATAAGTCACAGTCACTCACTCGGAAGTCAGGAACCGGTTTATTTGTTTATTTATTGCATCTTCAATTGAGCTTTAGTGTTGAGAAGAGAAATTTGCATTTTCTACTCCATCTGAGAGGTTCATCTGTACTATTGTTCTTATGGCTATACAACCATTTAATTTAATTTAATACACAGTTCCTATCATTCCATGATTTCCATATCGGCTAATGCTAAGAATCTGAGATTATGTCACAGTTTCTGCACCATAATCATACTCTTAGTTTCTTCATTTTGTGGGGCGCGAGTCGAGAACAGCGTGCGCCCTTTCTAAATTAACACTTGATGCGTATTTTTTGAACGTGGATACGTTGCTAATATATTATGTCTTACTTTAATTCAGTGGAATCACATAGCAAATACGGGCAGAGAACAGCGATTGTATGCCTAAAAGAGGGTCCGACCCCAAGAAAATATCCTCGTGCTCCCGGTACTCCATTGAAGCTACCACTGTAAGAATGATGCTCTACCGCCATGCCTTCGAGCTTCAGTATATAGAGGTATTGATTGCCCTTTATCCTTCTCCCGATTATCTTGTTCCATGCATGATTACATCGTAAATTTTGGGGATGTGGCATGGCAGTGAGGGCGAAGCCTCATAAGAAAGAATTACTAAAACTTGGAATTGAAATCAGGGTAAATCCTTGCTCTGAGGTTTTGTAAGAAAACATGAATTTGTCCTTCGTTTTGGTAAAATTGTTGTTGCCAGTTTTCTGAATACTTTTTCCCATAATCGAACGACTTCATGGTAAAGATTTACAAGAAAATAGTAGATTAATAAAAACATTGAGAGCACATAACCTTTTATATATATATAATTTACTAAGTTTTTATTAAAGGGTGTGTTCGTTTGGGGGTCTGGATTTTGAATTGAGATTTGAATAGTAAAATTTTTGAATTGGAATAGTTGTATGATGTGATATAAATAGGTGTTGATGTGATATTTTGAATGAAAAATTGATTTTTAGTATAATATAAAAAATAAAAAATAGATGTTTGATTTGATGTTTTTGGCGGGAAAAAATTGGATGAATAATAAAAATTTGGGGATATCCCCCGAAAGAACACACCCTAAATGAAAAATTATTAAAAAAGTAAAAAATTAAAAAACAGAGAAGGTGTGAATTAAATGAACAAATTCAAAAGAAAAACTTGTATCAATTTATTTGTGACAGAAAAAGTCTAATATATAGTACTCCATCCTTCCTGCCACATGAGCTCTTTGGTTATAACATACTTCATCCGTCCCAGATACCTGATATTTTAGGATACCTGATATTTTAAGAGGGGTATAATTAGTAGATAATTTAAAATATATTAGTAAAAATAATTTTCAAAAAAAAAAAGTGATATGGTATATGAGACGGACAGAAACGGTAATATGGACATGGTATCCGGGATGGAAGGAGTAATATTTTAGGTCGTGTAGATTAATAAGTTATTAATGATAAATTATGATATTATTTTTATTTTTTTAATGACGTGGGAATCGGCAGCAGTTATCCGAAAGTGCAGATAAACTCCAGGCGGAACTTAATATCCTGCAAATTAGGCCCGAACGGAAAAGTCACACTGGGCGATATTTTTTTTTTATTTTTTTTATTTTATATAGTAGTGTTATTGATATTTTAGAATTACATTTTAATAAAATGTATCCAATATATATCATTTTATAGATTATCAAATTTTATATGGAGTAATACAAATAAATAAATAAATAATTATAATTAATTTAAAATTAATTTTATAAGAAATAAGAAGTTTTAAATATAAAAAAAGTTTTGAGTGGATTATTAGTAATAAGTTAAAAATTTAATTAAATTGATCTATATATTTAAATATATTTAAAATGAATAAAAAAGCGCTACTTTTATATACTTAAAAAAATTAATAATTAGTTTTATTTTTTATTTTATTAAAATAATAATAAATATTAAAATATTTTTTATTTTTTATTTAAATTACAAATATTTACTCTCTCCGTTCACTTACAATGTTTAATGAAAGTATTAAAGTATTTTAATTATAGTGAGTAGTTAAAAGTAGTGTAATGATATTTTTGTCCTTATTTTTTTGTGTAAAAATAATGATGTGATGTAAAGTAAGGGTATTTGCGAAAAAAATTAAGGTATTTAATGAAATATTAACTTTATAATTGAATGTCCCAAAATAAAAATATGTAAACATTATAAATGGACGGATGAAATATATAAATAGATTATTTTATAGCAAAAGGATAAAATTGTAAAAAAAGAAAAAGGTACAGTTTTTTAAGGTGTGTTTCTTTTAGTTGAGTTTGAAAAATTTTGGTTTGAACTTTTGATATTAAAATAATATTTGATATGATATTTTGTAGAAAAATATATATATTTATTTTTAAAAAATACAGAGTAAACTTTGGGGTAAAGAAACATATTTAAACATAAAACACAACACAAAAAAGTACAAATTTTCTACATGTCAAACTTAAAACACAAAACAAATGCAAAGTGAACCAAACAAGTAGTTCAAAAATCGAAGGGAGAGACGAAGAACACGACGATGTCCTTGGTCGATATATATAATATATTTTTATATATGTTTCTCTGTCCGAAGGTTCTCCGTATCTTCTCTTCTCTTCTGTACTCACCATCATGGCAGGAGTAGTAGTTTTGCATTGTTGGAATGTTCCAAGCCTCTCCAGACCAGACATACACTACTCTCTATCTCTAATCTCTGTAATCTGTTTTTCTTGAAATCTTGACTCAACCATTCCCCGGAACAAACTCTCCCACTCCCCGGCGATTCAGATTCAGAGTCAGAAATGGGTGACGCCGGCGGTCGTCGTGCTTGTTGTCATGGTGACGGTGAGGGTGAGAATCCTTCCAGGAGCTGTGCTCCATGGAGTCGCCGAGACATCATTCTAGATTTCACGCGCTTCTAGTGGACCGTCTCCACGCGGTTTTGCGGACCCCACTGCCCTTCCCTAACCCCACGGATTTCTCGCCCTCGCCCTCGCCATGGCGGCAATGGCATGGCAGGCCAGTCTCACCGCGCCTCCTCCGCCGACCATCCATGAAAAGCACCCCCTACCGACCAATCGTCCTATAATATTGAGATTGAGCAAAGCCAAGTCCATACTCATAAGGTAAAAAACGTTTTCAGTTATTAGCGTCGGATTTGGATGATGCTGAAACACCACCGAAAGGGATTGCCGGTTTGAATTTCGCCGTTTCTATCGTTTTGCACCCTTAGGGTTTGATGTATTCAATCCTGTCAGCCATTGATTATGCTTGGTTTTGTCCGTTAGCAATTAATTGATTAGTTTTTCAAAAATTATTCCATCAGACGAGACGACTGACATACCGCCGCATGTTGGTTTTCCTGCTTCCCGAAGAAACCGCCGCTGCTCTGGTCGTTGCCCCTGTGATTCTCTCTTTCGCGAATTTTCTTAAAGGAAGAATAGTCGGAGGATGTCGCAGAAACGGCAGCAACGCGACGAGGGCCCTTCTTCCGATGAGAGGCGTCCCAGGAAGACTCCGTCGTTCAAAAGGTGAGAATGAGGGCTTTGTTGATATTCATTCAATTTTTGTTGGTGTTTAAGTGTATGATAGAGTTTGTGCTTTGAAAGTTTGAACCCTTTTGTTAAGAAGTTTGTCGAAAGAAAGAAATTGTAAACTCACTGTATAATTGTGGCTATATAGTCCCTCAACCTTAATTGAGGTTGTTTGTGCAAAGATTCATGTTATTTTCGAAACTACTATGTTGAAGACGTTTCTTGCAGCATCACTGCCATTGTTGAAATCATTAGAGCTGCATTCTGGCATGATCCTTGGTAGGGGTGTCAATTCGACATCCATGCCGCTTTTGGAAATGATACAAACTATTGTTTGCACTGATTACTTGCTGCTATGAAATTTTTGGCTTCATTATATCAAATTCTTTTTTTGTTTACGATAATTTTATGGTTCATTTTAGCGATTAATGTTGTTTTAACCAGGTACATGGCGTTATGGAATATTAATTCTTGTGTTGACTTTTTACTTGAGCTAATGTTTGAGTAGGAACTTTGATGGATTGGTTTTGTGACGAGATTGTATTGGTATTGTTGACCTAATAGAATGGCTTGAGGTTTTTTAGTTGAGTTTTGATTCGAAATGTCCTAGGTATGGAAATTACGGGCAGGGTTGGTTTTGAGCTTCATGAATGCTAGTTCACGTGAGTAGAGAGTGGAGACGTGTGTTCAAAAGACTAATGGTTGGACTAATTCATTTCTCTTTCCATTTGTAGTGTCGTGCTCGATGTAATGAACCTGTGCAGGTTGCAAAATCTCATGGAGCCAATTCTGGAGCCTTTCATTCGTCGAGTTGTAAGTTCCTCGCCATTACTACTTGTTTCGGAAGTGTGTACTGTATACTGTTCCCCCTTTCATTCATAAGTAAGCACTTTGGAATTTAGCTGACATTTACTGAGCTGTCAAAACAAAGTTATACGTATGACTGCAAACAAAACCATCGTAATGGAATTCTACCAGCAAAACCTTATGTGTACTTACATACATGCATTGGGGAACTTTGGGTTTCCAATTATCTGTTTTGGCAATTGTTGATGTTTGGTGAATGGGCCAATTGTTTGTGTTTGATTAATTTTTTCCTCTTGGTAGGTTTGTAGCCGTGAAAAATATGGTTGAGGATGTTCACTAGTTTCTTTTGATGTGATATCACAGGTGAGAGAAGAAGTTGATTCTGCATTACAAAAATACATAATCAGTATGAAACGGTATGGAGTCTACATTCACAACAAGATTCCCCAGCCATTTCATCTTAAAATTACTACTACTCATATTTATGATGAAAACATTTCAGAAATGCTGGGAAGGATGCACACCCTTCCAATTCTACGAACTTAAAGCTGCGATTTTTGAATGCTATTTCTCTTCCAGTGTTTACCGGAACTCATATTGAAGCAGAAGGTTGCACCAGTATAGAAGTTGCCTTAGTTGACATGGTTAGTGAGGAAGTTACTTCCAATGGTCCCGGATCCTCTGCGAAGGTGGAGATTGTGGTTCTTGAAGGAGATTTTGATGGCAATGAGAACAGCGATTGGACTTCTGAAGAGTTTGGAAATAACATAGTAAGGGAACGGGCAGGCAAGAAGCCCCTCCTCACTGGGGATGCCGTTGTGACTCTTAAAGATGGGACAGGTTGTTTTGGAGAGGTTCTGTTTACAGATAATTCAAGCTGGACAAGAAGCCGTAAATTTAGGCTGGGGGCTAGAGTTTCAGACGATATTAATGGCATCAGAGTAAGAGAGGCTATATCAGAGCCTTTTGTCGTTAGGGATCACCGTGGAGAGTGTGAGTTCTTTTTCGATTTCCATTAGCCTTTCTCTTTCTTTAAGCTGCATCCACTTTAATCCAGACAATACTTAATTTTACCTAATAGATTGACATCTAATGCTGCTGTTATAATGTGGATAGCATTGATTTTATATTTTGGTTCTTTTTCCCTTCAGTGTATAAGAAGCACCATCCTCCAGCCCTTTCTGACGAAGTATGGCGACTGGAAAAAATTGGCAAAGACGGAGCTTTTCACAAACGATTGAGGAATGAGAGTATCACGACTGTGAAGGATTTTCTGCTGCTGCTCTTCTTAGATCCTGCTAGGCTTAGAAAGGTAAGATGTGGTTGAATCTGTTATTATTTATTATGTACTCCCTCCGTCCCAGATACTATGTCCACGTTGTCGTTTCTGTCCGTCCCACATACCATGTCACTTTCCGTTTTTGGAAAATGATTACACACTTTAATCTCATTTTAAATTTTTTAATTTTATTTTTTTAAATTTTAATTAAACTAATTAGTTATTTTAATCTTAATTTATAATTATTTATATTATAGGATAATTATTTTCACTAATACATTTTTAATTATCTACTAATTACACCCCTCCTAAAATACCGTGTCTACAGTGTAGCAGACACGGTATCTGGGACGGAGGGAGTATTATTCATGACTCCCTTTCTTGTAGATGTGGTTCGGTTGAAAATCAGATGTTTTGTTATGCTTCTTAAATAGTTGTAGTGGTTTAAATATGATCCATTTGTTCGTAAAAATCTCCTAATACTGCAACCAAATCAGGCGAACTTAGGCCCATCTAATCATAATACCAGAGGCGGAAATATGAATGAATAATGTTAAAATGAGTTAAGTGAATTAAATTTCTTATAAGCAGTGTTATTCAGTTTGTTGTTTACAAAAATAGGCATATAACACACATAAAATAGACATGTCGACACAACCATAATATGGCACATTAAAATGAGATTGCCGATGTTTCTACCACCTGAATTTGTGTCTGTCATTCGCTATATTCTAGTAAAGCAACACTTCGCCGTGTTGATGTTTGTCATCTTCAAATTCTGGAAATCTTGCAGATTCTTGGGAATGGAATGTCTGCTAAGATGTGGGATGTGACTATGGAGCATGCCCAGACTTGCACTCTCGACAAGAAACTGTATTTATATCGCACCTTGGACACAAGCAATGTGGTTTTCAATGTTGTGGGACAAGTGATCGGGATTTACTCAAACGGCCACCTCATCCCTACCAATAAGCTGTCCGAACCAGAAAAGGTAGTTTATGCTCTCCCTTTACATTACAAGTGTTTATTTTAGTTATTTAATTTTAGATTATATTTATTTGTTTTAGATTTAGTTTTATGTATTAGGTTAGTTTGTTATTATTTGAGTCTATGAGTATATGTGTCATGCTTATTTATAGGTTTCCTATTTTTATTATGAATAATAATGCAATTTTTTAGATTTTTGTAAAATAATTTAACAAGTATTTTCTTGCGTAGCTTCGGAGTGTATTTTCATTATGTAAAGGTTTCATCGTTTCAGGCTGACGCCCATCAGATGGTAATCTCAGCATTCGCAGATCGGGCAAATATCATCCCACTGGATGACGAGACCTCCGTAAACATGCTGATCTCACCGACCATATCCTCCATTGTCCGGTCATCACCAAACTTGCCTTCTGATTCCAGCCAAAATCATGCTTTCGACTCCATGATCAGCTCATCCACTTCCACACCAGATTACATGGATTCGGTGTATTCTGTCGGAGGCTTGAACAGCTTTGACGAGTGCTTCAAAGCCATCAATCCAATGGAGATGAGATACGATCACCCTGTGACATACCCAGGACAAGCAGACATGAACCTAATTTGCGACACAAGTGCCATGGATCGAGCATTCTGTTCAAACGAGCATCTGCAGTACTTCAATACAGACTGTGCTATACAAAGTTCTCAAAGCGGATGGAATGTTCTCCTTAGTGTTTTGAGATGGTGGTTCTCGATTAAAAGAATCGTGGCTGTGGCGAAGAAGTCTCGGCTTGCAGAAATGTCGAGATACTGTCAATAAAGCCGGAAACAGATCCCTCTCCTCCTGTCTGTAAGTACTTGTGTTCTCTACTCGACTAGGGATAGTTTGCCTTAATCTTTTAAAGGAGTAAATGCTGTGCCGATGTACAGAGGCATAGGTGTGTATGTATAATATAGCATCATCGTAATACAGAGTAATCTGGATTTGAACTAAGGGTTGCTGCTGATGCTGTAAAAAACCTGTTCTTAGAGAGAGAGAGCTCCATGTGAGAGAGTGTGATTTGCATAGATGGTTGAGATGGTGTGAATGGAAGAAAATGGATGATAAATCAAGTTTTGCAATAGATCTTTCTTTGTTATTTATTCTTTTTTTGTTAGGTTCACTAGCTAGTTATGTTTTCAACTTGTCATTGGACTGTTAGAGCAAATACAGTAGCTTTAAAATATAAGGCTTCCTCCTTCATTTCATTCTCAGTGCATTTTCGAAAAAACATTGTGCAGCAAGATTAAAATGGAAGCCCAAATTTCGATTCAAAATCGCTCTGGCTTCGTTAGAGGTCCTATCGACAGATGTCTCTTCTCTTCTTCCACAAAAACTTGGAAGACGTTTCTTGAATCCTTGATTTTCCACAGAGGTACGTTTTTTATTTTATCTAGATGGCCTTTGATTGGTACTACTCAACAATTTCGTTGGTTGATGTTTTATAGAAGTGAGCTGCTGGACAATTTTTTTGAATTTCATTGGTTGATGTTTTAGCGTTGAGATATGCTGGGTAATTTTTATGAATTTCTTCTTGCTCGATGCTCCTTTAATGACGTCTGCTCTTCAGTTTTGGTTTTGGATTTACTTTTGAGGCCATTTCTTGTGTGGATTGTTTGAGTTTTTTCAATTTAGAGTCACCTCAGTGCGTTAATTTGTATGTTTGTTTGCGAAGAAATTCTTGGAGAAGTCTTTTTTTTGGAGATACTTGTGGATAATCTTGACAGGTTGTAAATGAAGGTGTTTGTGGAATTGTGTGATTATGATTCTTCCTATGTTTGTTTGTGTAATAAACAATTGTTTGATTATTGATTTTAGGTTTAATTTCTTGATTTGGGGTTTTTGGGTGTGAATTTTAGTTTGGTGTGGGATTATAATTTGGAAAGTATCGATCCACATTTTATTGTGTTGGTATTGTTATTTTGGAGAAGGTTTTGGATTTTTCGATGTGATAACAAGATTGAGGGAATTAATGACAATGTTTTGGCTAATTGTTTGGATCTTAGCTTAGTTGCTTTCATTATGTTGTATAATAGTTCTTTTTATATTGTTGTTAGTCTCCTTCCACATCTTGTCTTTGTATATTTATATGGATCTACAATATTTTAGTATACTTATTATTTCCAAGTGTGATATTTGTATTTCATATTTATTTGGCAATGTGAAAATAGTTCATTATTGTTTATTTCGTAATCTTGTTGATCGCAATATCTTTTTCTATAATCAAAATTTCACTTCAATTTTTAGATTATCCAATAATGGCCGATTGAGGAGACGAAAATATCAATTTGGATGGATTTCATGAACTTGTTGAGTTGTCTGAAACAAATCTCAAATTTCAGAACTAACTCCGTGCACTCAAAGTAGCTCAAACTTGGCCTCATTAATAATGTGCTTTCTGGGGCCGGTATAACATGAGTTTCAGTCGACTGTTCCAAACACCCTGCAACATTTTTTTTTTATTTGTTCCAAACTCACTGCAACATTTCCAAATTTAGAAATAATTAATAATATTTTTATACATGTATTAATATACACTTCACTTTATCTCATCACATCACTCAAATAAAAAAAAAACAAATAATCATTTATCTCTCCAATCACATCACTTAATATCCAAATTATTTCAAATTATCATACTTAATACTCCCTACCTAAATTTCCGTGTCAAACACAAATGTTGCACGGTGTTTGAGACGGAGAGAGTACTATCCGCAATAAAACAATCCAATGTTTTACCAAAAAGTATGGAATTTTATACTTTTTGGAGTATCGTGTCAGGTGCCTTTATTATGATATCCAATTCTCACGTGCCAGTACAATATCCTTTCATGCGAATTGTTGTTGTTTCATGGTGAAACCCCTTCACAAAGCAATCATGCCCTAAGAAATATGTAACGTGCAAGTAAGAATTGAAATGTTGACGAGGATGTAGAGAAATGACTATGGCAGGGGCGTGTATACAAGAATTTTGGCGTGCTAATAAAAATGAATCACGGGGTAAGGAAATTTAAGAAGAAAATAATTGTTGGTATATATAAGAATAGGTGAATAGAGATAAGATCACAGTACAGCAAGAAGTAAATCATAAGAGTTTAAACACAATCACAATATTGAAGCGACTAGAGACTGATTTTGTAAATTCATTTTAACCTATTGGAGTTATTGCATTTATAAGTTAAATATTTTTTGTTTTTCTTAATAACAGTGACAATCGTCATTATTTATGAACCATATTGTCATGCAACATATACGGAAAAGTATAAAACATAGCTCAAATGTAAGGCTTGTTGGCATATCTTAAAAGATCGACCAACGTAGACAGAGTTCATCAATCGGAAGAAGAGCCCGACCGAATGAGCGGTCAAATAACTGCTTAAATGATTTCGGTGAGAAACCACATCCAGTGTAGAGATCTGTTGATGTCCACTCACCAATAACTCAAATTGACACCTATGATACGGTTGTATGCATAAATGTAGATGTCTCAGGTAGAGACCTTAAGAATGCAAAGGCCAGTAAAAATGTAAATAATCAATGGCAACGTAAAATCAAATAACATGAAGAGTCTCAGGCCTTAATGACTAGGAATCTTACTACAACTTGATGGCACGCGATTCGTCGCACAACGATAGATGAACTATAATAGAGGAAAATGAATCCAAAAGAGACAAAAGAAAATGAATTGATGATACAAACTCGGAAAGAGCAAGCAAGGAGGTAATTAGTAGTGCCTTTATATATATATTTTAATGACGTGAGAAAATAAGTACAAGACGAACCATGTATGACAGGTGAGATTTGGAGGCGTTGAGGATTTGAACCTATTACCTTATGTGGGAACCCTTAAGGGACGCCTTTATATTTCATTCTTTTTTTTATAATGTGGGAATCCGCAACCGCTATTGAACGAGTTGTTTGAAGGATTAAATTTTAAATACACTATTCATTCTAATTTTTTCCCTCTAAAAACATCAAATCAAACACCTATTTTTTATTTTTTATATTACACTAAAAATCAATTTTACATTCAAAACATCACATCAACACCTATTTATATCACATCATACAACTATTCAACTTCTAACATTTTTACTATTCAAATCTCAACTCAAAATCCAAACCCCCAAACAAACACACCCTAGGTAAACTCCCGGCCCAATTTAATACCCTGCAAACTATGTCCGACAAGGCATACTAGACGAACCATATGTGGCTGGTGGATCTGGAGGCCTTTATATTTCATTCATTTTATTTTTTTATGACGTAAGAATCCGTAGCCGCTACCGAAAATGCACACCGGTAAATCCCCGATGAACCTAATACATGCAAATTAGGTCTGAAACCTTTATATTTCGTTCTTACTTTTATAAAATGTTGATCTTTCCTATGCAATTAAATGTTTTACTATGTCAATGTGTGTGTTTGTGTATGTGTCTGTGCGTGAGTCTGTGTGTATGTGTATGTCTGTATATGTGTATATATGTGAGTTTGTATGTTTATGTGTGTGTGATTGTGTGTGAGTCTGTATTCTATATATGTATGTATGTGAGTATGTGTGTGTATGCATATGGGCCTGTCTGTGTGAGTCTACGTGCGTATTTCTGTGTGTGTCTGTTTGTGGGTCTGTGCGAGTCTGTGTGTATGTATATATATGGGTCTACGTGAGTCTGTATCTGTGATTGCGAGTCTCCGTGTATTCATTAATTTTTTAAATTAAAATTAATATTATTTATAATAAAATTGAAATTGATATATTTTTTTTTAAATATTAATACTAAAATTGATGAATTTAAATTTTAACAGACCAAGTTTTTTTTAACAAGATATAATTCTGTACTCTCACAATTTTTTTTTTACCTAATTAACGAAAAGTAATTTAAAAAATCTGTAGACATGGTTTCCAAGGTCTAAACGAGTCAATTAGTTACGAGTGTAATGTGTACTGTGTAGTGTGGAAACTATCTATAGACTATAATCAATTGCCGCACTACCGATTCTATCTTTTATCCTCTTCTATCTCCGCTTTCCGTTCTTTCCATCCAGTCTGCCAATCCTGATTTCGATTCGGTCCGTATCCCCCATGGCAGTGGCCAACGCTTGGGCCACGGGGCATTCCGCCGTCCCTCCGCCGCTCCGACTCTCTTCCTCTTCACCTGAATCCATAAACCCTCTTCGCAAGAAAAAGCCCCTGCTTAATTTACCGAACACGTTTCTTCTTGGAAGACGCAGGAACTCCACCCTATCGTGCCGCTGTAGCAATGATTTTGAGAGCAATAGGAATTATGGTGACATTAGCAGTAATAATATCAGTTCCGGCTGTTCATCATCATCATCGCCACACTCATCTGTGCATTGGGATTGGAATAGGTGGACTAGCCATTTCTCGGATATCGAGCAGGCTGAAAGCTATACCTCTGTTCTCAAGGTTTGCCTTTTTACTTGTTGCAAAGATTTGTTGATATACTTTGTTTTATATTCATCCTTTTGGTTGGAAACTTTTGTATTCGTGAGATTAATGCTGATTTTGTTCGAATCTTCAGAAAATTTTTGTTATGAATTCAGTTTTTCAGATTAGCTTTGCCCAGGTCATTGGAAAAACAAAAAATTCTAGGCTGTTTTTGACACTGGTACTCAAGGTTTCATATTTAATAAGAAAAAGTTTATGAAGATTATAGCAGTTTGTCCCACTGAATCATTAGTTTCTGTATAAATAAACCTTGATTTAACTTATTTAGGGATATTCTTGTTATCTTGCAGCATTCACCCGATCAGTTTTTATCTCTAGAATTCCTTGAAGAATTTTCAACTTTTTTGAAATACTTGGAAAAATTAATCCAGACACATTGAGGAATGGGGGTTACTATTATTTGTTTTTTTTTGTAAGAAAAAATTGGTGAATATGGCATCTCAAGGAAGAGCAATCAGTACTAACTTTCTCCAAAACACTGAATCTTCTCCTTTAATTTTGTAGTATCACATATCGTGGCCACTCCCGACACCATTATCAACATCTTTTTTGGGTGTTTGATTGGTTCTTACCAATTTTCATAGTCTTAACTAGAAAATGAAATAGAGAAGGATAATTTCTTGGATTCTGATTGGTTTTTGACTTTTTTGCAAATTATCATAGTTTCAACTAGAAGATGCAGTAGAGAAGGAAGACTTCCAGGAAGCTGCAAAGTTAAAAGTGGCTATTGCTGAAGCAACATCAAAGGATACTGTTGCCGAAATTATGTTGCAGTTGAAGGTAAATTAATGTT
The DNA here is from genome assembly GCF_009805555.1 of Andrographis paniculata. NCBI lineage: Eukaryota > Viridiplantae > Streptophyta > Magnoliopsida > Lamiales > Acanthaceae > Andrographis > Andrographis paniculata. The sequence continues at coordinate 1,372,519 of NW_026137588.1, forward strand.
TCATTTAAGTGGTATGTGTTAGTAAGTATTGTCAGTATTAATGTTTTGGTGATTTGTTCAGAATGCAATTGACGAAGAGCGCTATAATGATGCTTCAAGGATATGCCGAAGTACGGCAAGCGGACTGGTAATATTTTCACAGAATTGATATCTTTATCCTATCCTTCCCCAACTATGAAGTCAGACCTAGTATATTTCTTCCAATGCATGCTTAAGTTTTGGGCATATAATCAGTATAGATAATGGTAACAAGTCCTCTGTTATTTTGTTGTCCTTCCCCCCCACCCCCCACAAAAAAAAAAAGAACGAAATAGTGTTTAGCCTGCATGTTATTGTTTTCTTCTGGATGTCATTAGGCATGCGTAGTTCCTTATGTTCTCTTGGTCTATTTTAGCCATATGTTCCGTGTTGGGTTTTTCCATTATGGTGATGCCCTATTCCAGCGATTTTTAGTATATATTTGTACATTCATCATGTAAGAACACTAGAATAGACTTAATGATAGTATATGAGTAAAATGTAATGGGACCATGCAGAACCTATTTTGTTGTTTGCTAGCTCATATTTTGCCAAAAGGTGAATGGAATGGTTCATTTTTGTTCATAATTCAAGCATGAGTGCAGGTCGGTTGGTGGGTTGGCTATTCTAAGGATTCCTCCGATCCTTTTGGGAGATTAATTCGAATTACTCCAGGAACTGGTCGGTTTGTTGGAAAAAGTTATAGTCCTAGGTAATAACCACAAACTTTAAAGATAGAAATAGTCTTATTCCATTAATCCTTATTGTTATTCAAGGTTAAAGTCTGTGATGATGGATTATTATTTATTATTGCAGACAGTTGGTTACGTCAGCTCCTGGAACTCCTCTGTTTGAAATCTTTGTGGTTAAAGATGCCAATGAGACCTATAACATGCAGGTGATGTCTGGTCTTCTGCAATTATGATGAGAAATCAATATTTATTTTTCAACTTAAAATAATATATTTTATATCTTTAATACAATTCTCTATACCAATACACTAAAAATCAATTCATCTAACGGAGCTAAGTGTTTGATTTGATGTTTTACATGGAAAGAAATATCTTGTTTTCCTTAATACTATCATCCAAACATATGTCCGCTTACCTTTTTTGGACTATCATAAAAAATATTCTTGTTATTTTTTTTTTTTAGTAAAATATTATATCTACTTTTGTAGTTTTTTTTCCCTGTAAAAGTAAAAAGTATCAATTATTACTCATTTTTATTAAAATATGTGCCAAAATGTTTGAACATGCAATTCGATGATGGAGGGAGTATAATATTTTAAATAAGAATTTCAGATTTAATGTGATGTTTTATAGCGGTTGAAAAAAATTGACTGTAGCACACATAATGCAAAAACGTGGGTGAAAACTACACACCCATTTTTCTTTGGTATTATTTTGGATTAAAATTCAGCTGCCATATATTTGGTGGCTTATGAATATCTTCCTAAGATATCCAGATTACTACAGAATGTGTGTTCTCCTATTTCTGTTGTACTTGGAAGTTAGGAGTTTGGATTGACCTTTTCATAAAGCAAGGTGGAAAGCCGATAGGAATTGAATTGGAAAATTACAGACTGTTATCTAATTGTTATAATCGCTGTTTCTAAATAAGGATACCTAGCCCCTAAAGGACTCCAACCATGGATTGAATATAACTTATATATGAATCCTTTCAAACTTATTATTAATCATAGGCTTTTTTTTGTGTTACTAACTTGCTACACATCTACTCATCCCCCATTGAGATTCTCCCAAGGATGAAATGAGAAAATTGTGCTGCTAAGTTGGTCATGCCCACTGTATTGTTTACCTCCATATCAAAATGCCTTAGTTCTGGCGAGTACCTATTGTCTTCCATTTCCTGAAGTTCTCATCCCAGAGTCACCTTCCTCCATTAATGATGCTTGTAAGTGCTCATTCAGATACTTGTCTAGGTGTAGTTGCTGGGAGTACACTGCCCCTCCCGATTTCCGGGAGCTGCCTCTGCATGGAGCTAGAAGGCAGAATAAAGACCTATGATCATGTACAAATCCTGTGGTTCAAATTGTCCAAGTTGCTTCCTAATGGTCCCTTGCATCCCATTCCATTTATACACTATCTCAAGTAAGGTTGGTCCTAAAGCACTTGAAACCTTATTAGCAATTTGGAGTTCTTATCCACATAAGATCTACATTCTCATCCAATTTAACTCCCAGTCTCACATGCTAGTTTATCATACATCCTACCATGCATGTCATGGAACTATCGTATCACTACTTAGGTGCCTAGGTGCCTTCTGTACCATGGCATTCTCACCACCCCTGCTAGATCAGTCACAGACCTGGTAAGCATGGCAGCAGGTTGGCTGGAGGCTGGCCATCCTCGCCAGCTAGATAATCACCTTGGCCTGTAGTCTGCAAATGTATAAGATATTTCATTATTTTTTTTTCCACATCATTGTGCCCAATGGAGATTGAACCCCAACTCTCTAGTATGTGAAAGGAGTAGCTCAACCGCCGGAACTACAATCCTTCACATGTATAGGATGTTTCATTGTTCTTCATGCATCTTTCGAATTGTCATCTCCAAATTCACAACCCTCAATCGCTCATCTCATTCTTTCCCTCCAATCTTCAAATCCAGCAGGTCAAACCAAATGGTAGGAAATGAACTGTAAATAAATTCGATTACCAAATTAATCTAACTACTGGAAGCCTTCCTATACAAGCCAACGCCCAAAGTGATACTGTTTTCTAGATAAGATAATCTCAAATTCTAATATAACCAGTAGCGACTATGTAATAGTCAAGATACCTAACCTGAAAAGATACCTACCAATATAGAATCTAAACCTAGAGGATTCCTATCAAACTTCTGATATTATTATCATAAACTTCTTGGTCCTCATAAATTGCTTCATATCAGAAGCACATCATTGGTAATCCTATATTGACAAACAGTTATGTGCTCATATCTGGCATATATGTATCTTTGTTTTGTTCATTCACTTTCTATTATCAGATTCAAAAAGCAGTTCTGAATTTCATATTTGCTTAGCTTGATCGGATCTGTTTATTTGTGATTGGAAGAATGAATTATTCCCTAATAAGTGTTACGATACATTTCCAGGTTGTATTTCTAAAAAACACTAAAGGGAATTCAACAAACTTAAGTCCATCCGATACATCCACCAACGGGCCATCAACTGATGAAACTGAAAATGCGTCTGTAGCTAATGATAAGCAAGAAGAAAGTGAAGCAGAAATGGGTGAAGGTAAGAGCATCAATGTAGAAGGAGCCGCTGAAGAAGGAATAAAGAGTGTTATAAATTTTCTCAAGGAGAAAATCCCAGAACTAAAGGTTAAAGTGATGAAAGTTGACGTTGCTGAGGATATTAACGAGGAAACTGTGAAGGAGTTTATTGGAGAAGACAGTGAAACCACAACCAGTGAAGAGTCAGATGAGGAAGCTTCTGATGTAGATAACAATAGACCTGATATAGTTTCTGCCCATGGAGAGAGTGACACAATGGAAGATGAAAACAATTTAGACATGAAACTTTACATTGGAGGGGTTTTACATAATAAAGAAGACAATCCTGGAAAGGATGAATTTATACGTGTACCAGCTGACATAAAAGATATGGAGAAAGACTCATTTCTCTTGCATATTCCTAAGAGGCATCTAGATAATAATACTGATGAGAATATTGCATCTAAAGTTAAGGTGGCTGCAATTGCTACACAGGGTGTTTCTGAGCTTATGCCTCCTGATGTTGCCAAGGCATTTTGGAGTTCAGAAAAAATTCCTCCAAAGGTATATATTAGGGCAAAATTTTGTCAATATCTCATCTTGAATAACCAGTCTTGATTTGATGGCTTTAGTTTTTCTCATGGCCTGATTCAAATTTTTTAATTTCTCAAATCTTACATGTCAGCATTTCTGACCTCATAATTACTATATTGTAATTTCCTGAAGGTATCTAGAGATGTACGTGAAATAGTAAAACTTGCTGTCAGTCAGGCACAGAAGCAAAGTCGGCTATCTGAATATACATATTTTAATCGTATCAATATCTCCAAAGGTGATTTAGATCCTTTCGAAGGTGAGTGTACCCTCTGTAGTCTCTCTCCCTGATCACATGCTTGTGGATTAAGAATTATGAAAGAAATATTATATATGTTGCACTATACCTATTTATCTGCTTATTCTCTAAGATTAAGTAAACTCCAATATACTGTTAGATAAGGAAGGTATGAAATAGTTTTTTTACATGCAAATGTTTAAAATAAGGAGCACCGGCTACATATAAAAATAGGTATCAAACAATTTCTTTTTGTCAATTCAACGCTTTAGGGTGACGTGGTCATTTGAGAAGCACCAAAACATGTTATTTAAGACACTAGTGTATTTGGGTCAATGCAGGTCTATATGTTGGTGCTTTTGGTCCATATGGCACTGAAGTAGTTCAATTAAGGCTCAAATATGGTAACTGGAAAACGAATAATGATGATAAGTCAAGTGATGTGGAGTTCTTTGAATATGTTGAAGCTGTCAAGCTGACAGGGGATTTGAATGTTCCTGCTGGGCAGGTACGTCTGTTGTGGCTACTTTTTATTTTCTTTTTGAATGCTTAATTTTATACCTTTGTAATTGTGTACTTCCTATGTGGCCAGGTAACATTTCGTGCTAAAGTAGGGAAGGGTAGCCGTCATGCCAACCAGGGAATGTATCCGCCGGAACTCGGGGTGGTATGTCAACCCCGTCCTAGCTTTCCCTCAGTTTGAATTATCAACTAACAGCTAACAATTTGCTCTAGCGACAATAAAACATATATTAGAAGATGAAGATAAAACCAGCAATGAAGGTGTAGATGATTAATAATATAAGAAAGAAGAATTTGTCATGCAAAATATTAGCTTTGTTTGAATATTATATATGGTTAATAATGCATAACCCTTGGGACAAGATTCAATATACTTCTATTTGATTTATTGCAATGCAATAAATGGCTTTCAGTAAAGTTGGCTTTCATATAGGTTGCAAGTTACAAAGGGCAGGGAAGAATTGCAGAATTTGGGTTCCGGAATCCTAAATGGGTGGAGGGGGAGCTCCTTCAACTGAATGGCAAGGTAATCCTAAATGAGACATGATATTATGATCCTGATTTCAATTCCTGTTTAATCTGCCCTTTATTTGTGGTTTTTTGACCCTCATTTTTTTAATATCAATTGAACATAGGGTTTTGGGCCGTATGTCAAAGGAGCAGACCTTGGCTTTCTCTATGTTGTCCCTGAGCAAAGTTTTCTTGTGCTATTTAATCGTTTGAAACTTCCTGAGTGAGTGGTATCGCAACTGCATTCCTTTTTATGTTTTCTTGCCGCTGAAATTTTGCTATTGTGGATGAAATAACATAACCCCCTTGCCCTCCTCCCCGAAGTTTTGTAATACAACCTTTTGTTCACTAAAGTAGTGGTGTATATGTCATGGTGTGTTGTTATTGAATTACTGTTTTCGGATAGGTAGGATATGAAGCAAGATTGGAACCTTGTTTGCTAGTTTATCATCCTTTGAATGGTTGTTACCTTGGTAGAGAAAGTCGGTCTTTATGGCATGTCTGTAGGAAAAAGCATGTTTTTTCTTTTAAGTATTATTTTGTAACTTTATTGTTTTAGGTACACATAACATAAGCATAATGTATGTAAGGATGCACCAAATCTGGGAAATTAAAAATAAACTTGGAAACTGTTTAGGGTCTAGTGATAATGTGAAGACTCTGAGTGATGACAAAATTTGAATCAAACTTCATAAGGTTGTGTAGTTAAGACAACAGATTTATTTGGCTCTATTTGTTGGGATGATTTAATTCGGTGTCGATGTAGTACTCTCTAAGTATAGAAAGAAATGCTCCGATGTCATCATGTTATGTGAAATAATACTTTGGCATTGAGTTAGTAGTTGGTACTCCACTTCTATGAACAAGATTCCTTCAAAAAGTTTCAAGTCAAGCTCCAGTTTGAGGTTTTAGTCCATTTTAGCATGAGCCCGGAAAGTTTGTTAGTGTTTTTTCCTTTTTTTTTTTTTTAGTTTTGGGGGAGGTTAAGTATAAGTATTTATGAAATGAAAATGAGGAAAGAGGGCAGAATGCCAAGTGATTTTTGTCACTTCAATTCACTAGAGCCTTTATTGCTAGATTTTCCCGAATAATTTCAAATTGAATATTTTTGCTTCAAATTGAAGAAGGTTTTTATGTTATTTTATTTTATGTTCCATATTTCTTGAAATTGTAGACATATTAGTATATTTAAAAAAAATTCAAATTGTGTAGGCGTAGTCTATTGAATTGTTCCAATGAGTTGGGCAAGTCTAATTGCTGTTCCTTTCCATGTGTAGGCTTGAGAGAGAGAGAGAGAGGTGCGATTACTTTTTGTAGCTTTGTAAAAAAATGGCTTTGGGGTTGGTTGTGCACATTTGTCCATTTATACCAATGAATTATTTGAACTAAAAGTGAGATAAAGTAGGGTTGAATTGTGTACAAAAGAAAGATAACACACAACACCTCCACTTTTAAAAGCTAAAGTTAACTTTAGATTCTTTTCTTTACAAATAATATTTTTATTGTTGCTTAATCAAAACCAAACGAAAGCTACACACGTACACGTTGGGGGGGGGGGGGGGGTAGGGGTGGGGTTACATAGTCAGCAATGCATTACACATGAATTAAAGAATAATAATATTCTATACTCTCTCTATTCTAGATAATTATGCTAAGTTTATTTTACATTAAGCTTATGTATAATTTATTTACAGTAAAAAATAATTATTCACTTACAATTTTATTATTCTATTTTTAGCAAATAATCACTCAATTCATACCACTTTTTCTATTTTATCCCATTGTATTTTTTATTATCTTTTTAATAATTTTTTCTTAATATTCTATTTTATTATTACCTAGTCAATGTTATTATTTCTTAATTTGCATGCTAACAAAATGATGTAAAAAATTCGAACAAAATGGTAAATACTAATATTTAGATTGTAAGGGGTCGCACCTAAGAAGGAATGTGTGTTGCAATGAATCTTTTGATACTTTTATTAATATTATTTGGTCTACTCTTATCAAATAAGAAAATATGTCAATTGTTTATAAACATTCTAAATAAAAATATGTATCTATTGCTAGGGGACATATGCAGAATATGATAAAATTACAGGGCTTATCAAGGAAGAAAAATAGATAAGTGTCATATTTGTGACCATTGTTGCCACATCATTAAAAATTTACAGAATTTGAAGTTCAATTAATATAAAATGTCAGATTAAAAATGTATGAAAGTGTAATATGTGACAATTTTTGCCAATTCAAAAGATTGTGTCAAAGGTTGTAGCAAGTTCTAATGATGTGGCAAAAGTTTTCACATCTTACAATATGATTTATTTACTACTTTTCAATATTTCTCTAAGTTTGTCCGACTTACTCATCATATTCTTCCCCACCCCACAATTGTTAATGCAGAATTTAAACATGTTTTTTCAATCATTTTTGCAAGAATATGTCATGATTCTAAATTGTCTTTGCGCTTAAATGCAACAAAATTCTAGGAAGAATGTATATTTATTCTCTTGTTATAATCTGATATGTCTTGATATTTTTTAAACCCATTTTCAATTGTGAAGTGATGATTAAAAATTAGTTTTTGGTATGGATTTAATGCGAAAATGCTGTGCTGATTGCGTATTAGAAATGTATGTATTTTGTCAAATGATAGGTATCTGCTGGTTCGAACTCAAGGTATTCATGTGAGGTAAAATTTGAGTAGAAACGAGTGTGAGTTTATGAATGCAGAAATTGAATTGAATGCAATTAAATCTATGCTACGGGAAATTAAAAATATGCAAAATTAAAGGGTGAATCGAAGGGGTGGACTGTGTTTGAATTGCATTGTAGAATTGTGTTATAGATGTGATAGTTAATGTGTGGATGAAATGGTGGGTAGCTGCGATTTAATGAGTAGTGTTAATGATAATTGTATATAGATGCAAAAACGAAAGAAGAAAAGGTGTTGAGAGTCGATATGATATATATATGATAATGTTATGTGAAAGTGTGATTACATAAAATACTCACTTGCTAATGTACTTTGCAATTCCTAAGACTTTTTTATCCTTTAGGTCATGTAAAAAGATAAATTAATTTTTTTTATTACTGAGTTAATGTTCTATTATCTAGAATCATGCTTCACCGTCCTGCAAGCTGCTTTAATCTACGCTCGCGATTGATGAAACGTGATGAGTTCACCAAGGTAAGCGACTTGTATTTGTTTTTAAATCAAAGTTATACTTTGCGAAGTAATCATCTCATAAATATGTCAACTACGAATGATAATATGATGAGAATTATGATACTTCATTATTTCGAAGAATCAAAGTTGTAATTATATTGGGAAGTAAGCAGTGCGTTTATACTATGAAAAATATAAATTTATCAAAATGCGAGAGTTAAATGGGATGGATGGCGAGCACGTGACTCTTGTCACGAGTATTACAAGCCACCTGCTCAAAACGTCCAGAGCTTTTTATAATTTAAACTCTTCTTAACAAAAATGTGATTTCCAACTTGTGAAGTTATTACAAATGAGTTCGAATTGAATCCTAATTATAGGCGTCGGTCAAACTTCTGAATGCCTGAAAATTACTACCGATAGCTAAAGACTTGATTTTCTATTGTTAAATCCAGCAATGCAATTTGCTAATCAACGGTCAGTATTGTTTTAACACGAATCAAGAAATGGATCCTTACCAACTTAGAATTGTATCTCTTGCCAATCGCCTTAGAAAGATTGTCTAATGGGTTGCATCCTTCGAAAGGAATTAGTGATCCGCACCTTAACATCGCATTTTTAGAATCGCACCACTTTCGGAATACATTCTTGTTTCTCCAATTTTTTACTAAAACACATATTAAATGTTAGAAAAATACAATGACACATCAAACAATACAAAAAGGATTATAATACAGTTACTGTTTTGATTAAGTTAAGAGTAAATTTGATTAGTGTTATTATGAAGTACATATGCATCTCAAGAGTTATGACATAAGAGTTAAAAGTTAGTTTAGGGTGCGTTTATTTTGATGAGTTTGGAAAAAAATTGGTTTGAATTTGATATAAAAATAATATAGATGTTGTGAGAAAAAAAAAATGTATTTTTTTGGAAAAACTTAAAATTTGGAGAAAACTACTGTAAAGAAACAGACCCTTAATTTTTTAAAATCATATTAATAATTCATATTTTAAAAAGACTAACAATATTACTCATATATTAAAAAAAATAAAAAAAATAATACTCTCTTCGTTCCACTTAATTTATCTACTATTTCTATTTTCGTCTGTCCCACTTAATTTGTCATTTCTATTTTTTAAAATACAATTATATACATTTTAAAATTCATAATTTTTTATTTTTATTAATCTATTTAGTCATCTTAATCTTAATTTAAAATTATTTTTATTAAATTATAATTATTGTTACTAATATACTTTTTAATTACTCACTGATTACAAAATACCTAAAATTAGCTGAGACGGAGAGAATATTATAATTTATTATTATTAATTCACTAATTTCTACTCCGTCCGTCCCACCTAATTTGTCCTTATTTTCTATTTTCGTCTATCCCACATAACTTATCATAATTTTATAATTTTTTTAATTTTAATTAAACTATTTACTTGTCTTAATCTTAATTTATAATTATTTTTACTAAATAATAATTATTTTTATTAATACACTTCTTAATCACTTACTAATTATATTTTACTTAAATTTATGTGTCTACAGTCATTCGCGTATGTTATATGGGATGGAGATGGAGGGAGTATTATCCAAAAAAAACCTTTTTTTAGAACAAATACACTGTTGAAGCGAGTAGAATTACTCTAATAATTATTCTTCATGGAATGATTGAGTAATAAATGTTCGAAGTTTGGAAATAAAACCTGGGATGAGCGAGCGGAGGCGGAGCTACCTACCCACTGTATCACCCGAAATCAGTGGTCACTGTGCCACGTGTCGTCACTCTTCTGTCCAAGTATCAGTCCTGATTCGATTCAATTTCTCTCGTTCAAATAAATATACTATTCAATAAATTCAAAAGGGAAGTTCAAAAAAAAAAAGAAACAACGAAAAAGTGGATCCCACTGCACTCCACTCCGCACTGTATGTATGTGTGCTTGCATTTCCTTCTCTTTTTCTTCCTTTACTTTAATGGAAGTTTTAATCCAACCCAATCACTGTTATGCTCTGTTCTGTTAACAATGGCTTCTCGCTGCTGATTCAAAGAGAAAGAGAAAGCCAGAAATAGCCCTCCTCCATTGATAAAACTCTTTTCCTCTCTCCAGTTATTCAATCAATGGAAAATCCAGAGCACCCTCGGAGCAAGAGAACGCTGCGCAGAAACGGCAACTCCAACTCCAACGTATCAATGTCCGACGAGACGGCTTCTCCGGCGAGCCAAGCCGAGTCATGGCACTCCGCCTACCGCTCCGATTCGCCTTTCCGCTTCTCCGACTCCCTCTCCCCCTCCTTACCGGAAAACGACAAAAACGCCAGAACCCTAGTTCCTTACTCTCCCGGAAAATCCAATTTCCCGGCGACTTCTCCCGCCGCCGCACCGAGGAACTGGCTCCCGTGGCCACGCTCGGAGAAGCAACACACGTTCGAGAATACAGGCGGCGGCGGCGGCGGCGGAGGAGGAGGGAATGGGAATCGGAGAGAGAAATCTGGTACGGATTCGGCGGGGAAAGGGAATTCCCCGGTGGTGTTAGGGCTGAATAGATTGACGAGAGAGGAACCGAAGAAAGTGGAGGTAGGTGGAGTTGGATTGGAGGAGGGGTACGGCGGAGAAGGAGAAGCGGACGACGGCGGCGGACGGGCGGCGCTGAGGAAGGCGGCGCTGATGTTGAGGGCGTTTGAGATGGTGACTTGCTTGATCTCGTTTTCAGTTATGGCGGCCGATAAGACTCAAGGCTGGAGCGGTGACTCCTACGATCGCTACATCGAGTACAGGTAAGGTGGATTTGAATTTGAATTTAAGTTTGAATTTGGATTTCATTTGAGTTTGAATTTGAATTTGAATTTGGATGATGTAGGTATTGCCTGGGAGTGAATATAATTGGGTTTGTGTATTCTGGGTTTCAAGCAATGGATGGGGCCTGGCATTTGGGGAAAGGGAGGAGGAGGAGGAAGAGGAGATGCCATTTCGATTTCTCCATGGATCAGGCAAGTGCAAGTTCTTGCTGCTTTCTTTTCTTTCCTTCAACATTTTTTTGTCCTAATATAATCAAATTTTTATTTTTTTTGTCTCATCGTCAACAAATGCACGGAAAATGCTAACATGAAAAGAAATCAAACATTATATTTATATTTGAAGAAATTGCATAATCTTGCAAGTTCACGTTGGCATTTTCCGTCGATTTGTTGACGGTAGGACCAAACAAGATAATATTTGATTATATTAGGACAAAAAATATGAATTTTGGTTATATTGAGACTAAAATTGATAAAAAAATTTATATTGGGACCAAGAATGATGAATTTTGATTATATTTTGACAAAAAATGATGGGACCAAAATTGATAAAATTTTTATATTGAAACCAAAATTGATAAATTTTGATTATATTGAGACCAAAAATGATTTTTTCCCTATTATATAATTTCCCAATACACTCCTCACGTACAATGTGGATTCATCTCGCACAAAATTTATGTGGATAATTTTTCACTATTTAAACACAGGACCTCTCACTTTGAAACCATGTGAATTTTTGGGAAAATAAAAAAGATTTGTGTATTACTAAAATGAATGAATGTAAATCCTAAAATGAATACAAAATGGATTGGACCTAGACTAATATAATTCAATAAGTGTGCATTTACTACGTGAGATTACAGTGGATAAAAATTATTTATCGAGATGGGTGAGATTAATTTATCTAGTAATATTTGTACTTAAAGTAGTTATATGATGTATTAAAATGTTACTATGTATTATAATACAATCCTACAAGCTTAAGGTAAACACACCCTTAGAATACAACTAACAATAGGGATATGATGTGGCAGATTTTGGCGTACCTTGAGGTGTCGGCGGCGTCTTGTGCAGCGACAAGGGTGACGGACTGGATATCCAACTGGGGCAAGGACGAGTTCACGATGATGGCTACCGTGTCCATAGCAATGTCGTTCCTCGCCTTCATTGCCTTTGCTTCCAGCTCCATCATCTCCGGCTACAATCTCTGCTCTGCCTAGCCTACCCTTTTACACGTCGTGTCGTGTCGTGCCATCTGCGTCGAAGGCTTGCTCATATCCAATAAGTCTGTACATAATACATACAAACAAATAGACAAGCAGAGGCAGGCCAGGCCAGGTAAAACGTATCTCATGTAAGTAACTGTTTCCCCAGGAATTAAATAGGAAGTAAGTGTTTTTTTTTTTTTTTGAAGGTAAGGAGCAATGCAGTGCAATATTTAACAACTCATAATCATTACATGAATTTTATTTATGGTGGTGATGATGCTAGAGTTTTTGTTTTGATAAATAAATCAGTATCATCATAACAGTGATAAGAGTTGCGAGGGTAAATGTGGAGGCTAGAGTTGGGCTCACCCTTTTTCCATCTCCATGTTGTGCTGCCTCTTGCAATTACTATTTTAATTTAGAATTCTATTTAGGACATTTGGTATAAAGAATAAATTCACACAGAAATGATAGTTGAGATGATAGAATTACATAAAGAGAGTTCAATAGAAAATAAAAATAAATATATAATTCATGTTTTTGCACTTGAGCTTCATCCTAAAGTGTTTGCTCACAATTCTTGTCTCATCTATCTCATCAGACTCATCAACTATTAGCATTTGAAATAAGTGTATGAAAGAAATCCAAATAACCACATAGATAGATAGATAGATAGATAGATGGCTTTAGCCTTTCGGCACCATAACAGAGATTGATCAAAAAATAAAATAAAAAATCTGCCTATAGAATTATATACATACCTTTTGTTTCATATTTACTGAACGATGTAGAGCTCCTGTTTAGTGATGAAGTAGCATCCGATGACGCTCCTCGTCTCTATAATGAACTGCTCCTTAAATGTGCCCATACGGTTGCTAGCTATGTCAATTGATACATCTCTAAAATTTGGCAACCCCTCCACTTGTACACCTTCTCCACATATCAAGAACTGATTTCCGACAATAAATGACCCGGAGGCACGAATTGCAATACCGTTTTGACCATGAGGACGACACTTGAGATTCTCCACGACATGCACTAGCTTCTCTGGGGGCCATTCTCCAGCCAGTGTCTTCCTAATATTCGACAGAGTTGAGAATATATCATCTGCCCCGACACATTCTTTCCCTCCAAAACTGCAAATCATGAGGATTGAAAGGAAAGCAGAATATTCAGATGACGAACCCATTCTGAAGGTAGCAGTCTATGCAATCAAGATATGGATGAAATCTTGAATTTATTCAAATAAGGGAGCAAAATCAACAATCAACCCTAAAAATAAAATACACAGGTAGGGAGGGCGTATATCCTAACTATCTCGATTGCATATATCTTAATCATCTCAATATTCACTCTCATGCAGGAGCATATGTATCATATAATACAAGCTTTCCACAAATTTATTGATACGAGTGCCTAGATTGACTTTTAGAGCATGCATCCCTCAGCTGGTTGTTAGAAGTGATATACCTGGTGGTAATGTGGCTGGACTTTCACAGGGATAAAATGACAATCAATATCAACTTACTTTGTTCATTTGTGAAACCCAAGATTAAAAACAATATATGCCAACTCAACTCACGAAAATGTCACTTTGGGAAACTCCAACTGCCTTTAACTACTGGAGAAGTTTTGTCACATAATTTCATGGTTGGCTTAAGGCTAGAGCTCAACATTGTGTTTCAGTATTTACGCAACAATAGTTCATCTGGTATTTTCAGGCAGGGATTAAACCCACAAAACTGCAATACCTAGGGCCAAAAGTAGATAGTTTGTCACATAAAAGACCTTTGCCAGTAGGCATTCGGATACCCAACTGCCTAATCGTGATCACGATTAACCAGGGAGCCCTTTCATATACCATAAAATACAAACAGGCAAACAGCTACACTCGACTGAGAAGCACACAGACCAATGAAACTACTGACTGATTACACTCAACGAAAAGAAATAACTAACTGTTAGTGTAGATGATAACATTCTTGATTGGGTTGATTGTGAAAAACCAATTTAGAGTTCAGGTGGAAATATTTTCACAGCACTCAAAAGATAGGCTATCTGTAATATGCAGAGGGCCTATATCCTAACTATGTCAACAAGGAAAGGTTGCAAGCACTCAAAAGATAGGCTTATAGTAAAATTACTATCGCAATTTTATGCAAATAGAAGAATCCATCAAAACCTTCGCACCTGAAAGTTGAATGCTCATCATATAAAGTCTTCATGTGGTGCCAAAGATCATCAGATCCATCAAAAAGTAGGTAATAGTGAATCGTCAGCATCTGTGTCAAGCTAAACATGTTCATAAGGATGTACATCTTATGCAGAAATGTAGATTACTTGTGCGATTTAAATAGATTTCAAATGCAGAAAAATGACAGAACTTAATATCCATAATTGAATGATTTCACATACATCAGCAAGTTCCTTCATCCTCTGTGTTGGGTCAAATATACTTTGCACAAAAGTTTCCAAGGTCACCCCAGCATCCTCGTACTTTGTAATAAATGGATGAGAAAGCAGCTAATGAACAGGCACAGCAGTCAACAGATTAAAAACCCATAACCAAATGTAATGCTTGGGTTGGTAAATTTTAACAAACCAATTTAACATAATGCAATAAAGAGTACATAATCTATTGTTGTTTACCTTCTCAGCTGTTGCTCTAGCAGCCGGATCCTTTTGTAGGCAATCATTGACAAACGAACAAAACTCTGGAGAAAAATTCTTATTTGATAATGATGGGGATGGATCATCTAAAATCTTCAATAATAAAATTGATGCAGAATGTGTTAGAATGATATCCGAATCTGAACAAGCTTTTACTTTACTTATTCATAAATAGAAAATAAATTTGTTGAAACTGCTTGAGGACCAGAATCAAAAGAACTGCTGATATGAATGAAAACCGTCTAGTGTTTTCTTAATGTTTTTTGTCAAAGAGAGCTGGCCTCAGATTAATTAAAATTGTAACTGTAAAGAATCTTAATATAGCATCATCATTTGCTCGTCTATTTACCAGACAAAATTAATGAAATTACACATAGCTGCATTTCAGAATTCAAACTGTTTTTCTTTTATCTTTTTATTTCTTTATTATAAAGGACCTATTACTAATGCATCCACTTCACTCATGCAAACATGTAATGAAATATAACACCAAAATCTCCCATATACAATATTGAATGGCCACAATCGACTGAGACATACCTGCAACATAAGATTAACAGGCCCTTCATTAGCGGAGTATGGAAATTCACCAGTAGCGCATTCAAATAATGCAAGCCCAAGGCTCCAAATATCAGCAGGATAGGAGTAACTTTCATTGCGAATGCGCTCTGGAGACATGTATGTAACAGTTCCAACAAAAGTTGCACACTGAAAAACCATTCTAGGAGAAGTTAGAGGCATTTGAAGAACTGCAAATCTGTCTACATATTTCATTTATAAAAAATAATATGGTTATGAGAGATCCAGCACAAACCATTGCCATTGAATCCTCTAACCCAGCACTTATACCAAAATCTGTGATCTTTGGCTCTCCCTTGAGATTTACAAGCAAATTTGCAGGTTTGATGTCTCTATGAACCAAGTGTCTAACTCCGTGCAAGTAACTTAGTCCCTTAAATAGTGGAAATAATCAAACACCATATCAGAACTCAAAAAGTAATTATTACATAGCATATCATTAAACAGATTACAGGGATAACTTTAATGCATAAATGATCTTACAAGCAACAGTTTTTGCACCATAATGGATAGAATTTGTTCTGGTATGCTTTTACGCAAACGAACAACATCTGCCAAAGACCCGCCATCCATGTACTCTAACGCAATGCTTATCTGTCCGGAATCTGGAGTGTAAAAGGCACCAAAGAATTGTACAAGGCCTTCATGACATGGTGCCTCACACAATGTTCTTATCTCAGTAAGAAGTTGTTGCCTTTTCTCCTGAAAATAAGATCTTCTGAGATGGATATGCAACAACTGTCTAGTCCCCTCCTAACATATTTCTCTAGTTTCAAGACAGCAACTCGGAAAGTCAAGAATCCACATTACTCCTTGTCATATGCATTAATTAAGTGCAGAACTTCAAATGAATTCATAGTTCCAAAAAAACAAATTGAACCCTGTCAACAAAGAAAACTTTCTTGTCCTTACAAAATTTCTGTTTATAATGTATGAAGAATGCCAAAATAAGCAAATTATGAAATGTAAATAAACGAACACCTATGTTAATGTCAAAACTGAAAACCAAGGCTCTGTTTTTGTGCACCCACACATTATTTTTGGCACTATTCATCTACAAGAGTAAATTTTCAACAAAAACATCACATTAAATACTTATTTTCTCTCACGGAACATGACATCAAACACTCCAAACTTTTTACTATTCCTTAAAATTTTCAAAACTCCAAGACTTTCAAAAACCATATTAAGATAGAGCCTAATTTCCTAAGCTACTCCGTGCAATCAAGTCATCGATCTATGTCTGGATGTCATATCCCTGCAGCAAATATACATCAAAACATTGAGTCTACCACACATAATTTTCAAAACACTTATATCTATCTTACTTGCATAAATATGATATATATATATATATTAAACCTACTGTTCAGAACAACAAACATTCACTATTTTATACACTTCAAAACTCCAAAAGTAGATCCAAATATTAGCAAACCCTAACAAGCACCACAATCAAATAATTCAGCATAAATCTACCTTTTCAAAAATATTAATCTTCTTTAGGGCAATAATCCTGTGGTTTGGGATATGAATAGCTCTCTGAACAACACTACTCGCCCCACTCCCGATAGACCCAAAAACCCTCATCTCATGAGAAGCACACCTATACGTTTTCTCTCCATCATCCACAGAAAAAGCAGACGATGTACATTTCTGCAGGCCTAGCTCATTAATATTGTACACATTATACGATTTGCTCAGCAAATTCACTGTTCCACCGTCCAGTAACTGCGCCAAGAAATTCAACCAAAAAAAACTAAAATTAGAAACTAAAATAATGCCCTAAACGAAGATACGCTTATATCCAAGACTCGTACATAACAGAAAAAGGGGAAAATCAAACAAACAACCAACCATGTCAGAATCGGTAGGGTCAACTGTAGAGCTAGACGGAAATCCCTTCTCTGCATCGAAAAGCGGCATAAGCTTCTTCTTCAACTCTTCCAGCCCCGCCATGCCAGTGAACCTGCAAGAAATTCTGAGGAGCCGAATTCAGAAAAGGCAGTTCGCGGATTTATGTAAATACGATCCTTTGTATTTATATCAGTACCTATCCTTTGATTAGCCTGTCTCTCTAGTAATGAACAGACTTGTCCATCCGGCTGCGAAACGGCCGGTCCGAATCAGCTAGAACCCAAACCGCTTCTAAAAATTGGCTTCGGTTCAACTTCTCCCAAGCCGTGAAATCACTTGCCGTATTTTTTTTTCAAACCAGCCGTCGGTGATGCGTGATTGTAAATGACACATTAACGGATTGGATCGCATGTCGCAGGTAGCAATAAATATGTAATTTCAATTATATAATAAATTAGACCATTATGAATTTATACATAAGTTAAAAAAACAAAAAAAAAAAAAATGCATAGATATAACATATATTCTTTATGGTGGTATTATATATCAATGGTAGATCATTTTACATTAAAAAAAAATAATCTATCCTCTTATCGAGCAAAAAAGTATAGCAGTGAGCTCAGAGCTTGGAACAAAATAGAACAAAATGATGTGCATTTTGATAAGTACCAGTACACCATGATCAAAGATAATATTCAAAACAATAATCGAGAACGCAATAAGTTTTTTTTTTTTTCATTTATTGCAAAAGTAACGTAGTGCCAAATTTATTATGTATCATATCTTTACGTTTTGAACAATATACTCTCTAAATATATACATTATAATTTATAATAATTTGGTCATTTAGCATGTCAATAGTCGAAGTTATAAGTTATTGAATCATCACCTAAGACATTTTGAAAATTAGGACATTTAAGGGGGTGTATTCAATTGAGATTTTAATGAATTTTTTTTATTCTAAAAGAATTTAGAAAATTCACGGAGTCTACTTGAATTTGATAGATTTTAGTAATTGATTTAGATGGATTTCTAAGTATTTGATTAAATTCTTTATGGATTTATATGAATTTTATAGAATTATAAAATATATATTTTTTTAATATATATTAATTATATAAATTTACATCAAACGAAAAATTTTATAAACATAATAAATAATTATTAATAAGATAATATTTAATATTAATAAATATATAAGTATTAATAAATAATATATATATTTACTTTTTATGTAAAAAGGTTATATTAAAATAAATAAATAAATAATATATGATTTTTGAAAAAAATATTAAAATAAATAAATAAATATAAATTAACGGTTCAAAAAAAAATATTTAAATATCTATTTCACCTTTATCGTAATGATAATATTCGATAATTGAAAAGAAAATACGACAATATTATAATAATATTTTTTAAAATTATATTTATAATATAAAAATATATATTTAAAAAGAAATCATAATAATTTGCTAATATATTTTAGTTTTAAATTATTATTTTTATTAAAAATTATAATAATAGTAATAAATATTATCATATTATTAATCACATATACAACAACAACAACAACAACAATAATAATAATAATAATAATTTTAAGAATCCATCAAAAGTTGCGATGGTAAGGAGAGATTTTTTTATATACAAAATTTTCATAAAAATCTATTAGAATCCATTAAAATCCATACACTTTGAAAATCCATAAGTGTATGGATTGTTGAATATCTCAAAATTTTAAAAGTCTTTTAAAAGTCTATATTGAATACCTTGAGATTTTAAAAAATAAAAGTCTGGATTGAATACCTTAGGATTTTAAAAGACTTTTACTTTTAAAGGGTTAGATTGAATACCTTAAGATTTTAAAATATTTTTAAAAGTTTTGATTGAATACACCCAGATTTTTTTGAAAGTCCAACAAAATCCTACAAAATCTATATTAAATACACCCCTTATATTGCTATGCTTCAGTTTTATTCTAATTAGTAAATTCAATAGCTCTGCTGATAATTTGTAAAAGAAAAAAATAATTTTATTATTTTTGAAAATATTATGTAAACATTACCTAAAAAAATATGTTGAATATTGCCCCACGTTGCTAAATGTGTGAAACTCCCTGCTAAATGTGTAGTTCTGAAAAATTATAATCTAAATTGATTTTAAATATAAAGTGACAAACATCATATCATATAAATTGTGGTTTATTTATAATTCAATCTTATTTGCTCTTAAATTAGAGACAATATCAAAAAATGATGGAGAATTAATATGAATTTTAAATCAAATCAAATCATTTTTTTTATTTAATATAAAAAAATAGTATAGAATAATCATCCCGTCGTATATTGACTGAAAAAAAAAATAAAAATATTTAGTCGGCAAATGCATCATTTTCTTGTGTACATGTTGTATTGTAAATATGTGCATAGTTGAGAAATATAAATTGTACTTCTTTTTGCAAAAGTATGGTCGACGGCAAGAAAGAGTCGACAGATTTAAGGAATATATATATATATTTAAGGAATGTTATAAAAGTAATGCATAAATAGATCATTGCGTTAATTGCAGTTAAACTTGATTAATTGATAAAATTTGTATTTAAAAAAAAAAAAATCAAAATCAAACTTACTCCTTATAATAAACATATCATGTGTTGAAAACAAATCATAAATTTGTTGGGAGGCGATGTGTTATTGAACTTTTAGCTTTCGGTCAAATATATATATATTTCATCCGTCCCAAAACTATAGTTTAGGTTGTGTTTGACACGAGATTTAATGGATAAAAAGTATTGATAAAAGACTTTTTTGCCTTTAGTGTAAAAAATAGTAGCAATTGTATAATAATAATAAAAAAATAAAGATAATTATTTATAAAAATGAAACTATTGTTTTAGAACGGAAAAGAATGGTAAACAAGAGAACAGGCAGTATCGTTTAAAGCATTGCAATTAAGATCCAAGATATCCAAGATAAACAAATTATATAATTGAAAACATACTCTTGAGATCTTGATGGAAAGGTCAAAGACATTGTCCAGCTCTTGTATCTTTCTTACCATGTGAAAATAATATGTCCTCTTGAACTATCTTGGGCTTTTTGGACAGTGACATATCACATAAAAAAGATCGATTGCCCTTCAACCTCATCTCCATTCTTTGCAGTTTCAGGCTCACCAACTTATCATTTAATTCTTCTTTTAAAATTTGGATAGCTTCCGACTACTTTGCTATATTGGAATAGTACCAATTCTCTGTCTTCTCCAACAGCTGAAAATGTAAGAAAACAACTTTCAGCATGTAAGTGAAAAAGAAATACAAGTAATATACTGAGGATACCTAAGCATTTCTGAAAGAAAAAGTCACCTCATATTCACAAAGGAATGAGAATGAGGACAGATGAATTTAAAGAAATAAAAACACATTCAATCCTTAAAATATCATAAAAATATCGAACAACGTATGACAATACAGCATGTCTCCTCGATCTAGCTAATTTCATTTCATTATTAATCATGTTTTGACAAGTTATTCAAACACCATCACATCGTCTTCCTCCTTGTAGATATTGAGAACAACGACAACAACAAATGGGCAAGAACAGTGTCGATGATTGCATCAGATAAATCAAAGAAAAATGAGCAAGACAGTTGGGAATAAAAAAGGGTAAAAACTTCTCGCCATTAAAATGGAAATATTGTACAGGCCATATATGTAAATATATATGTATGCAGATACAGAAACATATTTATCATGATAGATTTACATATTATGCATATGATTAAAAAGTCCCCACACAATCTACTATCAAATCTTACTCTCCATAGCCAATTCCTGCAGAATTTTCGGCACCTCTTAATTCCATGGACTTGGAAGCCTGCCATCTCTGAAGACCGACGTGCCACCGGATGCAGCAGGAGACGGTGATGGTGAGGAAGCTACAAAACTTGTGGCCGAGACAGAAACCGATGAATGCCCAAAACCAGCTGGTGCAAATCGTGAAGGACTACCAACAACTCCCAGATGGGAGCGATGGGGATGAGGTTGTGCCTACCACCATGAAAATAATATATTAATGCACATAATCCCCATAAGAGGTAGCATTTTAGGAACAATGCAATATTGTCAACTGCAAACATGATGTTAAAATGATGTTTAATTATTAGCATAGTTGTCAATCACAGATAGCGGTGCATAACGATCAACATCTAAAATGCTATAGCTGGATAGCGCATAGCAGGATGACCGCTATTTAAATATTTAAGAATATATAAAAATTATTATATATACAAAATTACAACAAAAATACATTAAAAAAATTATATTAATCTCATAATTATCATTCGAACCAATAAAATATATAAAAAAAAAGAAAAAAAAAGGAAGATATGATCATAAATGTTAGATAGTTATATAAGCAAAAACAATTAGGTCACTATTGTGATAGATGTATATATCAAAGCTACTGAGATTCAAAATCTGAAAATTTTCATACTCATTTTCGTCATCCTCACTGCTTAATTACTCTTGTCTATATATTCTTCGTGTTCTTCTTCATTATCATCCATTTATTCTATTGTATGTTCGTCACCTTACATAATACTCCCTCCGTCCATAAACTAACGTCCTATTTTCCTATTTGGAATGTCCAACAATTATTGTCCTCTTTCTATTTTTATACACAAAATTTACTCTTTTACCCTTACTTTATTTACTCTTTCATTTTCTATACACAAGATTAAGGGCAAATTTGTCATTTTATAACAAAAACCTTAATTGCCTAAGAATACGTATAAATATCAAATAGGACATTAGAAAATGGACGGAGGGAGTATTATTTAAAGAGTTAGAAGTACCTAAAATTTTCTTTCTCATTGATGTTTGCATTATAGTGTAGAAAGCAGGCTCATTAGCTCTAGTAGTATCAACAACAACTCCCATAGTCAAATTATCATTATCAAAGACCAACTCATCCTCTACAATTATCAACTTCTTTAATTAACCACTCATTAGAATCATCAATATTGTTCAAAATAATAAGACTAATCACATCATTGCTATCATAAGCACCTAACAAATTTTGGTTATATTTGATATAAACCAAATCTTGCAACTTTGGCTTTTTAATTTGTTTCTTTCCTAAAATGAATCTAATAATTTAGTTAAAATTTAAGATAAATGTTAAGTTTCTTTTTTTGTCTATAAAATAATAATAAAAAAAAGTATATATTATAAGTTAAAGTTAGATTTCAATTATTTACGCGTTAAAAAATAACCCAATGAGCTCTAATAGCAGTGTAGCGCAGTGTAGAAGAGTGCCGCTACAAGCCGCTATTGCGTAAACGCAGAATTACGGATCGGCCATAGCGGCAAAATGCCTCTTCGCTACGCTTAGCGCCGCTATTGAAAACTATGATTATTAGAAAGCCCCATCGCACTCGAATCTTAAAATTTTTGACAGATCATACAGTTACTTCAAGGATAATGTTTCAGCTTGTGCTGCAAATTTTAACCCTGCACTACAGTCTCCAAGTAAGCACAGATGTAATTGTAAGATCCCTAATCTGCAAATTTCAAATTTAAAATCTATAATCTACAAGTATCGACCTAATAATAAGTGAATATTATCATAATTTGAATTAAAGATCTACATAATCAACACCTGAATAAATGTAAAAGCTTCAGAAGTCGGAACAAGCAGGATAGAAGAATATTATGAAGTGAATTAAAGTTTACCAAGCTGGAGGAAGGCTTTCGCTGCTGAGTGTCGGAAGAAGGGGAAGCACTGTTTGTATGAGGCCAATGGAGAGACTGTGTATTATGGTTTGAAACATCATCAGCATCTCCGCCCTCCAAATCACCATTAGAATTCACATCAGAGCCCATTTTAGGGGTGTTCAGCTTAGTTACTGATCCAGAATCGGTGGTAGTGTCCACGTGTAGGGGTAGAGGTGGACGGCCAGGCATCCCTTGTGCAGTGTTTTGTCTCTTTAGTTGCTCTTCTGCATTTAGAATCTGTCCAATAAAGGTATATATATATATATATATATATATGCATTCACCACAATTAATAAGAAAATTGAAGGCAACCAACTTCTCTACCCTTGATACATTTATTTTTTTTTTACAAAAAATAAATAAAGAGTAGTATTACTTGCTTCAGGACTTGTACTAAGCCATGTTTCTTCTCATTCAAAACTTCCAGTTTTTCCTCAATCTCCTTTTTCCTTTTCTCTATCTCACTTGAACGGTTTTCTGCTTCAGTTTTCTACAAAAAAATGAAAAAACAAAGTGTATAAGACGGTGGTGCAATGCCAAGAAGTATAAATAGGCACAGTTACAACATCATTATATCTATGATCGCCACTTTGTCATTGAAAGTCTCAAAAGTTCAACAAAGGTCATGAGATTCAGATTAAAAAAAAAAAAAAGGAATAGTTTAAATGGTTCATCGTAGCAAATTTGCTTTAGAAATTGAACAATGGAGAAAATGCTAAATATTACAGTCAAAATGTTAAGAACAGTAAATGATGCCACACTGATTTTTTTTCATCTTACCAAAACTGGAGGCGAAAACAATCACAATTGTCAAAAAGAAAAATACCATCAGGCACTCAGCTGTCTGCTGCAATTTTACAAACATGGAAATACTGCTGCTTCGCCAAAGTGCAAAATACAACACCACGTTGGTAACAACTGTCTAAATGCTGGTCCCTGCTTCTCTTCCATAAAATTGCCCCATAATGCAATGGATTTTAGAAGATTTTATTGCATCAACATATATGCCACATAAAATCGGCAACATTCTGTTACAGTTAAATGGCTGAAAGGCCCGGTGAGAACATTCTAATATCTTTTTCTGCCACGTGGTGTTAATTTCTAGAGCTATTATAAATTATAAGCTGTGCTGGGAGGCCGTGCGGCCATTTACAGCTATGTTCTAAGCCAACAAGAATATCAAGTACAATATGGATAACAATTGTAATAAATCACATCCACGGGGAAATAAGTATATAAAAAATAAAAAATCACATTCTAGAAACAGCTATTTAACCATTCAAATGCTGGGTAGGTAATGTCTCAAGTGACAATGGTGGATGATATACAAGAACACAACATTCATTATAAATCAATGAAATTGAAATAAAATGAAATCACACAATCACCAAATCAACCAGGAGCACGCACAGGATTTTAAACTAAATTATCAATGCAGTATTACACTCAAATCATGAAATCTGGGAAAGGAATCCTCCACGACACAAATAAGTAGGTCAGTGATGCCTTAAAATTGCAGTATATCGAACAAACTAAATAGTAAATGAAGAAAAGTA
Source organism: Andrographis paniculata (assembly GCF_009805555.1). Taxonomy (NCBI): domain Eukaryota; kingdom Viridiplantae; phylum Streptophyta; class Magnoliopsida; order Lamiales; family Acanthaceae; genus Andrographis; species Andrographis paniculata. Next base: position 1,397,270 of record NW_026137588.1, read on the forward strand.
AACGAGCAAGAACACATTACCTCGATTACCAAAGGATTCGCAGGAACCTCAACTTTATCCCCACCCTCATTATTCTCCTCGCCCACCAAAGCATCAGTTTTCTCTGCAGATTTTTTCTCAGAATCTCCCACCTCTAACACCTTCTCATCCTCCCCCCTTCCCTTATCCTCCTTCAAAACCTCCTTCGGCGGCAGTTCAGCCCCAGAACCATCAAAATCGTTGCTGTTGCCATTATTCAAGATGGCACCGCCCGCGACGATCGAATCAGTGCTGAAAATTTTGGAGTCGGAATCCCGAGTACGAACAGGGCTAGGGTTTGACGAAGAGAGGCGGGAAAGGGTCCTATTGCGGCGGCGGAGGAGCGTTCGGAAATCCTTGAGCGAGATGTTGGGGGTGGGACATAACCATCGGTGGGGGACATTGGGAACTTTGTGAAGGTTGCCTTTGTAGAGCGATATGGCCACCATTGCTGCAGCCTGCAATGTCTTCGCGGCCGAGACTTGATTTGTAACTTTAACCTCGAGCGAGAGAGATGCGTATCGTTTGGAAAAGAAAATGATTTTTTCTACATTTTCTTTTTAATTTTTTTTGTGGGTCCCGCTACACATGGTTTGCCAAATGTATTTTTGGCCGGATCCGATTTGCACGGTATTAGATTCGATTGGAGGTTTACCCAGTGCTCACTTTCGGATCGAATAGCGGCTGCGGGTTCCCATGTTATTCGAAACAAAAATAAATAAATTTATTTCATCCAAAATTAATCTCATACAAAAGAATAAATTATTATTTTTAGTCTCATTATTAAAATTTTAATAGAATAGAATGACGTGGCAATAGCGGAGGCTGAGGCAAATAATTTAGAACAATCATGATCGTGTAAACTATAATATAAGCCTCCTGTAACAATATATCACTATATTTATACGAAAACATGTGTGTTTAAAACTGAGGAGGCTTGTGTTCATTAAAGATTCAAATAGACAACTTGGTGTTCCATAATAATTAATGTGGCCCTACACTTAACATAAATATATTTAGTAATTTGCCTATAATATTTATTAGTAACATTTAAAATTAATTTTTATTTTATTATGCTAAAAAAATATCACTATTTTTATTTTGTGTCCGAAAATATTATATTTTCAGATGTTTTTTTGTTTTTCTGTTATATAAAAAGATAAATTTATTTTTATTTTGATAAAATTATCAATTTTAAACATATTTAATAAGTATATATTAATTTAATTAAATTTTAATCTCTTATACCGGTAGAATTTTTCAAAATTTTTTTTTTTATATCTCAATTAATATACTCTCTCCGTCCCATAACAAAGTATCAATTTTTTCATTTTCGTCTCATAACAAAGTATCAATTTTTCCATTTTCGTCCCATAACAAAATATCATTTTTTTTTGTCATTTTTTAAACAACATATTTGAAACTTTTATTCATTCATCTAATTTTAATTTTTTTTTTTATGACTTGAGAACCCGCAGCGGCCACCGAAGTGCATAAACTTCATTTAATTTTCATTTGATCTCACATAAATGTGCAAAATAAAATTTAGAATTAAGTTAAAAAAATTTAAAAAATAAAAAACTTTCAACTTTCTACATATTTCGTTTACAATCTCTAAATTTTTTTTGATTCATTTTATAATTTCTCTCCGGGCATTTAACTCGTAAAAATATATTTTTATATACTATAGAGGTCTTTAACATCTAAATGAAAGTCAAATTTAATATATATGCAGAATGACGTATATGAAGTATTTTTCCATTCATTAGCATACCTCTTGATGACAACTTTTTCAAAATAAGTTGAATTATGGAATCATTGGTAATACAATTAACAACAATAATAGTTTATTATATTCTATCAATATTCTGACCCATCAAATACTCATCAAGGACATTAGATAAAATTTTACTCATATGAATTGAATTTATACATAAACAAATATATAAAGAAAAATATTTTGCTATAACCTTTTATTTATATAACAATAACAAAATAATTTTTAAAAAATAAATATACCTCAAAATAATATTTTAAAAAATTCAAGAGTTGTCAATATAATGTCCAATAATTGATATAAAACTTTTCTTATTGTTACTTGATGTCCACATGTTCGTTAGGATAGCAATTCAACTATTAAACTTATCTAATATGTCGTAGCATTTTGCCTTTTTAACTTCATAATTATTAAATATGTCATGTTTCAAAATCTTTCTTGCAATTATGTTAAAAGCATTGTTGAAAATTACCAACAAATCTTCGAAACTCAATGTGATCAACAATTGTCAATGAATAATCATGTAAAATATTGCAAGACCATATTTTGAATCTTCTTAATTAAATACATTGTTTGACCTCCGTAAAAATTTTTTTGTTTCCATCACCATAATACTTGACCGCATATCTATTTTTTTTTGGTCTTTTTTTATAAATATTTTAAAAGTATTTTTTTTTAATTTTTTTTGTTTTATACCATTTAATGCTTTGAGACGTAATTTACGATAGTTGCATTTAGCATATATCAGATCATCAATTTTTATTCTTAAAAGATGATCTTATTTTTTTTTTTTTTTTTATTTTTACAATATGTAGAGTAATTAATTTTCAAACTATCGTTATTAATATTTTTTTTTGAATCTGTATTTATTTTCATAGTTTTCCTATTAATCAATAGAATATAATTATTAGTTCCTTCATCATCTACTTAAAAAAAATAAAATACATTAGAACAATTAATTAAGAATACAAATATTTTCAAGCATATATCTACGTGAATAGATTGCAAAATAAAAACAACAAAACATAAAAATTGAATAAATAATATCCATCAACAACAACAAAAAAAAAATAACAATAAATCAATAATGTCCATTAACAACAATAATTTAGTTACAAAAATTATTACATAATGGATTACGATGAAATTATATCCTAAGTCGGATTGCAATAGAGCATAAAGTTCGATACAAACCTTAGAACAATTACCAAATTCCTAGAATCAATCATAAATAATAATAATAATAATAATAAATAAATAATAATAATAAAAAAATATAATTATAAATTTTTTCGGTATAAATAAACCATAGATTTTGCTCTTAGAATACTGTCAAAATTTTCAAAATCATGTCTATTCCCTCACCGTTGAGAGTCCATTTTAAAAAATTCTTACAAAATAAAAAATTCAAGCAATTAAAAAAATGCAAATTTTATATAATGAAAGAACAATAAGTCCCCCACATAATTTTGTATAAATTTTCCTTGAAGAACCAATATTAATTCAAAAGCCTTCAAGTGAGATTAATTTTAATATTTTATATATATAATTAAAATTTATTTAATTGATTATCAAAAAGACCAAAATTAATTTTTTCTAACAAATATTTTTTTTATGTAGAAAATAAAATTTTGTATAAATTTTCCTTGAAGAACCAATATTAATTCAAAAGCCTTCAAGTGAGATTAATTTTAATATTTTATATATATAATTAAAATTTATTTAATTGATTATCAAAAAGACCAAAATTAATTTTTTCTAACAAATATTTTTTTTATGTAGAAAATAAAATTTTGTATAAATTTTCCTTGAAGAACCAATATTAATTCAAAAGCCTTCAAGTGAGATTAATTTTAATATTTTATATATATAATTAAAATTTATTTAATTGATTATCAAAAAGACCAAAATTAATTTTTTCTAACAAATATTTTTTTTTATGTAGAAAATAAAATTGAAGAAAAATTGAGAATATAAAACATAACTGTAGAAATAAAAAATAGTAAAGAATATTTTATAATAAAATAAATGATATTTTTTAATATTATATTAGTATATTTTCAAAAAATTATAAAAATGATATATTTTTTAGACATTATGTTGTCAAATTGAAATAGTATAATTAAAAATATATATAAATTTAATAGTAAAAAAATTTAAAAATTGAATAAATACATTGCATTATTTTTCAATATTTAGAGTTTTCAATTTCTATAAATATATACGAAAAACAAAAATAAAAATAATTTAATTTTTAAATTTGATTTTTCTTTAACATAAGCAAATACGTAAAATGAATATATTTTTATGATGGGTAATAAATCCACCATAACATATATACTTCTGTGTACTTATATTTCTTTCTTTCCCTTTTTAACACTTTTCCTTTTCATTCTTTCCCATGTCTTTTTCCTTATTCCTTCTTCTACAATCACGTAGTACCGACCACCGATTTAAAAAAAATATACATATTAAGCCACATGTGATTTCACGGTCTGTGAGGAGTTGAATCGAAAATCGGACTTTTTAGAAACAGTCCGGGTTCTCGCTGATTTAAACCGGCCAGATCGCTACTGACTAGATAAGTCTTTTCGCTAACGAATATATGATATAAGCAAGCAACCCAAGAAAAGAAATATGTGCAACAATTCCCACGGGCTCTCCTCAAATTCTTTCGGGTCGTCTTCGTGTTGCACTACCGCAAATCAAACACGCTAGTCGTCGCAGAAATTCCCAATCGATGGTTTTGATAGAGAAGAATTAGGCAGTTAGGGGTTTGGATGGAAGAAGAGAAGAGAGCCTAATAACGTAAGATAGACCGCTGCTGTTGACAAAGAGAATCTTCGAATCACACAACTTGATTTTGGTGGTTTCATTTCCATTTTTGTTTTAAGTTCTTCACGTGCTTCGTATGGTATGGTCTATTTGAAGCTCATCTGTTTTCTCCCTTCTCTCTATCTCCTCTAATGCCCCCTCCCTCTTTTAAAGGAATCTCTCTCCCACTTCGTGTTTCAGTTAAAACGTTACTTTTAAAGTTATTTGTTTTAATTATTAATGTTGTATTTACGGGAGATATTGCAAGCAGATATTTATTTATTTGTATTATGTTGCCACTTCAGTTTATCTAATGAATTATTCATAACAAGTTAAAAAACACAACACAAAAAAGTGCAAAAAAGTTGTACAAAGTTAATTAATGTTTAATAATTGCCACTTGTTTTTTATATTTTGAAAACTTGAATCAAGTTAATATGATCTTCAGTTTGCATTCTTTTATGCGCCATGGCTATATACTATACTATTAATTTTCTTCTTCTGCTTCTTCCACTTCAACTTTCTGTTCTTTGAATAAAATTAGTTCTTTTTTTTTTTTTATGCAGATATAACATTACAGATCTGATATTTTTGTTTTTTAAGTAATAAGAAAAGAGTTATCGTTTGTTTGTTTCTTTTTTCTTCTCTAAGATTGTCATGCCAGAAGATGCATATCAACTTAATAATTAGTCTTTAACTGAAGCAACATTTTGAGTCGAGCTTCTCTCTCCTAACTTAATTAAAAAACTTAGGCTAGTAAATTATGCATTGGGTGAACTGGCGCAGTGGTCTGGTACAAAGTGTGGTGACGTGGTATCTTAAAAATGATGCTCATAATACTATATTCACTATGATTATGTGCCTTACTTTAACATGGTTAAATATATATTTTCAACAACTTTTAATTCAATCATTCACTAAATCATTTTGTGATAAATACACTTATTTTGAAGAATTTGTCATCGAGAGGTATGCTAATGGATGAAAAGGTACTTCATATGCGTTGTTCTGGACATATAAATTTGTCTGTCAGAGATGGATTGAAAATAATTAGTAGTGCAATTGAAAAAAATGCATGATAATTTCATTTATTGGACTGTTTTTCTTTCTACAATTGAAAGTTTTGAAGAAATTGTTCACCAGTTGCATATTAATTGTATTGGAGTGTTAGTTCTTGATTGCAAAATTTGTTTGAGTTCTATCAATTTGATGTTAAAGACCTCCATAATATATAAACATATATTTTCACGAATTAAATGGCGGGAGGTAAATTATAATAATGAATCAAGTAAGGAGGATTCAAAAATTGTAATCGAAATATATAGAAAGTTGAAAGTTTTTTATTTTCTAAAACTCTGTCCTACATTTAAATTTTATTTTGCACATTTATGTGAGATCAAATCAAAATTATATGAATGAATAAGAATTCAAATATGTTGTCTAAGAAATGGCCAGAAAAATGCTTACGGATTATAAAAAATATTCAGTGATTGCTACATCATGTTGAGGGTTACTATTGTATTAAATCCAAGGTTCAAATTAAAGTTGATTGTATTTTTACTTTTAATATAATATATGATGATACAGTCGAAATTAAAGTTAATTAACTTCGTCGAAGTTGTTACGACTTGTTGATTGACTATGAATCAAGAACTATGCCTTTTACAGATATGAGTTTGATATATGATATTGGTAACTTGGATTTAGAAAGTACAATGCTCCACAATCAACTTGTTTCTAATGACATGCTTGATCTTAATCTATTGAAAAAATATAAATAAATTGTGGCATCAAGTTTGAAAAATTCTTGTAGGATGTCTATAAATGTCAAGAGTTTAATGTATTTTTGAAAAAAAGTGTCTTACAACATACACAAATATTTGATATATTGGGTTGGTGGAAGATAAATGAAAGAAGTATCCATATTTGAAAAAAAATAAAAAATAAAAAATGACAAAGGATATTTTGGCTATTTTCAATTTCTATAATTGCATCTGAATCTACAGTTTAGTAATAATGAAAGAATTATTGACCCTTATCGTGGTAATTTAATCCTTCTATTTTGAAAGTATTAGTATGTGTTCGACATTGATTATTGATTCTAAATATTTTATTAACATATTTAAATCATATGATGTTATTAATTATATCACTTACATTATATATTGACTTATTTTTTTGTGGCAATTCAATTTATTGATGTTCAAACGCATGTTTAAAAGCATGTGATGATGAAAATGATGAACAATGATTTTATAGTTATATGAAGATAATGATCTATTGTTCAAATTAAGACATTTTTTTATGTATATTTTTTAAATTATCTTTTTAAAAGTGATAATTAAAAAAATATTATTTTTTGAAATTTTCTCCTTAAAATAAAAAAAAAATAATAAAACAAACATACTTTAAATGATTGACAATTTTTATTTTTATTTTTATTTTATTTTTTTATAACTTACGGTGGTTTGACATTTGTTTGATTCCATTATATTTTATAAAATTTTGCATAGAATTTTTTAAAAATTGAATTAAACTTTGATTTTGTGTAATATTTTTAAATATACAAAAATAGGTTGCTCATAAATTTTAAAATATGTAGAGAATAATGTAAATTTTTCAAAAAAAATTTCTAGATTATTTTAAAATATAAAAATTATAGGACTAATGTTGATCTATGAACAAACTTGCGGGTTATAATTCACTTTTTTTCTAAATAGTAGTATTAAACTAGTATAGAGTCATGTTTATGCACAACTGAACGATAATTTTTTTTTTTTTGTATTATTTCGTTTGTACGTTATTATTTGTAATGGTGCAATGATAAATTATTTTTTTATATTATTAATTTCACACAATATTATATATCCTATTAAAAAATATATATTTAAAAATATATATATAGTTATTAAGGGTTTTTTCATCCAATTTATTTTGGATTGTCATGATTTTTTATAAGTATTATAAAAAAATAAAAAATATATATTAACACAATATATATAATATATATTCTATTCACCAAAAAAAAAGTTAATAATTCAACACAAAATATTATTTATATATTATTAACACGATTATTAATACTTAACAGAAATATACGTTCATTTAAAATATAAAACAAGTACACGGTAAATGTTATTGGTGTTACTAAAAGATATATATATATAGTTTATATAGTTATTTTTGTTGGTATTTTACATTATATATGCTAACATATATTTTGAATTTACATAATGATTAAATAGTTATTAGTATTATAAAAATAGTAAATATGAATATTACTGAAATGATAAGTATACAATAATAATTGATAATTATTTTGATATGCTTCATTGATTTCAATCATATGCATTTTTCTTTTTCGTCCATTTTAACCTAATATATATTTTTCATATTTTAATAATAGCGATTCCATGCTATGTTATTATAAAATTTTTTAGAGATATATATTATGAAAAAAAACAAAAGATAATCAACTCATTTGATGAATTAAAAAGGTGCTAAAAATATATGGTTTGTTTAGTTGTATTTTCAATCATTTTTTTTAGTTTGTTTTATTGTGCTTTGAAATTTATTTGAAATAAAATATTATTATTTTTTATTTAAATAGTATTTTGATGTGATATTTTGTGAGCAAAAAATAATGTATATTTATTGAAACTGTGCATAATTAATAATATTGTTTTAAATTTAAAATACTAAATGAACAAACCTAAGTCAATTTAAAATTACATATTCACTCAATTTTTTATTTAAACATCATACCAATTTTTACTTATATTATATTATATAACCGATTACGATTTGAACCGTTGTTTATGCATATTCATTTTTAACAATTTTTTTATATTTTAATTTTATTAAAAATAATTAATTTTAAATTTGATTTAATTTAGATATATATTTATTATTTATTTATCGTGTAAAATTATATAAATAATACTCCTCCTATCCCACATAAAATAGTCAGTTAATTTCTTTTCAATCCTATCCATATAATTTGTTATGATCTTTTTAAAAATATAATTATATATTTTTTAATCATATTTTAATATTTATAATTTATAATTTTTTTAAATGTAATTAAACTATCTGGTTTTTATTATATAATAATTATTTTTAGTAATATAATATATCTATAGTAACGTAGATAATCTAGCCTAACCAAAGAAAATAATTAATTAGACTGTTACAGTATAATAACAATTAAAATAATAAAATAAAATAAAATTGGAATTAAAATATATAAAAATATTAATATATTAATAAAAAATAATTTAAATGATTATTTCTTAAAAACATTATTATGTTTATGGAAATTTAAAATAATAACTGTTATTTTTTTATTGCTTTTAGAAGTGAAAAACTTTGAATTAACCATTTTACATATTTGAAGAGTGAATGTGGCTTTTTATTTCATTTAAAATTGAATTCAATGGGTGAGAGGGGAAGATATAAGAAGATAATGAATTATATGTCAATGCATTTAAAAGAAAAAAAAAAAGAAAAAAAGAAAATACTTTTGGCAAAGTAGAATGATAGATGCATGCTGTTACTGAGATAACTGACATTTGTGAGAGTGATTATGTATATCGATGTTTGAATTGCAATTATATTTAAAGTCATACTGTTGGAATAAAGGAGGAAGGTTAATGTCGAAACAATTATCATTTTAGTGTAGTGCAGGATTTGCAGGTTACATTGTCCGGTTGCTCAATTCACTATGAAAATTTTAAATACCTAACTTACCCTACTCATGCTGCTAATTGATTTAGGTCTTTGGTGATGACCGCTCAAATTCTTATTAACATTCTTACACATAATATTGTTATAATGGAAATAATCAATCTCCTTATTTTGGACGAGTGTCATCATATTGTGAAGAAGCATCCCTATTCTTTAGTGATGTCGGAGTTCTACCATACAAAAACAAAGGACAAGCGTCCATCAATTTTTGGGATGACTGCATCTCTTATGAATTTGAAAGGTATTCTTTTGTATGTCTGGATGAATTATTTTGGTATACTCTTGAGGCCTCTATTTTATCTTTATAAATGCGATGGACATTATGTCATGTTTATGATGACTTTTGTGCATAGGATGCTTCTATACATTAAACACCTTATTGGTGCTAGAAATAAAAAACATCAGTGTTAAATTATTGTTGACTCATGTAATGATGTGTTATTAGAGGCAACACACGGCTTATAAATTCATTTTACCTATCTCAAGTGTTTCTAGTCAAGTTGACTGTGCACTAAAGATTCGCATTCATGAAAGCAAATTAGATGTTGTTTGTACCATAAAAGATCGTGAGGAGTTGGAGAAACATGTACCAATGCCTTCAGAAATGGTCGTGGAGTATGACAAAGCTGCTAGTTTATGGTCTCTCTATGAGCAAATAAAACAAATGGAATAGGTTGTTGTTAGGGTGTGTTTGTTTGGGGGATTAGATTGGATTTACACTATTCATCCAATTTTTCCCCCCAAAAAATATCAAATCAAACACCTATTTTTCATTTTTTATATTATAGTAAAAATCAATTTTACATTCAAAACATCACATCAACACCTATTTATATCACATCATACAACTATTCAAATTCAAAATTTTTACTATTCAAATCCCAAACCCCCAAACAAACACACCCTAAGTGGAAATTTATGGGAGGAACAGGTGTTGGGGCCAAGGAAGAGCTTCGGCAGGTTTATAGTGTGTCTAATCTAACTGAAAGTGATGGGGCTGCTAACTTAATTCAAAAACTTAGGGCAGTAAATTATGCGCTGGGTGAATTGAGGCAATAGTGTGCTTACAAGGTGTGGTGATGTGGTATCTTAAAAATGATGCTCATAATACTATCTTCAATTATGATTGTGTGTTTTACTTTAACATGATTTAATATATGTTTTGGATAACTTCTACTCCAGTTATTTTGTAAAATATTTTGTGATAAATCCGCTCATTTCTTCTCATTTGCTACATTAAATAATTCCATGGTGGCTCTTGAAGTTTTTAATCCCATGATTTGTTAATTTGAATCTTGTTGTTGTGACAATTGGGAATTGTTAGTTGTGAATGTTAGGAGCTTGTTTAGGTTTCCTAGATTGCAGAAACTAGAGTTTTGAATATTTAGCTCAAGATGTCATGAAACTGTTTTTTTATGGTTGACCGCTACATTATACAAGTTTCTCATGCTGATTCTCTTGCAGGTTGCTAAAGAATTTTTAACTACTTTGCATAATGATGAAAGGGCAAGCTTTCAGCTTGATGACAAGTTCCAAGAATCATGTCTACAAAAAAATTTCTCTCTTTTGCAATAGCATTTGTCCGAATGAGCCATTTTGGAGAATAATGTTGGAGACACCGACATGAAAAGTAGTGCAAATGACAATGGTGCCGACGATTTAAATGAGGGGGAGCTTACTAACACTCATGGTGAATAGTTATCTTTATATTATGTGCATTATACATTTATGACATTACTGATACATCACTCGTATGTCATGTTGCATAAAAGAAAAATTAAATAGCATATCATTGAGGTTCTATTTTAAAGATTGATTTATATATGCAACTTGTCCTTACATATGATTGATTTGTGGATTTTTATTATATATTTTTTTTCAATTTTATAATGCATAGATAGGGTGCTCTATTCAGTTGTATCTAAAATATGTGCAACCAATTTTGAGATTTTAGTTGAGTAAATTTTAATCCTTTAACTTGCACTAGTTGTCACTTAAGCCAATTATGGAGGTGTGGTGCACGTCTTTGGTAAGGCATGCATGTGAAAGTTGTTATTTTAATTATGAAAAAAATTAATATTGCAAATGTGCACCACAGAGATGGCTGTGTAATTCTATTTTTGCAAGATGGTTCAAAGATCCATTATTTCTCTCTATTTCTCTTTGTTGGTCAATTTGGCATGCCGACGTTGGCTCTAATAATATTTCTTTCCATGTCTAGGGTGTCTTCTGCACCCCATCCCTACCTTCCCATGATAAATTATTATAAACTAACTTAAAAAATATATAATTGATTTAATGAGTTTTCAAATAGTACAAATCTATTTGATAAGGATTTATGTTGATACTTCGGACTTTATATGGTTCATATTCCTACAAAATTGAAGGTTGGCTATTTAGTGTTTAATATTTCCCACTTGCTATTTATATTTTGAAAACTTGAACCGAGTTAATATGGTTTTCAGTCTGCACTTTTTCATGCGCCATGGCTATATACTATGCTATTAATTTTCTTTTTCTATTTATTCCACTTTAAGTTTTTGTTCGTTGAATAAAATCAGTTTTTTTTTTCCTTTGCAGAAATAACATTATAGATCTGATTTTTTTTTAATTAATAAGAAAAGAGTTATCGCTTAGTTTTTTATTTTTCTTCTCTAAAATTGTCTTGCTAGAAGATGCATATCAATTTAATAGTGGGTATTTTGCTGATGCAAAATTTTGAGTCGAGCTACTCTCTTCTAACAAAAGGCGCAAGCTTGTATTTTTTCATGAAAACCCTAAAATAAGTCAATCCACGAAAATTTAGTCAGACTAAAATTATATGGAATATCAATTTGATCAAGAGTATGTTCTTGCATATCTCTGTTGCTTGAAGTTAAGATGTAAAATGCTTGTACTCACGTTATGGAAGCCGTCTCGGGTGGCGAACATGTTGATGTGATCATTGGAGCTACTGTTGTTGATGGAAAAGTGACTCCAAAGGTTCAATCATTGATCAAAGTACTTCTGAAGTATTAACATATTAAGATTTTCGTGCTATTATATTTATTGAACGTGTTGTAGCTGTATTGGTTCTTCCCAAGGTCAGTAAGCATAAGATACATATTTGATGGTTTTTGTTAGCTATAGCTTTCACATGATTGATTAATCATTTTGTCATTTACATAACAATCCATAGGTTTTGTTAAATCAACAAGTTTGATTGTGCACAACAATAGTCAAGAAATGAAAACTAGCCAAATGCAAGTTACAATTGTCCGGTTCCAGGATGGTTGGGTATGTCATATTATTATTTTAATTATTATATTTGCTTGAAGAAGCCTTTTAAATATCTTATATTTTGTTATTATAAAACATGTTCTGCAGGTGACTATTTTAGTTGCCACTAGTGTGGCTGAGGAGGGACTTGATATTCGACAATGCAATGTTGTCATTCGCTTTGATCTTGCAAAAATTGTTTTTGCATACATTCAATCCAAAGGTCGGGGTAGAAAACCTGGATCATATTATATCGTGATGGTTGAAAGGTAACTACAGTTGGTTTGTGTTTTAATATACTAGTTATAAAAAAATGATTTAGATGGCTTACCTGACTATTTCATGTTTGGTTTTAGAGGAAATTTATCCCACTTAGCATTTTTTAAGAATGCACGAAATAGTAAGAGACTTTGCAGAAAGAAGTTGTAGAGAGGGCTAATATTAGTCACCAGAAGGATTTATGCAATGTAAACTCTGGTGAGCTAGTAGCTGGTACCATGTATGAGGTGGAGTCTATTGGTGGTGTTGTGATTTTAAATTTAGCAGTTGGGTTCATCCACTTTCAATGCTCCCAACTTCCAAGCAATAGGTTTATGTAATTTTCCTAATCATGCAATTGATACCTATTGCTATTATTTTCATTATCCTTGTTTTTTTTAGATTCATATTTCTCACCCTTTGATTCATGTGTACATATTTGATTCTTCATCCAGAGTTTATAATGGAGTGCCATGAGAAACTTGGATGTGCTACTGAATATTCTTTCAAGCTTCAACTTCCGTGTAATGCACCATTTGAAAAATTTGAGGGACCTTTATGCAGATCAATGTGGCTTGCACAATAGGCGTGCCTTTAGTTTCAGTGTAGAGTTACAATTGTTATATATCTATTTATTGTTAAATGACTTGTTATTTTTATTATGTTTGTTCTGCTGCTTGCAAGAAACTTATTGAAATGGGACCATTTACTGATATACTACTACTAGATAAGGAGATTGGAGGTGTGGTGCACGTCTTTGGATATTTATTTTATTAATTTTTTATTTTATAATGCATAGTTACGGTACTCTATCCAATTGTATCTAAAATCTTTGCAACCAACTTTGAAATTTTGTCGAGTAAAATTTAATCCTTTAATTTGCACTAGTTGTCACTTGAGCCAGTTATGGAGGCGTGGTGCACATCTTTGGTAACGCATACATATGAAAGTTGTTGTTTTAATAAAAAAAATTAAAAATACTGCTGCAAATGTGCACCAAAGAGATGGCTGTGTAATTAAGATGTTTCAACGATCCATTCTCTTTCTCATTCTTTCTCTCTGTTGGTCAATTTGACATGTCAATGTTGGCTTTCATAATATATCTGATCGCATATATTTCCATATCTAAGAGTGTATTCTGCACCCCAGTCCTACCTTCACATAATAAATTATATAAATTAACTTAAAAAGTATATAATTGAAATTTAATGAGTTTTCAAACAGTACAAACCTATTTGATAAGAATTTATTCTGAGACTTAGGACTATACACGGTTATTATTCCTACAAAATTGAATGATGTTAATTAATGTTTAATAATCACCACTTGCTATTTATATTTTGAAAACTTGAACGAAGTTAATATGGTTTGCAGCTTGCACTTTTTCATGTGTTATGGCTATATATTATGCTATTAATTTTTTTTTTCTTCTTCCACTTCAAGTTTCTAAAATCAGTTCTTTTTTTTTTTTTATACAGATATAACATTATAGATCTAATATTTTTATTTTTAAGAAAAGAGTAATCGTTTGATTTTTTATTTTTCGTCGCTAAGATTGTCATGCCAGAATATGCATATTAATTTAATAGTTGGTCTTTTGCTGATGCAAAATTTTGAGTCGAGCTACACTCTCTTAACTTAATTCAAAAATTTAGAACAGTAAATTATATTTTGAGTGAACTAGGGCAATGATGTGCGTACAAGGTGTGATGACGTGGTATTTTAAAAATGATGCTCATGATACTATCTTCACTATGATTGTGTGCATTACTTTAACAAAATTTAATGTATTTTTTGGACAATTTCTAATTCAGTTATTCTCTAAAGTACTTTGTGATAAATACACTTATTTTGAAGAAGTTGTCATCGAGAAGTATGCTAATTGATGAAAATGTACTTCATATGCGTTTTCAAACACATATATTAAATTTAACTGTCGGGGATGAACTGAAAGTAATTAGTAGTGCAATTGAAAAACTGCATGATAGTATCATTTATTGGACCACAATTGAAAATTTTGAAGAAACTCCTCACAAGTTGCATATGAATTGTACTGGAATGTTAGTTATTGATTGCATAACTTGTTTTAATTCTATCAATTTAATCTTAAAGACCACTATAATATATAATGATATATTTTCACAAGTTCAATGCTCGAAAAGAAATTATAATAAAGAACCAAGTAAAGAAAATTGAGAAATTGTAATCGAAATATGTAGAAAGTTGAAAGTTTTAATTTTTTTAAAACCTCTTTATCCTACATTTAAATTTTATATTGCACATTTATATGAGATCAAACCAAAAATCTATAAATCAATAAGAATTCAAATATGTTGTTTAAAAAATTGCCAAGAAAAATGCTTGCGGATTATAAAAAATATTGGAGTTGATTGTTATATCATGTTAGGATTACTGTTGTATTGAATTAAGGTACAAATTAAAGTTGATTGAGTTTTACTTTTAATATGTGATATTTTGTGAGCAAAAAATATGAGTATATTTTTATTGAAACTTTGTATAATTAATAATATTTATTTAAATTTAAAATCCTAAAAGAACAAACCTTATTAGTCAATCTTAAAATTATACTCACTCAATTTTTTTTTTTTTTTTTATTTAAACATCATACTAATTTTTAATGATATTCATATAACCAATTACGGTTTTTTTAATGATATTCATATAACCAATTACGGTTTGAACCGATAGGTTTATGCATATTCATTTTTAATACTATTTTTTTAATTTTTTTTAAATTTAAATTTTATTTAAAAATAACTAATTTTGATTTTGATTTTATTTAGATATATATTTATTATTTATTTATTGTGTAAAAATTATATAAATAATACTCCTTCTGGCCCATATAAAATATTCATTTTTTTCCCGGTTCGATCCGTATAATATATCATTTTTTTAAAAAAAATATAATTATATACTTTAATTATATTTTAAATTTTATAATTTATAATTTTATTAATTTTAATCAAATTATCTAGTTATTTAGGGTGTATTTACTTGTGAGATTTAATTTTTGGTTTTACTATTCCAATTTTTTTCTTTTCAAAAAGTATCAAATAAATTTTATTTATTATATTATATTAAAATTAAAAATATATTTAAAACATCTAATCAATATATAATTATATCACATCAAACAATTATTTCAATCTAAAATTTTACTATTAAAACTAAAATCTTACGAATAAACACTTACAATTATTATTATTATATAATAATTATTTTTAATAATATAATATATTAATATGGATAATCTAGCCAAAACGAAAAAATAACGAAAAAATTAATTGATTAGATTATTACATTATAAAATTAATTAAAATAATAAAGTAAGTTAAATTTTGAATCCAAATAAATTAAAAATATAAAAATATAATATAATAAATGATAAAATAATTTAAGTTAAATATAATTACATAATAAATTATTATAAATTTTAAAAATAAATATAAAAAATAATATTATAAGTATTATTTTTATTTTATAACAATTTATTAATATATAATAATTTTAATTATAAAATATTGCTATTAAAAATTATACAATTTTGCCCTACTACATCCACTCCAACCCAGAGTCCACAACCGCCACGCCGCACAGGTTCTCTCCCCCACCTTCTTCTTCATCCCTCAATTCTTTCGTTTCTACTTCTTCTTCTTCAATGTAGCCGCCCAGGTTATTTCTGTATCGTTGTTCCCAATTCTTTTTCTTTTGTTCTCTCTTTTTTTTCGTCGTCCATTACCCACCCCCACTCTTTGCTTTCTTTAGTTTTGTTAGTATACTATTTTAAGTGGTGGGGCCCCAAAAAAAACAAAAAAATAAAAAATAAGAAAAAATTCTGAATGTGGCGGAACAAAATAAAAATCCCTCTGGCCCGAGGTTTCAAGCCTTGGCCGCGAAGACATTACATCAATGGTGGCCGTATCACTCTAAAAGGCAACCTTCATAAAGTTCCCAATTCCCCCACAGTAACAATTCCCTTGGGTAGTCACGAAGGAATTCCCAATCTGAGGGATATTGAGTTTTGATCGAGAGAGATTAGGCGGTTAGGGTTTTGGATGGATGAAGAGAAGAGATGAGAAGAGAGAGCAGACTGGCGTAAGATAGACCGCTGCTGTTAGTGTGGAGAATCTTCGAATCACCCAACTTGATTTTGGTGGTTCCATTCCTTTTTTGTTTTCAGCTCTTCGCGTGCATCGTACGGTCTGGTCTATTTCACGCTCATCTGCTTTCTCCCCTCTCTCTATCTCCTTTCCTGCCTCCTCTCAAGGGAATCTCTCTCACTTGGTGTTTGAGCTGGAACGTTGCTTTACAGTTATTTGTTTTAATTATTACTGTCGTATTTACTGGAGATATTGCAAGTAGAGATTAGCTTGTTCATATTATATTGCCACTTCAGTTTACACTCGTAGCAAGTTAAAAACAAAAACACAAAAAGTGCAAAAAAAAGTTGTACTGCTGCTTCTGTACTGGTTGTAATCTGTTTATTTTGTAATTTTTTAGCATTTTCTATTACAACAGAATGTCTAAAGAGGAGGGTGTGGTGGATTCAGTTAATACTTTTACTGCTGCTGATGGCAGATCGACTTACTGGCTAGATGCCTGTGAGGACGTATCATGCCATGATTATTTTGCTGATTTTGAACCTGCCACAGCTGCTTCTGTAGTTCCTGAACTGGAAGGACACTCTCAGGGAGGGTGCCAGGACCCCGGGTTTTTTGGTGGGATCGATCAAATTCTAGAGAGTATAAAAAATGGTGGGGTTAAATCACCTGTTGTTCACACGTCTACTAACAACGTCCAGAATGAATGTGAAGATTTGTACTCATCTTCCGCGCAAGCCTGTATCTTGGATCAACCTATTGTGCACAAGCTTGCAGTTTGTAATTCCAATGGGAAAAGACAGCTGCCTCCCTATATTGAAGGATTCAAAGATGATGAAATTGACATTAGCAAAGATATTGGCAGTGTTGGCAACAGTCAACAAAGACGCGATGGAAAAGTTTGTGGGAGGGGTAAGAAGGAGAGGAGATTATCGGATAGGGGTTCTGGAAGAAAGAGATTGCGTGATTGGGATGATAATCAAAGTGATGGGAAGGTTCGGAACCAACTAAGGAGAAGAGATCGCAATAGCATGGCTAATTGGAAGGACAGAGACTCTAGGGAAGCAAGGGGTTATTGGGAGCGCGAGAGAGAGACAAATGAATTGGTTTTTCGAATGGGTTCTTGGGAATCTTGTCGAAATAAGGATGAAAAGGTGATCAATGAGAAAAATAACACTTGTGCAGACGAGAAGAAAGCGGATGAGCCTAAAGAAAAACTTCCTGAGGAGCAAGCTCGCCAGTACCAGTTAGATGTTCTTGAACAGGCCAAGAAGAGAAACACTATTGCTTTTCTTGAAACAGGGGCTGGAAAAACACTAATTGCTGTACTCCTTATGAGAAGCATTTGCGTTGAACTACAAAAACAAAATAAGAAAATGTTGGCTGTCTTTTTGGTGCCTAAAGTTCCTCTTGTTTATCAGGTAGTCTTTTACTGTGGCATCAGTGAAAAGTTTGAACGTGCTTGTGTTTTCTTCTGTTTGAATGTTTTTTTTATTTTTTTCTGTTTGAATGTTTTTTATTTTCTGAAATGCAGCAAGCAGAAGTAATACGTGAGCGAACAGGTTATCAAGTTGGCCATTACTGTGGTGAAATGGGTCAGGATTTCTGGGATGCACGGAGGTGGCAGCGTGAGTTTGAGAGTAAGCAGGTCATGTTGAACTTTTTCATAGTAATAGTAATGTTATTTTTTATGTGGGAAATGGTAGTTTGCATGTTGGATAAAAAAGTGTTTTCTTTTGTCTCTTATATCCTAACATTTGATATAGTATAGAATGATGAGACTTGCATGTCTATTTTAAGGGATGAAGTTGGCTGAAAAAGAGAACATAAGTTTTTATTTTTTATTATTAATTTTTTTGGGGGGTTGGATGGGAAGGATTTGGAAGTAACGGAATGAGATTGGTTGGAAACTTCCTTCACAAAGAACTTTTCATACACGTTTGGGTGGAAATTCTTTTCTTGTTTCATTTCCTTTTAATTCATTTACAACTCCCAAAGTTGTGATTATTTCTTAAGAACATTATTATGTTTATGGAAATTTAATAATAATAACTGTTAATTTTCATTGCTTTTAGAAGTGAAAAACTTTGAAGTAACAATTTTTACATATTTGGAGTGAATATGCACTTTTATTTCATTTAAAATTGAATTCGATGGGTGATGGGGGAAGATATAAGAAGTTAGGAATTATATGTCAATGCATTTAAAAAAAGGGGGGGGAAGAAAATATTCTTGGTAAAGTAGAATGATAGATCCATGTTGTTAATGAATGAGATAGCTGACATTTTATGAGAGTGATTATGTATGTCGATTTTTGAATTGCAATTATATATAAAGGCATACCTTTGAAATAAAGGAGGAAGGTTGATGTCTAAACAATTATCATTTTAGTGTAGTGCAAGATTTTCAAGTTACATTGTCCTGTTGCTCAATTTACTACGAAAATTTTTAAGTACCTAACTTTCCCTATTCATGCTGCTAATTGATTCAGGTCTTGGTGATGACTGCTCAAATTCTTCTTAACATTCTTAGACACAGTATTGTTAAAATGGAAGCAATCAATCTCCTTATTTTGGATGAGTGTCATCATGCTGTGAAGAAGCATCCCTATTCTTTAGTAATGTCGGAGTTCTACCATACAATACCTAAGGACAAGCGTCCATCAGTTTTTGGGATGACCGCATCTCCTGTGAACTTGAAAGGTATTCTTTTGTATGTCTAGATTAATTATTTTGGTATACTCTTGAGGCCTCTATTTTATCTTTATAAATGTGATAGAAATGATGTCATGTTTATGATGACTTTTGTACACAGGATGCTTCCAAACATTAAACACCTTATTGGTGCTAGAAATAAAAAACATCAGTGTTAAATTATTGTTGACTCATGTAATGATGTGTTATTAGAGGCAACACACGGCTTATAAATTCATCTTACCTATCCCTTTCATATGACAACTGCTTTTATCTCAGGCGTTTCTAGTCAAGTTGACTGTGCACTAAAGATTCGCAATCTTGAGAGCAAATTAGATGCTGTTGTTTGTACCATAAAAGATCGTGAGGAGTTGGAGAAACATGTACCAATGCCTTCAGAAATGGTCGTGGAGTATGACAAAGCTGCTAGTTTATGGTCTCTCCATGAGCAAATAAAACAAATGGAACAGGCTGTTGAAGAGGCTGCTCGGTCAAGCTCCCGGAGAAGTAAGTGGCAATTTATGGGAGCAAGAGATGCTGGGGCCAAGGAAGAGCTGCGGCAGGTTTATGGTGTTTCTGAGCGGACTGAAAGTGATGGGGCTGCTAACTTAATTCAGAAACTTAGGGCAGTAAATTATGCACTGGGTGAACTGGGGCAGTGGTGTGCTTACAAGGTGTGGTGATGTTTTTTAAAAAATGATGCTCATAATACTATCTTTTCATCTATGATTGTGTGCCTTACTTTAACATGGTTGAATATAGTTTTTGGACAACTTCTAATTTAGTTATTCTCTAAAGCATTTTGTGCTAAATCTGCTTCTTTCTTCTCCTTTGCTACATTTAATAATTCCATGTTGGCTCTTGAAGTTTTTGATTCCATGATTTGTTGATTTGAACATTGTTGTTGTGACAATTGGGAATTATGGTTGTGCATGTTGCGAGGTGGTTTAGGTTTCCTAGATTGTAGAAACTAGAGTTTTGAAGATTTAGCTCCAGATGAAACTGTTTTTTTATGGTTGACTGCTACATTGCACATGTTTCTCATGCTGATTCTTTTGCAGGTTGCACAAGGATTTCTAACTGCATTGCAGAATGATGAAAGGGCAAACTTTCAGCTTGATGTCAAGTTCCAAGAATCATATCTACAAAAAGTTGTCTCTCTTTTACAATGTCATTTGTCCGAAGGAGCCATTTTGGAGAATAATACTGGAGACACCGACATGAAAAGTAGTGCTAACGACAATGGTGCTGACGATTTAGAGGAAGGGGAGCTTACTAACAGTCATGGTGAATAGTTACCTTTATATTATGTGCAGTGTACATTTCTGACATTACTAATAAATCACTTTTTGGTCATGTTGCATAAATGAAAAATTAAATAGCATTTCATTGAGGTTCTATGTTAAAGGCGCATGCTTGCATGTTTTTGTGGAAACTCTAAAATAAGTCGGTCCACAAATTTAGTCAAAGTAAAGTTATATGGAATATAAGTTTGTATCATGAGTATGTTCTTGCATATCTCTGTTGCTTGAAGTTAAGATGTAAATTGCTTGTACTCACATTTTGGCAGTTGTCTCGGGTGGCGAACATGTTGATGCAATAATTGGAGCTGCTGTTGCTGATGGAAAAGTGACTCCAAAGGTTCAAGCATTGATCAAAGTACTTCTGAAGTATCAACATACTGAGGATTTTCGTGCTATTATATTTGTTGAACGTGTTGTAGGTGCACTGGTTCTTCCCAAGGTCAGTAAGCACAAGATACACATTTGATGGGTTTTGCTAGCTATATCTTTCACATGATTAATGGCTTTATTCTGTACATAACAGGTGTTTTCAGAGCTTCCATCTTTAGGGTTTGTTAAATCAGCAAGTTTGATTGGGCACAACAATAGTCAAGAAATGAGAACTAGCCAAATGCAAGATACAATTGCCCGGTTCCGGGATGGTCGGGTATGTCATATTATTATTTGAACCATTATTTTTGCTTGAAGAAGCACTTTAAAATGTCTCATGTTTTGAGATTACAAAACCTGTTCTGCAGGTGACTGTTTTAGTTGCCACTAGTGTGGCTGAGGAGGGACTTGATATTCGACAATGCAATGTTGTCATTCGCTTTGATCTTGCAAAAACTGTTTTGGCATACATTCAGTCCAGAGGTCGAGCTAGAAAACCTGGATCAGATTATATCTTGATGGTTGAAAGGTAACTACAGTTGGTTTGTGTTTTAATATACTAGTTACAAAAAGATGATTTAGATGGCTTACCTTATTATTTCATGTTTTTTTTCAGAGGAAATTTGTCCCACTTAGCATTTTTAAAGAATGCACGAAATAGTGAAGAGACTTTGCGGAAAGAAGCTGTAGAGAGGACTGATATTAGTCACCTGAAGGATACCTGCAATGTAAACTCTGGTGAGCCAGTAGCTGGTACCATGTATCAGGTGGAGTCTACTGGTGCTGTTGTGAGTTTAAATTCGGCAGTTGGGCTCATCCACTTTTACTGCTCCCAGCTGCCAAGCGATAGGTTTATCTCATTTTCCTAATCATGCAATCCCTACCTATTGTTATTATCTCATTGTCCTTTCTTTTTAACCTGCATATTTTCCACCATTTGATTCGTGTGAAGGTATTCGATTCTTCATCCTGAGTTTATCATGGAGCGCCATGAGAAACTTGGAAGTGCTACTGAATATTCTTGCAAGCTTCAACTTCCGTGTAATGCACCATTTGAAAAACTGGAGGGACCTCCATGCAGATCAATGCGGCTTGCACAACAGGCATGCCTTTAGTTTCAGTGTGGAGTTTATACCTTTATATATCTATTTATTGTGTCATATAAAAAAACAAGCGTATTGGAACAATCTATTAGATGACTTGTTATTTTCAGGCTGTTTGTTTGGCTGCTTGCAAGAAACTTCATGAAATGGGAGCATTTACTGATATGCTACTACCAGACAAGGGGACTGGAGGTGAGTCTGATAAAGTTGAAGAAAATGATGATGGGGATCCTCTCCCTGGAACTGCAAGGCATAGAGAATTTTATCCTGAAGGAGTAGCTCAAATTCTTCAGGTTAGCAACTCAAATCATTAGAAGTGTTAACTGCCCTATTTGTTAGACAAGTCATTGATTTGGCTTCAGGATTTTAGAGTTGAAAATCAATAGTTAAGGTTTTCTCATTACTCACTATGGTTTTGGATCCAAATGTGAAGATTAGTTACAGTATGTAAAAGCTTTAGAGCATTATGAAACAGGTGATTTTTGAAGTAATGATTGACCATATACAGTGCACTAAACAAAATTGCTAACTATTGAGAAATATTATAGAATATCCTAGTCGAAAGATTTTTAATCTATAAACTTTTAAACAGGATATTCTGTTATATTTCTCTTCAAGATCATATTTCCTGAATCAGGGTAAAGATATTCTATAAGATTATTGAAAGAATAGTCATGTAATTCAATTATTTACACTTACAGCTGTCAATTATTTCAATATCTGGTTTCCTGGAGGCCTTGTTCAAAAATTACACAACTTCCAATGGATCTTTAGAAAGTAGGGATTAGCTACAGGTTTTACAGAATAATACACACTAAGGTTGAATCTTCCTTTGTTGGACATCAATACCAGTTGGGGTTTCCATTATTTAGCTGCCATGTTATGTTCAACTATCTGGCACAACTAAAACCTGTGTATACTTGGGCTAAGTTACTGTGAGAATCTACACTGTTGGATCATAGGAGTGTGTGCATACTTCTTTGTCTGCAGGGAGACTGGATATTATCAGGGCAAGGCTGTGATGACTCCAAATTGTTTCATCTTTACATGTATTCTGTCAAATGTGAAAATGTTGGCTTCTCCAGAGATCCTCTCTTAGCTCAAGTTTCGAAGTTTGCAATATTATTTGGCAATGAATTGGATGCAGAGGTATCGTGTTTTCTTTTTAAGCTCTAATTAATTCTAGTGTAAGGTTCGTATTGATTCTTGTTTTTTACTAGGTATCATCAATGTCAATCGATTTATTCGTAGCTCGATCGATGATTACAAAGGCATCACTGGTCTTTAGAGGGCCTATAGAAATTAGAGAGACTCAGGTACATTGATTTTTCCGTAGTTTTTGACAATAGAATGAGCTCGTGTGGACAATACTGATCATATTTTATCTACAGTTGTCACTGCTTAAAAGCTTCCATGTACGCATGATGAGCATTGTATTGGATGTGGATGTTGAACCATCCAACACTCCTTGGGACACTGCAAAGGCTTATTTATTTGTTCCTTTCACCGGAGGTGCATCGGCAGATCCACTGAATGATATTGACTGGGCTCTCGCTGAAAATGTTACAAAGACAGACTCATGGAGCAACCCCCTTCAGAGAGCCAGGCCAGATGTTTACCTTGGCACCAACGAGCGGACACTAGGCGGAGACCGCAGAGAATATGGATTTGGAAAACTAAGACATGGTATGGCCTTTGAGCAGAAATGCCACCCTACATATGGGATTCGAGGAGCTGTTGCCCAGTTCGATGTGATAAAAGCTTCTGGGTTAGCACCAAAACGAGATGGTAATGAAGTGGCCTGTCAAGTTGATCTAACAAAAGGCAAATTAATGATGGCTGATTCCATAATTGAAGCAGCAGATTTGGTAGGAAAAATTATCACTGCAGCTCATTCTGGAAAGAGGTTCTATGTAGATTCAGTGCGATTTGATATGACTGCTGAGAACTCATTCCCCAGGAAAGAAGGCTACCTTGGTCCTCTGGAGTACAGTTCATATGCTGATTATTACAAGCAGAAGTATGTTTTCTTTATTCTTTTTTGTTTTGGGACTGAATTTAATTTGCACCTGCTAACCATTATATCATACATCTTCTATATGAAGATGCAACTGTGTTAGGCACCTCTTTTTGCTTGTCCCTCTCTTGTCTTTTTTATCGAAAGCTGAAATTATTAACCTGAGACTGAAACAGCACTTTCGTTTCAAAATGTTAAAGATGCATCAATCACTTCATTTCTAGTTATAATCTTATTGAAAGGAAGCTTCTATATAACTCTGGGGACCAGCTGTTCTTACAAAACTGTCAGATGGTTTCTTGTAATTATTGATGGGTTTAGTAACCGTGGAGTGTTTGCACATGGAGTTTAGAGTGCTGCTCTTGGTTGCTAAATTGTTATTTAATGTTAAGTGAAAACATACTCCTACATATGTTGCATTTGACATCTCAGATCAATTACAGGTATGGGGTAGAGCTGATGTATAAACAACAACCTTTAATAAGAGCTCGTGGTGTTTCATATTGCAAGAATCTTCTGTCTCCAAGATTTGAACATTCAGGAAGTGGTATGTTCTTTATATGCAGTTCTCTTAACTAGTTTGGCCGGATCACCTTCTTTTGATATGTAATTACTTTTGAAAAAACTTTAATTTATAGGCCATGATGGTGAATCTGATGAGGTGCTTGAGAAAATCTATTATGTTTTTCTCCCTCCGGAACTTTGTTTCGTGCATCCACTGCCTGGATCTCTGGTCAGAGGTGCCCAAAGATTGCCATCAATTATGAGAAGGATTGAAAGCATGCTGCTTGCTGTGCAACTTAGGGATATTATCAACTACCCTGTTCCTGCTTCAAAGGTTTTTCAATGCCCTGTAGAGTGATTTTTAACATTTATTATTTTACTTATACCTGCTGATGCTAAGATTTCTATCTGCAGATCTTGGAATCCTTAACAGCAGCATCATGCCAGGAGACTTTTTGTTATGAAAGAGCAGAGCTCTTAGGTGACGCATATCTGAAATGGGTTGTGAGTAGGTTTCTTTTTCTGAAGTATCCGCAGAAACATGAAGGCCAGCTTACTAGAATGAGGCAACAAATGGTAAGCAATGTTGTTCTGTATCAGTATTCCTTGAACAAGTGCCTCCAATCGTACATCCAGGCAGATCGATTTGCTCCATCTAGATGGGCTGCACCTGGGGTGCTTCCTGTCTTCGACGAAGACATCAAAGAAGACAGGTCGTTCTTTGACGAGGAGATGGGTGCTGATGAGAGTTCAAGGAGGAGGATTCGTGGTGATGATGAATATGAAGAAGACGATATGGAAGATGGTGAATTAGAAAGTGACTCGGGTTCTTACCGTGTGTTATCTGGCAAAACACTGGCTGATGTTGTGGAAGCATTGATTGGTGTATATTATGTCGAAGGTGGAAAGAATGCTGCAAACCACCTCATGAAATGGATCGGGATTGACATAGATTTTGATTTGAAAGAGATTAACTATTCTATCAAACCCACTACTGTTCCGGACAACATACTGAGAACTGTTGATTTCAATGCATTGGAAGGTTCCTTGAAGGTGGAGTTCAAGGATCGGGGCTTGCTTGTGGAAGCTATAACTCATGCGTCGCGGCCATCATCTGGGGTGTCTTGTTATCAACGACTAGAATTTGTGGGTGATGCAGTGCTGGATCATCTCATCACACGACACCTGTTTTTCACGTATACAGATTTGCCTCCAGGACGCTTGACTGACTTACGAGCCGCTGCTGTGAATAATGAGAACTTTGCACGCGTAGCCGTTAAACATAACCTTCATACACACCTCCGTCATGGATCAAGTGCTCTTGAGAAACAGGTACTTGGGCCATTTTCTTACCTAGATTTTGGACTCCTTTTGGTATCTTCTCACTAAATTACATTCATTTTCAGATTCGGGATTTTGTGAAAGAGGTTCAGAATGAGCTTTCCAAACCTGGATTTAACTCATTTGGGTTGGGCGATTGCAAAGCCCCTAAAGTTCTTGGTGATATTGTGGAATCCATTGCTGGGGCCATCTTCCTCGATAGTGGCTGTAATACGGCAGTTGTTTGGCAGGTAAATAAGGGTGTGTTTGTTTGTGGATTTGGATTTTTTAATAGTAAATAATTGAGTTTGAATAGTTTTTTTGTGCACTATAAATAGTTATTGATGTGATATTTTGAATGTTAAATAGATTTGTAGTATAATATGAAAAAAAAAAAAGTAATTGTTTGATTTGATATTTTTTTAGAAAAAAATGAATTAAATAGTAAAAAATTCGTGTAGAAACCCACAAAATACACAACCTAAATGTCTCACATTTTTCCCTGTTGTTTGGTAATTTGTCCAACCAGTGATAGACTTCGATGTAATGTTGGAATTTCTATTGCTTACAGGTCTTTCAGCCATTGCTGAACCCTATGGTTACACCCGAAACACTCCCAATGCATCCTGTTCGTGAATTACAAGAACGTTGCCAACAGCAAGCAGAAGGTCTCGAATATAAAGCCACCCGTAACGGGAACTTGGCCACTGTGGAAGTTTACGTCAATGGTGTTCAGGTTGGAGTAGCCCATAATCCCCAGAAGAAAATGGCACAAAAGTTGGCCGCTCGAAATGCTCTTGCTGCTTTGAAAGAGAAAGAGATGGCTGAAGCCAAAGCAAATTGCGACGAAAATGGGAAAGAGAAAAATGGGAGCCAAACGTTTACCAGGCAAACGTTGAATGACATCTGTTTACGTAGGAATTGGCCAATGCCTTTGTATAGGTACATTTTTTATTTTGACCTGTACGAAACAATCATATCATGTTTGAAGATGAGATATGTTCGATGTATTTATCATTCATTCATCATTCTCGTAGTGAATTTCAAAATTTTGAATTCAGGTGCGTTCATGAGGGTGGCCCCGCCCACGCCAAAAGATTCACATTTGCTGTTCGGGTCAACACTTCGGATCGAGGCTGGACAGACGAATGCATTGGCGATCCAATGCCTAGCGTCAAGAAAGCAAAAGACTCTGCTGCAGTCCTCCTCTTGGAACTTCTGAATAAATGGTATGCATGATACCTTTTTTTTTTTTTTTTTTTTTTTTTTCTGTTTATACAGATGCCAAGATAATTTCATATTCGTAATTGCTCGTTGAGGATTTCTTGGCTATTTCACTTCCTCGGCAACTTAGTTGCAAGTATACGACAGGACCGTCCGATCCGTCCTACTATTGATTATCTGTGTCCTAATGAGTTTGTGTTACAATTTTTTTGGAATTTACTCTGCTGTTTCTTATTTTCTCCTATGATTATGATAACCCACCGGCTAGGTGTTGATATGCTGAGAAATTTGATGAGAAAAGACCAAGTGAATTTGTATTTGATAGAGATGACAGTTTGAAACAGATGAATGAGAAGAACTTGAAAACCATTTTGTGTCTATTCATTTCTTTTAAATGCAAGCAAGTATATTGCTGCTGCTTCGTTTGTTAGTTCTTGTATCTTGTAATTTAATTTAATAGTTTAGTTTATCCACGATTTTTCAGGAAGAAGAGATGAGATGTAGGTTAGTATAATGAATATGAACGCGTCCATACTTAGATAAAACGTCTACACAGGCTCCGCCTGCCCTCGCGCAGAATTCCAAATTTTTGCCCTATCAATTATCGACGGTGGCCGCCCAATCTAGGCTATTGTCGGCCACAGGTGCCCAGTGGCCGAGCATTGGGCATACGCTGCTTGGAAGCGTGGACGCTCATCCCCCGGATGCGGAAAGCCCGTGAGGACAGGGTACCCCGGCGCCTATGTGCCCCGATTTCATTCGCAGCGGCGTTTCCGATGCTGCCTGCATACGAGCTATGTCCGCCGCCACATCGGTTCCCGCCAAACCACAAAATTTTAAAAATTAAGGATAAATTGCCTACGTCCCCCAAAGCACAAAATTTTAAAAATTAAGGATAAATTGGTTTTTCAGTTCGTAATTGGTATTTTTTGTTATTTTAGTTTAGTAATCTTTATTATTTTAGTTCGGTAAGTTCGAAATAGTTTCGTAAGTGAAAAAAAATTTGCATCGACGTCGGAGATGTTTACGTGGCACCCGCATGATATAACGGATGACATGTGTTTGCCAAAGCGCCACACGGCAGGATATGTGAATTTTATTATGTTTTATTTTCTCAAAATATTAAACTCAGCCAATCCAATAATTTCATAATTCTAAGAGTGTGTTTGGCTGGATTGGAGGTCTTTGATTTGATATTTTCTGGAAAAAGAAAAATTTGATGAATAGTAATTTTTGGAGAAATTTTTCCAAACAAACACACCCTAAATATTTTATACAAATGAAATCGAAATTCTTCTGCAGTTCCGACCGAATGATGGCATTTTAATATATATATATATATATTATAATATTACGAATATTATGTTGTACAATTGTTTACAGTCATTTTATATATATATATATATTAGAATAAATATTATTTATTCAAATATTTACAATTTAAAACTATAATAAATCTACTCAAGAAATCAAACATCCGTTAATATTCTCTTTAAATATTTAAAAATTGTATAATATAATACTCTCCCTTAAAAAATTGTACTTCCTCCGTCCAACATATTTTGTCAACTTTTTTCTTTTCATCCTTCATATAATTAGTCTTTTTTAAAAAAATATGTAATTATACACTTTAATCACATTTTAAATTATACACTTTAGTTGTATTTTAAAATTCATAGTTTATAATTTTTTTATTTTAAATAAACTATCTATAATTATTTTTATTAAATATAATTATTTTTACTAATACATTTTTTAGTTACTTACTCATTACACAATACTTAATACTTCGTGCTCCAACTAAAATTTACAAATTAACTGAGACGGTTAATAACAACATTTTTTACAGTATGTACAACATATTAGTATAATATTTCATGCAATATATTATATAACCGTTCATATAATTTATTTGTATATATAATTGCGATTAAAAATGAGAGTTTGCAATCTAAATACAAGTACAGAAGAGGTCGAAAAATAATCTCGAATACATACCTGACTCTAATAACATCATACAGTACTCGGAGGACATCGTTGCTCTATCGTATGTTACAATAATGAGAAAAAAACAAAACACATAGGGGATATGCCATAAAATTTAATTGTAATTTTATAGTTCAACATTTTTTTTTTTATTTTATACCATATCTAAATATTAAGATTTAAAAAATTTTAATATGTACAATAAAATACACATCGTATACAGCAATATAAGCCATCTTATATTTATCTGTTTACATCATTTTTGTCAAATAAAGACATCTTTTAATATATATTTTTTGAAACATGATTTTTATACACTCATTTCGTACACCTAAAAAAGTAATGGTTATTGACTATTTATTCTTCCTTTCTTTAAAATACAAAACAAACAATCAGGATTAACATCTCAAATGCTAAAAATTATAAAATGCAAAATTATCCATAACTCCCATGGAATTTCAAAATTTAGAATTATATGACACTTCCTTATATTTTAAAAACATTGTATAGAACCTACCGTTATGAAAAAATATATATAAATTTGCTCATCAAACAAAAAAATATTCCATCCGTCCCAAAACTATAGTCTGAATTGTGTTTGGCACGAAATATAATGAATGTTATATTATATAGGTAGTGGATAAAAAATACGGATAAATTTTCTTTTTTGTCCTTATAAATATATTAGTGTAAAATATTTTTAAATCTTTTTAAAATATTTTTTTATTAAAAAAGTAAAAATAAAATAGTACAAAATCCAAAAAGAATATGAAATAAATGTCATGCAAGAAATATGGTCAAGAGAAGAATGAAGGGTGCCAAGATAGTGGGACTTCTACTCATTCTTGCAACCCACTTAATATTAACCTACCCATCAAATTTAATACCTATAAATAAAAACACTATGCACTAATTGAATAATGTAATGTCAATAATGCTGTCTTCTCTCCAAGTATTGATCTTAAGCTATGCCTCGTGTGTAGTTGTTTCCTATTATATCATTCTCAAACTTATAGGTTCCTGGATTTCTTCTTCTAACCAAAATAATAATAATAAAATTTTACTACAACTCCCTCCGGGCCCGCCCAAGTGGCCCATCTTCGGAAACCTTCTCCAATTGGGCCCACTCCCACATAGAGATTTTGCGGCATTATCAGAGAAATACGGGCCTATAGTTTACCTCCAACTGGGCCGGGTCCACGCAATCACAACCAACGATCCAGATGCAATCCGCGAGATCCTACGGCAGCAAGACGACGTCTTCGCATCGCGGCCGCGAACCCTCGCCGCCGAGCGGCTCGCGTACGGCTGCGGCGACGTGGCGCTGGCGCCGCTCGGCCCAAAGTGGAAGCGGCTCCGGCGGATCTGTATGGAGCATTTGCTGACGACGAAGCGGCTGGAGTCGTTCACGCGCCACCGTGCGGAGGAGGCGGATCACCTCGTCAAGGACGTCGCGGCGCGGAGCGGGGAAGCCATTAATTTGAGAGAGGTTCTCGGAGCATTCTCCATGAATAACGTGACGAGAATGCTGCTCGGGAAACAGTATTTCGGGGCGGAGGCGGCGGGGCCGCAGGAAGCCATGGAATTTATGCATATTACGCACGAATTGTTCTGGCTGCTAGGGCTTATTTACGTCGGCGATTATTTGCCAGTTTGGCGATGGATCGATCCGTTCGGGTGCGAGAAGAGGATGAAGGAAGTCGAGAAAAGAGTGGACGATTTCCATACCAAAATAATCGAAGAACACCGAAGAAGAAGGAATCAAAATCAAAACCGAAATCGTACCTGTAATGGCGAATCGGACGAGACTGAAACGGATTTCGTCGACGTGCTGCTGTCATTGCCCGGAGAAGATGGAAAGGCTCACATGGAGGACGTGGAAATCAAAGCCCTAATCCAGGACATGATCGCGGCGGCGACGGACACTTCGGCGGTGACGAACGAGTGGGCGATGGCGGAGGTTATAAAAAACTCTAACGTCCTGCGGAAGGTTCAAGAAGAATTGGATTCGGTGGTCGGCCCGACCCGGATGGTTAGCGAATCGGATCTGGTCCACCTGAACTACCTCCGGTGCGTGGTCCGGGAGACTTTCCGGATGCATCCGGCCGGGCCGTTTCTGATCCCGCACGAGTCGGTCCGGGCCACCACGATCAACGGCTATTATATTCCGGCGGGGACACGTGTCTTCATCAACACGCACGCGCTGGGCAGGAATACCAAGATTTGGGATGACGTGGACGAGTTTAAGCCGGAGAGGCATTTGGTCGGCGCGGGCGGGCGAGTGGAGATTAGCCACGGCTCGGATTTTAAGATATTGCCCTTTAGCGCCGGGAAAAGGAAGTGCCCTGGCGCGCCGCTTGGGGTTACGCTGGTGCTTATGGCTCTGGCAAGGCTCTTCCACGGCTTCGACTGGGGCCCACCGCATGGAGAGGATATTGATACTAGAGAGGTGTATGGTATGACTATGCCAAAGGCCCAACCCCTATTTGCTGTAGCCACTCCAAGATTTCCACCCAACTTCTACAATTGATTACTTCATCTTTCATTTAAAAGTTTTTTTTTTTTTTTTTAACTGTTATAAAAATATATATGTTTTTTTTTAAGTAAAACATTATATCTATTTTTTAAAATTTTTATCATACAATATTAAAAAAGAAAAAAAGAAAAGTATATCTAGTATTTGGATTTGGCAAGAGGATACAATTGCAATCGGACAATGATAAACGAAGAGCGTGAGAGTATGTGTATGTATCGAATAAATGAACGTAGCATAGAGGAGTAGCGCGCATAACCCAGCACATATAATATTAGGGTTTAAATCATCAAAACACAAATAAAAAAGGTTTTTTTTTTTTTTTCTTTTGTTTCAATATTTTTTATTATATAATAATTATCATATTTTTTATAAAAATAAATTAATTTTTATAAAATATATATTTAAATCATTAATTAATTTATTTTTTTTAAAAAAGAACTCTAACGCATAAAATATAATGACAACCGATCTTGTAGGATCCCAATAAATGTTCCATTGAAATGAATTGCCATGCATGCAAAATTTAAAAAATACAACGTAAAAGGATTTGTTTGTGGATTTTTGTACCAAATTTTTGTTGTTTATGAAATTTTTTAAAAAGATATATTCCCTCTGTCGAATACAATAGGGACATTTGGGATGAGTAAGAGAATTAAGGAATAATAACATTATATTGATAATTGGTACAAAATGTTTCTAAAAGATCAAAATATCCTTACTTTATATAATTATTGTAAAAAAATGAGAATAATTTTGTAAAAGATAGAGGTTGGTTACTAAAAAATGAAATGAATATTGTTTTAAGATTGACGAAAATAACAAAATGAAACTATTATTTTTAGACGTAAGGAGTATATCATATCAATTATTTTTTTATATTATAAAAATTATTTTTTATAATCAAAATATCAAATTAATAATTATTTATATATTAAATAATTAATTTAATTAAAAATTTGTATATTTAAAAACTCAAACTCA
The DNA here is from genome assembly GCF_009805555.1 of Andrographis paniculata. Lineage (NCBI taxonomy): Eukaryota > Viridiplantae > Streptophyta > Magnoliopsida > Lamiales > Acanthaceae > Andrographis > Andrographis paniculata. The sequence goes on from NW_026137588.1 coordinate 1,430,302, forward strand.
ACTCCAGAGTCCAATTCCAAAGTTTAGAATCCATACAAGGACACTTATTTGCACCAAACTCTTTAAATTTAATTATTTGGATTTTATATTTTTTGAAATAAAAAATATTTTTTCTTCTCGCAAAATATTCTATCAAATATTATTTTAATATTAAATTCGAACTAATTTTTTTTCAAATCAAATCTAAATAAACACAGGGTATGCATGTCATAACTACATGTATTAAGTCTCACTGGCAGCGATGAATGTCTTGATGGCGTCAGTTTGCCTCAAGCCAGCAAAAACTAAAACTGCTAAGGAGCGGCGCCAAATTACGTGAGCCCTAAACCGATCCTTCAGAAGCACCTCAGGACATACTTTCATAATTTTGATCAATAGCGCCATGGGTAAGCTTTAGAACATGCTCGTAACATGAAAAGCCAACACACCTGCAAATCACCATTGTAAGAGGAAGAATTTCAGAAGTTCTTTGAAACACTTTCAGATTTTGATTAAGTGGTAATTGGTAAGTTCCAGATCTTGAATTGGTATAGTAGTTGATGTGATTTAAATAGGTGTTGACGTGATATTTTGAATGTAAAATTGACTTTTAGTATAATATAAAAAATAAAAAATAATTATTTGATTTGATATTTTTTAGAGGAAAATTTTTCATGAATAGTGGATTTTTTAAGGTAAATTATATATCTCTCACATGTGTTTTAGTTTTTTAGCATAAAATCCCTTATGATAAAAATATTAGTTTGAATCATTTTATGTTAAAAAGTAAGGGCACATGCCCCCTACCTAACAAAAAAATATAACGTTGTTTATAATAAATGTGGTTGGACCGTTATACCCCTAGGTTTAACTAAATAATTTTTTTTCTTAAATTTACTATGATTCGTTCTTTCATTCCTCTCTAAACCCTCTCTCCCAATTTCTCTCGAGCTAATATTCATCCGCCATCCGCCACCGCCATCTGCTGGAGAAATTTCACCCCATTTGAGTTGGCGTTTCTTAATCTCCCCAATTTTTCTCGTTCGGCACCTGATTTGTAGCTCGCAGGTAAGAATCACCAGCATGAGTTTTTTTTTTTTTTATGTGAAACTTTATAGAAATTATGGATTTGTGGTTCGATTTTGAGTAGAGTTTAAGTTCTTTAACGCTGTTGTTATGATTTTCTTAGTCTTTGGTATTGCAATTTGTGGTTCCATTTTGGTCTTTGTTGCGATTTTCTTAGTATTTGGTGTTGCGATTTGTGGTTCGATTTTGAGTAAGATTTGAGTTTTTTAGCCATTGATTTGTAGTGACAAATTTGAGGATTTTTCTGCATTGTTTGCAGTATTTGATTTGGTCTTGGATGCCCCTTGGATTATTGATATTTTGGAACTTCTTTGCATTTTTTGCGTTAGTTGGAAGGTGTTTGTAGGAACCATGAAACTTATTTGTCGAATTCGTTCAAATGTTCTAAATTGAAAAAAAAAATTATTTATTTTATACATGCATGGGAAACAATGTTAATGCGATGAATAGGAAGACGAACATGAGAATGACGATATAACAATGGGTGATGGGGTGCTAGAGCGCGTCAATCAAGAAGATCCTATTAGTGATTTAATGGGACATGGATGGGTCAGTGTTAGAGAGGATGGGATTACGGAGAGAATGAATACAACACCCAAGCAGAATTTAGGGGCATAAAGTTGTGATGATGAATGCTCAGAACCTTCTGACTTTAATGACAGTGACTTGGAGAAGGTTGCCGAGGAGGAGGATGCCGACGAGTCAGACAATCCCTCTTTTATGTACGATGAATTTGATGGTCCGGATGATGATGATGACATCTTCACAGAGCATGCACAAGAACCACAGGATAAGCGAACCAAAATTAAAATGTTGTTGAGGAGTGTGCATTCTTTTAGGAGATAAAGGAGAAAACGTAATCGAGAAGAAAAACATCACAAGAAATCAAACGTGGAAATATAGGGGAAAAAATGGTACAATGATGCAAGCTTAGATTGCGATCTTGAAGGAGGAAGAATGTCAGACGAGAAAAATACATTGTCTAAGTATGGTGAGTGAGACAAATCTATGGAGATGAGAAGTAATGATCTTTCCATAGATATGAAGTTCCCATCGCGGGGAAAGTTTAAGGAGATTCTGAAGGATTGGGCGGTTTGTAAAGGTTGGACTTGAGATACCCGAAGATGAAAAAACATGTGGTTACCGCTGTTTGCAAAAAGAGTTGTGATTGTTCTTTAAGGGCATTATCTGTAATCCGAGGTCAAATATTTCATATAAAGAAATTGAAAGGAAAACACACGTGCGCACATATGACAACGAACTCCTGGGCAGATTTTAGGTACTTTTATCTATTTTATATTGCATTATAATTTCCCTTTGTCTATATCTTATGTGATCTTGTTTTTCATCATCTTACATCTTTAAATTTAACTATTTTTTATTCAAGAAATGCTTCAATAGTAGTCTTTGTATTGGAGTAAATCATATGTGCTATTTAAATAATGTGATATATATTGTTGATCTTAGCTTGGACTTTTAAATTTGTTCAATAATGCTGGAAAAATATTGTGCTCTTTAAATTTAGAATTGAATATATTTAGGTATGTTTCAACAGACAACCTATGTAACATATTTAGTCTCTGCTGTTTTTTTTTTTTTTTTTTTCAATTTGAAAACATAATAGATTTTTCGGCAATACTTATCTCCTTGTTACATTAACTATTGATTATTATCTTACGATAATATTGCTAATCATGCTGCTATTTTTTCATAGGTACTTGAGGAAAATGATTTTAAAGTATATAAGAAATAACCCCGCGGAGACCATTGAATCTTTAACACGCAAGATCAGGTGAGATGTGGATGTAGAGTCAGTAAGATTGTACGACTACTGGCACACTATTGTGAAGCACAATCCATCAAGCTTATGATTTAACAACACCGGTACTGCAGAGGATGTATTTTTGTTTGAAATCGTTGAATGATGGATTCCGTAAAGGATGTAGGCCACTAGTTGGATTAGATGGTTGCTTCCTCAAATGAATGTATAAGGGACAACTTTTGTCAGCGGTTGGAATGGATGGTAATGACAATATTTACCCGATAGCAATGACATACATAGAGATTGAGAGGTTTGGCAACTGGGATTGGTTTTTAAATTTGTTGTTGAGAGATTTGGGTGAACCTTGAATGGGGGCTTGGGCCTTTATAGGTGATCGACAAAAAGAATTAGTTGAGGCTGTTGGAAAGCATTCCCCGAACACTGAGCATCGAGTCTATGCCACATGTATAATAACTTCAAGAGTAAGTACAAATGTATGGAGTTAAAAATGTTGTTTTGTAAAGCAGCTTCAACTTATAATGCAAACGAGCATAAACTTGCGATGAAAGAGATTTTAAAGGTTGATTCGAAGGTTGGTGATTCAAAGTGTGCGTTTGAATGGTTGGCGGAGATTTCAGAACATCAATGGGCTTGAGCGTATTTGGCTATATTTCTTATTGTGTTATAATATTACATGTATTTCTTAATATTCATTTATAAATACAGCGCAACAAAACTCGAAGAAAGGGAAATTTGCCTATTGAGCAGCAAAATAGGTACTCCACTTGTTTACATTATAATTATATATGTCAAATGACATGCTTCTAAAATTATAAATTGTGCAGAACAGCAACATGACCAAACTTCGAGCGCAAATAATCTTGAAAGCGAAACGAATATAAAATCGCAAGATCAGACCAATACTACTTCAGTTCCAGCCGCTGCCCAGGTATTTTATTATTTTTATTCAATAGTAGTGAACTAAAATATATCAATAAATAAAGGAAACATGATGATTGCATCTTCTCTAGCATGCTCATTTCAAACCACCATTGAAGCGAAAAAAAAAATGCAATAAAAAAATAAAGGTACAACTTTTGAACAACGGAAGAGCGGCTTGACACGAATTGGTGGGACCTCATCGAATGCAAGAGCATCCTCATTCACTACTCAGCTCCATAATGTAAGATTCTTATACAAACCGAGAACCACGACATGTTCGTCAAACCAAAATGGCAACATGGGTTCGGCGCAAAGTTGTTGAAAGACTTATCTTCTGAAATGATGTGTGATGGGTTGGGATTCAAGTTTGATGTAATTATGGTTTAATTTTTGGGGTCTGTAACTATGCGGTGTTTTGGTCCACTTTCTCATAGAGTCTATGATGTTTATGAAATCATTGTTTACTTTTTGGAGTATGCCTGCGCGTTGCCTTTTATGGGTTATTATGCCATCCTTTTTTGTCTAATGTTGGATTCTACCAATGAATTTCTTATGCTTATCTTACTTTTCAACTGGTTAGAATTTATTATGTGTTTTGTTTGCTAATTTTATGGATTTCAATTTTATTAAAGGAATGAATGTCATTGTTGCTACAAGTATTGCTTTCATTATTGTCATTCATTTTTGTTGTTAATGCACAAGAATAAACACCAGCACTTAGTAGGCATACAGGCAACTTGTAGCGGTTGGATATTATATTACTATGATAAGACTAATACATTATTCTTGTTTGTCTAATAATTAAAAAAACAAACCTTGGTAACCAGATTCATGTAGACATGGATTAAAAATTACTTATCAATCATCAAGGCAAGCAAATGCCTGGCAATGCAATTTGGCTAACTAGCCGACAAAAACATAGTCAACAAAACAAATTCATTACAAATGAATAGACTAGAAAAATACATAACTTCATTTTTAACATAGCCAAAATGTTCATAAAATCAACCAACTAAGGTCATCGAAAACTTCGATAACTCTACCATAACAAACAACATACAACTTCTAATACAACATATAACATACGACTACATACCTTTCATTACTTCAAACAACTAATACGAAATAAAACGTACGGCCACATGTCCTAGGATAATGTAACAACTTGATCATATCATCCGCATTACAGTTCAACTTAATCAATACAACACATCCAATTATTACAATAGCAATTAGGATAGACATCTATCTTTTTTCAAAGCGACGCAACTTATTATTCGATTCTTCACATAGTTTGATCAACCGTGCAATATCTTCAACTTCAGGTACTTCCAAATTGAGGATATTCATCCTCGAAACCACTTCAAATTTATCAAACTCATCGACTTTGTGCGAGCTTCCTTAATTCCTTAATGGTGGATTCAAAAGTTTCAATCGACAAAAAAAATTACATCTTCCGAGTTTACAGTTACAAAACAATTTACCTTTAGTATCTTTTGTAGACCCAACGACTTTTATAGAAGCATATCATCCGCATCGACAAAACGGATTCTTATATCTCAAATCCAATTTCCCATTGGTGCTTCTATGCTTCACCTTTGATGAACTACTAGACATAGCTACTTTAATCGAAGTCTGCGGCAGTTATGAAAATCATTTAGCAAATCACAAGTGAAAACAGATCATTTACTACTTTTATCTAAGGCAACCACATTACTGCTTCGATAAACTTTTCTTAAAATGCAAATTAGAAAATACAAAATTATTCATAAAAAGAATTACTGCAATGTGTTTCCAAAATCCACAAAACCTTACATCTTCATAATCAAATACAAATCAATAACACAAGAAGCAATTGGAACTCTAATACCGAATTAACTAATTTCAAGCAAATTTAACATGAAAATCATACGAAATCCACCAATATTTGCATTCCCACATAAAAATTCTCAAATCGATTTCCTCAACTCGACGCAATCACAAAACTTAAATCACAAACAAAAACTTAGATTCAACTAGTACTTGAAGTTTGGATTTAAAAATGAAAAGTTTCCTCTTACTTTGTATTGTCCTCCGTCGCCGATTTTGGAGGAGTCGTCCGTCGTCGCTGGTCAGTCGAGATGAAGCACAACCCTAATCTCGGTCTCAACCTCAGATATTTTAAGAGTACAAAGCGAGGGCATATTAGTCATTTCATGAAGCACACATCTAAATTTATCGACTTATACTCGCCACTACAAAAAAGTTAAAATTTAGCTACAAAAAAAATTCATAGCAAAATATAAGAATTCATAGCAAAAAGGTTTTCGCAACGAAAGTTATTTTGTCACCTATACCGCGTTAGTAAAGATTTTTTATGACAAATATGACCTTCGTAGCAAAAAGTAAGTTTTTTTGCAATGAAACTTAAAAAAAGAGATATAGCTACGAAAATATGATTTTGTAGCTAAAGCTCTTTTGCGATAAAATTAAAATTCATAAAAAAAGAGTTTTAGCAACAAAATATATATAATTTTTTTAACCAAATGGTTTTAGCTATGAAAAATAATTTTGTAGCTAAAATATTTTGCTATGAAATTAGAATTTTCTAGCAAAAATATTTTAGCGACGAAATTAATTTTATAATATATAATTTATTTTTAGCGATGAAATTTATTTTAGAGATGAAATTTATTTTTATTGTTAAATAACACATTTTAACTACAAAAATATTTTGTAGTTAAAAACATTGTAACTAATTAGATAATTTTTTGTAGTGCGCATACAGAATGCGTGATTTCTAATAGCCGTTAGTTAACAAAAATTGAGAGTTTTGCACTAAATTATAAAAAGCACAGATATGTTTGATGTAATTTTAAAAATATAAAGAATTTCTCTCTTTTAAAGTAAAATACAGGAATGAATAATGGACTTTAACCGGATGTTTTTTGAAAAATTCCATAAACAAATACACCCTATAATAAATCTAATAGCATATCTCTTATTTAAAAATATATATATATATTTACAAATTGTGTAAAGTGTACGTTGATTTGTTTAATTAATAGCATAATATAAATAAAAATATATAATATTTTTACCAAATATTATGCTTATAAAATTAATGCAATTAATATTTTTTTTATTAAGATATTAAAACTTTTTTTTAATAATATATCTTTTCTATAATCAAAATTTATAAAGTATGCCTAATAAACTAAAATGTATCATTATAATATATATGATATACATATATATATATATACACTAGCTAGCCCGAGTTCGTGCCCTTAATGTTTTAGATGATACGATTTTTTATAAATATTATATATAATATATATTAATTTTTTTTATTTATCTATAAAAATTAATTGTTCAATACAAATTATTATATTTTATATTATTAATATAATTTTTTATATTTAATATATAAAAAATTATATTTATACAAAAACACAACCCATAATAATATTTTCATTTTTATTTTCCTAGTGTGTATATAAATGTTTGTGTGTGTCGTGTTATCTTGTTGCCCAAGACATCAACATGGGTTAGTTTATTATTTATTATTCATATGATAGTGTCTATATGGGGCCTGCAATGCAATTCACGAATCACGTGAGTGTCACGGGAAACAAAGGCCAAACTTGATACCGACCGACGTGGCATTCTAGAATCTTAGTAAATACTTGTGCCATAAAATTGTACACGTTGCATTATTTCCTAAATAAAATAAAACTCCTTATTTTTTACCTTAGATATTTTTCCCCACTTCTATTAAATAAAAATTAAAAAGATAAAAAAAAAAAAAAAAAATGAAAAATCACACTTAACAACGAATATAGTCGACATCCAACTATGATGCGTAGAGACCCACAAATTTAATTCAATGAAAAGACTAAGTTATATAAGTTTGTATGGCAATATTTAAAAAATACGTCTTTCATTATTGATTGAGTAGGATGGACCGGTAGAGCTGTTAAACGAATCGAGCCGTTTGTGAATTCGACTCGATTCAGCTCGGTTAAAACTCGTTCGTGAATGTTAACGAGTTGAGCCAAATAACATAAACAGGCTCGTTTGATTAATGAATGAGCCCGAGCTTTATTCACGAACGATTCGTTTAAATGATATATTTATTATAAATATTATATATACAAATAAAATTATAATTTATAAATAAATAAAATATTAATTTAAAATACATAAATAAAATCATTTTAAATTTTCTTTATAATTTATATATAAATTTTAAAAAATAAGACAAACGAGCTCAAACGAGCTTAATCGAGCCTAAACGAGCCGAACACGAACACGAGTTCAAACAACAAAAATTCTTAACGAGCTAAGCTCGAACACTACGAACGAGCTCGAAAGCTTAACGAACGAACACGAGCCTTGTTCGCGAACGTTAACGAATACTTAAAATTTTGCTCGACTCGGATCGTTAACAGCTTTAGGAGTGGACAACAAGTTTGGCTAAGCATTGAATTTTTTATGACATGTTATCATTTGTCAAATATTATGACACAATACTCATAGAAAATTACATATGAAAGTACGAAGTGAGTGTCGATTTAAATAAAACATGTATTAAGACAATAGTAGTTTTTAGGACCCAAAATGAAAATAAACATGAGAACAAATGAGATGTAGAGTGTTCTCGTTTCAATAATAGTGTCTAAGCATACGCTGTAGCGAAATAGTTCATAACGCAGTTTAGTACTAGTATGTCCGGCAATGTTAAAAATAAAAAAAAAAATTTAACACAAAAACTATTTTTGCCATATGCAATAACATATTTTAAAAATGGTCAGGTCCTGAATTCGGTAAATTGACTATTTTTATTCATGTAGATGATTGCTAGAATTCTTATTAAGAAAATTCAAAATTTTTGAAAGATTTCATAAAATAAAATAATTAATAAATATTTATTTATTTGATTTTTCTTAAAATCAAATTTTGGTGAATAAAAAATAAATGAGTTAAATGGTAAAATGCAATTATATATATATATATATATATTATACCATATTAGTATTAATATTGGACCGGAAGAGTGAGCTCATACGGTATGATAAAAATAAATTAAAAAATAATTAAAAAAAAAAACCATAAATTTCATCATATTTGTGATTTCTTAATTTATATTGTTATTTTAATTAAAAAAATCTTTATATATATATAATCTATTACTATTATTTTTTTTACTTCCTCTGGATAAATTGTTACATTACTGTTGATACGAGCATTTAGGTAATGTACAATTAGTAAATAATTAAGAAGTGTATTGTTAAAAATAATTATGATATAATGAAAATAATTATACATTAAGATTAAGTTAACTACATAATATAATTAAGATTAAGAAAATTATAATTTATGAAATTTAAAATGTATAATTATATATTTTTTAAAAAAATGACAAATTATATGAGACGGACGAAAGTAAAAAATATGAACAATGTATGAATTACTAATTATGATGAATTTCTTAATTATAATGATCTTATTTTGTTGAACTCCCAATTAAAAAAATTATTTCAATCGGTGGAATGAAAAAAATTATAAATAATTCTAATCTTAGACTTTTGAAAAATAATTCTCTCTTCAAATATGATTTTTTTTTTTTTACAATATTAAATATTTATCTTCTTATTTTTATTTTTATTTTTTTTATCAATTATCTTGTTCTCACCTTATTTGTCCGGAGTCTTTCGACAATAGTGCTCCTTCGCCGTTTTACTTTCGGGAGCATTTTTTCATTTTAATTTATATTAATTCATCATATTTTTTTTTTTACTGATTTTGGATGTGTTTGTTTGGGGGATTGAATTTTAATTCACTATTCATCTCATTTTTCATCTTCAAAAGTATCAAATCAAACATTTATTTTTCATTTTTTATATTATACTAAAAATTAATTTTATATTCAAAGCATCACATCATACAACTATTCAAATTCAAAATTTTTACTATTCAAATCTCAACTCAAAATACAAAACCCCAAACAAAAATAATATAATTCTATCTCGTATTGTTTAATAAATTAATTAATACTTTTATTTATTATTATTGTATTTCATTATCACACTCATCTATAATTTCCAATTTGTTTGGGGGATTTTCCCCAACTTTATTATTCATTTAATTTTTTTTTTCTCCAAAATATCAAATCATAACACCTAATTTTTTATTTTTTATATTATACTAAAAATCAATTTTACATTCAAAACATCGCATCAACACCTATTTATATCATATCATACAATTATTCACATTCAAAATTTTTACTATTCAAATCTCAATCCAAAATCCAATCCCCCAAACAATCACACCAAAATTTACAAAATAGTCTAAATGTTCTAGATTAATTGATCAAATAGTTTTAATGTTCTAAAATATTTTATTAAGATGTTTGAGTTTGAGAAAAATTGGTTATAATTTAATATTAAAATAATATTTGATATAATATTTCGTGAGGAAAAAATATATATATTTTTTAAACAAAATCCAAATAGTTTAATTTGGAGAAACTTGGCAAAATTACACACAATATTAACACTAGTATATTTATTATTATACATTTTTTATTTTATAATAAAAATAATTTTAGTAAATATTAGTTATTAAAGAGTAAACTGTTTTTTTAGTCCCGTAACTGGACCTCCTTATCATTTTAGTCCCGTAAGTGGAGCCTGTCGCAAACTAGTCTCATAAGTGAAAAATTTTCGCTGTTTTAGTCCTCCGGCGCCGGAGATGCCCGCGTGGCTCGCCAAAGGTGACGTGTCCGCCAGGTGTCCCGCCAGGTCAGCGACACCTGGCGGACACGTAGATTTATTTATTTTTTTCAATTTTTTTTTATTTTTTTTTAAATTAAATCAAATTAAAAAATAAAAAATATCTAAATAAAATTTAAAATAAATTAAAAATAAGTTTTAAAAAAATTTAATAAAATAAAAAATAAATAAAAAAATCCACGTATCCGTCAGGTCAGCGCCAGGTGTCGTTGATCTGGCGGACACGTCACCTCCGCGCGAGCCACGCAAGCGTCTCCGGCGCCGGAGGACTAAAACAGCGAAAATTTTTCACTTATGGGACTAGTTTGCGACAGACTCCACTTACGGGACTAAAATGATAAGGGAGTCCAGTTACGGGACTAAAAAGACAGTTTACCCGTTATTAAATTAAAGATTAATCTAACAGCTTAAACTAAATAAGTTGTATTGCATAACTCTTATTGATAATCATTTCTAATTTACAAATGGAACCACATAAGAGCTGACATATGTATTGTTTCAACTAAAATAAATGTTAAATGTGGATGCTATTGTTTTGTTCCTTTGATAAACTTAAAACTGTTATGTAAAATATAAAAATATTATTTTATTTTATTTTATTTTAATGATGTGAGAGTTCGCAACACACTACCATCAGTTAATTTTTACTAGACTATAAAAATACTATGTTGATAATATAATAAATAATATATTTATTATACTCTCACGTTCATTCAAATCTATATCCATTTTTTTTTCGGATTGTCATAAAAAAGAATATTTTCATTTTTTTTAAGTAAAAAATCATTCAATTTTTGTACTATTTTTACTATAAAATGAAAAATTAATAATTATTACTCACTTTTATTAAAACTCGTGTTCGGTCAAATAAGTATGCATTTGCATGATGGAGGAAATAGTATTTTTTAATAATTTTTTTGGGAGTTATGTTAATAAAAGAAAATAATTGAAAAAATAAACATGTGATTTATGTAAAAAATAAATATATAACCTTGATATATAAGTATATTTTTAATTTGATTTAATATTATTATATTCTATAAAAATATACAATCTTAAGGGTGTGTTTGTTTTGGAAAAATTTGGGTTTGGTTTTTTGTTTTTATTTGAATTTTGAAATGAGTTTGAATTTTAATTTTTTTTTGGATTTGGATTTGATTGGAGTTTGAAAATTTTTTATGTTTATTGATTCGATGGATATGAATATATTAATATAAATGTATATTTATTTGTATAATTTAATTATAAATTTATATTATATATATATATTTTTTAAAATTTTTATTTATTTGTATTATAAAAAAATTTATTCTCTACAAAATGACATATATATTGTATATATTTTATTAAATTATAATTACTATAATTTTTTTATATTTATTAAATTTATATTGTATTTTTTAATTTTTTCTTTTTTATTTTTGTAAATTTTAAGATTATTTTATACATTTTACTTTAAAAGATTTTTTAATATAGTTAAATTATGTTAATAATATTATTATAATAGTAAATTACGTATAATATTTATAATACTAAAGTTAATAGAAAAAAAAAACCATTAATTCGATTAAAATAACAAATACTACTGCATTAATTAATTACTCCATCATAAAAATAAAATAAAATAAAATAAAAAAGAAAAACAAAATGGCGGTGAGGTGCACGCTCCCCACTTTGGTTGGAAACTCAGAAATAGGTATGTTGACATAAAATAGAATGCCCAAAGCATAGCATAGCATATACACGCAGCAGCAGCCGCCGCCATCATCAACCCTTGCTCACCTCTCTGCATCTTCTTTCAATCAATTTGGTACCTTTTCTTTCTTTTTTGGTCTTATAAATACTTGTATTATCTTTCTCGGCTGCCGGAATTCCGCCATATTTACGGTATTTGTCTCGTTATTTTACTCATTTTCTTTTATTAACTTTGTTTTTTTCAAAAAATTAACCCCACAACCATTTTGAGATGCAAAGAGTTTATGAGTTCTAGTAGATGTTGGATTTGAGTTACACCGGGTGCTGTGGTGCTCGTATAGTGGTTATCGGTTTGTCATTGGATATTTGGTTAGATTCATGTTGTAATTGATTGTCGGTAAAATGACTTTGTTTTTGGGTGTGATCGTAGTTAGTTTTGATTTAGACTTGGGGCTTTTCGTTTACCATTTACCACAAAACTAACTCTCTTTTTATTTGAGGAACTTTTGATTGATTTGTTGGGATATTTTTTTATTTTTTATTTTTTTTGTGTTTAGACTAATAGTTGTTTTTGTGTTTGGATATGAATGAAAATATTGAAATTGAAGACATGTATAGCTTTCAATCGATGTCTCCACTCAGAATTCAAAATAATGGCAATGAACTTGATGTTCATGTACACCTAAAATTGTTTGTTTGTGTTGTTTTGGAAGTAGTAATAAGTTGAATTGAAAATAGTTGATTTATGTTTTAAATGAAATTTTGGTTTTGGGATTCGATGTATGTGATTCTTTATAGAAAAAAGCACACATTTGATCCCTTGTATGCTCAGAGTAATTTTTCAAGGTTTGCTTCGACAAAAGTACTCGAAATCATTTCTATTGATGAGATAATACTTGGGAAGCATACATTGACTAGTTGCTTAAATTTTGTCCCCAAAAATTGCTGAGAACTACTCTTTATCATTTGTTATACTTCTGTATTTCAAGAAAGCTAAACTACACAATGACTATAGCATATCTATGAATGTTATCGTTGCAGTATATGTATCAAAGGCAGGTAGAAATATGGCTGCTGTACGATGTTCCCTTTTCTATTTCCTTTTAGTCTTTAGCGTTGAAAGAATTTGTGTTTATATGTCGAAGAGTAGTCGTGGTTTATGCTTTAGTACATTCTCGCTTGTTGTCAGACTCACTTGGTGTTGCCAAAGATTTATTCATTTTCAGCCTTTGCTTTTGGCTATAGGTTATATATTCACTTAGTTTTTTGTCTATCGATTTTAGCTATTTGTGTGGGTAGATGGATTGCCCTTACGTCCCTTCGCCACAAATAAAAATTACCGTCTAGAAAGAGAGTTTTGGAGTTTTGAAAAATTTCGAGAATAGTAAAACTTTGATCAGATGTTTTTGAAAAAATTACTGTAAATGAATAGTATCAAAAGTTTCAAAAAGAATTTCTGCAAATATATTGGAAGTTAATAGTAACCTTCTATTTGGACTGCTCTTTCTACAGCAAATGTTGCGGTCAAAGCATCTCGGTACATTATCTCAGTCGGCCAGATCCTTTTTCTTAAACGGGTCGAGATGTGCAGCCGATGGAAGTTCGTGCACTTGCTCGGAAGACGAGACTTGTATTTCTAGAAGACCTCTCGGAGCAAATGTTCATAACTCTCGACCATCGGCGTCGTTGCTTCCGAAATCTTCAGTTGAAGTTAGTTCAGCTAATTTGATTCATACCGGGAAAGAAGTAGCTGTTCGGAGACCCGAAAACATTTCCATCGCCGATGGAACCTGCTCGTCGAGCAGAGCCGATCCTGTTCTTAGCAATGTGGATGAATCTGGTGCGAGTAAAATGAGCTGCTCGTCGTCGCCTCCCTTAGCTGACCAGTTTGTTAAGGCGGGCATTGCCGCAGTTGGGCTTCTATCAGATTTAGTAAATTATAAAATCCCGATGACTTCCGGGAGCGCGATGCTCAACCCGTACCCGAACTCGATGGTTGATGGCACGAAGTCAATTTCTAACATCAGATCGGTGAATGTCCGAGCCTCTAAAAAGGATAAGGTAGGCGTAGTACCGTCTGGCGAGCCGGTTTCGGGTTCAAATTCGAATTACTCGAGCGTCTCTTGTGCTACAAAAGGAAGACCTGTTAAATCGGTTCCTTCGACGCCAAAATCGTCAGGAAATGAACCGAACAAGGCACCCGGAAATTGTGTGGAAGCTCATGAAGTCGGCGGCGATCGAAAAAGGTCAGTCCCTCGTCGACCAAGATCTTACCAAAACCGGGCCGCGCCAAATCCATCGGAAGGGAGATTAAGCGTTAAAAACTCTGACGCCCGCTCGACAAGACCGACGGGAGTAATTCCTCGAGCAGCTCCGGTGGCTCGGCAATATTTGAGCGTGAGTTCGGTCGTCGAGCGCGTTTCTCGGATTCTCCATCAGTTCAATTGGGGCAGTGTTACCGAAGAGGCTCTGAAGAATCTCGACTTCTTGCCCGACGCCTTCCAAGCGAACCAAGTCCTCAAGCAGCTCCAAGATTACCGAGTCGCCGTCGGGTTTTTCTATTGGTTGAAACGGCAGCCTGGATTCAAGCACGACGGGCATACGTATACGACGATGGTCGGAATCCTCGGCCGAGCCCGGCAGTTCGGGGCGATCAACAAATTGCTCGGTGAGATGGAGAACGACGGATGCCGGCCGAACGTCGTCACCTACAACCGTCTTATCCACAGCTACGGTAAAGCCAACTACTTGAGCGAAGCTATCGGCGTTTTCGATCAGATGCAGAAGATAGGCTGCGAACCCGATCGCGTGACATACTGTACGTTAATCGACATCCACGCGAAAGCCGGGTTTCTCGACGTGGCGATGGATATGTATCGGAGGATGCAACTAGCCGGGCTGTCGCCGGATACGTTCACTTACAGCGTAATCATCAATTGCCTCGGGAAAGCTGGGCACTTGGCGCCCGCCCACAAGCTGTTCTGTGAGATGGTCGAGCAAGGGTGCACGCCGAACCTCGTGACGTACAACATCATGATTGCGTTACACGCGAAGGCGAGGAATTACCAGAGCGCGTTGCGGGTTTATCGGGACATGCAGAATGCTGGATTTGAGCCGGACAAGGTGACCTACAGTATAATCATGGAGGTTCTCGGACACTGCGGCTTTCTCGACGAAGCCGAGGCTGTTTTTATTGAGATGAAGGAGAAGAATTGGGTTCCCGATGAGCCCGTCTATGGTCTTCTCGTCGATTTGTGGGGGAAAGCCGGGTATATCGATAAGGCGGGGGAGTGGTATCAAGCGATGCTTGCGGCGGGACTACGACCGAACGTCCCGACGTGTAATTCTCTCCTTAGCGCGTATCTGAGGGTCCACCGTCTTCATGATGCCTATGATTTGCTTCGGAGTATGGTCGATTTGGGGATGAACCCGTCGCTGCAGACGTACACGCTTCTTCTCAGTTGCTGCACCGAAGCGAGAGAATCGCTCAACATGTCGTTTTGCTGTCGGTTGATGACGTTGACGGGACACCCGGCGCATACGTTCCTGTCGTCGATGCCATCATCGGCCCCCGATGGGCAAAATGTTCGGGACCACGTTAGCACGTTCCTCGACATGATGCATAGCGAGGATCGGGAGAGTAAACGGGGGCTTGTCGACGCCGTGATCGATTTCTTGCACAAGACGGGTCTGAAGGAGGAGGCCGGGTCGGTGTGGGAAGTCGTCGCGCAGAAGAACGTCTATCCCGACGCCGTCAAGCGGAAAAGCTCGAGCTACTGGCTCATAAACCTGCACGTCATGTCGGACGGGACCGCCGTGACAGCGCTGTCCCGAACCCTCGCGCGGTTTCGTAAGGAAATGCTCGTTTCGGGGGTGTCGCCGTCGCGAATCGATATCGTGACTGGGTGGGGCCGGAGGAGTCGGGTGACGGGAACGTCGCTCGTGAGGCAGGCCGTCGAGGAGCTGCTCAGCGTTTTCCGGTTCCCGTTTTTCATGGAAAACGGGAACTCGGGATGCTTTGTCGGGTGCGGGGAGCCTCTCAACCGGTGGCTGCTGCAGCCGTGTGTCGACCGGATGCACTTGCTGTAGGTTGCCACGGCGAATTTTGGCGGGTTTCGGGTCGGGTTTGGTCGGGTCGGGATGTTGTGTGTGTCTGTATGTTTCTTGTGACTTGGATTGATTTAAGTTTATAAGTGTTGTTATTTGTTAACTGCTTAGCCATTTTTTGATTTGAATGCCTTTGTTTGTTTAAACGACAGATTGTTTGTTTTCCTTTTTCAAAGTTTTGGGATTTTGAAAGTTTGAAAAGAATTAAAAGCTAATATTGATTGATATTTTGTGAAAAAAAAAAAAAAAGTATTTTATGTGATTTTTTAAAGTTAAATGGTGTTAGTCTTTAAAATTGTTGTGTAAACAAAGTATTAGGGTATGTTCTTTTTGTATTTTTTTTCGTATGTATATATTTAAAAAATATTACATATATTCATTATTTTTATATTATATGTATAATTTTATTTATTTTACAAAATAAACACATTCTAGTTTTGACGTCAAGAAAATTTTATATATTACTTTAGTTACGGTGCTGATTTTGTTAAGTTAATCAATCTACTTATATTTATAAAACAATAGGACATATTATCTTCATTTACAAACTCTTATTTAGAATCTTCAATAACTACTGTCTTTCTTTTTTTATATATATTATATAAATTTTACTTTTTTTTACTTTTTTTTATTTATTATTTATAATATATATTTTATAACAAGGGTAAATTTGTCAATTTATAAAAAAAATAATAATTATCTAAAAAAATCGTTCAAATATACTTTAGAATAAAATAAATTAAATTGAGAGAGTATTTTATATCATATTATATAAGTATATTTAACATATTATATGGTTACATGTACCACATTATATAATAAAATGCAACATAATATGTTATGATTGTAGTATAACACAACAATACGAGTTAAATAATAAAAAAATATTTTTTATTTTTTATTTTTAATTCAAATTTGACTATTCATTATTTTTTTAAGCAAATATTAAGTTTGTTCACTCAGTATTTTTCAATAAAATAATTCTTTATAAATATAATTTAAAAAATAAAATATACACAAATTAATATGATATATATCATCCATGAATCAGACTTTGTGAACAAACTGATTATTAATTCTTTAAATTATTATGAACAATATATTTAATTTATATAATTTTGTTGCACTGTGCGAATTTTGTTTCTAATATATTTAATATCTTCTCAATTAATCTGTAGCAGCTAGAAAAGATGTAATTGATCGGTAAATAATTTTATTCAAATAATAAATTTCAATTTTTTCTCTAAAAATATATATGTTCTATTATATATTCCTCTTTATATTATTTTATATTTATAAATTATATACAACTTTATTAATATGTAATAAATATAAAAAAAGAAATTGAGTAGATATAATAATTACTCCCTCCGTCCCAAAAGATTTATTTTGTTTTTCTATTTTCGTTCGTCCTAAAACAATTTTCTTGTTTTCTTATTTAGTAGCCGTGGTCCCCACTTTATAACAAAATTATTCATACTTTTCCATACTATCATGCATTTTAGTCATTTACATTCTATTTTACATTTACTTTCAATTAAATACTATTATTCCTTAATTCTCGTGTTAATTCTCAATAAGGCACCTCTTTTGGGACGGAGGGAGTACATTGGATGTTCTCTTAAAAAAGTTACCTTCAATATAAAATATAATTTTTAATTAACGATACTACTTCTTTCCGTACGGTTAAAAAATGTCATTTACTTTTTAAGTATTAATCTTTTAATATTAATTATTATATCAAGATATAATACAAATTAAAAATAAAATTACAAAAATATTTTAAGTAGTAGTGTCTTATAATAATAAGAAAGACATTTGTAAAAAAAAATATTATACAAATATAAATATTTTTTTAATAATAAGTAGGCAAAATATAAATATGACTTTAGAGACATGAGTATATTTTTCATAACTCACTTAAAAACACTTCAAATTACTTCAAATTGAAACCTAAACAAACACACCCTATATTTGTTTGTGAACACATTAGACTGCACTTTTAATTTCATGTTTTATGTGTTAGGTGGGATGTGATTTGTCCTAATTAGTACATTAATTTATCTGAAAAAATTAATACAACCAATGAGTGTGCTTGTTTTTTATTTGAGAAAAATTATACTCCCTTTTGTTCTTTAGCTTATCTATCAATATATTTTTTATTTTATTTTATTTAAATATCTATTTTTTTTAGTAATTATATTATTTATTTAACATTACAAATATTATTTCAATTTATAATATATTATACAAATACTATTATATTTATATCATACAATACTAATAAAATTAATTTAATATTTTTACTTTTATTTCTACTCCGTTCCAATATTTCCAATATAGTATGATGAAAAAAAAAAAATGACGGTCAATATGTTCAATTTCAATGTATTTATTTTTTATTTTAATAAAAAATATTCTTACATTTTATATAATATTATATACAATATTATAGCAAATATATAAATTTAAAGATAAAATTATTTTTTTATCTTTATATTATACTATTACTTATAAAATATTAATTATTATTTATGTCATGTAAAAAATACAAATACTAATTTTTACAAAATATTATTTAAATTAAAATTTAAATAAAAAATCTCAATGTGAAATAAAAACGAAAAGGAGTCCAATCAACAACGCAAGGAGAAAAATGTAATTACGGAATATATTGTAGGCCGATTCGTAATTAAGCAGCAGTGCAGTGGTATTTATAATTTATACGGTAGTATAAAATAAAAACGTATGTGAGTAAATTCGATGTATTTTAGGCCCAAAGGCAAAAGCCCTCTTTCCCTTCCCCCTTCCCCTTCATCTTCCCACTCCCTCTCTCTGCTCTCGCTTCGCTTCGCTAAACGGGGTAGGTTGGTGTGTCTCGCTCTCCGCATCCACACCCACACCCAAATCCACCATCTCTGCGTCGATATACGTCAATCGGAGAATAACGCCCTCGCCTCGGATTGTTATCCTCCAAGATTTCGGGGTAAATCTCTCAATATCTGCATTTAATACACGATTTTGGTTCTGATTCGGGCAGGCTCTATGTGTGTTGTGTGTAGATTCGATAGCTCTGGCTATTGGATTTATGCATGCAATTAAGTAGGGATTGGGGAATCTGGTATGGGGCACAAGAAGCGGAACGTCGCTCCTCGCTCCAGGACGTTGCAGTCTCCGTCTTCTGCGGACGCTGGGGTTCCGAACCCCGACCAGTCGCCGGACGCGGCGTTGGCGACTTTGGAGGCGGCGAGGGATTCGGAGGGGAGTAGCAATGCAAACTCTTTGTCTTCTTCTTCTTCTTATGCTGCAGTGAAGACTGATTGTGACCGGGCGCTCACGGCTTGGCGGCGGGGAAACCACACCAAAGCCCTTAGATTGATGAAGGATTTGTGTTCGAAGCACGAGAATTCTCCGCACCTGGCCTTGATTTACCGCGTTCAGGGTACTGTTTTGGTGAAAGTAGCTTCTATTATCGATGACACAAATTCCAAGCAGCGGCATTTGAAGAATGCCATTGAGAGTGCGAGGAAGGCGGTAAGTCTGTCTCCTAATTCTATTGAGTTCGCACATTTTTATGCAAACTTGCTGTATGAGGCGGCCAATGATGGCAAGGAATATGAGGAGGTTGTGCAAGAGTGTGAAAGGGCTTTGGCGATTGAAAATCCTGTGGATCCTGCCAAAGAGAGTTTGCAAGATGAGAACCAGCAGAAGATATCTACTCCTGAGGCGCGAGTTGCTCATGTTCAAAGTGAGCTCCGTTCATTAATCCAGAAATCAAATATTGCATCTATTTCTACTTGGATGAAGAATCTGGGCAATGGGGACGAGAAGTTTAGGCTGATTCCGATCCGGAGGGTGCCTGAGGATCCCATGGAGCTGAGATTGGTTCAAGCAAAGAGGCCAAATGAGATTAAGAAGGTGGCAAAGACACCCGAGGAGAGGAGGAAGGAAATTGAGGTGAGAGTGGCTGCAGCTCGCCTATTGCAGCAAAAGTCAGAATCGTCTCAGTTGAGCAATAATGGAGATGAGAGTAGTAACAGTAGCAAGGGGGTGGATTCTGGTCCTGGATCTGGCCATAGAACAGGAGAAAGAAGGAGAAGTGGAAATGTGAGGAAAATTGCATCTGCAGATGAGAGGATAGATTGGGTCCGATCATATTGGAATTCGATGATTTCGGATAGGAAAAAGGAATTGCTAAAAATTAAGATATCAGATCTAAAGGCTCATTTCAGTTCATCAAAGGATGGGTCACTGATTGAAGTTCTCAATGAAGCTTTGTCTTTTGGGGAAGCACATAAAGTGTGGAGGTTTTGGACATGCTTTCGGTGCAATGATAAATTTGCTGATGCTAATTCATTCATGCAGCATGTTGTGCAGGAGCATATGGAGAATTTGCTTCCCAAACTGCAGTCAATCTTGCCACAAAATGTGGAGAATGAATGGGCTGAAATGCTTCTTAACTGCTCCTGGAAACCCTTGGACTTAAATGCTTCGATTAGGATGCTTGAGAAACAACACCCGAAGTCTAACATACCTGATGGATCGTGTCAGAGATATGGAGGAGACAATTTGATACAACGTTCTGTTGTGACTAACTCTGAATTGGAATCAAATTCATCACCTCAAGACAAGAATTCTGGTGATAAATGCAATGGTAATGCTGATGACAGCAGACAGTTTGATGATGTGGAATGGATGGACTGTGATGGAGATAATAATTTGAAGGAAAGCGTACTTCATGAAAACTGGCCTGTTTCTGATGACCTAGACCGCTCAAAGCATTTGGAAAAAATCCATGCTATTTTCCAGACACTTATCAGAAACAAGTGTTTGGCATCAAGCCACCTAACCAAGGTTGTGAACTTTGCGGTGGAGGAGCTCCAGGGTATAGGTTGTGGTTCACAACTTTACTCCTACATCAACCAAACTCCTCTGTGCATCTGTTTTTTGGCTGCAGAAGAGCTCAAGAAAATCCTGAAATTTTTGCAGGAAATTGCTCAGTCTTGTGGATTAAATCGTTATTCAGATAAAAGTACTGGGGGAGAAGATTTAAACACTGATAAACAGGGTGTTGATACTACAGAAAAGATCATTTTCAGCCAAGATGCTTCTTTTCTGGTGCTTGATGAGAAATTTCTTCCCTGCAAGACCCCACAGTACTCATCTGAAATTTATGCTCTATCTACTTCTTCTCATATCAGATATGAGAATGGCATTGTTCTTGATTCAGATGCATTATTGTCCTGGATATTTAAGGGTGCTTCGAGTGGTGACCAGTTGGCATCCTGGAAACATACAAAAGAGGAGAAAACACAGCAAGGCATGGAAATCCTCCAGCTGCTTGGAAAGGAATCTTCTCATTTGCAGAATTTGTGTGAAAGAAAATGTGAACATTTAAGCTATGAAGAGGCATTGCAGGGTGTAGAGGATCTGTGTTTGGAAGAGGGAAAGAAAAGAGAACATATGGTTGAATTTACCCGCCAAAGTTATGACACGGTCCTTAAGAAAAGGCGGGATGAACTTTCCGAACATGAACGTGAAATTGGAGCTTTCAGCAACAGATTTGAGTTAGAGGCAGTGTCAAATGTTCTTAAAGATGCAGAATCTTTAAACATAAACCAATTTGGTTTTGAGGAAACATATAGCGGTGTTACATCACATCTCTGTGACCTGGAATCGGGTGAAGATGATGACTGGAGAACAAAGGACTACCTCCATCAGCTGGACTCTTGCATAGAAGTTGCTATACAGAGACAAAAAGAACAAGTTTCTATTGAGGTTTGACATAGTAGTTCTTCCTTTACTGATTTATGTTGGATTTGTATGTTGAAGCTGTATCTCACATTTATCCGCATTCAGATCAGTAAAATAGATGCAAGAATTATGCGAGCAGTTGCAGGAATGCAGCAACTTGAGGTTAAGCTTGAGTCAGCATCTTCTCATGATTTCCGTGCAATCCTAATCCCTCTAGTTAAATCATATATGCGGGTCAGTATATTATTGAACTCCATTTCCTAGTACATTACCATCTTATCCTTTTGCATTTAATGACAAGCTGGAATTCTACAATTACTGTTATTCTAGGCCCGATTGGAGGATCTGGCAGAAAAAGATGCTACTGAAAAATCTGATGCTGCCAGGGAGGCATTTTTAGCTGAACTTGCACTTGATTCTAAAAGGGGTGCTGGTGCTGTTGATAGTTCGAAACACATGCATGAGAGGACAAAGGACAAGAAAAAGAGTAAAGATAATCGTAAAAGCAAGGAGTTGAAGGTTTGAAGCTTATGATTGAACCTAGCCGTTGTTTGAAACAATTAGATACACATTCTTCCCAATTTTAGTTTTTCTCAAATGCTGGTTTTTACTACTGCAGATTGCTGATAGTGATGAATTGCAAGATCAGACTGCTGAAGGGATGTATGTCTCTCTTTCTATCTTGAAACACACCACTTGCATGCACAAAGTACTTTGTATTTTATATGAACTACATTATGTGCAATGTTTTAAGCTTCTTTTTTTTTTTTTTTTTTTTTTTCTGAAGCCAACCTCCTCCTTATTTGTCTTTGAGCTTTCATCATGATTGGGACCTATGTTTTGTTGGGAACCTAATGCCGGAGAAGCTGCTAATTTCATCTCTCCTATGGTTTCTTGCTAAAATCCATCTTCTATTTTGGTAGATTATATGTCTGGGCTTTGATCCTTCAGTGAACTAAACCTGTAATTCTTTCTTTCAATATGACCTCACTCGTCTGTCGCCTTAATTTCTTTCGTTATATCGTTCAACAATATTCTATCAGGGTTTATTTCTCCATTACTTCAGTGTGCTCATGACAGTGTTTCAAGCAATTGCACTTTGGATTAAACTTTTGAGTTGGTGCAGTTTAAGATTGAGTTCCATTTCTTATGCTGGGATATTTAAAGATTCCAGCAATCTAGGAAACTAAAAGCAGTGTAAAGATAGAATGTTCTTGACACAAATTTATTATTTAGGTAGTCTTGATTGGGACCACTAACTTATTGAATAAAATATCCTGGCTTCTGGTTTCACACCTCAGATCTGTTTGGGTGAATGTTTAATTTCCACCTAGGAGATCTGCTGAGACGGACAATCTATTATTTTGTTACTGTTGTGCACTTCTTGCAGAGTTCTTTCTCTCTTTGGTTATTTACTAATGGTTTTCCTCTGAGATTTATATTTAATATAAAACTAATGTTGCTTCAGATCACATGAAAATGGACAAGATGAGGATGGTCTAGGTTCTGGATTTGCTATCCCTGGACCTGATGATGCTTTACAACTTCAGGAGGAAGAATACAAACGTAGAATTGAACTTGAAGCTGAAGAGAGAAAGCTTGAAGAAACTTTGGAATACCAAAGGCGCATAGAAAACGAAGCAAAAGAAAAGCATCTGGCTGAGCAACATAAAAGATATTCAAAAGCTAGCGATTATGCAGAAACAATTATTATGGCAGATGCTAATTTGAGTCACTGCAATGACAGCAAGCATACTAATCAACAATTAGCAAATATGAAGGTTATACATGCTCTTTTCTAATTTTACCCCTCGCGTGATTTCCCACAAAGAAAGTTGCTGCCCCCCCCCCCCCCCCCCCCCCCCGCCTTTTTTTTCTTCTCTCTCTTGAAAGTTCAAAAAGTTTATGTAAGAAAAGAAATCAATATTTACATGAGGATGTGTAATATGACATTTCTGTAGGTACCCTCCATGCTCAAGGATGGAGTTACCAGGGTTTTGGAGGAAACACCAAAGAATACTGCAAATGGGGATATACCGAGGATTGGTATCATTTTATTTCATGAAAATATATTTATTCAGCCTTTTGTTGATATTCTTTTTGTATAACATAATCTGATATGCAGTGTTGTACATCCTTTTTGGCAGGCTTACAAAATGAAAATATTCCCCAGGATGATGGATCTTTTACTGATCGACGACCGGGACGAAGAGGCAGGAGAAACAGAGTTCCAAACAAATTGATTGATGGAAAGTCTCTAACCGTGACTGCAGACAAGGAAGATAAGGATCCTAGTAGATCTGCATTTGATCAAAATTCTCATGATGGTAGAGGTGCGTACCTGTAAACAAGTGTACATAGAGTTTTTCATTGAGATGAATCAATAGTTTTTCTTTGATATATTGGTATCTTGGTTGTGAAAGAATGTGCTTTTTGCTTGGACTAGCGAGGAGCTGTTAATATTGTTACATGCTTTACTGTTGGCTAATGGCTCATGTAGCCAATCGAGTTTTTGCTTTTCCTATGCATGATTTCTATTCTTTTCTTTCTATGTTGGTCTAAATATAGTATCCATCCAGAACTCATTCTGGTGGTTGTGGACCCATGTCTTTATATGGAATCTGTTCATGTCTTGTGAAAGCATGTTGGTAAGTCTTTGCTATATCCATCCCAAAGTTCTGTTGATTTCAATAAGCCAAAAGTGTGATGACTGCCCCTCTTTTTTTCAACCATAGAGTTAGTTATGCAAGTGTGATCTTTTGCTTCTCTTACCTGACTGAATGGATTATTAATACCTCGGAAGCAGTCACTGTGGATATTTGAATCTTGCCATAACTTGTATGACTGTTTGCAAAACCTAGAGGTTTTGAATAGTTTCTATGCGATACCAATTGTATCAACTGGTTGTATTTCTGGAAAAATCAGCTACTCCTATTCTGATGCTGGGACCTTGTGGCTAATGTTTTATGTGGTGAGGTTGATAAAGTTTTCCTAATCTAGGCAATCAGTTTACCCCTTCCTTATCCTCAGATCACCCTGTCTATCAGTTGCGGCGCTCTATTCCACTGATTACATTTTTGTT
Source organism: Andrographis paniculata (assembly GCF_009805555.1). Classification (NCBI taxonomy): domain Eukaryota; kingdom Viridiplantae; phylum Streptophyta; class Magnoliopsida; order Lamiales; family Acanthaceae; genus Andrographis; species Andrographis paniculata. The sequence continues at coordinate 1,455,488 of NW_026137588.1, forward strand.
TGTGGTCATGTAACTGATTATATTATGCTGTAATGAAGTTAATCCTTTTATTTAAAATTTTGTAGATAATGAAGAAAAAACATTGAAACAGATTCATGTGGAGGAAGAAGATGAAGAAAGGTTCCAAGCAGACCTTAAGAAAGCTGTAGACCAAAGCCTTGGTATGTTTTTTTTCCTGTGTGTGCTTATATTGAGGGGAAGGGGGAGGGGTGGTTTCGGGAATTCGGAGTTCAATTCTTTTTCTTCCGTATTAATTGGATTTTGGGTTTTGTCCCAAATTTATTATTCTGATATCCTTTTTATGATGTCAAATGATTTCTACCATTTTATTCAAGTGGAACTGAAATAGCTAAGCTTTCACTGCCCTTTTAAGTATCTCATGTAAAAAATATACTGTGTAAAATCATCCAAAGCTTCAATTACAGTGCAGTGAGTGCATTAATTTTGTATAGAAATGAGATGATTAAGTATCTCATGTAAAAAATATACTGTGTAAAATCATCCAAAGCTTCAATTACAGTGCAGTGAGTGCATTAATTTTGTATAGAAATGAGATGATTTGAGCGGGATAAACTTGCCCGTTGCTTGTCATTCAGTGTGCTCAACAACTAATAGATATTTGTCCTTGGTGTTCTTATCAAGAAAATATCATACACTTATTACTATTTTTTACTTCATGCTGCATGAAAGATGCAGAAAAGTAGTGCTATTTGTTGTGCGTTCTAAGTTAACCTGAATGTTTCTTCAGTAGCATCTACAAAACTGTGTATATTGAGTGAACTTTTTCAGTTCCCACCTCAAAAGATTATGGTCAGCACGTGCCAGCTATATTAGGAAAATGAAGTTCCTATATCTGACATATGATCTGTCTTCATTTTTCCACATTTTGGTTTTGCATAGATTACATGTATGATGTATCAAAAATTATTACACCTGATGTTGGATTGGGCAATATATAACCAGGAAGTTTTAGAAGTGGGTGTTTATATATTTCTGATGTGGTTATAACAGAAGATGGTAATGGAGTGGATGTGTACGGGACTGGGCTAAAGAACGAAGTTGGGGAATACAACTGCTTTCTTAATGTCATAATCCAGGTTGAAATTTTAAGCCTGTTGCTCATTGATGTTTTGTTGATAGTTCCTCTCACACATTTGCCTTTGTTATCATACAGTCATTGTGGCACTTGAGACGTTTCCGGGAGGAATTTTTGTGGAGATCATCAGAAGTACATGTTCATGTTGGTGATCCATGTGTTATATGTGCTTTGCGTGGGATCTTTGTTGCTCTTAGCACATCATCAAAGGATAGCAAAGGAGAAGCTGTTGCCCCTACCTCATTGAGAGTTGCTTTAAGCAATTTGTATCCTGATAGTAATTTTTTCCAGGAGGTAACTCTGTAAATACTTATCTTTCTGCTTTGTTGTCGGTGGGACTAATATATTGTAAAATGTGATAGCTTTCCTGTAATACCTTTTGAGCATGGAAGTTCTTGCAACATATTATATAATTGCGGTAATCTTGTAGGGTCAGATGAATGATGCCTCTGAAGTGCTTGGGGTAATATTCAATTGTCTCCATCGGTCGTTCGCTGTTGCATCCGTTGCGTCTGATACAGAATCCGATGATAGTGACAGTGCAGGCTCCTGGGATTGCAAAAATGCTTCCTGCATTGCACATTCGATATTTGGAATGGACATATTGGAGAGAATGAATTGCTACAACTGTGGGTTGGAATCCAGATATCTGAAATACACATCTTTCTTTCATAACATTAATGCCAGTGCTCTAAGAACAATGAAGGTATGTCTTCTTTGCTAGAAGTATCCATATTCTACCTTATTCTTGTATAGTTCTAGTTGGTTATATACTGCACGTATTGATCTATAATTTCTGCAAAATGGCTGACATGTGGTGACTTGCATCACTATTTAGGTTACGAATCTGGAGAACTCCTTCGATGAACTTCTGAATCTTGTTGAAATGAACCACCTGTTAGCTTGTGATACAGAGGCTGGTGGATGTGGGAAGCTCAACTATATCCACCACATTCTCTCCAGTGCACCGCATGTTTTCACTGCAGGTGCCTTTAACTACCAATTTAAATATTTTATTTTGTTTCAAAATTTTTTTTCCCTCATGTTATTTCATCTCTGTTATTCTTGTGAACTGTGCATGTGCCCTCGTAGTTCTGGGATGGCAGAATACTTGTGAGAGTATTGAAGATATAAGAGCCACATTATCAACTTTATCCACTGAGATTGATGTCAGCATCCTGTACCGGGGTCTTGATCCACAAAATAGACATTGCTTGGTTTCAGTGGTATGCCTACCTGATCTTGTTTAATTTGAAGTTTGTTTTTATATATGAAATATTCTTGAGAATTCCAAAATATTCGTAATTGAGTGCCTGAATTGTTCTAATTTTTGCAGCAAAAGTAGGTACTAAACTGAATTTTGAATAGTCGAACCTGGGCCATCTACTCTGCGTGTGTGTTGTTAGTTAGGTTCTTTTTATTCATACATTTATTCTACATGAAAGTGAAACAACCTTGAAATGTTGAGAAAAGGCAGCAGTTTTACTTAGGAAACTTATTCATGATCTGCGGCTGTTACACTTTGGGTGTGTTTGTTTGAAGGATTTTGGTGGATTTCCACTATTCATCCAATTTTTTCCCCCCAAAAACATCAAATCAAACACCTATTTTTCATTTTTTATATTATACTAAAAATCAATTTTACATTCAAAACATCACATCAAACCCTATTTATATCACATCATACAACTATTCAAATTCAAAATTTTTACTATTTAAATCCCAACTCAAAATCCAAACCTCCAAACAAACACACCCTTTATAAATCGAATAGTTTTTAGTTTTGCCCTGATTGTGTCTTTTAGTGTTGTAGAACCGGTGTCTAATGCTGCAAGTATGAGCTCGTCTTATTAGTAGCATAAGACTGAACACTAAAAGACTGTTTGTCGTGCATTTTATTTAATATGGAATCAGATGAGATGCAACTCAATCTTTTAAAAAATCTTATCCATTATCCTTCACCTTCCTCTCGATCTAATTGGATGTTGATATCTATCAGACTGCTCCCCTCATCTTTTGCTTACGCATATCTTCTTTAATAGTGCATTTCGTAATTCAGTTGAGTTTCTAGCTTCTATATTCACTAATTCTGCATTCATTCCAATCTTGTTTTTACCTCGAAGAACTTGCACAAAATCATAAGCCAAATACATGGACGATCGCCTCTTATATGATAAACTTATAAACATTCTTCTACTTGTTAGTGTTTAATCGAGTAAGGCATAGTAGAGCTGTTGATTTCGAACTCTGAACCTTGTGTTGTCAGGTTTGCTACTATGGGCAACACTATCACTGTTTTGCCTACAGTCACGATCATGGGCAGTGGATCATGTACGATGACAGAAACGTGAAGGTATGCTGTTCTAAGATTCTCCAGATTTAATTCGAAACATCTCAATTCCTTTTGTTCCGTGCTTTATACATATATATATATATATGTTTTGTTACTACCAGGTAATTGGTGATTGGAACGATGTTCTAGCAATGTGTGAAAAGGGGCACTTACAACCCCAACTCCTTTTATATGAAGCTGTAAACTAGTATTACACCTAGTTGCTACTAAAAGAATTGAGCTAATCATCTTGCCTGGATTTGTTGATGCAATACTGGTCTCTATCAACCCAAGAGTTGTACTACACAAGGTAAAAAAAAGTATTATGCTAAAGGCAGGGAGGAAAAACGTCCCAAAATAATTCAGGACAAAAGCCGATACTCATTTTGTACTAAGCTCACAGAGGACTCCACCAGCACCTTAGTTTTCTTACTTATATCTGATGTATGGGCTGTCTGACTTTCCTCAATCAATCGGGCTTAAAGATTATCCGATGCAGCGCCTTAAGAAGCCCTCCTTGTATGTCTGTCTTCTGCAGTGCTGGTATGTTCTCAGTCTCATCTCGATCTCTGTTGATGTCACAAACTGAAGTGTATACAAGAAGTTCTTGTACTTAAGACAGTCTTTTTATGGCATTATTAGTGTCATAGAACAATATATATATATATGTATAGATGGATCAGGAAGAACCAATGGGAAGGAAATTTTTGGTGTAGGGGTCATCTTCAACTGACTGTTTTTGTATGGGACCTAATCACAGACAGGATATTATAATCATTTTGGGAGAAATGATTCCTACAAAATATTGAGGTATTTTTTTATTATTATTATTATTTATTGTTATTATTAATTTTCTATGGAAAAAGGGATCATAGGAATGTCACTTAATTTGGCATTGGTATCATATTGTTGAAGTTGTTAAAATGGGTAGTGATTTTCCCTTGAAAGAAGGTTGGCTTGGGCTGTTAGTAAAATAATGATTATAGTTGCAGGTTGGTTTGTCGTGAAAAATTATAGTCCTTTCGTCTATAAAAATTAGTTACATTTCTTTTGTAAATTACAAAGGATATGTAACTAATTTTTGCCAAAATAATATATTCGTGTCATCCATAAATTTTAGTTTATTTATTATTTTTTTTAACTAATTTTATTAAAAGTAAGTACTCCGTACCTAAATAAAATATTCTTGCATTTTTATTATACAACACTAATAGATATTTTTTTATTTTTTAATTTGAATACTTTTTTTGAAAAAAAATAAAAAATAAAAAAATATTTGAATGCCGGATAAAGTAAATATTATTTAAAAATATATAACATTGAAACTAAAATAATTATAATCATCCAGAAAAATTTATAACCATCAATTAAAAATATAAATTATCATTTTGTTTCAAATATATATATATATATTAATTTATAATTTTAAAAATAATAATTATATAATGAAAGATAGGAATGTGGCTTATAAATTTCAATTTTCCCATCTCTTCGGAAAAATGCCAACACAATGGCCTATCAACTAGGCTTCCAGGTCGCTTGGTGCAGAAATAGTGGCATTGATTGTCTTCTCTCTTTGTGATTTATTTTTTTCTATTTCTCTCTCCCACCTTTTCTACCAGCAAATAAATCGGATGTTACCTGTCCCACATGATTCGTCTAGTGTGACTTTCCTGTCGGACTTAGTTTGCAGAGTATTAGGTTCGGCCGGGGGTTTACCCATATTGAAATTGAAAATGGAATTGAAGAAGGAATGAGAGAAAGTATATTTCATTTTATCCAAAAAAATTAGAAAGAAAGTATATTTCATTTTATCCAAAAAAATTAGAAGACAAAGATAAGTGATGATCCTTTTATATTAGATTCTCACACTACATGTATGCGCGAATCTGGGCCATTTATTCTAAGATTAAATCAAGGCCGTACAAAACAATAACAAACAAATCTCAAGACCCCCTATAAGGATGGACCCTATGTAAATCGACAAGGCCCATCTTGGACAACAACAAAGCAAAGCGTGGACCGGCCAAGCTTTTAGTGAAGAGATCTGAGAGCTGAAGAGATGTGGAGATATAGACCGGAAGCAGAAAACCAGACTTGAAGAGATCACGGACATAGTGACAATCCAATTCAATGTGCTTTGTTCGCTCATGATAGACTGGATTCTTGGTTATCTGAATAGCTGCAACATTGTCACAGTGAATAGAGATGGGAAGAGGAATTTGGAGATGAAGATCATGGAAAAGATAGGATAGCCACGATAATTCCTTAGCAATAGAACTGAGCGCACGATACTCTGATTCAGCGGAGGATAAAGCAACGGTGGTTTGTTTCTTACTACGCCAAGATATAAGAGAAGCTCCCATGAAAATACAAAATCCAGTTATGGACTTTCGAGTAATCTTGCATGTCCCCCAATCAGCATCTGAATATCCCATAAGAGAAATAAGAGTATCAACTGAGAAAAATAGCCCAATAGATGAACTCCCTTTCAAATACCGAAGAACATGCAAAGCACATTCCCAATGCACTTGTTTAGGTGATCCAACAAACTGACTTAGTTGTTGTGTGGCAAATGCTAAGTCAGGACGAGTAAGATTGAGGTATAAAAGCTGACCAACCAATCGTCGAAAGGGAAGGCAATCATCCAAGAGTGTTGATGTATCATCATACAATAATAAACCAGGAGGAATAGGTGTAGATGCAGGTCTGCATCCCAGTAAACCAAAACGATCAAGGATGTCTAAGATGTACTTTCTCTGACATACATATGCACCAGCTGTGCCTCGAGCAATTTCCATTCCTAGAAAATAACAAGCTTGACCAAGATCTTTAATAGTGAACTGATCATGCGGAAAAGTCTTGAGCAGAACAAGATCTTGTTCAACTGAGCCAAAGATGAGAACATCATCTACATATACCAATAAACTTACAGACTTGGCCATTTGAAGCTTTATGATATCCTTGAGGAGGAGACATATTGATCTCATCCGTTAAGTGACCATGGAGAAAAGCATTATTAATGTCAATATGATGGATAAACCAATCCATAAAAGCTACAATAGAAAGAAGAAGTCTGACAGACACCAGCTTAGCAACTGGAGAAAACACCTCCTCATAGTCAATACCATATTCTTGCATATACCCTTTAGCAACTAATCGAGCTTTCAATTTTTCCACAGTACCATCAGGATTTAGCTTCACTTTGTATACCCATTTGGAACCAATAGGATTCTTACCAGCAGGCAGATCTGTTAGAACCCAGGTTCCATTTGTTTCAAGGGCAGCAAGCTCTGCATTCATTGCTTCTATCCATCCATGAGATAAACTTGCCTCTGTGTAGGACTGAGGCTCTTTCAAATCATTGATTTGAACCAGAAAGTGGGTGAATTCTGGTGTAAATAATGGAGATGTGATAAAAGGAAATGTCAAAGGAGTAACAATATGAGTAGAAGGTGTTACTGTAGATGGAAACTGTGCAGAACATACTGCAACAAAATCCTGCATCCAACTAGGGGGCTTGACTGCTCTCTTCCCCTTGTTGACAACAATGCAATATGGTAAAGGTTCTGAAATCACAGGAGATGACTGAGTATCAGTATCATTATCAATGTTGCTGTCAAGATCTGATATAGATGAAGGTGATGATGATTGTTCATTCAAAATAATAGAAGTTGGAGAATGAGAATCAGGCATAGGTGAAGAAGGAAAATGATCTAAATTATTGGATGATATTAAGGGATCAAATGCATTAGTAATAGAAACTTATGCAATTGGAATCAGATCAGAATCTGGCATTGAGAAAGTATATATAGTATCAAAACATTTGATATCTCTGGCAACAAACACTTTCTCACCTTCAAGATCAAACAGAGAATGTCCTTTATGTCCAGGTGCAACTCCCAGCATTATGTATGTGATCGATCTGCTATCAAATTTCTTTCTTCCAGGAGAAACATCCACAACATAGACCAAGCTACCAAAAGGATGATAATCTTGAATATTAGGTTCTGTACCATATAGAAGCTCAAAAGGACTCTTCCAATGAAGAAGAGCACTAGGCAATCTATTGAGTCATGTGGCAAAAAGAATGGAATAGGACCAAAACTTCATGGGAAGTTTGCTCTGAAACATAAGAGCTCTAGCTACTTCCAATAGAGTCCTATGCTTTCTTTCAACTAAACCATTCTGCTGTGGGTTGTAAGAACAAGATCTCTGATGTAAAATTCCTTGTTCAGAAAGCATAGCAGAAACATTATGATTCACAAATTTCGAACCATTATCACTTCTGATACATTTAATGGTGCATCGAAATTGAGTTTTCACCATTTGTATGAATTGTTTGAGAATTCCATGAACTTGTTGTTCGGAATTCATCAAGAATATCCAAGTACACCTACTAAAATCCTCCACAATAGTAAGTATATATGGATTATTAGTAAGATTGTTAGCATGATAGGGTCCCCAGGTATCAAGATGTATTATATCAAAAGCCTTCACTGCTCTATGTTGTTTGAGAGGAAAAAGGTTTCTGCATTGCTTGGCTTTATGACACGCAACACAAGCTTTAATCACTTTCCTTTCTTCATCTGTGATAAGCTGTTGGACTATCTTCATATGCTGAAGAGTGGTGAGAGAGGCAGGTCCAAGAATTTTATGCCAATCCAGAGCACTTCTTGTGGCTAGATCTTGTACTGAGTTAACTTTCTTGTCAACACACGAATCTATAACATACAATTTTCCCTTTGCTTTGGCAATTCCCAGAACAGCATCTCCATGTCTTCTCTGAATGAGGCAGTGTGATTCAATAAAAGTACATTTGATATTGCTGTCTTTAGCTAACTAAGCAACAGAGAAGAAATTATGAGTGAAATTAGGAGCCACTAACACTCTCTCCAATACCAAATTTGGAGTTAGAATAACCTTTCCACAATACTTGATGACCTGTGCTGAACCATCTGGTAAGAACATCTGCTGAATTCCATCAAGTGTTTGCATCTCTGCCAACATTTCAGCATTGCAACAAACATGAGTACTAGCTCCTGAATCAATGATCCACTCTAGTTCTGATTTATTTTGTGTAATTCCAAAAGCAAAATGGCCACCTGCACTAGTACATGGATCAGATTGAGAGTTGATAAGATTCACTTTCCCATCTTGTGATTCTGATTTACTTCCTTGATTGAACTTCATAAAACATTTATGAAATTGCTCTTCAAAAACCTGTTCCATAGTCTGAATGTTGTTATCTGGAACAACTTCTTTGTTGTGAATCACATTCAATGCTTGTTGTCTACTCTTCATATACTCTTTATACTTCTTGTACCACTCAGGAATACCATGGAGTTTGAAACACTTAGTGACATCATGTCCAGTTTCATTACAATGAGTGCATTTAAGCTTTCTCCTTTCTTCTCTTGAGAACTTTGGTCTAAAACCTACTCCTTGAGGTTTAGAAAATTTTTTATTCCTCACATTCATAGCAGATTCAGTATTATGATTGACCTGGTTAGACACTCTTCTTTGATCCTCATCTTGTAGGATCATTGAATAAACCTTGCTGACATTTGGTAACGGATCCATCAAAAGGATCTGACCTCGAACATTATCAAAGCATTCATTCAAACCTAGCAAAAATTGATTCACCTTTTTCCTCTCAGCCACACTCTTATTTGTTTCATTTGCTTCACAGGTACAATTAGCATGGGGAATCAACAGGTTCATTTCATCCCAAATAGCATTCAAATTGTTGAAATAGTTCATAACAGATAAGTTGTTTTGAACACACAACATCAGTTCTCTTTCTAGCTGGAAAATCTTAGGACCACTGCTACGATCAAAGCGGTTATTGATTTCTCCCCAAAGCCTTCTAGAATCGTCTAAGTATTGAAAAGCATTAGCTAACTCCTTAGTCATGGAATTAACAATCCAAGTTCCAACCAGAAAATCTGCCTTTAACCAAGCACTATAATACTCAGATTCAGGTTCTGGTTCAAGTGATTATCCTTCAATTAGCTCTAGTTTATTCCTTCCTCCTAAAGCACGACGAATAGATCTCTTCCAGGTAAAGAAGTTGTTACCTGAGAAAGGAACAACAACAATTTGTATTCCAGCATGATCGTTAGGATGAATGTATAGCAGATCCTCCATATTCTTCTTGTAGTTTAGAGCACGTTGAGCTGCGATCTTTAGATGATCCTCTTCAACTGGATTTTTACCAGATCTCGATGATTCAGGTTGCTCATCCTGAAACAACGCATTCCAAGCAGGTCTGCAATTCTTCGGCATTATGAATCGGATTATCAATCAATCAACAAATAGATTGAATTAATTGATGAAGATAATCAGATCTTCAAATAGCTCTGATACCATATTGAAATTGAGAATGAAATTGAAGAAGGAAAGAGAGAAAGTATATTTCATTTTACCGAAAAAAATTAGAAGGCAAAGATAAGTGAGGATCCTTTTATATTAGATCCTCACACTACATGTATGCGCGAATTTGGGCCATTTATTCTAAGATTAAATTTAGGCCGTACAAAACAATAACAAACAAACCTCAAGAACCCAGTGCACACTCTCGGATAGCGGCTGTGGGTTCCCACTTAAAAAAAAAATAATAATAAAAATCAGACGTCAGTTGAAATCGATGCCGGACAACGAGAAAAAGTTGGGGACAGCTGCCGTGGGATGGGGAGAGGGGCGACAACAGCAACATTGGGTGAAATCCAGCAAGATTGAGGAAAAATGTCCAAGTAAATTCTAAACTCACACAACTCCCCCATTTTTTCCTTTTAAATTTTTAAATATCCAAAAAATAAGCTAGGATCCTAACGACCTGTACTAACTACTAATCCCTCTATAGCTTAGTCACACGTATTTCATATTTTTCTCTTTTACAAAAATATTGAGAAACATACTTCGGTAGATATGTGTCATGTGATTTTTGTGTGTTTCTTTTTTTTTTTTGTAATTTTCGTTAGCCATGTAAAGTTCTCTAAACACAAACCATACACAAAACTGTAGTATTTTTTGACCGATTCTCTAAATTATTGGTCTAGCGTGCATTGAATCTGTAGTTTGGTTTGGTTCTTTAAGTTAAAAATAACAAAAATATTGATTATATTGTGTTTGTAAGAAATTTATTTTAAAAAAAATTATAATGTAGTGTTCTCTAGAATTTAAAGAATTGATGTCAACCGATCATTAAGCTGCAATTGAATCCACTATATTCGCACATTATTTACAAATGTCTCATGGTTTCTTCAAATGAAAACGATTGAAGTAATGGTCTCCTGTTATAATATGAATAAAGGAGATTCAATATTGAAAATTATGTTTTTATTCTTTCATGCGAGAACAAATTTGCCATTATTATCAGCATGTTTCCAATAAATTAGAGTCCAATTCTAAAATTCTAAGCATTTTCTGAGGGTAATGACACAAATATTCGAAGAAAAACATAGTGGAGTTGATGAAGAATATAAGTCGCAGCAAGAACTCCTCCGACATTCAAGATTTGGTGCGGCTTTATATGTATCTAGTCACTAGTTGTATTTTGTTTCCAACATCCTATTATATAATGCCACATTTTGTATCAAATCAGTAGACAACTTAGATTTGATAGAGGTATACATAGGGAAAAAAATGTTTATCGATTTCTGACAAACTATTTGAATAACCATGTGAGTGGAAAGAAAAATTACTTGTGTGGATGCATCAATGGATTGTGTTGGTTAGTATGCTAAAGCTTATATTTTGTTGCATAAATTATAGTATAATGATAGTTTGTGTTTGTATCTATAATTTATTGGCATGACTCCATGAGCAAGTGCTCTCTTTAGCCCTATTCAAAGAACAATTTACTAGATACGTCCAATAAGTAGAATTCATGTGGCTGGAAAGTGTAAATGAAATGAAGAAACTACTGAAAAAGATTAATCATAGAGATGTAGTGGAATTCCCTCTATGAAACGTGAAGAAAAATTAATCTATATTGCAGCTCAAGTAACAAATAAGGTGTCTTATATATATATATATATATTATATATTTTACTACAACTTCACATGTAATTAAAATTGTACCATTAAAAAATTTCCTTGAAGTTAAGAGGTTACGAGCTAAGATTCAAAAAAAATTGACTCTTAAAAATATTTCTTTTCAAAAACATCCGTACGAGTATAAAAGCAAAAATTCCATGGATTCCTAAAATATATAGATACCAAATCCCTCTCAAAAGGGCTAAGGGAAGAGGTCTCCATTTCTATTTGGTGAAGACGAAATGGTTGGTATCTCTCCTTGGTATTGTGACATATGTTCTAAAAGTTATTATGAAAAAGAGTACAAATAAATGCTTGAAAGTGTCATTCAACGCCGTTAATGTTCGATCTCAAGTGGATAAAAAAATAAAGGTGGATAATGTGTTTGTTGCTCTTAATAGCACCACATTGCCCCGAAAGCGAACAAAGTTAAAGAGTTACTAACATACATAGAAGTAAGTATTTGTAGTGCATATATTCAATTTATTTGAGGAAGGATAGACGAATGACTTGGTTATTTCTTCCTTCGTAGATTGTTGGTGATATAGAAGATAATACAGATGTAAATGAAATGGCTCTACTGTCAAAGTGGAAAACACTCCGAGCTCCGTTTGATTATTGTGGTTGAAACTCTTTAAAAGAAATAGACCGCGAAGTTGTAGATTTATTTAGGGATGGAAATGGGTCGGGTCCAGCCGGACCCAAGACCCGACCCGAACACACATGATTGGACCTGAATTCGAATTGAATTCGATTATACTTGGACTCGGCCATACCTAGACCCGACCCGGTGAACCCGAAAATATCTTTCACAATTCTTAAAATTGGAACCGAATCCGGTTCCGACATATATTAAAATTTATATATTTTATTAAAAAATATTATATTAAAATAAAAAAATAAAAAACTAAAAACATATTTGAATATAATTATATTATTAAAAATTATTTTTTTTCATACATATAATTAATATATTCATAATATATTAATCGGGCCCACCCTTAGACCCGAGATCCGACTCGGACTTGAGACCCGAATATTTGGACCCGACCTCAAATAAATGGATTTGGTCCAGAGCGGATCTCGAGTCTACCCGAATCCATTGTCATCCCTAAATTTATTCATGCAAAATGCAAATGTCAAGTAAGTGTTCTGTTGTAATTGTTGTTATTTAAACTTTTAGTTTGATACTCTCCCACTCACATCTCATTGAAGACTATAGAGTTATTGTTAGAAAAGTCTATCAAGGGTTATGTCATATAATGCTATATGAAGCTTCTATATGCTAAAACATAGCGGCCACCAACATATTATAATACTTAGATAGTTTTATACTACATATTTTGTGGTACAAAAACATGGTCATGACAAATGATAAATTAAACCAACTCTATTTGTGTGTTAACCTTATTTAATTTTCTCTTTAGTATTAGACTTTGACGTATTTATACACTTTTAGAACATGAGACATTGAAAAAATCTTTTTCATTCTTCGATTATGTATGAAAATATAAGAATAAAATGACCAAACAATTTTAGATATTCTCTTAATCTTGTTGGGTTTAGGTAATTTTTTTTTTTAGTTTTCAAGATTCTCAATTTTTTATTTTATTTTTTATGACGTGGGAACCCGCAATCGCTACCCGAAAGTGCGCACTGAGTAAATCCCAGTCAAACCTAATACCCTGCAAACTAGGTCTGAAAAACAAATCACACTAGGCAAACCATGTGTGGCAGGTGACATCAGAGGGATATGTAAGAAAATTACTAACTTGAGTTTTAGCCCAAGTACCATATTTGGTTATTTACTAAACTCGTCCTTTACAATTTCAACCACTGCAGAGATTTAGTATGTGGATGATCTTGATCTTGAAAATTGTCTTCAAAACATGTATTATGCAAGGGACATTTATGAATGGTAAATACACCTCTTTTGCGTATTGCATACAACAATAATATTCTTATCATTAGTATTTTTATACTTGAAAAAACGGTGAATGACAACAACATAATTTTTTAACATGATACAAAACACGTTCACATTCATGAATATTTGACATTTCCAATTAAATAAGAAGAAAACAAATCCAATAATTTTAATTTACTATTGCCATTTCACTTTGTCAGTATTTACATGCACTTTGAAAGATTTTTCAATAGATAATTTATATTGAAACTACTCTGGAGAAAATAAACTTAATTTCAAATGGACCTTCAAAAAAATTATTCATATTATTTTCTCTTTAAATTTGGAAAAGATATCCATCAATGTAGTGTTCTCTTTTATTGCTGCCACATGGAACTCCTTATCATTCTTGTACATAAGAAGAATGGTATGCATACTTAATCCTTACAATATTACTCACTCCGTCCCATGTAATATGGACATGTTATTGTAAATACGAAAATTTAGGTAAAATATAATTAGTAAATAATTAAGAAGTGTATTAGTAAAAATAATTATTGTATAATAAATATAATTGTAGATTAAAATTAAGATAATTAAATAGTTTAATTAAGATTAAAAAAAATTATAAAATTTAAACTTTAAAATAAAATTAAAGTGTATAATTATATCTTAAAAAAAAAAAAAAGGACAAATTATGTGAGACTGAAAAAATAGAAAATATGAACAAATTATGTGGGACGGATGGAGCATTATATTTATGATGAAAAATATTGAAAATATCTTATAACACAGTAATTCTAATTAACAATAAAGCTAAAAAAATATATATTGGAAGAAAATCTAAATCTAACTACACATCCATTTGATAAATAATGGAAAAAAAATCTTGGAAATTTTGATTTTTTATGCCTAATTCAATTTGTCCCTCAATAATAATAAAAATTAACTTACTTTGTAGCCCGGCCCACCAGCCCAACTAAACCCTTATCCCTTCTGTATTTTGATTTATACCCTTTTGATTAGTTGAGTGTATAGCTCAATAGTTAGCTTGTTAGGCATTTTTTTGGTCCAAAAAACCCGTGTGAGTTATTTAGATATAGAAAGGGTTTGTAAGTTTTGAGAGTTCTTCGTGAGACCCTCTCGTGAGTTATTCTGTTGATTTTCGTTAAAAAATCAAAATATTTTTTTGTTCAGTTGTGTTTGGTGGGTGTCGAGATTTAGAATGTCAGCCATATTTCAATTTAAGGCGTGGCTACCATGGGCGTTCATACCTTGAGTCTAAGCCGTGGGTGAAATTGGTCTCGCACTACCGCCGGTGCCACCGTCAGCGAGTCACTATCTTCCATCGGAGAGCCGCCGTCCGTTGTGACGGAGCGAATTTACAAATTTTTTCTATTGGTGATAATAGATAAACTAAACATAAAATATATTAAAATAATAATAATAATAATAAAAATAAATTATTATTGATAACATTAAAATATATATATATATTATTCTTTTATATTTATATCATTAAAATATAAATTAGTTATTTATTTTACTATTTAAGTATGGATGATATTTTAAATTTTTAATATTTCATTATTTTATTTTGAATAATCATAATATTTTAAATTTTAAATAGGAGCACTTAAATTTTTATGATAGCATAATTATTAAATTATAAAAATATTATTTTCATTTAATAAAATCAAATCACTGATAACACGATACCACAACTATCTTACACATAGGTTCCCGTGGGACTCGTCGGAATTCCATGAATATAAAGCAACTTTATTCAAATATGTTTTTCTTCTCACCGAGTAGACCTAGGGTGTGTTTGTTCAGGGCATTCTCCACAAATTCCATTATTCATTAATATTTTTTTTCCACTCAAAAACATTAAATCAAACAGCTATGTTTTATATTATATCAAAAATCAATTTTATATTCAAAACAATCACATTATATCACATCATACTAACGTTCCAATTCAAAATTTTTACTGTCAAATCCAAACCCCAAGCAAACACACCCCTAATTAATTTCAATTTTAATTCCAATTCGCTGTATGATTAGGGATGTCAAATGGGGCGGGTTAGCCCCGGACCCGCCCCGGACCCGCTCTTAATGGGGCGGATTCGGGTCTAAATAATATGTTTCGGGGCGGGTTGTGGATTTGAAATTTTAAATCCGGCCGGGTTCGGGTCGGGTTACGGATTTTACTAAAAATCCGTCCCAACCCGGACCCGGACCTGAACCCGGATATTTTTCTAAAAATATTATAACTAATATATATGCATATTATATAATAAAAATATACTCCCTCTGTCCCACATACCGTGTCTGCTACACTGTAGACACGGTTAGGAGGGGTGTAATTAGTAAATAATTAAGAATGTATTAGTGAAAATAATTATCCGATAATATAAATAATTATAAATTAAGATTAAGATAACTAATTAGTTTAATTAAAATTTTTAAAAAATAAAATTAAAAAGTTTAAAATGAGATTAAAATGTGTAATCATTTTCCAAAAAAAGAAAGTGACATGGTACGTGGAACAGACAGAAACGGCAACCTGGACATGGTATGTGGGACAGAGAGAGTATTATTTATTTATTTAAATAATTTTAAACATAAAATTCAATTAGTCAGTTTCCCCCAAGTAATTTTTTTAAAATTATTATACCTAATATATGTATATTTGTATAATAAAAATATATTAATTATTTATTTAAATAATTTTAAACATAAAACTCAATTAGTTGGCTGCCGCAACCCTAAATCCCTAATTTCTTTTTCCGCTTCTTCAACCGCGACTGCTCCCGTCTTCCATCTTCATCTACTTGTCTTCTGCCGACCACTACCGCCCGCCAGCGCCAATATAATAATATGTATATATATATTTTTAATTAGATACTAGTGGATCGATCGTTGGATAAAAAAGTTGTCCTCCTGCAATGCTAGATGAAGATGAAGACTTTGATGTTGAAAAATATTAGAATTGACTATTTGATATTTTAAATTCTTATATTTGCAGTATTTTTATCTTATTTTTATGAATCAATATTTGATTGTTTATATATATATATATATATATTTTTGGTTCTTTTAATGCTATTTGTTTTAGTATTCGATTGTTAAAAAAATATTTATTATTATACATTTAAAAAAAAAAACGGATTTGCTGGATTGACCAGAAATGGGGCAGGGCAGGTCTCGGGGCCTAATATTTTTTAGCGGGGCGGGTCTCGGGCCTTCAAAACCTGTCCCGAACCCGCCCTTTGACATCCCTATGTATTATTATTAATTTGGATTAATATGAATTTTACTTCGACTAATTAACTCTAATATTTTGTATTTACGACATATTATTTGAAAAATCCATAGATCCTAAAACAAATACACATTTAAAAAATGGTAAATAATGGAAAGAAAACCTAACTGAATCAGGTAAAAGATGATCTTCCCATCAAGAAAAGTTCTTGAAAGCTGCGAATTGTTTAATTAGTTATGCTCTAATAATAGAAAGAATAAAAATAAATTGAATATCATTTTATAAATTAATTAATACTAGAAAATAAGAAATTATACCCCTAAATTTTAGTATGCTCATGGATAAGGTGTTGAGTCATACTGAACTTTTTAAAACTATTTTATATTAATTTATATTATTTAATTATGTTTAAAACATAATTAAGATAGTTAATATTTAAAATAATCATCACAAGTGCTTAGAAACAATTTCAGCACATGAAATGTGCCGATTTTATATAGCCGTAAAATTGTTCAAGGTATATATAATCGGTTCTGTAATGTACGAATTAAGGTACAAGTAAAAACTAATATATGGCAATTTTATGGAAATAAACTAAGAATAAGAAAGAAAATACTATATTCGTCTGATAAAATTATATTGATTTACTTGAATACAAAAATTAAAAAATAATACTTCCTATTTAGGTAAAATATAATTAATAGGTAATTAAGAAATGTATTAGTAGAAATAATTATTATTTCGTAAAAATAATTATAAATTAAAATTAAGATAGATAAATAATTTAATTAAGATTAAATAAATTATATAAAAATATAAAATTTAAAATATAATTGAAATGGATAATCATATTTCCAAAAAAAAAAACAAATTATGTAAAACAGACGAAAACAGAAAATATAGACAAATTATGTGGATGAAATGAATAATATTTTAATATTAAAATAAAATAGATATTATAAAAAATTAATTAAATAATTAATAAAAAAATAATATAATAAAAATTAGTGACAAATTAGTTATTTTATTTTTAAAATAAAAATAATAAAATTGTTAGTAGGTAATTTTTCTATTTTTATGTTAGCGAACAAAAAAACATAAATTTGGAAATTTCAAATTTTTTTGAATTGTATTTGTTTACTTAATAGTAAAAAAAAATAAAAATAAAAATACTAAAAATACAGGACACGCGTCGAACGATTACAGAATGCGAAACGAACATGGAAAAGTCCAAGCTGTAAATAACAATAGCAATAATAATAATAATATTAAATTTTAATTAAACATAAATCCAGAGTAGTGGAGAACATCCACGACCACGCAATGCTCCTTCAATTTAGGAAATTCCGTTTTCCCCTTAACCAAAACTACACACCCCAACTTCTTCTTCTCCTTCCTCTTCTTCCTCTTACCTCCATACCAATCGCAATAATTCATTCTTCTCCTTTTCCTTTTCCTTTTCCTCTCTTTACTCACTCACATTTCTACCCACACTCTCTCTCTCTCTCTCTACCTACCCCACTGTCGATTATGATTATCAGATTATGATTATGTTATAATTATCAGATTATGCTATGATTATCAGATTATGATGATGATGATGCCTTAGAAGAAGAAGAAGAAGCAAGCAAGCAGAAAAAGGCAGGCAAGGCAAGGAAAGGAATGACCCTAAAAGGAAACAGCAGTAACAGCAATAATAATAATAATCATAATACTAATAATACTCACAATAATAATAATAACAATAACAATAATACCTGCAATAGCAGCAGCAGCAATAGCAGCAGTCAAGCGTGTGCAGCGTGCAAGCACCAGAGGAGGAGGTGCACACCGGAATGCCTTCTGGCTCCATTCTTTCCCGCCGATCAGCCCAAAATGTTTCAGAACGTTCATCGTCTCTTCGGCGTCAAACACATCCACAGGCTCCTCAAAGACCTCCCACCCCACCACCACGCCGTCGCCATCAGCTCCATTAAGTACCACGCCACCATGCGCGACAAGTACCCCGTTTACGGATGCCTCGTCGACATTCGACACCTCTCCCAACAAATTCAAATGGCTCAGGAGGAGCTCCATCTAGTTCTGCACCACCTCTCTTATTACCGACGGCAGCACCAACAGGAGATATCCCCACCCGACCATTACCATCTCGACTTAGGGATGGCGCCTCCCAAGAGCATCGAAATGCTGCCACATGTTCAAGACAACGACGACAAAGATGACAATAATCGGAATGATAATAACAATAATAATAATATCGGGGCAGTGGAGCCGCCCTCTTATTCGAATAATTGCAATTTCGATTACAATACCAGCTTGAACTCCAAGGAGAACAACAACAACAATGATATAGTCGACTCACTGTGGTATCAGCAGCCGTACGCCGATGCCAACAACGCCAATCAAGTGATGATGCAATCGGAGCTCACTGAATCAGAGTCTCTGCCTATACCACAAGGAACAGCTGCACACGATTACAGTGAGATGCATTCATTTTTCGACAATATTGACAGGAATTCTTTCATCGGCTGCAAGGATACATATGAATGCAGGTACAATATCTCTCTGTGTGTGAATTGATGGTTTTTTTCTTTCAAAGAATGAAAATTCATAACATCATAAATTTCGACAAATGTGCAGTTTGGAATCATCAAGGCAGAGTATGGAGCACGTGGCGGAGAATGAACTCAAGAATGCTGCAGCATGCTTTAGCCTAACCAGTGTCAACTAATAGAGATGAATCAAATCAGAGCATGCTTTCGCCAGGAAACAGATCGAATTTTGTGGAGTTATTATTTTCATATAGTAAGTAGGCAATTGTCTCATCATTTTCATATCTCATTCGAAATGAAACACGCTAGTTACACTTCTATCATTCACTTTCAGCTGCTGATAAAACTACAAGACATTCACTGCAGGCATTTCTTTCTTTCTAAGTAGTATTTCGCATTTATAAGGTACCATTGCATTTCTAGTTACTACTATTGCTATCCTATCTTTAGATAAAATGTTCGTCAGATGTGTAGTTCAAGAGATGGATATACAGAACAAAAGACAGGCTGATCTCAAAATGGTGGTCAGCAATAAGATATTAAAATTCAGAGTTAAAAATGCAGATGAAATCGACTTACAGTGCCGTGTGGTGGATGACTGATACCAATGGTATCAGGCTTGCCTCCATACTAAGCCGAAAAGCATCTTTTATCATTCCCCTAATTTCAGTTAGTAAATTGGCATATGTATCTAGATGCAAATTCCGAGCTATTTATGAAGTCAACAGCATCAAAGTATGTATAACTTTGCCAAAAAGCAGATCATAACTACTAATGAATGATAATGGCAGATTAGAGAATACATGAAGGTCAGGGAAAAAGGCATTCAGGGAATTTCAGTCTCGGTGATTCAGAAGAGTTCCAGAATCCAGGTAACTGTCTGTTACTTCTTCAATTTGATTGCTATGCTAGAAAGAAGACATGAATTCCTGAGTGGTTTTGTACATTTCAAATTTTGTGGCAGAAGATTTGTGGTGGAAAAAAGCATTTCATGAAAATCTATGCACAGATTGCATCATTTTGGAGGCTGAATATTATAAGAAAATTATAATGCGTCTCGATGCCAGCTTGCTTACTTTCTAGCAAAGAGCTTGCAACAAGTTAAATCAATACTGTTTAGGTCGTCTGTCCAAAAGAATAAATCAACTCCAGAACCTAATGTATATATAATGATTCCATTTATTACGAGCAGACATTTTCCTTGAAATAAAGATAATTTACACCAAAGAATCAAAAAATAATACCGATCTGCCGAGCTTGAGCTTGAAGAATATTGACAAAACTTTAGATCACTGCTTTAAATGACTCATAAGAATCAACAACATTCAATAACACAAGCCTTATAGTTTGGCACTTACTTTTATAAGGTTAGAAGAAGTACCCTAAGTGATGGTTATAATTAAGATTTTACAAACTAGCATGTAATATTTATCCGTCCTGCAGGTCAGATTGGAAAAATCTTCTACTTGAATTGAATCTTAAGCAATAGTTATGATTGAGTAACAATTTCAGAAACTAGCATGTACTATATATCTGTCCTGCAGTTCCGAATGGAAAAATCTTCTACTTGAATTGAATATTAAAAGGCAATAGAGTTTAAAGTATTGCTATTGAACTTCAAAACAGAAACAAATAGTGGAAAGGAAGATTCTCATTATAACATTTCTTCCTTGCATGTTATTAATGCATCTGTAACAGAAGCTAACTCATTTACAGATCAAGATTAATAAGAGCTGACAACTTGGCAATAGCTTGCATCTAAAAAACTTCTCCTATAGATGGAGAAATGGAAAATAATTAAATAAAAGTAGGCTTGCCTACTGAAATATGCAACTGTTTCATACCAATTGCATGAATGGTACAGGACTATGTACGCGGTGCTTTTAAGGAGTCTCAACTTCCCAAGAATTTGTGTCACAGAAGCCTTGTGTTGTAGGATCCACAATACGGGCACTTGTGGTATAGCCAATGAAAGCGTGCGGTTCCTTTTTTCTCACAGTCATTGCATAGGATGGTCTGCATGTCAATTTGAATGATTTTAATCTAGGGCTCAGATAGTGCATCCAAATTGCAATTAATAAAGCATGCTGGACAAACCAACCTGTAGTTGTCCAGAATACTCTTCTGGAATTTTCTCTTCAGCTAACAAAGCATCTAACATGCTAAAATATACCTGAAAATGAGACCAGCCAAACATTTCCAATATCTCCAAAGTAGAATAATTATTTGAAGTGAAATTGACTAGGAACTGAGAACTAGGACAGCTCAGGTTATCCATGCAACACAAACTAACATCTGGTCACTAGAGTTCCTATCTATTGATTGAGTTCTAAATGTCTTTTTATATGAAGAATATTTTCCAAGGTTCGGGCATGGGAATTGGCGGATCACAGCTTATTATGCCCGCTGAGTACACAGTCTTCGCACCAGGAATACACTATTTGCAACATATTGCATTTGGAAAGCCCATGAAGAAGGCTGTGTTTCTGGAGCAGTAACTTATGAGGGTGACAAAAGAGTTAAGGTTGGATTTTGTACCACAACCAAGGAGCTAAGATTCACCCTAACAAGCAAAAGCCAGTACTTTCCACCCTATAAACAGTTTGTTAACGAAAAATGCTAGTTTCAGTTTGTTGGATGGGAAGGTCATCATGGTTATGTTTATGGTGTAAAATTGCAAAGCAATGGAAAACAATTTAAATTTGTGAGGTTTGGAACTTTCCACACTACATTCCTGATGTCCCTTTATCATCTTCCATCACATTTCTCTTAGTGCAAACAGAATGAAGATTTGTTTGCAAAATTATTAAGTGTAACACTTTTAGTTGATTGTAACTTTCAGTCGAGTATCTAGGCCCTATATTCAGTTCCTTTAGCTAATTCTCTAACCTTATGTTCCTTAGGTTGTAACTCTCCTATAATACATACATATATATATGTATGTGATATCTTTTCTTTCAAACAAAATATGTCAGATTTGAAACAGAAAGTAAGGACAATCCATGTTGACATTATTCAAACAGAACATAATCCACCGGCCACATTTTCAAGAGTTGGTGATAACTGATAATTTTTACTCAGAAAAAAAAAAAAATTAAACTAATTGAAGATGGTAACATTGAAAAAAGGCATTTTATTTGCTGAAATAGACAGTTTTTTGGACCAGAGCATGGTAAGGAACAAAAGATGTAAACTAACCTGCATGTCTCCTAGAGTTTTGCTGCAGATGGGACAAATATAGTGAGAGCAAGTGTAATCCTGCAGCAGTATAACTTAGAAATTAGGAGAGAAGTTTTTATCATACTAAAACAGATGAAACAACAGAGATACCTGAAAACAAGCTGAATGCATCAAATGTCCACAAGGAAGTGACTTCACCGGAGAGTTTGATGTGAATATGTACTCATGGCAAATTGGGCAGTTGTCCTCCAGGCATTTCTCTCTACATGCATGCACAAAGAGAGACCTTGACATGCAAGCGTTGCATGTCATACAATGAAAGTAATCAATGCCTAAACCCTTGCCAACTCGGCACAAATTGCAGTAAGGGCAGTGGTATATTTGCCTGTCCAAAGTCTAGTAGTCAGAAGTATTCTAGTTAAGTTGCAGTTGCCAGCATTTAGATAATGCTGCTTGCCAAAGTAGTTTGACTGAAAAATTCAGGTCCCTGTCTTAGTTTTTTCTGAAATGATAAAGAAGGTTATAATTCTTGTTTACTGTTGCTTCAAAAAATCCCTTGGATTAAAAACAAAGAACTTTTCAGCACCAAGCACATGGTACACCAGGAAGATGTTTAAATAAATTAAAAAGAGTAAAAGGTGAATATAAACTGAAAATCATATAGTATTATCAAATAACCTGTCATTATCGAACAATTTGCATATCTTGCAATAATATGTTCCCATGGAGAAGCCACTGCAAGTTTCATTTGAACAAGTTGGATCAATTGGTTGAATTACGAGGCATTGCATGCACATCATATTTGTTATAGTTCTCCTGGTTCAATAAGAATGAGATGGTTGAGTATTTTAGAAGCCATTAACATGGTCTGAGCAGCAGCATAGTAAATGCTTACCTGTCTGCAGAATGATCATTTAAGTCATCGTGACAGCGTATGCACGTGTAAAGCTTGTTGCAGCATGGGAAAAGAAGCTTGCAGTTCCTTTTGTAGTGCTCACAACCAAAAGTTGATTCAAGAGGGTCTTGATATGAGGGGCTTTGCCCTGGAATCTCTCCAATATGATTCGCCATAGGAATCTCTTGATGAAACATCTTCTGTGTCATGATCCAACGACTATAAAAATAAAATATCAAATTTAGTAAGACTATTGACTGTATATAAAAACATCTCAAAGGCTGTAAGACATGCATAAACAGAAAGTAATGTATTACTATATTAAGTGAGATTTAAGAATAGACATGAGGACACAATTACGTAGCAGTACCATGTCAAGGATAATTGAAAATTCATAAGTTAAATTATCAAAATTGCCAAACTGAAAAGAAAGGGGGAAAATGGAGTTTATCTTTACCTCGTTAGCAAATTCTGAATTATACATGATTTTTTTTTACCATCCAAACTAGAATCGCGGGAAACTCTTCTTATTGTAGCTTCAAGCTGTTCCTGGTTCATGCCTAAGGGATGATCCTTATGACTAAACTTTTGGCATTCTTCTTCATGTTGCTCCCCACCATCAATACATCTTTCATTCACTTCATTTGATCTCTTCTTGTCAATTTCATTCCAATGTTGGCTTAAATCTTGAGGTTGGTATCTATCTTGATCTTGGTCGGTATCAGTGTTGCAGGATGCACTATGTTTTAACTCATCCAAATCCAACGCAAATTCTTTTTGTGTTCTTGTATCAGGCTCAAGTGTTTGAGCTATATTTCCATCTTTCAGCAGATATGACGCAACAACTTCGAGGGGGTCAGCAGCTAACAGAGGAGAAGGCCTTGATCCCTCTGCTGGTGTGGATATTTTATATCTTGTCATCCCTTCCCACCACTCTTGTAACCATTCATCAAACTTTGTAAATCTTGCAACCTTGAGCCATAAGGATATCACTGCATGTTGTTCATCGGGTGCTAGATAAGCCATGAGCCAGGATATCATTTCTTGAAGAACTTCTGCTTTTGTTCTCCCAAGCATATGGCCAACAATCTTTTCTTCTTCTTCAGTGGAAAAGTATCCTCTGAACAAGGGGAATATATCAACTTCTTCACGGTATATATGATCAGAGAGTACTTTATGCATAGACAAGCACGCATCATGGAGCTCTAAACACAACTGGTAGTGTTTTCGCTTAGTCTCTTGACCACTTTCCTTATTATGCAACTCAGATAACTCGTTTAGGATAATGGATATTATCTTAAAATGTTTGCTTTCCAATTTATGGTCAATGCAATAAGAGTGGCTTATGTTCTGAAATACACCTTTTGATTCTAGAGCTGGAAAAGCAATTTCATCCTCTGAGTCACTATGGATTTGATAGATGATATTCAAAAGTCTGAAACGCTTCTCAAACTCAGCAAGAAATCCAACATTCATAGCAAGATCAGCTGATAATTTGACGAGATATTCCATATCTTTTATGAGAGCTCTGTGGAAATAATAGATGATATCCATAGGTCTCGACTCAAGGTTGAGTACAGTTGTGTGATCGGATTCTGACTTACTTCTCTGAAGGTGTGGCATTCTTTCATACATCTGAGAAAAGTATACGTGCAGATGCATCCCACTGGGATAAGATATGCCATGCTCTTCAGTTGTGATGAAGACAGAAGATGAGGGCATCACGACAGATTCTTTTGCCCTAATTTCCGAGTTTGGTTTGCGCTTCTGGTCCGAGAATCTAACATTTGGCATATACCGGTCAGCCAAGTAAATGCTTCTACCATTAAATACTTCTTCTAGATTTTTTCGAAATCTCTCAACTGAGGTTTTCCCAGAACAACCAATGCGGACCCATTCGTAGAGTAGAGATGTAAAAGAGTAATTGATTGAGCGACATCCAAGCTTCAATCCCTTTAGAATACACTCAGACTGATTCTCATTTAACTGAGCAGAGAACCAAGCCATCATGCACCTTAGCAGCCCAAGAGGCATCATACGCAGGCTTGCATATAGTAACCACATCTGCATTTCCTTCGTACAAATCTCATAAATTGATGGGAAAACCTGGAAGAAACTGAAGAATAAAGTTACCCAGGCAACAAAACAAAAATTACTGGCCATACTATTCAAAATGATTGAGTCCCATGCATATGAGAATATGTTGTTAAACTTGCATGTCCTCAAAATACAAGCTTACATTTGCATAGAGTTTTAGGTAAGGAGAAACAATATGAAGTCGCAAACTTGAATAGCAAAATATGTAAGAGATACACTACAGGAGAACATTTCTGTGAAACATGTTAAATTCCAATACCTTGGTTAACTGAAACTTGCAATAAAAAGAACTTCAGAGAGGAAGTTAGAGGGAAAGACCTAAAGAAGATCTGTTAGTGTTTCAAACATCAGTGCTTGACTATATATTTCATTAACAGCGAAATAAGTAAATAAGTAGCTGCAAAAACTTATGTCAACCTTGAAACTATGAAGCTAACTCATCGATTAGTCAATTGATTCAAATCTCTGAGGGGAGTAACTTCAACTAGCTCAAATCATCTATGTAGTCAAACTGATATGCAACTTCATGCTTTTCAAATAGATATAAAAATTGTGGTTTTTAATTCATGGCCATTTCCTACAAATATATGCTTCCCTCTTCTAAGGAAGACCCCGCAAATAAATATTGTACCTCAGTTTCAAGAAACATCAGGTTTTTGTTGAGCTTCCTTGTGAGGGATTTCAAATCCTCATAAAGGATTTCTACAAAACTTTGTTTTCCGGAATCTTCATATTCCTGAAAAAGCAGCCTTTGAAGACCTTTAATGTGGCACTCCTCAATGAGCGGTTGACAAGAAAAAGGGCTATTCTTGGAAAGAAGATTCGGCAATGGGTATAATACTTTTCTTAGATGATTGCTGCAATCAAACAATAGTCTTAAAGTCTCAGAAGTAATCAAAGTGCAAGCTTATACAAGATAAAGGTGTCTCTACAGTTCACGAATTTTCAACAGCTACATTACAACCAAGGCTCCATTACACCAACGTAAATCTTCCAGTATTTAAAACTTTGCTGAAAAAATATTTGTATCGATGTTCTGAACATCTGAAACAGGGAGTCGCATCAAGAAAAAGATCATTGTCTAGACAGGAATATTATTCCACTAATGCATTTTTATCTATGGTTTTTTTAGACGAATCCATCATCGCTGATGATTAACATATAAAAGATCAGATACCTAATTGAGCTTGATGCAAGTATATCTATTAACAAAAGCATAGTGATTACCTGTAGAAGATTACAACATCTGCCATGAATTTTATCTGAGAAAGTGTTGAGGATAAGCTGGAAAAACAGCTTGAGCTTCTTATTTGATATAATTCCTCTATAATCTGATCAAAATCTCTTCTTATGGCAGCATGCCAAAGATAGATGCCCTTGGTATGGACCTCTTTCTTGACTTGCTGCTCTTGCTCACAATGAACTTCAAGTGGACATACTACATGTATATCCTCTAAACTGGAAAGTCCATTTAAAAGTTGGTATCCTCGTCCGTATATATTATCAGCATCAAAACATCTTTCCTTGGATTGAATCCAGGAAATGACCACCTGTGGAAACACCAAAGTTAGCTCTAGCAACGTTTTTGTTTTTTTTTTTTTTTGAAATGGGAATCCGCAGCCGCTACTCTTCGAGTGCGCTCTGGGTAAACCCCCAAAACCTAATAACCTGCAAACTAAGCCGGAAAAGCAAATCAAACCAGACGAACCATGTGTGACAGACAAAACTTGGAAGCGTTGAGAGTTTGAACTCATGACCTCACGACCACGAGTTCACCCCATACCACCAAGTCATCCGTTACGGAATGCTCCACAAACTTTTAATTCTCTAAGTTTAAAGTATCAGCTAAGGAACTACCTCTTGAAGTAGCATTTCTTTGGGCATGATAAGCCTTATGCAGTGTTCAAGATCAAGTTTCTCATGAGAAGAGAGGTGGTGAGCGGTCCAAGGAAAAAAGTCTTCCAGCAGCATGAAGGGAACACTGCACATATACTGCCAAACAAGCTGAGACTGTTCTTCGGAAGTAAATTTCTCCATCAGCATGGGGAAAACCTACATATTTAAGTGTCCGGTTTAATATTTGAGGCAGAAAATATGGTGGAGATAAATACAATAGTGTGTGCAAACTCTTATGAAGATCAAGTTGATCTTTGAAACTGTTTAATCTAACAGCAGAAAACTTTCCAATCAAATCCATCGAGCTGTTGTGCTTGGCAGTGTATAAAAGTTTATTTCACATTATCAGCTAATCATTTCGCTATATTTTGATTTGAAATTTATATATTCATGCATCTGTGATGACTCTCTTGTTACACATGGAGTCAGGTTTTTGCTAAACTAGACCAAAAAAAACCGAGAGCTTTAAGGATCACCTGCTCCTCTTCCTTCTGCATGTGATGGCAAATCATAGACTGGATGGTACCTATAGAAAAAAGAAGCTCTTGAAACATCTGAGGGGCTTTTTCGTCTTTCTTTGTTAAGAGATCCAGATGATGGAAGATGGAGCTGAAATTCTCCTCTATGGATTTATGCTCAAGAGTATATGCTGGCACCACATTCTTTATTAGTGTGTCTATAGCGAGGAAGATAACCTGACAGAGTTTAAGAACTAATTAAGATATTTCAAGTTCTGAGGCACTCCACAAATTGATACTGCGCATATTTCTCATGACCAAAAACCGCATAGCATTCTATCCCAGAGACAAAAAAAAAAAAAAAAAAAAAAAGAAAAAAAAAAAAAAGAAACAAACAAACAAACAAAAACAAAACAAAACATAGGTTAATTAATTCTATGCCTTCTTTTTCAGTATAAGTAGATTACTTTTAGCATCTGTACTTTCAGGTTTCAGCCAACATTCTGCAGCAGCATGAAGATGAAATCAGGATAGAAACTGCATCTATGCTTTGAAAAGGAAGAGAGCAGCAAAATCGAATTAAATGTTGAAGAATGTGTAAAGAGGATAATGTGAAGCTAATCCAACACATCATTCTACACGCCATGTTAGCATCAACATTCTCAGAAAGAGCAAGCATGTAAATATCCATTCGTAGTTCTAACTGAATCTCGTTCGCATTTACAAAAGAGAATTCCAAACCACAACCTCCCCGCCAATTGCAATCGCTCCTAAGAAATAAAAAATCAGAACCATAAAACAACTTGAGTAGGAAATCTCTAGCTAGGGTTTATTCTAACCTCATCTTCAGCAGCAGAGTGGTAATTATAAACAAGCTTCAAGAACTCCAACCGTCGCCTAAGGTCAACCACAAGTTCCTGCCCGCAGCTACCACTCTCGGAAGCCTCCGCCGCCACGCGACGGATGGAAGCGAGATCCGCACGAAATGCCTTATGTGTTGCCACAAAGAAGAGAACAGGCGCATCCACAAGGCTGACGTTAGCAACCGGAGGCTCCGGCCAGTCCTCCTCCTTGTCGGATCCTCCTCCGCCGGCCATAATCAGGTGAATTCCCGCCGCCTACCATCCACTGCGTCCATAAAGAGCACCAAAAGGGGAAGCTCCAGCACCGGAAGCCATCGCCATTTAATAGGCACCTCCTCGCTGCAGATCATCATCATCAGCAGCATTCATCACATCACATACATCACATGTACTTTCAAACTTCAATCGCCATTATTATAATTGTTTTTGATTTTTTTTATTATAAATTCAAAAAAATTTGTTTGTTTTGGTTTTACTACTAATTTCATATGCGGGTTTCGTTTTGGCAGACAGTGCCTGCCAGAGTGGATGATTCGACGCTGCACCAAACGGCCGCTGGCGCCAAGTTCTTGTATGGCCGACCAAGGGATACGTGGCCCAATCAGACATTGCCACGTCACTCGTTGTTATGTGAGAGTTGCCTTGTGATTCCACCCCAGTCGCCTGCACGGCTGTGGGGTTTACGTACCAAATTTTATTTTTAAAAGAATTTTTATAAAAAAATTAGAACATTTAAGAGATTAATAGAAATAATTAAATAATAAAAATTAAAATATAGTTGCCTAAGTTGAAAATATTTTAGCTAGTAATTAAAAAAATAAAAATAATAACATTTGTAATAAATAAATATTAAATAAAAAATAATAATTAAATATTAAATTTTTTATTTTTTAAAATTAATAATAAATTTAATTGGCTAATGAATTAAAGATAATAATGAAAATAAATTTATCAAAGGAGGTTATATAATTGAGTATATTCCCTTGCCGGTATTATATTGATTCTAATTAGTCAATATGATACTCCCTCCCTCACATAATTTTTTATTTTTTATTTTAATTTATCCCTCACATTTTATATTTTATAATTTTTTTAACTTTAATTAAATTATTTAGTTATAATAATCTATAATTATTTTTATTATATAATAATTATTTTTACTCACAGCCTAGAGGGAGATTTGAACCTATGACTTTAAAGTTATAAGTCCACCACACACCATTACGTCATCCTACTCAATTTTATTATTTATACGAACTATATATTTAATAATGATTTATAATAATAAAAAAAACTAAAATATCATTGTGAGAATATTTGTGTAAAAAGTAATAATATTTATATAATATTAATAATAAGAAAAACAAAGATAGTTAAAAATGATATGATTATTTTTTAGGGTAAATTACATGATACCTTCTTGTTTTTAGTAAAAATGCACAAAACAACTGTGTTTTATTTATTGCGTGAAACATTTTTGTGTTAATATAAAGTTTGAACGAAATACCTTTTTTATTCAAAATTGATATTTTGTTCTAAATAAAGACTTAAATTACGCAAGTTTTATACAAATAAAAAACGTAAAATATTTTAAATAATTTTTTTGAATATAATAAATAAATAAATAATTGATCAATCATTTATTTTTATAGTTTTTATAAAAAATCTGATAAAAATTTGTTTCAAAAACTATAAAATGAAGAAATAATAAAATATTTATTTATTTATTTATTTTATTCAAAAAAATTATTAAAAATATTTTACATTTTTTATTTGTATTAAACTTATTTAGAATCAAATATCGGTTTTGGACAAGGATGATGTTTCGTACAAATTTTACATTAACACAAAAGGGTTTTACGCAATAAATAAAACACATGATATTTTGTGCATCTTTACTAAAATAAAAAAATTACTATATAATTTCCCCTATTTTTTAAAATAAATGGTATGTTTATGCGTGAGATTTTATTTTTGAGTTTTGATTTTTAATAGTAAGATTTTGAATTGAAATGATTGTTTAATGTGATATAAATATGTATTGATATAATATTTTTATACAAAATTAAATTTTAGTGTTGTTAAAAAAAGTTCCAGACTTCCAACGTAAAACCAATCGGTGATAGTTGGAGTGATCATTAACCCTTATAAGCCAAACGAATTTCCACGTCATATACAATACGGAACAATATTCAACAAGTGTAATATAATAAATGAAAAATAGATATTCAATTTAATATTTTTTTTTTACAAAAAAATTAGAATAATAAAATCAAAACACAAATAAATACACCCAATATTCTTTTAGAACGAACAAAAATAAAAAATAAAATTATTATTTTGAAATATAAAAAGTGCAACTCCATATGTTCTGCTTACGATGTTTACATTTCTATTTTCTTTTTTCCACTTATTCTATTATTTTTTTTAAAAAAAATTATACATTTTAATTTTATTTTAAATTTTTAGTTAATAATTTTTTAAATTTTACTTGAACTAATTAATTATTTTATTTTAATTTAAAATTACTTTTATTATATATAATTATTTTTGTTAATATATTTTTAAT
Organism: Andrographis paniculata; assembly: GCF_009805555.1. Classification (NCBI taxonomy): domain Eukaryota; kingdom Viridiplantae; phylum Streptophyta; class Magnoliopsida; order Lamiales; family Acanthaceae; genus Andrographis; species Andrographis paniculata. Next base: position 1,486,640 of record NW_026137588.1, read on the forward strand.
TTATTTAAATTCTTATATCTACGTGAAAAGAACATGATAATCGAAAGCAGCGAGTAAGTTGGACACGCCAGGTAGCGCGTGGAGCTGAAAGAGCGTAGAAGAGGTTCAGTTCATGCTGGTACAGATATGTAGCAGGGAGCGCGTGTCCGCCTCTAGCCTGTCACGTGCGTCACTCGTGCGAGCACGCTCCCCAAGGCGTTTGACTTGATATTTTTTTAATTATTATTTTCTAGTGTTTCAAGCAGTTTATTTATAATAAAAATGTTTGTCGTTTTCAATTAGTGTAAAGTGCCGTCCCAAATGCCACATTTATTATTATTATTGTTATTATTATTATTATTATTATTATTATTATTATTTGTTTTAAATTTAGTGAAATTTGGTGACATCATTTAATTTTTATTTTTTTTAGCATGAATTGTATTTGTATGGGGCCACCGACCACGTGGATTTAATTATTATTATTTTTATTTTTTTCAAAGGGCAAGAACCATGGCACCACTCTGAATTTTAAATTAATTTGGAAAGATAAAAATAATTTTTTTTTTTATGTAATGTATATTTTATTCGATATTTTATGAAAAAAATTATTTAATAATATATTTAAAGTATTTTAGTATTTTATTTATTATAAAATTATTCAAAAATAAAGTCAAAAATAAATATTGAATGTTTCTTAATTATTTTTATACGACGATAAAATAAACAAACAAATAATAGAATGATGATTGTGTTGTGGAAATACAATCAAACACACTCTCTTATTACAACATTTTCCTACGTCAGCGGCATGTTTGTATGTGTGTTGGACTAGTTTAAAATTGAGTGTTTTTTTTTAAAAAAAATAAAATAAAAATTTAAGACATCACTATTTATTTGGTACGATTATCAATAAAATATACTATCTTCGTCCTATAAAAGGACAATATTTATTTTTGCGTCATTGTACTTATCGTTGAAAATATCATTATATTTGTATAATTTACGCAACAAATGTCATTCTATTTGTATTATAAAAGACTAATAGAGATATTTTTGTCATTTTCTTTTGATTTGGACTACGTATTGATATAATAATATATATTTAATAATCAACATGCAAAAAAGCTCATGATACTCTTCTTATGGACGGATGTAGTATTTTTCTGTCCGAAGAATTATATATGGTTAAATTTATTTACTATAATTCATTTATACTAAATAATTTTATCTGCTTACAGTTTTACTATCCTTACTTTAACAAATAATAAATAATATGCTACTATTTTTTTACTTACTTCACTGGAAGAACAACCCCACCCCCACTTCCACCCAATTTGCATCGTATCTATTGGTTGTATACACACGTATGTGTGTTTGTATAATGTCACTTTGTATATGTAGACACTAAAAATATATTTCTAAAATCAATTAAATATCATATATTTTGGAAAAAAATAAAATTTCAATAAAATAAATATATGGTATTTAATTATGCATGTTAATTTTTATACAATAAATATCAACCATTAATGCAAAGATCTGCTTAAAATGGAAGATATCGTACAAATATTACGTGCATAAATAGAGTCATAATAAATTTGGCAACAAAATAACTTAATCTTGTCAATAAAGGAAGTATATAAATTAATATCTTTCGAAAGAGGGCAATGATATAAAGATCTTGGCGAGAAAGAAAGGTGCACAATCAAATCCGTCAAGAATGGAAAAGAGTATCTGATGGAAAAGGAAAGATTATTAAATCTTCCTATTGGACAATCAAAACGCGCCACGTGACACCATTAAAAAAGGAAGCCGAAGCCACCCATCTCCTATAAATAGGAGCCATGGCCAGTTCATTTGAGACACCGAAGTTACATCGAGGATTCAAGCAAAGGGGTAAGCCTCTAGACTCTTTCTGTATTATTTTTCATGTTCTTCGTGTCTTTCGAAGCGTTCTTCGTCGAAAGTCACTAATTTGGACAAATGATCCAATATTGGTTGACGAATCGATGGAGTTAACGTTCTTCGTCGTATGTCTAAGCCGGAGGAAAGATCAAAGCTCTCAAAGCCATTGAGGAATTCATCAAAGTTAAGGGAAGGTTTCCAAAGTTCCTCTCAAAACTTCAAGATGTTCATCGCGTTCTTCAATAAAGCATTAACTAGGTCCTCTTCGATCCAAAAGTCAAAGGGACACGCCGCCAAAAGTTTTATGAAGCACCAAATGCACCTCCTCAAATATCAAAGCCGCGGATCGTCCAAAGAAGACACCAAATCCAAAGCCGATAATCAAATCACCCACACAGAGACCAAAGCCCTCCAAACGGCGGAAAAGGCAAAGTAAAGATCAAAGCCACAGATCGTCCAAAGAAGACACTAAATCCAAAGCAGATGATCAAATTGCCAACGCGGAGACCAAAGTCCTCCAAAGGCGGCAAAGTCAAACCAAAGATCAAAGCCGCGGATCGTCCAAAGAAGACATTAAAACCAAAGCCAATGATCAAATCGCTCACACGGAGACCAAAGTCCTCCAAAAGCGGCAAAAGTCAAAGCAAAGATCAAGGCCTCGGATCGTCCAAAAAAGACATCAAATCCAAAGCCAATGATCAAATCGCCCACACGGAGACCATAGCCCTCCAAAAGCAGCAAAGCCAAAGCAAAGATCAAAGCCTTGGATGGTCTAAAGAAGACATCAAATCCAGAGCCGACGATCAAATCGCCAACACAGAGACCAAAGCCCTCCAAAAGGCGGCAAAGCCAAAGCAAAGATCAAAATCTCAGATCTTCTAAAGAAGACATCAAATCTAGAGCTGACGATCAAATCGCCAACACGGAGACCAAAGCCCTCCAAAAGGCGGCAAAGCCAAATCAAAGATCAAAGCCTCGAATCGTCTAAAAAAAGACATCAAATCAAAAGCCGACGATCAAATCGCCTGCACGGAGACCAAAGCTCTCCAAAGTTCGGCAAAATCAAACTGAAGACCAAATATCTTCGGATCAAAGAAGCCATAAAAACCAAGTTGGAAAACAAATCGACCCGTAAGGAGAATCAAATGACCCATTTAGAGAATAGGACCCACTTTAAATTCAAATCAAATATAATTTGTACAAATTTTATGTTTATTAAAAATAACACAATTTTTGGTCTACAGTATATACACACGTATATATATATACACCCAATGGGTGATGATGCAAATAAGGGTGGGAGTCTTTTGATTCTGATGATCTAATCTTGCTTTGGGATCAGATCAACAGCCCCATCCCCACCACAACGTCATCTGTATGATCACATATTGTCTGCATACACAAACATTTGTATATATAAAGTACACCTGTGTATGTAATACATAAATATGTGTTTATGTATACACATAATGAGTGATGATGCAGATAGGACTAAGATCCTTTTGATGTTGTTGATATGATTCTACTTTAAGAGTAGAACAGCAGTCGTACCGCCACTCTAGTCCAATCTACATAATGACCTATTTGATGTATACATACATATATGTATATGTATAAAATACACACATATGTATATATATATACACATGTGTATGTGTGTGCATGAATGCACCTAATAGGTAATGATGCAGATGAGGCTGAGAGCCTTTTGATGTTGCTAATATGATCAATTTTTGGGGTCAGATCAGTAGCTCCACCCTCATCGCAGTTTTATCTGTATCATCATCTATGTTATGTATATGTATATATAAAGTACATATGTGTGTAATATATACACACGTGTGTATGTATACACCCAATGATTGATTATATAGATGTGCTGATAACCTTTTGATGCTGGTGATCTGATCATGTTTTGGGATCAAATTAGTAGCCTCATCTCCACCACAATTCTATTTGTATCATCACATATTGAGTGTATACAAACAAATATGTATGTATAAAATTAATTTATAGATACACATGTATATATATACACACCTAATGAGTGATGATGCAGATGGGGCTGGGAGCATTTTGATGCAACTGATATGATCCCGCTTTGGGATCAGATAAACAACCCTACCCCAATTTTTGCCCAATTTGCATCATCACGTATCGTTGTATATATACATATATATAAAGTACACACATGTGTATATTAATGTTACATAATAAATACACACATGTGTATGTATACATCCAATAGGTGATGATGCAAATGAGGATGGAAGTCTTTTGATTCTGTTGATCTGATCCTACTTTGGGATCAAATCAGCAACCCCAGCCCCTATTAGGTGTATATGTACAAATATATATATTCCCTCTGTCCTGCTGCAAGGTTGTCATTCGATTTTTGTGTCATTGTACTTGATATTAAAAATATTCTTATATTTGAATAATTTATTCTAAAAATGTTATTGTATTGGTATTATAAGAGACTAATAAACATATTCTTGTCTTTTCTTCTCGATTTGTACTACGTCTTGATATAATAATTAATATTCAAATATAAACATGCAAAAAATCAATGACAACCTTGCAGCGAGACAGGGGGTATTATAATGTACACACTTGTGTATGTATAATATGTATAAAGTTAATTTATACATATACACGTGTGACGTGTGTAAGTATATATCCAATGGGTGATGATGCAGATGAGATTGAGAGAATCTTAGGGTGTGTTTGTTTAGAGAATTGGATTTTAAATACATTATTCATCCAAATTTTTTCCTTCTAAAAACATCAAATCAAACACCTGTTTTTTATTTTTTATATTATACTAAAAATCAATTTTACATTCAAAACATCACATCAACACCTATTTATATCACATCATACAACTATTCAAATTCAAAATTTTTACTATTCAAATCCCAACTCAAAATTTAAACCCCCAAACAAACATACCCTTAATGTTGCTGATCTAATCCCACAATCTCATCTGCACAATCATCTATTGGGTGTATACATACACACACTTGTATGTATAAAGTAGACATGCGTATCATACATAAGTGTGTATGTATACACCTAATAAGTGATGTTGCAGATGGGGCTAAGAACCTTTAAATGTTGCTGATCTGAGCCAACTTTGGAATCAGAATAGCAGTCTTGCCTCCACTTCAGCCTAATCTGCATCATTATATATCGTATAAGTATAAAGTATGCACGTACATATGCATACATATATATATATGTATGTATCCATCCAATGAGTGATGATGAAGATGAACCTGGAAGCCTTTTGATGTTGAGTGTATAAATATACACTTGTATATACATACACACATCTTTATATATACATCTAATGAGTGATGATGTAGATAGGATTAAAAGTCTTTTGATTTTGCTAATCTAATCCGACTTTGGGATCATATCAGCAACTCCACCCTTTACCCAAACTTATTTGCATAATCACCAATTAGGTATATATAAACACACATGTGTATGTATCAAATCGTTTTATATATACATATGTGTATGTATAAATTCAGTAAGTGATGATGTAGATGAAACTGTCAATCCTTTGAAATTGTTAATCTGCTTTATATATTTATGACATCATGTGTATAAATTTTCATGTAATTTTTTACTATTCTTACTCTTTCTCTATATTATTATGCATATTACTATTCACCGTTATTATATAAATTGGAAGGTTTACAATTAGAGAAGAATTTCGCAGATTGTGGTGCTATGGTTATGTGTTGCTTGGGTGATTAAAATTTATCAATATTACTATAATTGTAAATTTAAAACTTATATTTTCATGCATTTTACATATATTATCAATTAAGTTCTCTATCATTATGATATAAACCAATTATTCAAAATATTTTGCTGCAAAAATTAAGTTTAAATTTAGGGTGTGTTTGTTGGGGGTTTGGATTTTGAGTTGAGATTTGAATAGTAAAAAATTTGAATTTGAATAGTTGTATGATGTGATATAAATAGGTGTTGATGTAATATTTTGAATGTAAAATTAATTTTTAGTATAATATAAAAAATAAAAAATAGATATTTGATTTGATGTTTTTGGAAGAAAAAAATGGGATGAGTGAATTTAAAATCTAATCCCCAAACAAACACACCACTACAAGAAAAAATCATTTTTGTAACAAAATTTTTTTATCTCTAAATCTACTTTTTTCGTTACTAATGACATTAGAGACAAAATTAGGAATGAAATTATGTTAGCTACGTGAACTTTAGGGACGAAATTCCGTTACAAATAGATTACTTTTTTGTAGTGCACCCTTATTATATTCCCAATAATAACCAAAGACACCCAAATAAATATTCGTTAAAATGTCCATTTTTTTTATTTCGGCATGTTCCACATAATTTGTTATTATTTTTTTTTTGAAAATATAGTTATACATTTTAAATTTCATAATTCATAAATATATTTTAATCTTAATTAAATTATTTAATTATTTTAATTTTAAAATATAATTATTTTTATTATAAAATATTTATTTTTACTAATATATTTTACCTAATTTTTCATATCTACAATAATTGATACATATTATCCAATTTTAAATGGTATTTGGAGAAAAAATAAAAGTAATATTATTCATCACAAAATATGACGTAAAAACAGCATTCAAAAGAAATTAAATTAACTATCTTCAAATCACCACCAAACAAATTTAATTTTATTGTTGAAATTTTAATAATATTTAAAACAACAGCTAACAACAATATACTATCTATGGGAAACCCGTGCGATCCACGGTCTTTTTATATTTTATTTTTTTATTTATTAATTTTTTAAGAATTTTCTTTTTATTTTTTCATTAAATTTATTCTATTTAATTTGTGTAGAAGAAAAATTATTTAGCTATTAATCTTTATTTACTATCATTATTACTATAAAAATATATCATATTTTCTTTAAATATATATCAAACAAATATAAATCATAAATAAAATAAAAAAATTAGGCGAATATAAAGAATTATTATATAATTTAGATAAAATTTTATAAATAAATTCGAAATTAATCTCATTCAAAACTAAACTCAAATCATAATTCATAATTAAAGGAAAAACAATCTAAAAAATAAAATAAAAATAAATTTAAGAAATAAAAAAAAAAAAAAATTGTTATGAGATTCAAAATATACCTTTATATTTAAAAATTTATTCATATTTGAAATAATTATTTTTTTTAGTTGTAATAATTTAAAATTTAATCAAATAAATTTGTACAAGTTACTCAAGATTCATATATGTTTATTTGAATATATAAATATATAACATAGTATATACTTATTTTTAAAACTAAAATAAATAATTTAACTGAAAATAAAAGAAATAAATATTCTATACTTTATACAATATCATAAAATTTATAGCAAATTTTTTATTTTTATAAATTTGTTTAGTTATAGTTTTATTAATTATGAATATTGTAATAAAAATATGTATAAAATTCATTTAAACCCCATAGTTATATTATAATAAATATACATTCAAATAAATTTAAATTATATATAAAATAGGAAAAAAATAATTAGGGAAATATATAAATTTTATTCATATCGTTGATATATTTCGATAAGTTAGTTGAATAATTAGATTTTATTTGATATATAAAGTTTGTGATATATAAAAATAAGGTTTGAATATGACTTTATTATAGATATTTATAGTATTGAGTTGTGTTAATTATGAATGTAATTGTTATTAATTACATGTTTAAATAAGAATTAAAAATTATTAAATCAATTTTTAAAATGATAAAGAATTTCAAAAAAATAAAAAATTATTAATTACGAACATAATTATTATTAGTTACATATTTATATTAGAAGTAATAAAATATTAAATTAATATATAGATAATAATATTTACATTATTGTATTTAATTTTTGTAAATTTTCTTTACTAATTAAATTTCTATATATACTTTTAATTATTTTTTTTTTTCAATTTTTAAATATAATTCGTACTTTTAACGAAAAATAAAAAGAAAAATAAAAAATAAAAAATATGCACATCTTATATAAAGTGGAATATTAAAATATAAAATTATTAAGTAAATATTACTTCCTCCGTCCACCGTCTATCTATCTGTTTGCTTTTTGCACGTAGATTTTAGTATATTAGTATTATATTGATATGTGATACAATTAATATACATAAAAGACTATTATACCCCTCCCTTAATATTTATGGTATTAAGTGATATTATTTGATGACATTTGTGTAACATTATATAAAGGGTGAAGTAATTTTATATTTTAGTGGAAGATACATTTATTAAAAAAAAAATAGACATTTGCGATGGACATACTAAAATAACAAAAATGAATAGATTGACAGTGGACGGAGAGAGCATAAAAGTAACGCGAACAATCAAATATTAACAAATACACAAAAATATAAGATACAAAACATATTATAAACATTCAATTAATAAAATATATTTTTCATACAATAGAAAATAATAATAATAATAATAATAATAATAATAATAATAATATCATCATTCGAAATACATTTGTCTTTCGAATAGACATGTTACTCGTGGGAAATACAATTTTTTATAAGATTTATATAAATTATATTTCAAAATAATCAAAAATAATTATCGAATATTCGATAATTTACATTTGGTCAATAATAAAACTTCAACCTATGATTTATATTTGTTAAATATATTTTAAATTAGTAGATTTGACCAAATATAAAAAAATATCATTTATTATAAGATATACTAAAATGAAAATGGTATTATTTGTTACGTGGCAGATAGAGTACTATTTTTATTTTTGTGTACGGCCCATTTTTCATCTATTATTCTTTTTTACTCTCTCCGTCCTTTTTAAAATGAGTTGTTTGGGAATTTGTAATAAATTAATAAATAATAGTATTTTATTAGTTAGTAGAAATGTATAAGAGATTTTGATATGTTTGTCATTTTTTGTATAAAGTAATTGTATATGTAATGATATATTTGTAATTTAAGTAAAAGTTAAAGATATTTATTAGTGTACGATTATTTTTTCTTAAAAAAAAGAAGATATTTTGAGATGAAATAGACGAAAATTATAGAAAGAATACTTTGAATTGAGATAGAGGAAAAATATTTTTTTGGTACGAAGCTTATTTTATATTTTAATTATTTTATTTGGGCATTGAAATTGAGAAATAATGATATCTTAATATTAAAATTAGTATATAAAAGATAAAGTAATAATATTATGATAAATTTATTAAAATGATTGATAAAAAACTAATTGAATAAATTTAAAAAATAACAATTTAGTTATTATTCTTTTCATCACATCTATCGTGTTCACATTGCCGTTTCTGTTCGTCTCGTATCTCACGTGTCTTTTCTTTTTTGAAAAAAATTGATTATATATTTTAATTTTATTTTCTTGTGTTTACCGTAACCCGGAGACGCTATGTGAAACGAAGGGAGTATTTTTTAAAATAAAGATAATAAAATTATAGAAGGATAATATTATTTACTATAAATGAATTGTATATAAATTTACCGGACAATCAAAACAGAAACGGTGATATAATTTTGGCGGAAAAATGGAATATTATGTTATACTCCCTCCGTCAACTTTAAAGGTTCACATTTGCTTTTTACTTGTTGATATTTGAATATTAATTATTATATCAAAACATAGTACAAATATAGTAAAAATAACAAAAATACTTCTATAAGTGTCTTATAATACAAATATAATGATATTTTTAACGTTAAGTATAATGACGTAGAAGGTAAATATAAACTTTCAAAATGGACGTAGAGAATATTATTATTTATTTGATATTCTTTTGTGCATCAAACTTTAAATTAAAGTAATTATATAATTTGATATATAAAATTAAAGTGATATTTTAAATAAAAAAAATGTATATATTTTGATATTTTTTTAGAAAAAATTATACTATTATATTTTAATATTGTATCTGTGCCGAATATAATGTTACAATAAGTGTAGATATGGGAATTTATTAGATATGAGCCGAAAATAAATCAAAAAGTGTGATACTCCCCCGTCCTTTAACAAATTAGCTATTTTTCTATTTTGGTCCATCTCGTAACAAAAGTATTTCTTTCATTTTTTTTAGTAACTGTACTATCCATATTCATCTAACATTACAAATACTCTTCATATTTATAATATATTACACAAATGACATTATCTTTATATTCTACTATTAATATTTCTAAAACTTTATGCAAAAAGTAAACGAATAGATAAACATGAAATGATGGGAGTATTATATACGAGATGAAAGAAATATTAACTTTTTATACTTTTGTATGTATATATTATTTTGTCTATCATATATTTTTTTTTATCGAAATTGTTATCATACTTTAATTTGATGTATCGATGTAAATAAAAATAAATTTTTTATATTTATGATATATAATAAAGTTACACTTAGTATTTTTCTTTTCTTTTTTTTTTCTGATATTTTGTATTTGAATGTTGGAACAAGTTAGCTTTCAAATCAATAAGTGGAGTATATATTATTTTTAATGAACAATAAAAATAAATTGTTGAAAATAAAACAAATAAATGTAATTTAAACACTTTGTTATTTATTTATATCATTTAATTAGGAATTTAGAAAAATAAAAATAAAAACATTATTATCAAATTAATTTTTTTTATTTAAATATAAATTTTTTAAAAAATTAAAATTTATATGCATCAAATGTAAATAAATTATAATTATATGCTATTGACTTATAAATATAAATAATATCTTTTTTTATTATTATAATTTAATTGCAAAGAATAATATATACACATTTTATCTAAGTTTTGAATATTATTTTTAACAGTAATTAATTTATAAGTTACTATTGTTTTTTATTATCTTCCTAATATATTTGTCTATTTAAGATTATATATATATAAAAGGAAACAGAATTTTGTATATGTGGAAATACTATTTTATATATATAAGAATTTTATTATTATTATTATTAAATAAAAGTTAATTGTATAAAATATTTTAATTTATTCAAATAATTTTTATATTAAAAAATAATATATTTAATAATAATAATTAATTTAAGAATTTAATAATCTTGTATCTCGGGCACTTCACTAGCAATAATAATACTTTCTCCATTGTACATAATTTGTTATGTTTTAAATTTTATAATTTTATAATTTTAATTAAATTATTTATTTATTTTAATTTTAATTTATAATTATTTTTACTAAAATATTTTTTAATTATATTTTACTTATATCCTAACACACCCAAATTACAGGAAGGAGCAGCCAAAAGAAAAAGAAAAAAGATGTTATCGCAAAACACGTGGAAACACACCCCATACCTGAAATTGATTTTGTCAGATGTACAAAACTCAGAGATGTTCTGGTCGTGCACAGTCAAAGCGTGCCGCCATTGATACTGATGTTTCATATAAACAAGCGCCTAAATTGCAGTCAACATTCGACCCCACTGCATCATATTTACACGCTTCTCCGGAGCTTCCAGGCTGGTTTTGTTCTCGCTCCTCACAACTACCCAATATTTAATTTTGTGAATTGATGATGCCAAGTCAACAATGGGGACTGCCTGTACCTGTACCAAGTTGCTGGCGTGATTTATGCGTTCACAACGGAGATCCTCAGAAGAAATACTTACGTTTACGAATAATCAGTTTTGATTTGATCAAAACGGGGGACTTTTTTGTGTTTTCTCGTCAATCTTAGGTTTTTGTCAATGTAGTTGAAAAGTGGGGGGTTTTGTACTGTTTAACCTTTCTCTTCGATTTCGATGAATTCGGGATGGCGGGAGGTGGTGATTGCGTTGGTTTCATTTTGTTGTTGATGCTGCTGCTGCAATTTGTTGATCGCTTTTGTGCTCTGCCGCTGTGCTCTGATTCAAGTAAGTATGTATATAAGGTGTTTGATTAAAGTCCTGTGAGAAGAAGAACTATGGGTTGAGCTGTGTTTTTTGTGTTGTCTTGTTGTAGGAGCACCTTTTACTCCGAGGTCTCGTCTGCAGTTCTGTCCCTACAATGGCGGCATCAGGTGCTGCAACTACGCTGCAGATTCACGTTTGAAAAAGCAGTTTGAAGCAATGAATATTTCGAACTCCGACTGTGGGTCTCTTCTGAAATCAATCCTTTGCGCCGTAAGAACAAATCTTTTTCAGTGTTTTGTTACTCTTGTAAGTTTCTGAAATAATGTTAGTTTTAGAGTTTGATTCTACTCCGGGTGTGTTTGTTTGGGGGTTTGGATTTTGAATTGGGATTTGAATAGTAAAAATTTTGAATTTGAATAGTTGTATGATGCGATATAAATAGGTGTTGATGTGATGTTTTGAATGTAAAATTGATTTTTAGTATAATATAGAAAATGAAAAATAGATGTTTGATTTGATTTTTTTGGAGGAAAAAATGAGATGAATAGCGAAAATTAAATCCAATTCCCCAAACAAACACACCCTTAGTTTACTGTGATAGCTATGCCTTTTTGTTGTTTTTAATGGGAAAAATTAAGTCCTTTTTCATTTCCGATGAATAAGTAATTGCCTTTGCAGACTTTTGGATCGAGCAATTAGTCTTTTTGTTCTTTGGATGTCTCTTGAATTCTGCAGTTGGTATCATGCCGGAGATTATTGAATGTAGGTCTTATTCGTGTTGGTGTTAGTTCTTCTGCATTTTGTTTGTTGCTGCTTTTGTTGGGAGCATTGTACCCTTGATGTTACCAAACAATGTTATTATTGTTGCTTTAAGAATTTTCTGCCATATTTTAAGCTATTAATTATGTTTGATTTGAGCAATGCGACGAACTTTGTTGTGATTTTTTGGATAATAGTTACAATAAGATTATCAAGAGCTTGTAGATAAGATCCTTCAATATGGAACTGAATGGAAATGTATATTCTAGTTCTGGAATCTCTACTAATGAATTTATCTAGATCTTTTCAAGTAAATTAAAAGTATGACATGGTGCCTAGCATTCTCGCAACGAAGAGGATAAAACTTAAGTTGAGTATTTTTATTTTATTTTATTTTTTGATCTGATTTCCAGAGGTGTGATCCATTTTCGGCTGAGCTTTTTAGAGTTGATTCTGGTCGTCGGCAAGTTCCTGTCTTGTGTAACTCTACAATTGCGCCAAATTCAACACAATCTAACCAAGCTGCAGATAACTTCTGCCTCAAAGTATGGACTTCCTGCAAAGATGTGTCTATTTTGAATTCGCCTTTCGCTGCATCACTAAGAGGTGGAGCTGGAGCACCGATAGACTCAAATTCGACGAAGCTGTCCGATCTCTGGGAATCACAAACAAATTTCTGTGATGCTTTTGGTGGTGGATCTGATGATGGATCAGTATGCTTCAATGGTGCACCTGTGACCCTGAATGATACTAGAACTTCAACCCCTCCGAGTGGTATGTGCCTTGAGAAAATAAGTAACGGATCCTTCCTGAACATGGTTGCTCATCCTGATGGTTCAAACCGTGCCTTCTTCTCGAGCCAGCAAGGCAGTATTTTCTTGGCAACGATTCCTAAGGAGGGGTCAGGGGGGCTTTTGGAAATTGATGAGGCTAAACCTTTTCTAGACCTAACCAATGAAGTTCATTTTGATACCGAATTTGGGCTGTTGGGAATTGCATTTCATCCAAAATTCACTGAAAATGGTCGATTTTTTGCTTCCTTCAACTGTGATAAGGCTAAGTGGCCCCCCTGTGCCGGCAGATGTGCTTGTAACCCTGACGTGAACTGTGACCCTGCAAAACTACCTCCAGACAATGGTGCGCAGCCTTGTCAATATAACAGTGTTATAGCAGAGTTTTCTACTAATGGTACAGGATCCCAGCCGGCCTTGGTATATGTTATATTTCATAACTTTCGAAATTCTCAACATCTTTAGCCATTTAGAAATAATACTTGATCTTTGTTTTTACCAGGCAACAAGTGGTAACCCTTCAGAGGTAAGAAGGATATTCACCATGGGGCTTCCATTTACAGCACACCATGGGGGTCAGATTCTTTTTGGACCACGAGATGGCTATTTATACTTTATGATGGGAGATGGTGGGGGTCAAGGTGATCCTTACAATTTTGCACAAAACAAGAAATCCTTACTCGGAAAGATCATGAGGTTTGACATTGATAGCGTACCAAGTGAGTTTACTTAATGATTTTTGCAAATCTGAGTATCCACGAAGTGCTCCATTCCACATAATAAGCATTATTTATTTAATCGACAATCCTACCCGTGATACATTTGTGGTTAGTTACTTTATTGCTAATGTCTTATTCTTGTGTTTCAAAAATACATTAAAAGCAGGTGTGCATGTGTACATGTTATATAGCATTGTGATGTATATATATTAAGTATTGATTTCATTAAAACTGTAAATCGCATACAATCTCTCAACCTTGTGAAGTGATGAAAAATAAAACAAACAGGATTGCCCCTCTTACGCCACTGACTTTCATAAACTCAAAAAATCTACAATCTAAAAGAGGTTGAGGAATTCCATTCATGGGTTCGGTAAGTCAGGAAATGGGGTCGGTTTAATTTGTTATTACCTTATAAGTTTTTATGTAGTTCAGATACGAGATGGACTATAAATGAGATAACTATGTATAATGAGATTTTTAATAACTAATATAGGAAAGTAGTTCTATACTATGTATATTTTATAGGTAAGAAATTTGTAATAATTAATAGTGTATATAGTGTCGGGTTTCTTATTCTTGCCATTAGATGTGTGTATAATACATGCTATCTCAAACATTGTGAAAAAATATCATGAGTCTATTAAGCTCTAGTTTGGTGTAATTGGTTGAATTATCATCAGAAACTTTGGTTGGATGGTAACGGATCAATGTATTTTACTTGTTTATAACTTAGCATAGTTTACCCATCTAAAAAATTTGCATTCCCTTTTTATATATATATATTTTTTCTTGTGGAACCACACTAGAATATTCATTATCTTTTCTGAAGGTATCCTGTTTTATTTTCCTTGTTTTATGGTTGTTTGTGGCTTAGTATTGCTTATCTATTTCTTGATGTTGATTTTATTAGCACAATGAAATTTCGAAAATAAAAATAGCAAATAAACTTTCATTAGTCTTTATACTCTAAAGAATTCCTTGCCACAAGTGCATTAGAATTTGATTATTCCTCGTGTTCCGATTTGATAGATTCTTGTTCATTCCCCTGATTCTAGCACATTTGGGACACTCATTCAGGTGCAGCTGAAATCAATCAGCTTGGTCTGTGGGGAAACTATTCTATACCCAAAGACAACCCATATACACTAGATAAAGCTTTGCTTAAAGAGATATGGGCTCTTGGACTACGAAATCCTTGGCGCTGCAGTTTTGATTCTGCAAGGCCGTCGTATTTCATGTGTGCAGATGTAGGACAGGTACAGTATATTATATAGACGACTTTCGTATGCTATGACTGAGCTTATTCTGAACCTAAGCCTGCTTAAGTAGGCTTCAATATCCATTTAATTTTCTCGACTCTAATATTAGATATTAGTTGCCGTGATTATTGAACAGAATCAATATGAAGAGGTGGATTTGATCAGCAAGGGTGGAAATTACGGATGGCGTGTTTATGAGGGTTATGAACCCTATACTCCTCCTGAGTCCCCGGGTGGAAATACTACACTCAACTTGATAAGGCCAATTTTTCCTGTCATGGGATATAATCACTCTGACGTGAAGTCTAATGAAGCTTCAGCATCGATCACTGGTGGCTACTTTTATCGATCTATGACGGATCCTTGTATGCATGGAAGGTAACAAATTCACTGTCCATAATTTTTATTGCTATTTAGTAGCTGATAATATGTTCATACACGATCAAAGTCTAATTTTTTCAGCAAGAAGTTTAAAATTCATAGGTCCTTTCGATCCCACCATTTTCAAACTTTGTCTAGTTTGTATTGGTCCTTCCTTAATCCACCATAGAAAATATACACTAGTCAAGAATTTACCAGAAAATACCGTTGCCTCGGGTAATATTTCCGACACAAAACATGTGTATTCTGTGTTCATTTTGATTTCTTCTCTTCTATTTTATTTTTTCGCTGAAAGGTAATTGCTTGTCTATATATTTAGTTAAGCTATAAATTTTATTAGATATTTTACCACTGTGTTTGCAAATATAGTGTATAAACTCCTTATATTTGTACACAAAATCCTGATAAAATAGGAATTCCATACATATTGTTCACTAAATAAAATATATATATATATATATGATGTTTTGTGCATTTATGTTAAAATATGAGTACCAATGTTCACTTTTTGTTTTTCGATGCAAGTATTTTTTATGTTAGAGATACGAAGAAGTATACTCCTTCCGTCCGCTTTTAAGGGTTACATTTACTTTTTTGCGTCATTGTACTTAACATTAAAAATATCAATATATTTGTATAATTTTTTTTTTTGTATAAATGTTCTTCTATTAGTATTATAAGACACTAATAGAAGTATTTTTGTCATTTTTCTTGATTTGTACTACGTTTTGATATAATAATTAATATTCAAAGATGAATACGCAAAAAGTAAATGTGGTCTTTAGAGCCGAACGAATATAGTATAAAAAATACTCCTATTTAGAAAAATTATATAACTTTGCTTGATTATTATGTGTTATAGTAGTGGTAATAAATTTATGAGCGATAAAATTGGTAAGAAATAGATTGTGCATAAGTTTGGTGAATATTTAATAATATTTTGTATTAAATTGTTGACTTTGAATATATAGAGTACATATATTTTTAATATTGGAGCGTGCTGAAAATCTTTGTTGGGTGAACGCAATAAAAACCTGAAAATTGTGCAACTTTAACATTTGAACATGAGCTCGCCTACTTATTTTTCTCGGTCGAATGCACAATACTTTGGCTCAATCAAGAGGTTTTACTGATACAGCTTATAGTAGTTTGCATTCACTAAGGTTCACACATTTGTCACTAAAAAATGGAGTATTCGATATTCGCAGCTATTTGTTCGCGGATCTTTATGCAGGCGCTATATGGGCAGGCGTCGAAAATCCCAGGGGCAGTGGGAAATTCAACGCGAGCAAGATTCCATTCAGTTGTGCATCAGACTCGCCCTTAAGCTGTGGGGTTGCCCGCGGCAGCCAAATGGCCGACTTGAGTTTCATATTTTCATTCGGAGAAGACAACGAGAAGAATGTTTACATCCTAACCTATAATGGAGTGTACAGAATTGTAAGTCCGAGTCGTTGCAACTACACATGTACAAAGGAAGATGCATCATCCTTGGGTAGACGGCCCCCCCCGGATTCGGCCCCTCCTTCGAAGGCGAGCGTGTTGATGTCGCGATCAGGTCCGGTTACCGCTTTACTTATGATGATTTCAGTTTTGTGTAGTTTATTGCAATGAGTTGAATGGTAGATGATGTTGAAATATGTCTTGTTTCTTGTTTATTGGGGGAAATATTGTGTGTGTTTTAGTTTCCATTCAAGATCAAAGATGAGTTCTTTTTGCCATTGGCACATGTATAAATGACAATGTACCATTTTTCATGTCATTAATGCTCAAAATTTTAGCGATATTTGTGTCAATTTGATCGGAACTGGATTTTTAAAAAAAATAAATAAAAATAGAACTTTTTTCTTTTTATAGTAAAACATATACTTCCTCCGTCCCTGTATAATAGTCATATTTACCATTTTGGTTCGTATTAAAACAATAGTCTCATATTCATAAATAACCATATCACTATAAAACTACCTTTACTTTTTCATTATTATTACATAATTGTCACTATTTTGTACACTGATACACTCATATATACACTGATACACTCGTAAGGACAAGAGTTTTTTTTCGGTATTTTTTACCCAAACACAATCCAGACTATAGTTTTGGGACGGAGGGAGTATATTTTTTTTGTTTACCGAAGGAAGGAACATAAATATTTGTCTTTATAACAACAAAAAGGAAAGTATGTATAAATTCGGATGACGGGTATTATTTGTTAAAGTAGAATAATAAAATTGGGTGGATAAAGTTGTTTATAGGACATAATTTTTGACGAGGAATAGAATATCGTTTAGTATAACGTCTCTGCATAAATGGGCATAACATGAAGTATTAATTAACTTTATAAAGTTTATATAAAATAATCACAATACAAGATATGAACCGAATAATTTACATAATACATACTACTATTAACTTGAACACAAAAGATATGTAGTTACGAACGAGTGTGCTCTTTTAAATTTTTTCAAAAATATTAATATATCACATATATTCATTAATTTTATATTTTTTTACACAATTTTCTCCACATCACATAGAAAAATACTCATTCAAATTGTTGTACAAAACAAATGCACCCGTATTGATTATTATGTGTTGATTAAAAATGTTCAAATGATTTTATTTGTTCAAGGTATCTTTATTTTAAGGTATCAATTGATCTTTATTTGTAAATTTCCGGATTTGTTTGGTTGTACTTTCAATTTGAAATTACAATTGTACAATTTTCAATAAGAATATAATATTTTTTATATAAAATATTACATTAAAATCACAGTTAAACAAAATATAAAATTAATATTTTATTTCAAATCAATTTTAAACAGGGTGGGCTTTGGTAAATACATTCTTTAAGCATGTTTGTATAATTATATAATGTCATCGGCGCAATGCTAATTTTATAATACTAGTTAGATAACTATAAATATATTAATTCTTTTGCTTGTTAAAATTATGGTTATTTCCTTAAACAAAACGAGTATAATTTTGATAGGTCAGATAGAATATAATAAATCTGCTGCGTAATGAAGCGTAAGTGTGATTACAATAACCAAAAAAAAAAAAAAAAAATTATTACAAAAATATATGTACTTGCCCATGTTAGTAATCAAATGCATTGAAATGAATATTTTTTCTCACAATATATTACATCAAATATTATTTAAATCAAAAATTTAATCTTCTACACTCAATCCAGACAGAAAATAAATAAAAAAAAAAAAAAAAAAAGAAAACGAAACACTCCTTCTTGAACTCGAATTCAAATAGTGGTAAGAGTGATGTGTGCGAAGCAATTAATTAATTAATTATTAATTAATTAATCAATTAAGCAGAATGAGGGTCCAATTTATCCTCCTTCGCCACGTCATCACTTCCTTTGTATCTATACCAATTCGAACACACCAAAAAGTACCCAAAATTGGCGGCGCACATCGCCGCCACAAGGTAATAGAAATAATCCAGCCTCCCTTTATTCAGATCCTCCGGCAGCCACCCGCCGCCGCCGCCGCCGCCCGGCCCCTCCGTCCACCGGTGCACCACGGATATCAAAAGACTGTACACATAATTCGACACGGCGCTGCCGCAGAAATAAAACGCTCCGGCGACGCTCCGCATGTTCTCCGGGAACTGCTTGTAATAAAACTCGAGCTGCCCTATGGCGTAAAACGCCTCCGCCAGGCCGCCGAGGGCCAGCTGCGGGACCAGCCACATCGCCGACATGGCGCCGCCGGACGCGCGGCGGCGCTGCTCGACGGCGGCGGCGACGAGGGACTCGACGATGGGGATGAAGAGGCCGATTCCCATTCGTTGGAGGACGGTGATTCCGGCGCCGCCGAGGCGGCGGCGGGAGAAGGGGAGGAGGAGGCGGTCGTAGATTGGGACGAAGATGGAGACGGTGAGCATGGCGAAGACGACGAAGGAGGCGGCGGGGATGTGGAAGGAGGTGGCGGCGAGGCGGCGGTCGGACTGGAGGGCCTGGAAGACGAGGTACTGCTGCTGGACGCCGATGTGGTAGACGACGGCGGTGAGGGAGATCGGGATCACGCGGAGAACGCACTTGGCTTCTTCTACTTGCTGGACGCTGCAGAGCCGCCATGGCTCGCCGGAGGACCCGTCGGAGTTGATGGAGTCTTCGCCGGTGATGATCGCCGCTTTGTCCAGGAAACTGCGGACCAATTACAGCATTTTTATTTATTTACCTAAATTTTATATTTAAATATTAGTTATAATCTCCCAACATTATTTCTTTCTAATTACCTAATAATAAATAATACTATAAAATACTTTTTACAAAAAGTAAAAAAAAAATAATAATAAAATTTAAATATTCATTCAAAAGTTAAAAAGTCAAATTCAACTTAAAATTATGTAATTTATATTTTTGACACAATTTTTTACACTATACATAAATAAAAAAATCAACTTATCTAAGAAATTGTGTGTGAACAAAATCAATTTTTTAAATATAAAATAAATAAGTATTTTTGTAAATATTAAAAATATTTTGATACTTACACATAAATTATTTTTACTAATAAAAAATTAATATTTTTTAATGGGAAAAATTATATATATTAAGGTTAGACAAAAACAATAAGAAAGTAGAATAATGTGATATGAAATTAATTTGAACGTGGAATGTAACCTAAAATAATATAATATAAAATAAAATATTAATTTAAATTTTAATTTAAATAATATTACTATATTGTTTTATGAAAGCAATCCGTACTCCCTACCTGTCTAGAAAAATGCGCTCACAGTATTATTCTTTAGTATGAGATTTAATTAGGCGCGAGCATTCGGATTTCACAAAATTCGAACTAATCCGAAAATTTTAATTTTTGAAAAAATTAATCTAAATTGAACTGAAATAATCGAAAATTGAAATTCGAACTAAACCAAAAAATTTGAAATTCGAAATATTTTTAATTATTTTTTTAATTTGTAAATTTCTTTTATATTTTATTGTTATTTTATAATATCAAATATATATAATATAAAAGTAAACATATTAAAATATAATTAATAATTTTGAATCTTTTATATTAAAATTTAATATTTTTTAATAAAATATTAAATATATATAATAAAAAATATATTAAAATGTTATATTTCGGATTTCGGATCGATTCGGATTTTAAGTATACCGACCCAATCTGAAAATCCAAAATTTGTCAAAAATTCAATCCGAACCAATTCGAAAATCCAAACTAAATTTTAAATTGTGGTTTGATTTGAATCGAATTTTCGAATTTTAAATATTTCGCTTACCCTAGTTTTAATAAAAATATATACTCTTAGTTATTTCTTTCGGTAAATAAAAATATAAAAGGTGGTATGGTTTTTTTTACTTTAAAAAAATAGTTTTAAAAGACAAGAAAAACTAAATATATTTTAACAGACAAATAGAATATACTTTTATTTAAAACGATACAAGTAAAATAGTATATATATATATATAATATTTGAAATAGAAAAACAAAACAAATCTAAAAACATTAATTTTTATTTAAATGCATGTTATTAATGTTGTGCATGAAAAATTATATTAATAATATAAAAAATAATATTTTATGAGATGGATAAATTATATATTATATATATTGTGTTAATATGTGTATATTATATTTTTGTAATAATATTAATGAAAAATCATTAAAAAAAAAAAAACTAAGTAAGCAAGTCCAAAAGATATAATATTTGTGTAAAAATAAGTTTTAAATATAATATTGAAAATATAGAATAGATATTGAATTTAATATATTTTAAAGAACATTTTTTTTGTAATAAATAATAATATTAAATTTAAAACAATAATATGTAAACAATGTATAATATGCTTGTTAGAAAAGTTAGTATAATAATCATCCTGTTTGAAAATAAAAAAGAACATAATTATTGAGCACCTATACCTAATCCCGCGTCAATAATTCTCTAAAAAATAAATAAATAAATAAATTAGTTATGGTTGGTTGGTGGACGTGCATCCATATTAACTCAATTAAGAGGAAAAATTGCAATTTCTGGGTCGATTTTGACATATATATATATATATATATATTATTTAATATAGATATATATAATTTTTAATAAAAATATTGATTTTCTCGAAAATATAATCAAAATTAGAATAAAAAGGTCAAGCTAATACAAACCCAACATTCAATTATCATTCTTATAATATTTGGGACCTTTGGTAAAGTTAATAAAATTGCAGAGAAAATAAATTGAATAGAGAATGTGAATTAACAGAAAATTCCTATAAAAAATGTAAAAAAAAATAAAAATACAGTTGAATGGATCAAATAAGAATAAATGATTATTTCAACAAAAGAGACTTTTAATGAGTGTGAATTCATGAAAAAAATATTTTTAGTAATTTTTTTTAAAAAATTATAAATTATATAGGATATTTTGTAAGATTATATGTTAGTACTTTTTTTTTTTTTTTCAAGAATCGTAAAAATTAAAATTTCGAATTATAAATTTAATGTGAATTTGTAAAATTGAGATAATATAAATTTTAAAAATTAAATAATATAAAAAAGATATAACAAAATAAAAAATAATATTGACGTTCATTTCTCTCTATTTCTCTGTGTATGGAAGAGAAATAATATCAGATAAATAATAATAATTTATTTCTCAACTTTTATTTCTTTTACTCAAACAAACAAGAGAAATAATGGCATACGACAATTTTCCCTTTGAAATGACAATTTTTTTTCAAGATATGTGACCAATATATATCTACTCAAATACATATGACAAAAGTAATAATCAATCATAATATTCTTTTAATATTTTAAATTAAAATCAATACTATTGGTAATGCACAATTTTAATAAAAATATATTATTATTTTTTACAAAACATCATATCAAAATATTATTTAAATAAAAATTTAAATAAATGTTGCATTTCACATTCATTTCAAACTACAATCCAAGTAAATATTTTCTCCTCAGCAACAAGATAAAAAAGAAATTTTCACTCACTTAATATAGTACTTCCTCGGCCCCGCAATAAAGGTGACGTTTGCTTTTTGTACGTAGATTTTTGAATATTAGTATTATATTGGATTGTAGTTAAAAAGACAAAAATACCCCTATTAATATAATATAATATAAAAGTAATGACATTTGTGTAATATATAGTAAGTTGAAAAGGTATTTATTATGTGAATTAGGTAATACAATTACTAAATTAAGAAATAGTAATCTTATTTTGGGACAAACGAAAATAAGAAATGTGTAACGTTTCGATGAGACGGACCAAGTATTATATATTATTGATTTATTATTATTATTAGTATAATAATACTCCACTGACCATGTGGTGGAAAATTATGGCATAAATAGTATTAAATATTTTCTTAAGGATAGATATCTCGAAGTGCAAATAGTTTAATTTAATAATTATAAAGACAATGCAGACAAAACTAATAATTATAAAGACAATGCAGACAAGACTAAGCTTTCGTTGGCAGTCCAAATATCAAATTATTAAATTAACTATTACAGCTATTTAAATTATATATATATATATATATAGTTTGACCTTGTAGTATTACATTTTGTAATATGTGCATGGATTATAACTTGCAAAAGATTGTATTTCTTCAGTCCGGAAAAATTATAAATTTTTTACTGAAAACATAGATTAAAAAGTAATAATATTATAATACTATTAAAAATCAATTAGGATTTTTGTTATAAAATGACAAATTTGTCCTTAATCTTGTGTATAGAAAATAAAAGAGTAAATAAAGTAAAGATAAAAGAGTAAATTTTGTGTATAAAAATTAAAAGAGGACAATAATTGTTGGACATTCCAAATATGAAAGTAGGACGTTAGTTTGTGGACCAAGGGAGTATTAAAATAAGAATATTAGAAAAAATTTATTAATAAATTAATAAAAAAAATAGTATGAAAAGTAGGAAAAATCAGTTGAGGAATTGATATTATTTGTTAAAGTAAAAATATAAAATTTTAGAAATAAAATATTTAATTATAAACATAACGTACATAAGTTTAACTAATAAAAAAATACTAACATAATTTTGACTGACAAGAGATAATTAATTTTATGAGTTCGTAAATAATACTTCATTTGCCCCAAAATTATGGTTTGGGTTGTGTTTGGCATGAGATTTAAGAAATATTGATATTATATTGGTAGTGGGTAAAAAGTACGGGTAAAAAACTCTTTTGCCCTTACGAGTGTATTAGTGTAAAAAGTAGTGGCAATTGTATAATAAAAATGAAAAAGTAAAAAGTAATTTTATAGTAATAAGATTATTGATGAAAAATCAGACTATTGTTTTAAGACGGATAAAAATGATAAATAAGATTATTGTATTGAAATGGAATAAGGATTTAATTATAAGAATATTTACTCGTCTGTTAAAATCAAATAGCAGTTCTTAAAAAATAGTAGCAATATTCTTCCCATCCACTAACACTTCCAATGGAAATAGAAGAATACAAAGATTTTTTTACACTAAAATCTATTTGTTTTTTAATGGTATTTTTTAAAAAATATATTTGTGTAAAATATAAATATATTATTTATTTAAATAAAAATTACAATTACTTTAAAAAATAAAATGATTAAAAATATGGATAATAAAATGACAAAATAAATATATTAAAAGTAAACATAAAAATAATATTTTAATATAAAAACTAATACTTAGAAAATACGACTATGATAATAATGAGAAATTCATATAGATGAGAGTCAAACTGCGATTTGACTGTATGGTGGCAAAATAGTGGACGAGTAATTTTACTGTTCTACTTTAATATAAATAAATTGTATATAAATTTAATTGATAAAATTGCTCATAACTCTCTTTAATTTCGAAATTCAGCGTAAATCTTTAATTTATTTTAAAAATTTCATGATGTTCCTTTATATTTTAAAAAATATTGTCTGAAATTCATCTATGATTTCGAAATTCAGTGTAAATCTCCCATTTATTTTAAAAATTGCATGAGCTACAGTACTTGAAATAACATGAAACCCTAAACCCCCTCTCGATGCAAAATATATATAGATAGAAAAAAAAATTTATCACTAAAAAAATTTTTAATAATGGTGGGGTTTCATGGCATACATTTGAAAGAATAAAAGAGTATGCAATTTTATAATGCAAAGAGATTTTAATCTGAATTTTCAAACAAGTGACGAGCAATTTAAAAAGAAAATTAGCATAATTTTGGGGATTGAGATAAAATAATAAATACCTGAACTGATGAGTGTAGGGCAGCTTAGAGTTAATTGACTTCGGCGGAATGTAACTGAAGAGGCTGATCGACGGCTGCTCCGGCAGCTTCAGGCGGCGCTTTTTAACGGCGACCACCGCCACCTGAACCAGGCTGGTCATGGGGCTCCCCTCCGGCATCACCTTCACGTACATCCCGCTCGCCACGAAGTAGAGGAAGCACGACAGCAACATGAAAATCGTCGGCAATGCCAGTCCGATCGACCAGCTAACATTCGACTGCACGTAAACCACCACCGTCAACGACACGATCTGCGCAAAAGTCACCGTGAAATAATACCAATTGAAGAAGCTATCGATTCCTCTCTTCCCTGATTCCGTCTTCGGATTGAACTGGTCCGCGCCGAACGCTAAATTGCACGGCCGGATTCCGCCGGCGCCGACGATCAGCAGCAGGAATCCGAACAGGAGAAAAGCCATCTGTCCGGCGTCGGCGCCGACGCATCGGCCGTCGCCGCCGCGGCAGCTCGGGGGGTGGAGGTTTTCGAAAACCGCCGTGAGATTCACCGCCAGTAAACCCTAGGGGAATTTTGTGAAAAAACGCTTTTGGTGAAAAGCGCTGAAAATTGGAAAACACGTTTTTGCAACTGCAAATTTTTGAAAAATTGAGAAGAGCGGTTTTGGGGTAAAGTTACGTACGAGCAATGAGGCGATGGAGGCGACGCCTAGGGTTTTGTAGCGGCCGAAGTATGTGTCGGAGAGATAGGCGCCGACGAGGGTGGCGATGTTGGTGGTGCCGTTGAAAACGTTGAGGAGAGTGGTGGCGGAGATTCGCTTCATGTTGAAGACGGTGGTGAGGTAGACTTGGAGGTTGGACAGAGTGCCGATGGCGCCGAGCTTCTCGAAGGTCTCGTTTCCTGAGGATGGATTTAGAGATTTGGAATTGGAAACATTTGATCTGATAAAAGTGATGGATAGACGATTGATTGATTAATTAATTACCGATGATGAAAGGCATGACTCTGATTCCTCTGTAGTTGATGATTTGTTCTTCTTCTGCTGCTGCAGCAGTGTCATTTTGGTTCTCCTTTTCCGCCATGGTTTTGGAAGTGAGAGATTCTGCCATTGCTGTGACTGACTGTGTGGTCTGAAGGAGGCTTACTTACTTATTGTGTGGAATCGAAGGTGGGTAGTTGGGGTTGTGGAAGAAGAGGGAGGATCCATTGGACGAAGAAAATTTTAGTATTTTATTTATTTATTTGTTTATTTTTAACTCACACTCATGCATCCAAGTAGGAGCCAACCCCACATCTATGTTAAAAAAATAAATGTCTAGTAAGGATGGCGACGCCGTGAGAGTGAATTTGTGACAGTGAGGTTATGGATTCAAATTTCGATGCTTTCAGGTTCACCTGCTATACATAATATAATGAAGTTTCAATACAATAGTTTTGTTTACTATTTTTATTCGTCCCAAAACAGTAGTAGTCTTGTTTTCATAAATAACTATATCACTGTAAAACTATCCATATTTTTCTATTTTTATTACACAATTGCCACTACTTTTTACACTAATACACTCACAAGGGCAAAAAAGTCTTTTATCCATATTTTTTACCGACTACCAATATTATATCAATATTCCTTCAATCTCGTATCCAACCCAATTAAGACTATATTTATGAGATTGAGGGAGTATTATTTTGTATTTTAGTATGAATCTATAAAATACATAAATGGTGTGTTTTTTTATTAAATATTACTTAATTTTTACCATTTATTAATTTTTTTTTCCAAAATCATCAAATCAAACACTTATTTTTTACTACTTCCGTCTGTCTCTAAGGGTCTAAATTACTTTTTGCGTGTTGATATTTGAATATTAATTATTATATAAAAATGTAATATAAATTAAGGAAAAATGACAAAAATACTTTTATTAGTGTCTTATAATACTATTATAATGACATTTATGCAAAAAATTATACAAATTTAAAAATATATTTAATGTTAAGTACAACGACACAAAATGTAAATGAGACCTTTAGAGCCAGACGGATTGAGTATTTTTATATTACACTAAAAATTAATTTCATATTCAAAAAATTACATCAATATCTATTTATATAGCTGTCATACAACTATTCAAATTCAAAATTTGTGAAATTTTTGTTTGATTTTACTATTTTAATTTTTTATTTAAAAAATATCAAATAAAATATTTCCTATATTACATTAAAACCTAATTTTATTCAAAATATTATATCAATATATACATACATATAGTGTGTATATATCATTTTGTGCGCGGGGAGTGGAAGGGAAGGGACCGGTGATCCTATCTCATATTTATATTATATTTCAATTCAAAATTATACTCCATCCGTCCCACATAATTTGTCCATATTTTTTATTTTCATCCGTTCCACGTAACTTGTTCTTTCTATTTTTGGAAATATAATTATGCACTTTAATCGGATTTTAAATTTTAAATTTTCTTAATTTTAATTAAACTATTTACTTATTTTAATCTTAATCTATAATTATTTTTACTAAATAATAATTATTTTTACTAATACACTTCTTAATTACTTATTAATTATACTTTACCTAAATTCCCGTGTCCATAGTAATACACCCATATTACATGGGACGGAGGGAGTACTTTTTAAAACTAAAACCACAAACCAAAATCTCACGTATAAATACCCCTATAATGTTTTATTTATAGCATAAAATTCTCATTGTCAAAAGTGATGTTTAGTTATAAATACGTATCTAACTATTAATTTTTTGGTTTATAGTTTTTTTTTTCCTTTCTTGTTGGAAAAATTAGGCAAATATTTGCCTAAAAATACTATTAAATAAATTATTGATCAATAAATTATTTATTTATTTTATTTAAATAAGACTACTTAATATATTTTATTTTTTATTTGTATAATATTTGCATAATTAAATACGTATTTATCACCAAACATTAACTTTGAACAAAACAAATATTTTATACATACTTTAATTTAATATAAACTATTTCATGCAATAAAAAAAAAGAGTATTTCGTGCATTTATACTTAAATACAATGATATTATATAGTTTGCCCAAATACAGTAAATTGTTTGAAATTTAATGTGATGTAAATAATTCCTCCATTTGTCAAAAATGCATATAGTCTATTTATCATAATTTTTTTTTTTTTTTTTTTTTATGTATAATCTTCTTTATCATTTTTATCTTAATAAATAATAATATATAATTTTGTCATTATAATTTTTACTGAGTATTATTACTATTATTATTATTTTTTTTATGAACTTTCCCATAAATTTCTTAAAATATATTACTATATATTATTTATCTTACTTTAACATTAGGATGTTGTTGTAGGTTTTTAAAAGATTTTATGATTCAAAAGAAAAAAAAAAAGGAAAAAAAAAATCTTTAAAAAAAAAATCAAATTCAATATCTATTTTTTATTTATTATAATATATAAAAATATAATTATAAATTCAAAAGTCATAAAAGTACGTATTTATATCGCATCAAATAATTATTTCAATTCAAAATTTAAATCTAAAATCTACAAACAAAACAAATATTTGATATGATATTTTATTTTTAAAAAACTACTAAAGCAATGCAAAATATTTTCAAAGATATATATGTAAACAAATGGGGTCTATTCAATTGAGATTTTAATGAATTTTTTTGGATTTTAAATAATCTATGGATTTATGTGAATTTAGAAAATCCACAGAGTTTTGATGTATTTTAATAATTGATTAGACGGATTTCTACCGATTTTATTGAATTATTTATGGATTTTGTAGGATTATAAAATAATTTTTTTTTATGAATATATATTAATTATATAAATTTATATCCAACACAAATTTTATAAATATAAAATATATAAGTATTAATAAAATAAAATTTAATATTAATAAATAATATATAATTATTAATAATGTAGAAATATTGTAACATATGTAACACTACTATATTGTAAATTATTAATTTTAATTTTATAATTTTAGTATTATACTATCATTTGATATATCAAATTAATTTTACATTTCTTTATTAGTTATTATTATTATTTATATAATTTTTTTATATAAAAAAATACATATATAAATCAAATAAAAAATATAATTTACGATTTTTGAAAAAAATGTTAAAATAAATATATAAATAAATTTAAATTAACGGTTTTAACAACAAAAAATATATTTAAATATTTATTTCACCATCATCAAAATGATAATATGATGTATTCGATAATTGAAAAAAGAGAATTACATCGAAAGGACAATATATTATATTCGATAATTGAAAACAAAAAACGACAATAATACATATTTATTATGATAATAGTATTTTTTAAAATTATATTTATAATATAAAATATATATTTAAAAATTCATTAAAATCCATAAACTTTGAAAGTAAAGACTTTTAAAAGTCTCTATTGAATACATCAAGATTTTAAAAAACTTTAAAAAGTTTAGATTGAATACCTTCGAATTTAAAAAGTTCAACAAAATCCTATAGAATCTAGATTGAATACACTCCCTAAAGTACAACTCCGTTTTCAAAGTATATTTTTTTTAAATAAAATAATTATTCAATCAGTGTAAAAAAAAAAAAAAAAACATTATATTCTACATCTTTTTAAAGTATTATATTTAACTGTTATTTTAATTTAAAAATATTAAAAATCGAAACATAATAAGTATCTAGAAATATTTGGATAAATTGTCTATAACACTCCGTTTTCTTTAATTTGATTAAATTTCATAAATCTTTTCTTATATTTAGTAAATTACCCAATATTTACCTATATTTTTAAGAATATTACACAAACTCTATTTTAAAAGTTAATAGAAATTATAAAAGACGTGTACTTACTACAACTATTACAATAAATTTGACAGTAAAATGTAATAAATTGACCATATTCCCTATTTAGAAAAAAATTATAAATTTAATTATTATATTTATAATTGAATTATTAAATTTAATAAAACTTCTACATCGCGTCTGGTTGATTTTTTTTTTTCCTCAAAACTTTCACTATTTATTATTTGTTTTTTTTTTAAAAAAATTTTTTTATCTTCAAGCGGAAAATATCTCACAACTTCATTTATAAAAGCTTGACTTTTCTTCAATCATTTTCACATACTTTGCATTCTACAAATTCACAATAACTCAATCCTTCCTTTATATTTCTCATCATTTTTTGATTGAGGTGTTACTTCTTTAAAGGAAAAATCATTTTACAATAAGGACAAATCGTCGAAACCGAAACATTACTTAGTAAAATTTAATTTTCCAATAAGTGAACTTATTGACTCTATGCATTATTGTTTGATATTGTTATTTTTGTTTTTAATCATTCATCTTATTAAGCACATATGTAATACTTACCAACAATTATAAGACAATTTTTTTTTTTTCATTTTATGAAAGAAAAATTTTAAATAATTAATATCTATCTATTCTCTACGGAGTAAAATCTTACAATGGGCAACCTCACTATACTATCACATACTACCATTATCTCTACCATTTTACTGATCCCGATTGCCGCCTTCACACCGGCATTCTCCATCACTACATATGTATGCAATTCAATCATCTTTATTGTCATTGTTTTTGGATAAAAACCAACTACTTTTGATTGCGCAATACATCTCTTCTAATGCATGCCCAAAAAATCGGCTCAACCTTCCGCATTGATATCTGCACCAAGTACTAAAAGAAGTTGTCTACTTGATTGCTCTTGGTATAGTGACATTTTTCGCTCAAGATCCACTACCTGCCAAGAATGTTGTTTATAACTAATGGTGCTACGAGAACTTTTATAATTAAATTTTATATTAAATGTCCTAACTAAGCTGTATACTATACTAAAAATTCTCACATGATTTTTGGCACCAATTGGAATGAAAAATATAATACTGAAGATGGTGCGCAAAAGTAAGAACTGTCGAGATATATGTTGTAACAAATGATTGACAAGTGGTCAGTTGTGATCATGCAAAAGATTTTTAGTTGTTAGAGTACAATATGTAAATTTGGAATGAAAATATTTGATTTCTTTAATGTGAAATTAGTTATTGAAAAGTTGACTAATTCTCGAAATGACTTTAAGAGTTATTTGAAGTTTAAGGAAAAGAAAAAATGGCCCTTGGAAACTTGATTTTCAAGCTTCAAATCAAGGAGGAAAAACATAAGGTAAATCCATAACCTAGTTCGATAGATGTAAAAGTAAATGCGGTCATTTCTTGAACAAAAGAAAATGACTCAAACAAAATGGATGAAGTAAAAGAATGATTAAGTTCAAAGAAAACTGCTACAACTGCAACAAACTTGTGCACATAAGCAATAAGTAACAAAGAGAAATCCAAACAGTATTTCCTTCAATATAACAACAATGATGACTGAAATAACAACCTAAGTGAGTAGTGATTGAGGTCCTAGATGTGAACACTTCTAGAGAATGACTCATCAACATCGAAGCCCCCTATCATATCCAACATATTTGCTTCTAACAAAAATATTGAAAGTAAAAAATTACATATAGAAAACCAAACTTTGTTTGAAGTGACTAGAATGAGGAATGTCATTTTGAAATTAAAACATGTAAGTCTAAATACTATAAAAAAAATTATTAATAAAGTTGAACTCATTAAAGGAAATAACATTAAAAATTATCATCTGTAAAGCTTGTGTCGAAGCTAAATTGACAAAATAACTATTTTCAAGAGTTGAAAAAGAAAAACCTTTAGAACTAATTCACACTAATTAATTTGATTTTTGAAATCTCTAGAAAATAGAGAAGACAAAAGATGATTTATTACTTTTATATCGATGATTCGGCGTGATATTAATACTTGTACTTGTTGAGAAGAAAATATGAGGCCATTGAAATTTTCAAAAATTTAAAAAATAAGTTTGAAAATCAATTCAAGTGTTGAATCAAGTCAATTCAAAGTGATAAAAGGAATATAAAATATAATTATGTTTGAAAAACTTTGTGTTTTGAAATACACAATTTATCAAAGGACGATTCCTTACTATTCTCAATCCAATGGTAGTGTTGAATATAAGAAATAAATACTTAAAGAGATGGTGAATGGTTGAAAATATATTTTGAATAACCCTTACCTCAAAGCTATGAATATAACTTTTTACAAGTTGTGGAAATTATGTAAACCTTTCTACAAATACCTTTATGTATATAGGTGTTCAGAGAAAACTGAAGTACCTCTTCCTAAACAAATTAAAATTTACTATACGATTTATTGCTATATTATTTATTATATTTTCACAAGCTACTATACGATTTATTACATTTGGATAGCACGAAAAAACTTATTATGAATTATTTTGGCAAATTTGATATAGTGTAATACCCTGGAGTTGGTCCGGCGCTAGGCCAACTCCCATGGATAAGCCGGTGTTAGGGCATCTAAGGTTGAATAGTAAATAAATAGATTGAATAGACTACTCATGTCAACAATGTGCACATTCCTTTTCGGAAACTCCACTGAAAAAACTCTATAATTAAAAGTGTTTGTCCTAAAGTAATTTGAGGATGGGTGACCCCCGAGGAAGTCTCCCAGGGTATGCGTGAGTGAGGTCAGAAACGCGCTGGAATGACTTTTATTGACATGTGGGGCCAATCTACGATCTTGATACGTCTGGCTTTGCATGGCTTGCGGGCCCGAGTGTCATATATAGGTTGGCGCAAGTTCATATCAATATTTTATAAATTAAATCCAAGTAAAGCAAAAAAAGTTGTCAACAAAAATTACAAATGCACCGAAGAAAAAAGTTTATCAACAATAGAAAGATGTTGAGAAAAGGGAAGAGCACTCTATTTTTCAAGTTTACAATGCATACAATCAAAATATTCAAGATGCATAAGACCTAAAGCACCTTTATTGACAAGGGACCTAAGTTTATTTGTAGATTCATGTCCTAATTGAATATGCTACTAATAACCAAAAGAGGATGAGAAAATCATAGTAAATAAGGACAAATGAGGTGAAGTTTGAAAGTGACTGAGCTCAAATAATCGACCTTCCTTGCGCTGAGTTCCAAAAAGTTGATCTGTCTATGAATCTTGAACCTGCATACCAAAAGATGAAAAGATCATAGTAAATCTCTACTCAACTAATTTACCAAATGAAATTAGGTTCAAGGTTAATTGAGGGATATAATAAATGTCAATAAGGAATACAAATGAGATTGAAATATGACTGGTGTGATGATGTACATGTGTAAGCCATTGACAGTGTGTATGAGAGGTGATGATGTAGTGGCGGTAGATGAACACATAAGGTTAGAATTATAATTCATATGATTACAACAAGCATAATTAAAATGCCAACGGGTGTTACCTGCAGATGTATGTGGGTCAAAATTGGTAGAAATAACCTGATTAGGGAGATTTTTTATGCAATGAAGAGTGGGAGGTGGAGCCGCTGCAAACTGTAGAACATTTTTTGTGGCAACTATGATAGAAAAAGTACAATTCCAAGGAGATGAACGGGTGTGGTGGAGACAATTCTGGATAACATGTCCTCGAGCATGGAAATAGTGGCATTTGACCCTAGGACATTTGGTAAAGGGTGATCAGTATTCCCGCATCTGCAACATTTGTCAAACTGATTTTGGCGAGGATTAGAACCTCAACGAGTATAAGCAAAGGGGTGAGAGGAGGCTGTCAATGTGGAATCCTATAGTGGTGATTTAGTTAGCTTGAGCCAGATTTCCTTAAACATTATTTCCTTCATGGCTGCATCCAAAGAAAGAAAAGGATGACGGTGAAGTGGAGAGGTGCGAACAAGTTCATATTTTATCTAAAGCTTTATTAGAAGCTGAATAAGGCGTAAATGATTAGGTTTGATGGCTTTCTGATCGATGCAATCATGTAGAGGTTGGATTGCAGATAAGAAATCGATGACAAATGGTCTCAACTCATATGTCAACTCGTTTAATAAACTCAGGAGCCGATAGTAGTGTGCGAGTCTGGTAGCTTGATATCGCAACTTTAGGTAATCTCAGGCTTGTCGAGCAGTGTCTATTCGTCAAAGTTGAATATAAATGGCTTAAGTGGAAGTATTGCAAAACCGAGTAAGTATTTAGTGATTCTTAATGTTCCAATCCTTCAATTTCTCCTGATACGTAGTAATGTCCTTTCGAGTCAATGGTGTATTAGGAGTACCGACGGGCCGTATAAGTGCGATGAAATCCCCGATAATAATACGTCTAAGTTATTAATTTTTTTTTTCATTAAATTAGCCCATAGATCATTATTGTCCCATTTCAGAACAATAGCAATTGGAAGGGATACATAAATACGCTTCATAACAAATCCACCAATGATAAATATAAAAAAAATTATCCGATATCACCATATAGATTAAACAACAAATAAAAATAATGATAAAAATAAATTTGACAACATGAGACTATCTAAAATCAAAACAGGAAACATCGCCAAAAAATGGTCACCGAAGGTGGTCGG
Organism: Andrographis paniculata; assembly: GCF_009805555.1. NCBI lineage: Eukaryota > Viridiplantae > Streptophyta > Magnoliopsida > Lamiales > Acanthaceae > Andrographis > Andrographis paniculata. The sequence continues at coordinate 1,521,129 of NW_026137588.1, forward strand.
ATGCGCTGTCACGCACGGCTAGACTCCGACGCCGACAAAGTGGTCGTACAATGTGTAACATCACACACACAACCGATGGCCGTCAAATCTCAAGTGCCATCTGCTTTAAATACAAGGTGGATGTTGTGGCGGTAGCAATGTTGACCGGCAGCAAGCGAAAGACGGTGAAACGAATATGACAATGTTGAAGAAAAAAAAAATAAAAACCTTAATTACATAACTTTAATATTAAATTTTATTTTTTTTGAAAAATCTAATAATTTTATAAAATATATACAACCTAACTTATATAGACAATTGATACAATAATATATAATAACATATAAAGAATAATATATTTTCATTTTTATTTCTTTATATATATACATATATAGTGTGGTGATATTAAGCATGTAGTCACACTAATTTTGAAAAGTGAGTAAAATAATCATCCTCTTTGAAAATAAATGGAACGTAATTATTGCAAACATATACCTAATCCCACATTAATAATTATTTAAAGGATAAAATAAATTAAAATTAGTTAGTAGTGGGTGGACGTGCAAGAAGTTGACCTGCCATTGTTGACTCTTCTTACTGCACCCGAGTCACACACGCAATGTTTAACGATCAATTATTATATATACACAAATATTAATTTATATACTCTCTTCCATCACAATTGGCTCTATTTTTATTTTTTTTTATCCAGTAATAATTGATATTTTTTTATTTTTGGTAAAAATTATTAAATAAAATAATATTTAACAAATATAAATCAACTTAATTAACAACATAATATACATCATAAATAACATAGGACCTCAAAAATATTTTATTTCTACCTATCTCCTTAAAAAAATTAAATATTTTTATCTATATTTAAAATTACACATCTTTTATAAATTTGATTTATGTTAATTATTAATAAATAAAAATATTTTTTTATTTACTTGTATTATAAAAAATTTTATTATCTATAACATGATATCCATATTACATATATGTTTTAATTGCTATATAACTTTTAAATATTTAAGCATATATTTTATTTTTTTAATCATATATATTAAATTTACTTTAAAACTATAAATATTATTAATTATATAAAAAATAATATAATTATATCATAATTAATTATTATTAACTAATTAAACATCTTCACCTTAAATATTGTTTTCCTAATCAAAAGATTTCAATTATGGGGGACAGAGGGGGTATGTTTTTTCCTAATTAATGTTCATTTTTTAATATTTCGCTGACCAAGTGGAGGTAAGAAAATAGTAATTTATAATGTGGAATGGAAATTTTCGTTAACAAGAGATTGAAGCTATTGAGTTTTGATTTTATTGTGTTCTCACGGTTTAATTTTCATATTTTTAAATAAAAGATATATTTTTTAATTTTATAAAATTTATTAAATTATTATTTAAAGTAAAATTCAAATTTAAAATTCAAAAACGAGTACAAAGAAGCGTTATTGATGCATTTGGGTGTAGGATTCTATCAATATTTTAATTATTCATACTTTCTTCCCTAACAAATATTTAATTAAATATATATATTTTTTTATGTAACATAAAACAAATATATACTTCTAAGGTTCCTTAACTATCTATTTATTTTTTCATATTAGTCCGTCTCATAATAAAATATTTATTTATTTTTTAATAATTATAATATCTACCTAACGTTACAAATACCCTTCTAATTTATAATATATTACATAAATGTTATTACATTTGTATCATACAATACTAATAAAATTAATTTAGTTTTTTTACCATTATTTCTACTACATCCCAATATAATATTAATATACCTAAAACTCCGTGCAAAAAACAAATTGATGCATAGATATTAGACAGATGGAGTACTTTTTTTATTTGAACATCATATCAAATACCGCTATATATTTCATTAAATGCATATTTTAATTCAAAATTTTTTTCTTTTAAAAAAATTGCAAAAACTGTCTTGTATATAAGTTAATTATTATTTCTGAATTTTTTTTTCCAATTTTGTACTTTAAGACAATATGTGTGCTCCGAACATAATTTTTGTCCTCCAAAACCAAAAGAGCGCAGGTAACCGTTACGTGCGCCTTCATAGCGTTGCTGGCACAGACATGTACGTCGCCGGTTTTGTGTTGTCGCCTGCATGAACGTTGGAGGAGTGATGTAGAATTTCAGTTTGTTTTAAAAAAATTTAAAAAATTACTTTTTATTAAAAAAAAATTCAAATTTGGTCCAATCGGACCAAATTGAATTTTAAAAAAATAATTATTTATTTATTTTTTTCAAAAAAAATTTGAAATTTCACGTCATCAGCCCGACGTCCATACATGCGACAACACACACCGGCAATATCCACGTATGCGTCGGCAACACCACAAAAACGCATGTGAAGGTTACATACGTTTTTCCAGCGTCAGAAGACAAAAATCATGCCCGGAGTACACATATTGTCCTAAAATAAAAAAAATGAAAAGAAATATCCGAATATGATAATTAGACCTACATATAAGGTATTTTCTTTTACAATTTTTCATATTATTTTTAATCTCAAACCCCACTCTTAGACCTACATTCAAATGCATGCCTTTAAAGTATAAGACTGAGTGTTTATTTCTCATATTATAGTTAGAGTTAATCTACATTGTGTTAGATTATATTCACTTATATTTAAGTTGACAATTCACCCTCTTAAAACAGATAATTGTAACATAAAATTACGTACTTTTTCAAATCACAAAAAATTAAAATTTTAGATATTCAAAGAATTGACACATTAGCAGTAAGTTCAATTAGTATGCACAAATTAAGGGATCGCCAAGCACAAGCTAGTTCCAAGAACACCGCAAGAATGCATTTGCTGAATGAATAAACAAAACTCTTTTGAAGCATTTACGGTATATGTTTTCCATTGTTGGTTTATAAGGATATAGGTTTATGAGTTGAACCAATTTCACCATTCTATTATCTAACTAATAAGTTGCCGCCCCATACAATCTCGAATGATGAAGTGCATGACGAGAAGTGATTAGGGAAGCCCATCAATTATTCTCACTTAGTCAATTTTAGGTGCTCAACATTTACCTATAGTAGTGAGGATAAACTATCGCCTAGAGTACTCAAAGCAACTTCTTGGGGTTATTTGAACGAGTCTAAGTGGTATTGACTTTGGCCCTTTAACTCTAAGTTTGAATCAGTCATCTTGTGAAATGTTACATTTAAATGTTCATCGAAAGATTCATCATATAAGTATCCTATTGAACGAAAGACCAGCAAGCATGTGGAGATAAAGATGTCTCATAAAGACTATGACTTTGTCATTTATAGGCCAATCGAGTACTTCATAGATGATTTACTTAAAGCTACTTGAAAAAATTTTAGATCTGCAGATTTTTAGATCGGACTTATTATTTCCAAATTCATAAGTTCAATTTTCATTATTTAAACTTGTTTAAGAAGTGAAATTGAGTAACTTTTCAAGTACATTGGGAATTTTAATTACATAATTTGTACTATTGTTGCCTAGCATATTCTTGAAAATTAATATTCTTTTGATTACGAACAAGTTGTTTTATATTTCAATTTTGAGAAGTGGAATCCTAATATAAATGAGAAAATGAGAATTTTACAATAATAGGACTTGGATGTTTTTCGAGTTTTTTTGTTGGAGCTTCTAATTTTACACTTGAATTGTTATTTTTTAGACCGGTTGGCTCTTGCAATCTTATCATAGTTGTTCAAATATGATAAAAAATAAAAAATACAAGTTAATGACTAAAAGGCCATATACTCCCAATAGATTTGAAGTGGATCATGAAATGAAAAATATTATGAGAAATTGACTAAATGGACATCATTGATTTCACTTGGGCCCAAATTAAACTAACTCACTTCAATCTTGCCCAAGATTAGGCCCAATATAATAAATCTAAGTCTGGGATTGATCCATACTCTTAATATTGTCCTCATTCGGGGTTGTTGTGTTTTTATATAATCTGTCAAATAACAAAAATCTTAATAATAATGTGTTCCAAAAATATAATATCTACAAACGAACAATTAAACTAAATTTGGAACAGAAACAAACAAATAAGAACATAGGTTATGATGAATACAAAGCAAAAAATAAGAACTCCCTATTTCTTTTACCAGACGACAACCGGAAACCAGGGGTTCTTCCTCCGGCGGACAAACCCAGGATGCGGCAAGGCGACAATGCAGCAGAAACTCCGACGACTTCTCCCTCGGTGACTCCCAAGCGACTCAACAAAGACGATTGGAGAAACTATTTTGACGGCTCAGTCTACAACCTGATAACTCACACTTAGGGACTAACTCAACCGCCTCCAAACAAAACCCCAAACCAACGGACTCGATCTAGAACCCTAACACTTGATTGATTTCCCCAAGAAGAAGAACACCAAAATGAACAACTTACCGGAAGGAATAAAACGAGAACGAGGCGAAGAGATCGAAACCCTCAAAACTCACCAGAAATCACGAGGACGAAGGAAATGAAAAACCAGAAAGAAAATGAACCGCGTTCTCCACTGAACCGAATGAAAATGAATTGAGAGATATAAGACGTGTTTCGGGTCGGATCCATAGAACCACGTCGGGTTAAAGAGTTTTGGGCTGCGGGTTGGACTTGAGTAATTGGTTGAGCCAAAAATATCAACAGGTGCAGTTATTCAAAAACCAATCCAACTCCAATTCCAATTTATTTTTTCAGAAAAGAAATTATTAAAAATAATTATAAAATGGTACGATTAACCCTGCCGGTTCCTATTAACAATATCTCAAGTTTTAACTTGATGTGAAATATACGAAGAATGTTAAATATTTAAATATGATAAGTTTTGTGATGCATTTCATGATTAAGTACTAAGCTTGATGTTTGAACCATTTTATATCTAATTCAAGTATTGTGCATTGAAATGTTGTGAATTAGTTGTTTAGGTATTTGTGTGTTACATTTAACTTAATGTTAAAATTTGAAAAAACTACTAAAAGCATACAATTTAAAAATATTAAATTGTAATAATTTAAACAATAGAAATAATTATAAAAAAATGTTTACTTTGTGTGGCTCAAACATAAATTAAAAATTACAGCTCTATTACTTTTTTGCTCTATCCATTAAAAAATATTAGTTTGTTTATTATGAACGAGGCATTGTGACAAACATTATTTATTATTATTATTATTACCTTTTTATGACCTGTATTATTTGCTTAGATTGAACTATAATGTTCTAGTATGTTCTCATAGTTAATTTGCTATCCATTTTTGTAAAATTTTGTCTCGTGACCAAACTAAATATAAATGTTAGAGAACATTTAAGGTGCTGATCATACTGATTTTATCCAATCAAATTAGCACACTAATTTGAAAATTAGTATTTCGTCACAAGATAGATAACATTTATTGTATTACATAGAAGTATTATTATTTTTGTATTTTTTTTTTTTGAATTTTAACTATATAGCAATGATTGCACTCATAGTAGGCTGTCTACGTAGTCGAATGGAATCAAACTATACGTAGTTCTATAGACAAGCTATACAGTTTCAGTAAAACAAACAGACAAGATAAGCTAGTAGTCTAAGTATAAAGGCTAAGGCAATATGCCATAGAAGCATTATTGTGTTATATAATATAATTTGTGTGCTGAAATAAAAATATATTGTATTATATGAAACTATTTATTATATTATCAAAATGTATACTATATATTGTATTAAATTTGTCGTGTATGAATGATATATTGTGTATAATTTATTTATTGTGTTGAAATTACAGCAATAAAATATTCACTTCAAATTTTTTACAATGTAGTTTGAAAATTAATGCTTAGTTCAATCATTGAAAATTCCATCACAATTTGACTAAAAAAATATATATTTACTAAAGTGCCCATTCGTTTCTAAGTTTGTCATATTTAAATGTGCTTAAATTTGATTCTCTTAATTAGTTGTTTGGTAATGATTAGGTATAGAGCATGTATAATTGACTTTGTGTGCCATTTAGGGTGTGTTTGTTTGTCGAATTGGATTGGATTTACATTATTCATTCAATTTTTTTCTCCCAAAAACATCAAATCAAATATCTATTTTTCATTTTTTATATTATACTAAAAATCAATTTATATTCAAAATATCACATCAACACCTATTTATATCGCATCATACAACTATTCAAATTCAAAATTTTTACTATTTAAATCTCATCTCAAAATCCAAACCCCCAAACAAACACACCTACTAAATTCAAAAGTGGGACTAATTAAATAATCCCTCCGTCTCAATACAATAGTCTTGTTTACTATTTTTATCTGTCCTAAAACAATAATCTTATTTTCATAAATAATCATATCACCATAAAACTACCCCTATATTTTTATTTTTATTACACAATTACCACTACTTTTTACACTAATACACTCACAAGGGTAAAAAAATTATTTATTTATATTTTTTTATCAATTATTAATATAATACTAATATTTTTTAAATTCCGTGTCCAACTCCATTAAAACTATACTTCTACGGAGGGAGGGGGTATAAAGGATCTGAACCTTGGTCATTAAGTGAACCCTTTGCAAGCCTAATTTTTTAGAATCGGATTAGATTCTGACCTGGTCCATCTCAATCCGAAATCTGTCTGAATCGGCCTGAACTGTTTAACCCATAAGAAAATATATATATATATTAAAATGTTAAAATAAATACTCTCTTCTACTATTTTTTAATGTCCTATTTGATATTTACATATATTTTTAGATAATTAGAATTTTTGTTATAAAATGACAAATTTACCCTTAATATTGTGTATAGAAAAGGAATGAGTAAATAAAGTAAAGGTAAAAGAGTAAATTTTGTGTATAAAAATAGAAAGATGACAATAATTATTGGACATTCCAAATAGAAAAGTAGGACGTTAGTTTGTGGACGGAGGGAGTATTAAATATATAAATACACGATAGATAACAATAAATACATTAGTGTGTGTTTGTTTGAGGGTTTGGATTTTGAGTTGAGATTTGAATAGTAAAAATTTTGAATTTGAATAGTTGTATAATGTGATATAAATAAGAATTTATGCGATGTTTTGAATGTAAAATTAATTTTTAGTATAGTATAAAAAATGAAAAATAAATTTTGAATTTAATATTTTTGGAGGAAAAATTTTATGGGAATAATAAAAATCCCACAAAATCCCTCAAACAAACACACAATAATAAATGCGCAATAAATTCATTACACTAATGCATTTCTTGAGCATGGGTTTAATGCACTACAAATATGGGCCGAACCGGCCCAACATTGTATTAACGGGTCACGATTTGGGCTAGGCCAACTATATATTTTTATAGCCCAAAACGAAAAGGGTTTTAACTGAAAAAAATATTTTCAAGCGCCAAAGTTCTCCCAACCGTTTGGATCTTATTACCAGCGAAAAGGGATTTCGAATTAAGGTTCAAACTCATGGTTCGAAATAACTCGAGATAACCACACTACAAGATTGATGTCGCTCGTCACTCTAAACTTCTAACATCTACCGGAATCGGCTATCGAAAAAGGGTTTCTATTCTCATCGAAAATATGATTTTGTTTGGATTAAAAAATTTTGGCCGAATTCAATGGACCGAATTAATGAGTGAACAAACTAATTATGTTTATCAAAAAAATTGTTGAATAGATCTGAAACGGTCAAAATTTCCAACAGAACCAATTCTAATAACTTTTTTTTTATAAAAGAACGGATAAAATTTTATAAGAAAAAAAATTGAAATCAAACTCCAAATCAACCAAACAAATCTTGTAGGCGAAAGTGTTATGGAAGGGTAAACATAATACTTCGTCCGCTCACATAATTTGTCTCTATTTTTTATTTTCGTCCGTCCCACATAACTTTTTCTTTGAAAAATCGATTATATACTTTATTTATATTTTAAAATTTTTTAATCTTAATTAAACTATTTAGTTATTTTAATTTTAATTTATAATTATTTTTAGTATATAATAATTATTTTTACTAATACACTTTTTAATTATTTATTAATAATTATATTTTATCTAAATTTTTGTATCTACGGTAACAATGTTATATTTTTATAGGATGGAGGAATATTCTCTTATTATAAACTAGGGAAGGATAAGTGCATATAGTCTATAGACTATAATAATTTAACAAAAGCGGCATTAAATGTCCGTGTGACTTTACGCCTAAGCATACAAGTCAAAATATCTTTGTCAGCTTTCACTTCAATTTCCACGTAATTTCATTGGACAACAATATGTAGTGTGTTTGTTTTGGGCTTGAATTTTGACTTGAAATTTAAATATTAAAAAATTTAAATTTGAAATAGTTGTAAGATGTGATATAAATAGGTGTTGACGTTTTGAATGTAAAATTAATTTTTCGTATAATATAAAAATAAAAAATAGGTGTTTGATTTGATTTTTTTGGGAGAAAAAAAAAATGATGAATAATATATTTAAAATCCAATCTCCAAACAAACACACCCTAATGTAACGAATCTTCCAACAAATGGTTCCACGTTCAATAGTATTTTAATAATAATAATTTTGAAAAATATGCCATATTTTTCATAAAGATATATTTAGGATATGTTTTTGTACAATAAGTTTGGAGAAATTTGATTTTGGTTTGGATTGAGTTTAATTTTAAGATAAGTTTAAATTTTTATGTTCCTTTTAGGTTTGTAAATTTGGTTTAAGGGTTTTGAAAAATATTAATTTGATGAATAATAAATATAATAATATAAATTTGTATTAAATTTAAATTTTTAAAATTAATAATGGTATTATTTGATTATAAATTTATATTATATTTACATATATAATTTTTATATTTTTTTATTTATATTATAAAAAAATTATTTCTCTACAAAATATCATATATATTATAAATATTATCATTAAAAATTATTTTTCTAGACCGTGCAAAATTGTTAATAAATTGTATTTTTAATTATGTTCTTTTTTGTTTTTTTTAAAAAAGAGAAAATATCAATTTTTGCCGGCAATGTTTGCCGCTACAAGAATTGTCCCTCGTAACGTAAAACTCGCGCTCAAACCCAAACCTACAGTGTTCAGTGTTCGTATAGTCTTCAAAACTAGATAGAAGAAACACATTTTTAATATATACTTTTATCTTTTTATAAAAATATAGATATATATAAAAAAGAAAAAAAAAAGCACATCCCTGAATATACATTTCATGCAATTTCCTCGAACAATAATTTATATTTTCTCCGTTTTAATTTAATGTATTTTTTTATTATTTTCGTTAGTTTTATTAAAAAATATATTATTCTATTATAATAAAAATAAGGTAAAATTACACAAAATCCACTTGTGTTTCACGAAATTGTGTCAAGTCTCCCGTATTTAAAAAATTGTATCAAACTCCTTATGATTTATAAATTATGCGTTTAATCTCCTTATCTAACGGTATTTGACTTACAAATGCCCTAACTGCTGATGAATTCTAGAATCTCTATTTCAAAATTCCTAAACTTACAAATATATTTATTTTTCTTGTACTTAGCCTCAGTAAAAAAAATCTTAGAATCAGGGCAAAACAACCATTTTTTTAGTATATTTACTGTTCCAAACTAAATATAAGAAGTGTGAATATATTTGTAATTTCAAAAGTTTAAAAATGAAATATCTGAAACTCATTCTTAGTTTGGACGCGTATAAGTCAAACACCAATAAATAAAAATGGCCGATGGAGTTAGACGCATGGTTTATAATATTATGAAGAAATTTGACACATTTTGTAAGTATGAAAAATTTGGTGTAATTTCGTGAACCACTTATGGGTTTTATGCAATTTTGCTTAAAAATAATCATATATAAATATCAAAATGTCTCAAATTTTTATAAAATTATTTATTGCACGGGTAAGAGCAAAAGTATAAAAAATATGGTACGTGTTTTTACTAACTAATAAAATATTATCAATTTTAATTCATTAAAAAAAAAAAGAATAAAATGATACATTCGATAGGGGCGGAAGGAATATTATATACTCCATTATTTGAAGCAAAAGTTTGCTTTTGTGTTTAATTGTGATTTCAAATTGAAATTGATGTATATTTTTCTTAATAAAAATATATTATTTTCTCATATAAAATATTATATTAAAATATTTTTTAAATAAAAATTTAAACTAATATTTTATTTTAAATCAATCTTAAATTATAATTAAATAAATTAATTTAAAGTTACTATATCATTTTATTGAAATAATATTTTATAATAATATATATATATATATATACATTTATTAAGAATCATATTATGAGATTGGTTTTGAAATATAAAACCAAAATAAAAAAATCTTGTGTTGACTTTTAACACGTCAATAACATCCTTATCAAATATATATGGACGCTATCCATAACAATAAAATCAAAGGAAATAAAATATAAATAAAAGTATTATTTATTAGCAAGTAGTATATGGATATTATTAAAGGATTTCAAAATAAGAGAGAATAAAAAATTATTTAATTTGTTATTTGTATTTGAATTTAACTTTAAATGGATTTTAAAATAATACTTTGATGCAACCATGCATTATAATATAAAATAAAAAAAATTTATTAAGAAATGAATAAATTGAATAATAAAAAAATAGTTTTGAGTTTAAACAAAATAAACCCGAGATTTTTATAGACAATTATTATAAATAAATATTAACAAAAAAAAATATATACATGCAATTTGTATGAGTGTCAAATTAATATAAAAAATTATATGTTCAGATAAAATGTCCGATTAAATAAGAAAAACAAACATTTCATGCCTAGCTACTTGATTGGTCTTATAGATTTAATACAGTATAAAAATAATGAATGTATATAATATATTCCCTTCGTCCTATTGAAAGGTCATAATTTTTCATTTTCGTTCGTCCCAAAATAAGTTTACCATTTCCTAAATTTAGTAATTGTACTATCCAATTCACATAATAAATACCATTTCAACTTACAATATATTACACAAATATCATTATTTTTATATTACACCATACTAATAGGGGTATTTTTGTCTTTTTTACTACAATATAATATAATACTAATATTAAAAAATCTACATGCAAAAAGCAAACGTCAACCTTCCAACGGGACTGAGGAAATATTACTTTTTTAAGAAACATGTGTTTTTCTTCCCAAAAAGAATACACTTATCGTGTCTGAATTGGTATAATTTATTTGTGAATATTCATCATAATTGAAATTATAGTACTTTCTAAATTCCATAACAATTTGACATTTTTTTTAATGTCACATAATAATTTATACATTTTTATTTTGGATAAAATTTACTAAATTAAAACATAATTAATAAATATAAATCAATTTAATTAACTATTGTACACTCCAAAATTCAACCATAAGGCCCAATTCATATTAGGAGCCCGACCTAGAGAGAAATACGGCCCACAAGAAGGCCCAAATCAGTGAGATACTTGGTTAAATGGGTAACTGGATAAAACATAATTTGAAAGTGAAAAGGATTTGGGGGAGGTTGGAGAAAAATAACGGAGTAAACCTTATCCGAACAAGGTTTAGAGAATAAAAGAAAAAAGAAGACGTCGTGATAGGGCATCTCATCTTCTTCAACATTAATTTTTTCTTTGCAATTTAATTTCCGTAGTATTTTTCAGAATTTTTACAGCTTTCTTCGATTAATTTCAATTTAATTTTCAGTTTCGTTCTTGTTCAATTTACCTTCTTTTTTCGTTAATTACTCGGATATCGCGAGATAGCCCGGATCATTTCTTGAGGAGGCCGGGAACCCTTCGAACAAATCAATTCCGACAGGCTTTTCCGATTAAGCCGTCGGTGGCGATTTTTTGACGACAACAACTATGTAACATATAATATCATACATTATGTAGGACCTACTCAAAACTTATTTATTTATATCTCTCCTAAAAAAATATTTTATATGCATTTAAGATTCAATATATTTTATAAAATTAGCTTATATTAATTATAAATAAATAAAAATATATTTTTTTTATTTACTTCTATTATAGAAAATTTCATTTTTTACAAAATGATACTCATATTGCATATATATTTTTATTGCATTATATATACAACCATGTTGTGTATAATGAAGGTATATGCTGCTTTTTAATAATAACAAGTTTGTTGCATAAAAGTATGTCATGTGCTAAAATCAACTGTTGTTGTGTGTTGTATGAGACTATAATATGTATTGTATTTGTATTATATTAACATATACAATATGATATCTGTAGTAATATTATTTGTTATTGAGACTATAACATTTTTTTTATGACGTGGGAACCCGCTACCCGAAAATATGTATTTTTTATTCATGTGTTGTATTTGTATCATATTAACATATATAATGTATTATTTGTAATAATATTATATGTTGTTAAATAGCACCGACCACGATGTGCTGTTCAGCCGTAGCTGCCACCTTTTTAATTACATAAATTAATAAAATAATATCATAGTTCATTTTATAAAATGAAATGAAAGTAATAGATTATTCTATAACTATAAATAAAACAGCTATAAGGGTGTGTTCGTTTGCAAGATTTTGCAAAATTCTTACTATTCATCCAATTTTTTTTCCCCAAAAACATCAAATCAAACACCTATTTTTCATTTTTTATATTATACTAAAAATTAATTTTACATTCAAAACATCACATCAACCCCTATTTATATCATATCATACAACTATTCAAATTCAAAATTTTTACTATTCAAATCCGAACTCAAAATCCAAACCCCCAAACAAACACACCCTTACTAGAAAACTATCACTAAATTTGACTATATAAAAAAAAAAAAAAATATATATATATATATAATAATAATAATAATAATAATAATAATGGTAAAACTATATACTCCCTCCGTCCCAATCATCGTGCAACATTTGTGTTTGAAACGAGAATTTAGATGGGGAGTATTAAAAATGGTAATTTGAGATAATTTGGATATTAAGTGATGTGATTGGAGAGATAAATGATTATTTGTTTATGATTATTTGTTTTTTTTTGTTTGAGTAATGTGATGTGATAAAGTGAAAGTATATATTAATTGATGTATAAAATATTATTAATTATTTCTAACTCTGGAAATGTTGCAGTGAGTTTGGGACAAATAAAAAAAATATTACATGATGTTTGGGACGGAGGGAGTATTACAATATTGTGTTTCAATAAAAGTGAACAATTTTTATTTGTTAAATTAAAATATGTACAAAATATTTTTTTTTTTGTTTAAAACTCATTTTTGATTATAAATATGTACTTAGTTATACAAATTTTATACAAATAAAATATGTAAAAATATCTTTAATCGCTAGTATAAATAAATAAATAAATAATTGATCAATCATTTATTTTATATATATATAAATATATATTTTGTTTTGTTTTGTAAAAGTTAAGTAACAGTTTTTTAAAAAAACTATTAAATGAATGATTGATAAATTAATAAATTATTTACTATTTTATTCAAAATCAGTGTTAAAGATATTTTACTTTTTTTTATTTGTATAAAATTTGCATAATTAGATTTGCATAACATGTTTTTATTTTTATAGTAAATTTATTTATTTTAAATATATTTAATAAATATAAATCAATTTAATTAAATTTTTAATATCTTATACGCAGACTTATTAAAAATCTTTTTATTTCGATTTCTTTTCAATAAATAAATATTTTTATTTATATTTAAAATTTCTTATCTATTATAAAACTAGTTTAAGTTAATAATAAATAAATAAAATATATTTTGTATTATATCTAATTTTATTATTTACGAAATAATATTCATATTATACATATTTTATTGAAATATAATGCTAAAAATATTTAAACACATATTCTAACTTTCTTTTAATCACATATATTAATTTATATTTTTAAAATATCAATAAGAGTACTACTTATATAAAAAAAGACACAAATAAATCATAATTTACTAATTTATATTACCTAAATAATAGTATCGGTAACAAATGAATCAACTGTTCTAGGACATCTTTTTAGTGCTAATAAATAATCCTAAATTTTTACCAGTTGAAATTCATATATGAATATCACAAAAAATAAAAATTAAAATAAGACAACTAAAACTATCATACGACCATACATGTGATTTTATAGTAAATCAAAATAAATATTACTTCCTTCATCTCAACTAATTTTTCCATTTTAGCTGACACGAAATTTTAGCTATTGTATAATTAGTAAAATAATTTAAAAATATATTAATAAAAATAATTATGATATACTAAAAATAATTATAAATTAAGATTAAAATGCCTAAAAAGTTTAATTAAAATTAAAAAAATTATAAATTATGAATTTTTAAAATAAGATTAAAGTGTATAATTATATTTTAAAAAAATCATATAGGACGGACGAAAAAAAAAAATAGACAAATTACGTAGAATGGAAAGAATATCTTATATCTCCTACAAAAAGAAAATATTTCAAATTAAAATATTAAACAAACACACCTTTAATGTTATTTATTCCCTATAAAAAACAAGTATTTCTTTCATGTAGTTTTAGAAATATTAGTATTATATTTGGATTTAATAGGAATAAAGTAGAAATGACTAAAATAACTTTATTAGTATGTGCGATATAAAAGTAATGACATTTGTGTAATATATTGTAAGTTGTAAGCGTATTTGTAATGTTAGGTAGATAGTACATTTACTAAAAAAAAAAATAAAAATGAATACTTTGTTATGGTACAGATTAAAATGGAAAAATTGATACTTTGTTATGAGACGACCTTAAATGAAAAAATAGATATTTTGTTGTGGGACGGATGATGATGGAGTATTTAATTTAGAGTGAGTATAAAGTATAATATAAAAGACTTAAATTACCTTTACTTTTTGCAGGATTTAAAAAACCAAGTTACAGTCATAATTAGGGGTAATGGTAGAAAAGTACGAATAACTTTATTGTAAAATGAGACCACAATTACTAAATAAATAAACAAAGACAATTGTAACGGACCAAAATAGAAAAATAAAATTTTGATTGGACATGAAAATTAAATATATATATATATATATATATTGAAATTGATGCGTACAAAAGTAAAATAAAATATTATAAAAATTTTATTTAAAAATTGATAGGTAAAAAAATTAAAAGAATTAATTACTATTATTTATTAAAATAAAAATAATAAAATTATAAATAAAAAAATTATTTATTATATATAAATATAATAATCCTTCGTCCCATATTTATATATCCATCTAAATTTTTTATAAAATTTTAAAAATATTAGTATAATAATAATAAAAAAAAAAAACACTCATTTTTGTTGAGCAAGTATATTTTAATAATAATAATAAAAGAAAAGAAAGTATATTTTAATAAACTGTAAGTTCATACTATGCAATTTAACGAATCTTAGGACCTGAATTGGAATTTTAGTATTTTATCCCAGTTGGCCGATCACATACAAGCATTAGCAGCAATTTCGTCGTGGTCCCCGAGCCGGGGGGACAAATTGCAAATAAATAATAATAATCGGTAAATTTCAGGAGATGTTTCTTAATAAAATCGAAAGATACGCGCCGGCACGCCATCCCTTTCCCAATCGCTATATAAATATCCCGAATTGTGTCTTCCATTCCCATTCCCTGACAGCTGGTTGCGACGACCTCAGTGGATTCCAATTCTGCAAGTCCAATCCGCCCATTCGATTTCAGTTTCGCTGTGAGTTTCTCCCCGTTTTGATTCACAAAGTTGTTATTACGCTCTGCTGGTTGTGAAAATTTGTAGGATTTGATTTGTTTGCGCGAGAGCGTCGTCGTATGAATTCGATTAGCTGTTTGCGTGGTTGCGTTCTGGATTTTTTGGTCGATTTTGACTTTTGTTTGGGGTTTTTATTGTGGATGTGTTTTTGGTTTCTTATTCGAGTAGATTAAATTTTGCACTGAATTTACAAGTTTTCCTGGCTAGAGTAATGAGAATTTTCGATTTTAATCATACTATGATAACAGTGATGCTAATTAGTTCAAGGTGCTTGTTGTTTGTTTGGATAATGAACATTACTAATGCTCTGGAATTTAGTATTTCAACTGCAAATCGTACATATCATCAAAATAAGTCAAAAATTCTATAAACCTCTCAAATAAGGCTAATACAGTTTTTTTGTTTTGGTTTTAGTTTGAGTTTAAATTTTTTATTTAAGGTTTTTTTTTTTTTTTTTAAATGTATTTTGATGCAATGTTTTGTGATAAAAGATATTATATTTTTGCTGTAATGTTTTTAACAAAAAAACAAGTGTCAGATGAGATATTTTTAGGAGATGTGATTTTGATGAATAGTGCCGAAACAAACTTGAAAACATGAGTATACTAGAGCCGACGAATCAGAATCAGAGGAATAAATCTGAATTTCGA
The DNA here is from genome assembly GCF_009805555.1 of Andrographis paniculata. Taxonomy (NCBI): domain Eukaryota; kingdom Viridiplantae; phylum Streptophyta; class Magnoliopsida; order Lamiales; family Acanthaceae; genus Andrographis; species Andrographis paniculata. The sequence continues at coordinate 1,537,599 of NW_026137588.1, forward strand.
TAGCTGGGGATTAGAGGAGCAGTAGATCATAGGTGATTGTGTTTGTAAAAGAGGATGATTTTTGAGCAATTGTATGTTTGATCAAGATGGATCATAACTTCGATAAAGCTAAAATAGAGGAAAATTTCAAGGCCGAGAATAAGAGATTCCAAATTACCATATAATAGATATTTATCTACGAAATTTTCGTAGGATATGGGAAATTTATTGGGCTGTGTTCAAGTGGACCAATCCACTGTTGCCATTAAGGAGCGATTCGGAAAATTCACGGATGTCTTAGAGCCCGGCTGCCATTGTTTACCTTGGTGTCTCGGAAGCCAGCTGGCCGGCCATCTCTCGCTCCGCCTGCAGCAGTTAGATGTTCGTTGCGAGACCAAGACAAAGGTTTGTTTCTTCCAAAAATTGGATCGCTGTTCTTTTTGAAATGTTTGCATATGCTCATTAATGATGCTAATTGTTGTCGTTAAAAATTTGGCCTTCAGGACAATGTGTTCGTCAATGTTGTTGCTTCGGTGCAGTACCGTGCCCTTGCTGATAAAGCGAGCGACGCTTTTTACAAACTTAGCAACACTAGAACCCAAATTCAGGCCTATGTCTTCGATGGTATGTACATTTCTTTTAGGCAAAATTGTCCATATATTTCTTGTGGTTACGAAACTCAGTGTAAATCTCCCATTTACTTTAAAAATTGTATACCGTCCTCTTATATTTTAAAAAATGTTGCATGAAAGCCTCTGTGATTTCAAAACTTAGCAAAAATCCCCACTTTATTTTAATAATTGCATAGCGCCCTCTCATACTTTAAAAATATTTTAAAAATTGCATAGCGCCCTTATACTTTAATGATGCAACATTTTTTAAAATATAAGGGACGCCATGCAATTTTAAAGTATAGAAAGATTTTTTTACGTTGAATTTCAAAATCACAGTGAAATTATTAACAATTTTACCTTTCTTTTATTTATGCCTTTAAAATTGTTTGTCGTGCGAATATTTATGTCTGATTTGACCTTTTTATGCAGTGATAAGAGCCAGCGTTCCGAAACTCAACCTTGATGATGCTTTTGAGCAGAAGAATGAAATTGCTAAGGCTGTCGAGGACGAACTTGAGAAGGTAAACTGATTCTTAAAAGTTATAGAATGAAATGTTTGAACTTACTAATTAAACATCTGGCGACCCTTTCCCAATATGCATTTGTAGGCCATGTCGGCTTATGGATACGAAATTGTTCAGACACTGATTGTTGACATAGAACCAGACGAACATGTCAAGAGGGCGATGAATGAAATTAATGCTGGTATGCTGAAATTAACTTCAAATCTCGATCCGGGTTTTAAAACTAAACCTAAAAATTTAGGAATTTATGCAAATTCCCCTCAAGCTCTTTTGTGTGCTTATTTATGTTTTCAAATGTCACACCTTGTCAAGATATCTTAGTGATTTAGTTTATAGTTTAGATTAAATTTCTATTATCTAGATTATGTCTGTTATTATTTGGATATATCAATTAGATTAGATTGTTATTATTGGAGTCTATCGAGTCAAATTTCATACTTATTTGGCAAAATTGCTCATAACTCTCACGTAGTTTTGAAATTTAACGTAAATTCTCCAGCACTTTCAAAATTGCATGACATTCCCTTATACTTTAAAAAATATTGCATGAATCCCCTTTTTACATTTTTTGTGCAACGAGAAGATTTTACATCTACATTTTTTGCATGGTGGGGTTCCATGCAACGTTTTTTAAAGTATAAGAGAGAATCATGCAATTTTTTTTAAAAAGAGAATTTACGCTGAGTTTCGAAACAACAGATGAGTTATAAACATCTTTGCTTACTTATTTCTAACTCTCTATTTTCATTATGAATACAATGCAAGTTTTTAGTCGTCTGCTTATGCAAATTCTTGAAAATTTTCAGCTGCAAGGCTGAGAGTGGCGGCTAATGAAAAAGCCGAGGCTGAAAAGATTTTACAAATCAAGAGAGCCGAGGGAGAAGCAGAGGCTAAACACCTCTCGGGCTTGGGCATTGCTCGTCAGCGTCAAGCAATTGTGGATGGATTGAGAGACAGCGTGCTCGGGTTTTCGGTTAATGTTCCGGGGACCACTGCAAAAGATGTCATGGATATGGTTCTCGTCACTCAATACTTCGACACAATGAAAGAGATCGGGGCCTCTTCCAAGTCTTCTTCTGTCTTCATCCCTCATGGCCCCGGCGCTGTCCGCGATGTCGCCAGTCAGATCCGCGACGGACTTCTCCAGGCTTCCCAGCATTGATTGCTCCTGTTGTTTCACTCTCCTCCGGTTGGAATAAGGTGTGTCTATACTTTTGATATTTCTTTGTGTTCTTCGATTCTGCCGAGTGATATATATACATGTGTGTAAAATATATAGATTATTTTGTTGTGCTGTTGAAGAAATCTTGTGAAATATATTGCTATGTTTGTCGAAAAACTGTACATTGTTTCTCAATTGTTGTGAAAATGTTTTTTTTTTCGAGATTTTTTTGAATATTTGGAATGTTTGTTGTATACAAGTCGAAGTTATTACGTTTGTTTTTATCGATTATTATTGTCTCTGTCTCGTTGCCTGCTATTTATTTTTTGATGCCTTTATTTTCTTCAACCTTTACATGGTTCTTGTATTTCCTTGGGTAGACACATTTCTGCAGATATATCGTTAAGATTATGAGTGTCAAAAGTAAACCGGACCCGAAAAATCGAACTCGTTCGACTTGAAAATTTTTCAGGTTCGGGTTTGGGTATTTCGGGTTTGAAACAAATCGAGTCAATCCGAACCCGAAACGAAAAAAATTCGTATCGTCTTCGGGTCGTATTTCGGGTTGACCTGATAACCTGAAATATAAAAATTAAGTCAGGTTTTGGGTTTCGGGTTGACCTGAAATTTTTATTATTATTATTTTAATTTATAATATTTATATTATTTTAAATATAAAATAATATAAAAATAAAAATAAAAATGATATTTTTTAGGTCAATTTAATTTTTTTTTAAATTTTCGGGTATGTTTCGTGTCGGGTTCATATCGAATTTGTTCGGATTTCGGGTGACCTGAAACTAATTCAAGTCAATCTGAACCCGACCAGAAAGAATTCGTGTTCGAATTTAGGGTTTCAGTCAGACTTCGGGTTCGAGTCGGGTTTGGATTGACAATTTTGTTATTGACACGAATGCTACCCAAAAACAGGAATTGACACCTCTAGTCAAGACACTAAAAAAATAAATTTTGTCACCGAAATTTGCAATGGAATCTTAATTTGTTGCTATTTGTGGTAGAATTCTCGATGGAATGAAGAGGCGGATAATAAGATTGAAATTAGGGACGGAATTTATGTACTAATCAATTCCGCCTCCTCCAGGGGTTTGTTTGGTTATGTTTTTTTATATTAATTTAAAATGAAATATTAGATTTAAATTTTTATTTAAATTGTATTTTGATATTATAATATTTTGTAAGAGAAAATAAAAGTATTTTTAAAAATTCATGCTAGAAAGAATAATAAAATATGTTTAGACTTGGAATATCATCTATATATATATATATATATATTTTTTTTAAAAAAAAAAAAAGAAAAAATAGAATCCTTTTGATTGACTTAAAAAATAAACACAAATCAAAAGTAGAAACAAAAACAATTTGATTTTGTGTTTGGATGAATTAATTTTTATAAACCTCTGTATAATTTTATCTATATTTAAAACTTTTTAATTTATAAAATTAATTTTAAGTTAATTATAAATAAATAAATATAATTTGTATTTGATTTATATAATTTTCATTATCTACAAAATTATATATATTACATATATTTTATTGAGATATAAATTTTAAAATATTTAAAATACTAAAAACTCATATCATATAACTTATTAATAAATTACTACGTGAAATATATCCCTAACCAAAAGGTTCATCAGATAGAGCTACTATTATATTAAGATTTAATTTTACATTCAAAATATCACATTAATACTTATTTATATAACTATTTTAATTTAAAATTTTTACTTTTTAAAACTCAAAATTCAAACTCCAAAAAAACATACTCCAAATCGATTTCCTAAGCAGAAATTCCCATAAACTTCTTCATCCTCACAATCCCATTCCCAGAGACATTGGGAGTTCAAACAAGCTCAATCCCTTTAACTAAAACTCAAATCAAAACGATATCGACAAAGTATAAACCTTGCGAGTCCGTGTAGGAGCAGACGAGCAATGTTCTTGTTGCACCCGCAAGCTACAAACCTTTTTTATTTACGGCTGAAACAGGCGCCGGGGTCAGATGTTTCATCAATTTCGTGTACTGCAACAAAAAAAAGAAATAGAAGAAATTATCATTAACTTAACTTTGAAATAATCGATTAGTAATATAACTAGTTGAAGCACAAACCTGTGAAGTCTTGAGCTCAAGCTCCCGCCACTCCATGGAAGAATCGCTTCCTTCAACAATTCCGGTTCCGGCGTAGAGCAATGCTCCAATGTCTTTTCCGACCAAAGCTGATCTTATTCCCACAGCAAATTCACTCTCAGAACCACCAAAGTATCCAACTGGCCCAGCATACATTCCTCGATCAAACATCTCTGCATTCCATTACAATTTTTGATTAATTAATTTGAAAATCGTAATATTGTTTGATTTATTGTATGTAGGAAGTCGTAAGTTTGTTGTTATTGTAATATAATTACCTGTATCTGCGATCAGTTGTCGAGCGTCTTCTGCAGGAAGGCCACAGACAGCTGGAGTTGGGTGAAGAGAAGACAGTACTCTAAACTGCAAAATGATCGAAGTAAGTTTAATATCTTAAAATGACATTTTCTATGGTTTGGGGCTTTTGTGTGTTTGGTTGGAGGATGTTACCCGGATGTTATTATTCATTAATTCCCCCCTCCCCCAAAAAAATCAGTTTATATTTAAAATATCGCATCAATATATTTATATTATATTCCCTCTGTCCCAAACACTTTGCAACATTTTTTTTTTGGTATGTCCAAACACCCTGCAACATTTCCAAAATAGGAAATAATTAACTATACTTAATCTCTACTTCACACTTTATCCCCTCACATCATCCAAATAAAAAAATAAAATATATATTTCTCTCTCCATCACATCACCTAATTTCTAAATTATCCTACTTAATACTACTCACCTAAAAATCCGTGCCAAAAGCAAATGTTGCACCTTGTTTGGGACGGAAGGAGTATCATATAATTATTTAAATTCAATTTTTTTACTATTAAAAAACCTAAACCCAAATTCCAAACTCTCAACCAAACACAACAGCGAACACTAAATTTTTACATGATTCCTGATTAATATTACAAAATAATACAATACATACACACTAATATTAATACTGAAACTTTCCAAAAAATCAAAAAAAAAAAAATTCAACTCAAAATAAGTCGCACGTTCTTTTTATATCACCTATATACTTTTCCAAAGTAAAAAATTCAACTCAAGCTATAGTTTATTATATTATCAACAAGCATCTCCACACCTAACAAGAATAAAGCAGTTGAACATAAAAATTAAAAAATTAAAAAAAACCATAAGTGAACATATTTTTTTGCAATTTTTCTTATTTTGGGCTTTATTTATTTATTATTTTGGAATTTTAGAGTTTCTAAGTCTATAAATATAGTTCATTGTTTCTCTTTGATTTCATATTTCGTTTTCATTAATAAAATTACATTCAAGCTTGATTGAAATATTTTCTCTTGTTTGACTATCTTAATTCAAACAATGGACACTGTTATCTATGTTGATATGGAGAATACAGATAATTATATATGTGTATGTATACATACCTCGTCGTCTTCTTGCTTGAGTGTGCCGGTGAGCTTAGCATAAAGATGCTGAACACGTGGAAGTTTCCGGAGAGATTTGCTTGGTTCCACTATTGTTCGGGAGCATATCTCCTCGAACTTTCTCCTTATATTTTCTCTTACCACCGTGAACTCCAAGTGGTCTTTCTTACTGCAAATCAATTCAAGAAATCACTACAACTTTGAGCATCGATACAAGAAGATTAATTGTCTGATGATCAGATTATAGACGATGTTAGAAAATCAAATACCTTGTAAGCAAATCATATCCAATCTTTAAATCTAAAGCCTCAGTCGCACCCCTTCTTCGTGTAGCAGCCAAAGCCTCACTAGACACACTCAATTCATCCCTATGGAATAATCTCTCCGGCTATTCAAAATAAATCAGTCTTTCATTATATTGAACCGTGTCGATATTACTTATTTATGCATATAGTGAGTTCTTACAGTGTTGCCAATGAATGCAGCCGAATCGGGAGGTTGAAAACAAAACTGATAAGCTTTATCCCCTTCAGCCTTGAGGCTCCTTAACCACTCCAAAGGATCGATCTCTGCTGTCGTCAAAACTCTGCTGCTCCGCGCAAGAACGACCTTTAATAAAGGCGTATCTTTCCTAGTTATCAGCTCCAAAGCATTTCTAATGGCTGAATCCCAAGAGACTCTGTTTGGGACATGAATTTGGTTAACCAAAACTGCATCAGTACTAGTTTTGCCATTCAATTTCTTCCTTACAACTGATGAAATCTGCAAAAGTGTGTCCTCAAGAACACCAATTGCCTGCTCATATGTGTGTAACAAGTGATTGTCCCACGCGATGGTCGCTGCCATCATAGAGCTCCCCTCAAATTCATCAAATTCAACCTTAAATCAAATCATATTGTGAATTAATTTTGCATTTTCCCCAATTTGAAGGCAGGAATAATTATAGAAAACAAATTAATTTAAAATTTGGTACCTGAGGGATCATGAAGTAGAAAGAACCAAATCCCTTCCATTCGGGAGAGATGGTAGAGGTACCATCGAATCTGATTGCGCCATAAGCACGAATCAATGGAGAATTCTTCGATAGAAACCTACGGAAATCAAATATAATGTAACTGGGATTCGATTGCAGTGAACCTTCTCATCATCATCAAATTTAAACCCTAATTGCTTCAACCCTATCCGAAAATACACGAAACCCTAATAATGGAAACCTTTTGATGGAATGCCAATCCTGGAGAGAGAAGGGGCGGAGATGGCGGAAGGAGACGGCTGATCCCAGCCCTGCAACACTGACGAGCTTTCTGCGCTCTGTAATTTCATTCTCACCGGAGCAGTGCTTGAGTGGAATGTTGCTTGGTTCGCGGCCGGAGAAGTAACAGCGTGGCAGAACGGTGTCGTTTTGGGAACGAAGCCAATCGAGTGACTCTATATGCTGCCGTATTGGAACCTGTATAAAGACTAATCTCAGTAAATAATTGTACGTGTGATTCAAAATATTTATTTTTTTTAAGAAAAAAAAAAGTAATACTCTCTAGCTCTCGTCGAAAAGTTATTATTTTTTATTTTTTTTTAAAAAAATAAAGTTATTATTTTTTAATTTAGTAATATAATAATACCCTTTCAATTTACAATATATTACACAAATACAATTACTTTTATATTATATCATATTAATAGAGATATTTTTGTTTTTTTTTTTTTACTATAATTCAATATAATACTAATATTAAAAAATCTATGTGCAACATTAATAACAAAATACTCACTCGCCTCTAGGGTAATATTTATTTTTTTGTATAAATGTTCTTTTACTAGTATTATCATACACTAATGAAAATAATTTTGCAATATTTTTTTAATTTGTATTATATTTTGATATAATAATTAATATTCAAAGATGAACATTCAAAAATTAAATGAGACCATTAGATAATATTATTTAATTTTTATTTAAATTAAAAAATATTATTACACATACAATTATTAATTATTTATTAATTATATTAGAATATTTTATTATATTATACTTTTACTTTTTTATAAATTTAAAATAATTAATTTATATATATAAATTATTTTAATTGTAAAATATATAAATTTATTAAAATCAATATAAAATAAAAAATATTAATATTAATAATTTATTTTTATATTAAAATTATAATATATAAATTTTATATTAGAAATAAATTAAATTTATTGAAAATTCTAAATATAATGAACTAATCGATAATTAACATAATAAATATATATACGAAAAATTTATTATTTTATATTTTATATTATTTTCAGTAGATAAAATTATTTATATTTTTCAATAAAAAATATTATTTTTTAAATCTAATTATAATAAAAATAAATACTATTTTATAACACTTTTACAATTTTCAATAACTAATAACAAAAAATTTCAAATATTTTAAATTCAAAAGAACACAATTGAATACATTAGAAAAAAATAAAATAAAAATGTCCTCGATTGTCATTTTATGTATAAACAGCTAATATCAAACAGTTATTTTATAATACAAACACGTTAATTGAATCAGCTAGTTAAATCAACTAATTGAATCAGCTAACTGCCCTTAATATTTGTATAATTTTTTGCACGAATATTATTATAATAGTATTATAAGACGCCAATAAAAGTATTTTTGTCATTCTTTTTCTTAATTTTTACTATATTTTAATATAATAATTAATATTTAAATATCAATATGCAAAAACAAATGAGATCCTTAGAGCCTGACGAAAACAGTATATTATAATATTTTGTAAAAAAAAATATTTTTTTCATTGAAAATAGTGTAAAATAATAATGACCAAACAAATTTACATGTATTTTTAATATTTTTTAAATAAAACAATTATAGGAAAAATAATATGTTTTTATTGGGATTGTAGAGTCCAATAATACAATTTTTTATTTTTTTTATTTTTTATTATTTTTTATCTTTTATTTTTTCTTATTTGAAATAAAAAAAAACAAATCATATATTTAAGGGTCTTTTCATTTGATAATGATGATTGATTATTGGTTATTACTATTAGGATTATTATCATTATTTGTTGGGATATTATATGAGAAAATTGAGATGAAAATAAATTTAAAAAGAAAGTGTATATATGAGAAAAATTGAATAATTATGAAAGTGTATTTTTAGGGAGATTTATGAATAAAAACAAAATTAAGAGAAAAAGAAATCTAATAAATTTATTAAATAATTATAAAAAAATAATGATTATATTTTTTCGACACACATTGAAAAAATACATAATGGCCAAAAGATTACGTTTAGATATATTTTTATTATACATATATATATATATATTAATATATGTTGTGCATTTTTGTTTTTATATATGTGATTTTTCAAGGATTAGGTATAGTTGTTTTGTTTATTAGTGTAATTGAATTTTTAAATAAAAACCTGTGTGTTTTTATTATGTTATATATGTAATTTATTTTTATGTAATGTGTGATATTTATCTATTTATATGAAATATGTTTATTATTATTTTAAAAATTATTAAATAATTATAAAAATATAATAATTATATTTAACTGAAATATTGAAAAAATGCAGTCCGGCCAATAGATTACTCCTAGGGTGTGTTTGTTTGGGGGTTTGGATTTTGAGTTAGAGATTTGAATAGTAAAACTTTTGAATTGATATAAATAGGTGATAATGTGATGTTTTGAATGTAAAATTGATTTTTAGTATAATATAAAAAATGAAAAATGGGAGTTTGATTTAATGTTTTTGGGGAGAAAATTTTGGATGAATAGTAAGATTTTGTTAAAAACCTACAAATGAACACACCCTAAGAGTTTTTATTTTTTTATTTTATATATATATTTAATGTATTTATTGTGCATTATTGTTTTAATATTTGTGATTATTTGCCTGTGTTGTTGTTTTGTTTATATTATTCTATTAAAGATTTTATAGTATAGTTGTGTGTGCTATTATCATATTATATGCGCGATATTTTTCTATATAATATTTGCTATTTATATAAATTAATGCTATGTTATTAGTTTAATAAAATTATTAAATACTTCCTTCGTCCAGGTTAATTTGTCTCATTTAGATTATACACGGAGTTTTAAGTATTGTGTAATTAGTGAGTAATTAAAAAGTATATTAGTAAAAATAATTATAATTAATAAAAATAATTTTATATTAAGATTATTATGACTAAATAATTTAATTAAAATAAAAAATTATTAATTATCAATTTTAAAATGTGATTAGAATGTATAATTGTATTAAAAAAAAAGACAAATTAAATAAAATATAGAAAAATAAAAATAATAGAGAAATTAAGTGAGACGAATGAAATAATATTAATATATTACTTGAAAAATGTAATAATGACTTTATTCACACAGACAAAAACAACTGGATTTGTAAGGTCAGTGTCTTTGGTTATACCTCTTTAATTAATGATCACTGGTGAATTAAATTTTAATAAGACGAATTAGGACTAATCAGTATGGTACGGTCCTGTAACATATATACTCTCTCTGTCCACAAGAAAGATATACAATTACTTTTGGCGCGGTGTTTAAGAAATAATAGTATTTTAATTATAGTGGGTAGTTAAAAGTAGTGTAATGATATTTTTGCCTTTACTTTTTGGTATAAAAGTAATGATGTGATGTAAAGTAGGGGTATTTGTGGAAAAAAGTAAGGTATTTAATGAAATATTTACTTTGTAATTGGACGTTCGAAAATAGAAACATGTATACTTTCTAGCTGGACGAAGAGAGTATAATGTATCAGTGTGTTTATTTATTTATATATATATATTATTATTATTAGATAGGACAGTTATTAGGTAAGGAGATTAGTTGATCGGATCGATCCACACTCCAAATTAACTATTTTATCTGTCCACATAATTTGTCATTTCCTTTTTTTTTAAAATATAATTATAAACTTTAATTATATTTTATAATTTTTTTAATCTAAATTAAAATATTTAGTTATTTTAATCCTAATTTATAATTATTTTTATTCACGTGTCTACCGTAACACGCCCAAATTACAGAGGAACGAGGGAGTACTAAATTCTAAGTACTCATAATAATAATAATAATAATAATAATAAAAAATAAATGGGTGACCTGGATACGAATGATCCCAGACTGAAAATGGGAAGGACTGGACTTGAGGTCCAAAACCACAGAATGGAGGCAGTCGGCGGCCAACGCAGGCGTTGCTGCCATTGGGAAGGTCCGGGTCTCCGTGGTCCCAGCAGAACCATTGCCTCCTTCCATCACCAGCTCTCCATTTTTCTGAACAAAATTAAATTAAATAATACATTAATGTCTATATTATTATTATACATGAATCCACAATATAATTAATAAACAGTAAATATTCTTAATTACCATAGCCACAGAAGCAGCAGCAGCAGCAGCAGAAGAAGAAGAAGAAGAAGAGCATCTGAATTTGATGGAATACAATAATCCCTTATTATTATTATTATTATTATTATTTTTATTATTATTGTGTAAGAAACGAATAATGCAACAGTTAGCAGCAGCAGCAGCCATTATAGGTATTGAATGAATTGCTAAGTTAATATTCTCAACTCTGTGTGTATATATATATATATATATTTGTAATATGGAAAGAAAAAGAAGAAGAAGAAGAGAAAATGGATCATAGGCTGAATTTATCCTAATTATTGATTTTAATTTAGTAATTTTTATTTAATTAAATAATATCTAAACCAATAGTTTTAATTAAATTGATATTGCTGAATTCTCAAATTTAGCATGCATTGCATATGCATATATATATATAGGGTTTAGAAAGGATAGCCTTGAATTTAATTCACTACTAATAATAGACTATACAAATACTTACACAATAGCCACTCTCTCTGACTATAGCTTAACATTATTTGCATCATCCATTTTTTAATATTTTGCTTCTTCCCTACTATTTATGTCTAATTATTTTTTACTTTTACTCCCTCCAATTAAAAAAAAATAATAATAATAAAAAAAAAAACCTCAGTATAAGTTGGATATGAACTTTATTGAGTATAACAAATATATATTAGTCGATTATAACATAAATGAGAGGTATTTACAAGTATATGTGCCGGTTAGAGAAAATTTTAAATAAATTGAATATATAAATTGTTGTAGTGTATTTGTATATAAATAAAATACTCCCTTTCGTCCCGCAAGAAAGTTGTCATTTAGTTTTTGCGTCATTGTACTTAACAGTAAAAATATTCTTATATTTGAATAATTTATTCGACAAATATCATTGTATATGTATTATAAGAGACTAATAAATATATTTTTGTTTTCTTTTATTGATTTGTATTAAGTATTGATATCATAATTAATATTTAAAGATCAACACATAGAAAACCAATGACAACCTTCTTGCGGGATGGAGGGAGTATTAAATAGTATAAATTAAAAGTATGCAAAAGTTTTTTTTTCTACAAATGGAAAATATTAAATGTGTGTTTGTTTGGGGGTTTGGATTTTGAGTTGAGATTTGAATGGTAAAATTTGAATAGTTGTATGATGTGATATAAATAGGTGTTGACGTGCTGTTTTGAATGTAAAATTGATTTTTAGTATAATATAAAAAATGAAAAGTATGTGTTTGATTTGATTTTTTGGGAGAAAAAATGGGATGAATAGTGTATATAAAATCCAATTCCCCAAACAAACACACTATTTTAAATACACTATTCATCCAATTTTTTCAAAAAAAAAAAATCAAATCAAACACTTATTTTTCATTTTTATATTATACTAAAAGTCAATTTTACATTCAAAACATCACGTCAACACCTATTTATATCACATCATACAACTATTCAAATCTCAACTCAAAATCCAAACTCCAAACAAACACACCCTAAGTTTGTTAGTTTTTTATTTTATTTTATTTTATATATATACCTATTTTTTGTTAAAAATAAAATTAATTTAAAATGGATAAACGCAGAAACGTGTATGCAAATAATAAAAAGTTGTAACAAAAATTGGGATGTGTCAAATTACAAATAATAATCCCTCCGTCCCAGAAAATATAAGATTATTACTATACATACGAGAATTTAGGTAAAGTATAATTAGTAAATAATTAAAAAGTGTATTACTAAAAATAATTATTATTTAGTAAAAATAATTATAGATTAAGATTAAGATAAGTAAATAGTCTAGTTAAAATTAAAAAAATTATAAAATTTAAAATTTAAAATGCGATTAAAGTGCATAATTATATTTCCAAAAATAAAAAGGACAAATTATGCTGAACGGACGAAAATAAAAAATAAGGACAAATTATGTAGGACGGACGAAGTAGTAAGATATTTATGACGGAAGAATGATCATTAAAAAAAAAAGGAAGGATTATTATATTTGTCTCGTGCATGCATGAATCTATTTTTGTTTTTTGTTTTTTTTTTAATTATTATTTAGGTTGCAATTTGACAATATATATCCATGCCAAGTAACTTCTTATTGATTTATGTCGCCTTTTAAGCATAAATTAATATTTTTTATATAATTGAAGTTAGAGGTTCTTAGCTAGCCATCGTTGTGTATTTTGATTCCACAAATTTTAGTGATTCCTACGTCTACATAAACATGCTCAATGATATTCAAATAATATATATATATATATATATAATGAAATTGAAATAGTTAATTGTGCAATTGCAATTCCTGAAGTTAAAATTAAAATTCAATTTCAATTGTTTTAAAGTATATTTATGAATTGACAAATTTGTCCTTAATTGTATGGTAGAGATTGTTGAGATATTTTAGATATTCGATTTTAGATTTAGTAGATTTATATTTAGATTTGATTTTATTCATAGATGACATTACTTAGTTTATGGAGTCTGTTTTGTATGATCTATATATATATAGGCTTTTTATTTTGATGATTAATAAGACAATTTCATTATTTTCCCCCAAAATTTCTAACAGAAAATAATAAATGAATGAAGGGTAAAAATGTAAAATTTATGTTTAAAAAATGAAATAGGACAATAGTTGATGGACGTCCCAAATAGGAAAATAGGAGATTAGTTTGTGGACGGAAAATATTTTGTACTCATTTATATTTATATAAAAAATACTCCTTTGATTTTTGGTTATCAATTGAAGTATTAGTTGGATGCAATTAATTGTTCAATTAGTGTTTTGGATAAATTTATTTTTTATATTAAGTATGATAATCGTGTCAATAATATAAAAAAATATAATATTTTATATTAAATTTTTGAATTTTTATAAGTGAATAAAATATATATATTATGTTAGAATATGAATATATTGTATTTTTTATAATATTTATAGAAAATCGTACCACAAAAATATTGGATGAACAAACCAAAATTTTGTTAAAAAAAATAATACTCTCTCAATATGGAAACAATATATCTATTTTTCTAGATATTTTGATCAATCTGAAATCAATATATAATAAGACCATCCGCAATGGAGACCACTACTTTTTTCTATTCACGTCACTTTCTCTCTCTGCCACATCAGCGGAGATACTCTCTTCTATTTTATAACATAATCAAGATACTCATCCTAATTTTTTAATAAATATTTATTTTTCATATTATATATATTAATTTTAAATTATAATTTTAATTTGTAGTATTAATTATTTCTTTAATTAAATATAGTTTTAATTGGTTTAAAATTTATAATTATATTTTATTTAATAAATTAAATTAAATTTACTAATATGGATTTGTTCAATAGAATTATATAATATTTGTATTTATATATTTTAAATTTCAAATTGATAAAATATATTCAATATTGTTATCATTTTGTAGAATACAAAATATTATGAATTATAAAAATACTATAAAATTTAAATATAACAATAAATTCAATATAAATTAAAAAACAAAACATATATAATATATATTATATATACATATATATATATACATACCTAAGTGCCATATGTCCAAATTAAATTGGGACACACAGCACTAGAATCACATCTTCCCAACATCTCTAAACGGTTCTCTTATTTATTTATTTATTAAATGATGATGTGACGCATCTCTTCCGTTCCAATTGCGGATGGTCTAATAAATTGTATTCCTCACATAACTTTTAAAAAAATCTTATAATTTATATTTTTTAATTAACAATACTGTTTTTTCTTTTTTTCCTAGTAATAAAAAATTGTGTTCTCATATTTATATTACTAGACTATCCCTGTCCAATGCACAGGTGATGTTTATTTATTTATTTGTATATCCTAATATATTTAAAAATATAAAATATATAATAATAAACATTACTCTTGCTGAAAAATATAATTATAAATATATCAAAAGAACATCAAATGTAATTTCAAATTTTCATTTAAAACATTATATTTAACAATTATTTTATTTCAAAAGAATCAAAATGAAAAAACAACTAAAAAAATCACAACTAAACAAATCCAAAAAAAAAAAAAAATGACATCTAAAGGTTGTTACATCAAAGTTAATCACTTTAAGGATCTAATAAATCAAAACATATGTTCACTACAAAAAATAAAAAATAAAAATTACTCCTGAATTATTTTTTATAGTAATATGTGTGCATTACTAATGCAATTATTCACGAAAATAATTCTGTAAGTAATTCGAGACGAAATTACTTACAAAATATGTCGCGTGAGTAATTAGGAATAAAATTACAAACATAATTATTCCGTCAGTAATACATATGGAATTGCTCATTAAATACATTTCCTTGAATATTTTACTCACAAAATATAATTACGTAAGTAATTAACTATGGAATTACTCAAGAATTATTTAATATATTTTTTATAAACTTAATTTTATTTAAAAATAATTAATTTTAATTTTAATTTACTTAGATATATATTTATTACTTATTTTTCGCGTAAAAATTATTAAATAATAATAATTAATTAAATATTAATGAATAAAAAATAATTAAAATAATAAATTTAAATTAAATATTAATTATAAAAAATATTAGTGTAATTAAATAAAATATAAATAATTAATAAATATTTATTTTTGTTAATATTAATATTATTTTAATTTTACAAAAAAGTAATACTATAATAATAATAATAATTTGTTTTTGCCCTAATTAATACTAGTACAATAATTTAAACGACCTCTTCTCCAATTTTCTCATTTTCTCTTTTATCTTTTTTATCCTAATCAATACTATAAAAATTTATAAAGTTTGAACCGGAACTAGCGGTTTGAAACCAACGCAATGCGCGCGCCGCTTCGTAACTGATCGAGCAATCTAACCCTATCCTGTTCTCATTCTCCGGATGACACAACTTTCACGCGAGACGGCCACTGTTGATTTTGAATATTTGACAGCGACGGTCGAGGATGACGGCGGCGGCAAGATTTTCTAGATTATTTATTTATTTACTTTTCTGAATTCGTGTAATGTGGATTATGTTTGTAAAAATGATCAGATGATGGATTCAGAATGTGAGGTTCAATAGGCGAGTGATTGTTTGTTGATTCCGGTAAAAATAGGTACGGTCTGAAAAATTTATGCTCGGACCAAACAAAATAGGTATAAAAATATTTGGACCACGCCTGAGTCAGTATGCTAATTAATTGGGCCATGATCGGGCCCACTTAAGCTGGGTCATATCTAGCCCGGCCCGATTTTATAAATTAAATATAGTTAAAATAAGCAGTTTTATTAATATATTAAAAAATAAATATATATTAAAAATTGAAGAATAGTTTAATAATTGAAGTTTGCATTATTATTGAAATGTTATGGGTTCAATTTCTAAAACCGGGCTGGGCTTGTCCCGACCCAAAATAAATCGAATCGGGAGGGACTGAAATTGCCTCTTCTAATCTTTGTTTCCATGAAGTGATAACATACTTGAGAGAAGAGAAGCTAACATACTTGATCTCTAGCTTAGGATGTACTCCCACCGTCCCCAAATATTGTGTCTGCTACACTGTAGGCATGGTATTTTAGGAGGGGTGTAATTATTAGATAATTAAAAATGTATTAGTGAAAATAATTATCCTATAATATAAATAATTATAAATTAAGATTAAGATAACTAATTAGTTTAATTAAAATTAAAAAAATAAAATTAAAAAATTTAAAATGAGATTAAAGTGTGTAATCATTTTCCAAGAAAAAGGAAAGTGACATGGTATGTGGGACGGACAGAAACGGCGGCAACGTGGACATGGTATCTGGGACGGAAGGAGTATAAAAGAATCAATTTTTTTTGCGGGTTTTCCGTATATATATATTTTTAAAAAAATTAAGATATTATGTATATTTATATAATTTTACATTAATGTAAAGGAATTTCACGCAATAAATAAAATACAAAAGGTGTTTTATAATTTATCCTACAACTATTCATTTAAGTGAATTTAGAATAAAGTTAAAAATTTATATATATATATATTTTTTTATTTTTTAGGAAAATCATAACCCACCAAAATTTAATCAAATTTTGTTTTAAAAAAATTAAAGTTGATTAGGAGCATAAAATATACTCCAAAATTTTGGACCAAAATCCGTCTAGTCAACAACATTAGAATACTGAGACAAGTCCGGCCGCAGCCAATTGACAGGGTTATCCTGAATTCAGGCAGGCCAAGCCACCACCAAAAAAAAATAAAAAATAATAATAATATACGTAACCTTCTAATACATTTTTAAAATAAAAAATAAATAAATTCAAAATAAGTCTGTCAATTTAAATTGAATATTTGCAAGCAGATGCAGATGCAGTCCTTAATTAGTCCAAATTATACTGTGAAGAATATTCAATTGAATTGAGTCAACCCAACCCAATTGTGTCAATTAATTAATTTTAATTAATTAATTAATGTATGTATGTATGTATGTATTTATGGTTGTGGGTTGTTGAAGCACGTCACGGCGACATGACACAACAGTGTTTAGTCGCGTATTTTCTTAAATTTTCTATTATTCATCTAATTTTTATTTTTTTTATTTTTATAAAAAGTATATTTAATTAATAAATTTTTTTATATCATATTAAAAATTAATTTTATATTTTAAATATCAAATCGATATATATTTATAATATCAAATAAAACAATTATTTTAATTTAAATTTTTATAAACAAATACAACAGCCTCCTCATATCGGCCGGTATCTTTATATCTCTATTGTCATAAAAAGATTTTCCAGGGCCTCACAATATTATTATTATTATTATTATTATTATTATTTTGATAACGTGAAAACTCTTAACTGCTATCCGAAAGTGTACACTGGGTAAACTCCGACCGAATCTAATACCCTACAAATTAGATCTGACAGATATTATTATTATTATTATTATTATTATTACTCCATCTGTCTCATAAGAAAGTATTCATTTTTTCATTTTAGTCCGTCCCATAACAAATTATTTATTTATTTTTTAGTAACCGTGTACTATATACCTAATATTACAAATACCCTTACAACTTACAATATATTAGACAAATGTCATCACCTTTATATCACACATACTAATAAGGTTATTTTAATCATTTCTACTTTATTCATACTATATCTCAATATAATACTAATATTTTTAAAATTACGTGAAAAAAAAAATGAATATTTACTTTTGCGACAAATAGAGTATTATTAACGATGAGTTCAGTCATCTTGAATGCATGCACCACCCCCCAACAACCTATCATGTATGTACGCGTATATATATATATATATATATCATTTTTAAATAATTGAGGTTGGTGACGTGGTTGTCTTCTTCTTCTTTTATTTTTTTTTTAATTATTATTTTTTTTAATAATATGAAAATTTGCACTTGCTGTTGTTTGAATACGATTTTTATATTTCACATAAATTTTTTATTTTTTATATGAGATTTATGAATTCAAACTTTCGCAAAAATTAATATAGATAGTTTGCTTGTTTCTTATTTTAAAATTAAATTTATGTAATTCAGTCCATAAATTCTTAATAAAAATATATTACAATATTTATTTATATAATATAATATCAAAATATTATTTGAGTTAAAACAAAAAAACTCAACCCAATCAAATGCGGGTTTGTTTGGCTTTGATTTGAATTTGAATTTATTTATTTGAATTTGGTTTAAATAATATCAATTAGATATGTTTATTTTGCAAGAAAAAGTAATATATTTTTATTAAAAATCGTATAAATTAAATAATGTAGATTTTGATTTGAAAATAGAAAACAAGCACAAAACAAACTTTTTGTGTTTTTAATGACAAATTTTCAATTAAGATGATTGTAATATTATTTGAATGATTTTTTAATTTACTTAGAAATAAATAAAAAGAATGCATAATATGTTTCATATTACATTTCAATAAAAAATATATTCATCATTTTATTTAGAATAAATTTCCATGTAATATATATATATATATAAATAAGATATATTTATATATATATAATTATCATAAATTAATTTAATGTGAAAATAGAACATATAAAATCTATTTAGGGAGAGTTGGCAAAAGATACCTAAACCTAATTAGTGTGTTATATATGCGCCCTCTTTATTTATTTTTTATTTTTATTTTTCTATAACGTGAAATTTCACGGTCGCTATTCGAAAAATGCCCTTTGGGTAAAACTCCAATCAAACTTAATAGCATCCAAATTAGGCTCGATAAGATAAATTATACTCTAAGCAAACCATGTGCGACAAACAAGATCTGAAAGCGTTCGTTGGTTTGAACCAATGACCTTTTTGATTTTTTTGATTTTATAGATATAAGACTTCTTTGTTAATAAGCAATGTAAATCACCGAATTATTCATATCATCATTACTATTCACTCTACACAGTTCTCTTTATAATAATATACTATTTTTTCTCACAAAATATTATATCAAAATACTATTTAAATAAAATTCAAATCAACAATCAATTTAAAATCAATTTAAAATTACAACCAAATAATTTTATCTAATTATATATTCCGTCCATCAAAGACTAAACTTTTTATTTTGTTATTTTAGTTTGTTCAAATCAAAATTTTTCATTTTTCTTTTTAAAAAAATAACTATAAACTAAAATACCAAAATAGTCATATTTTTTACTTTTTATATTACTTTTACTTTAATTTTAAAAGCAAAATAGACATTAATTTTATTACATTACATATTTATAAAATATTAATTTTTTAAATTCTCGTTCAAAAGTCAAATGAAAAATTTACCGGCGGACGGAGAAAGTATACTTTTCCCTTCTTATTAAGGTTCCTTTTATATTTTTATCAAATAGACACGTTATTTTGTGAAGTTTCAAGTGAGTCTCGAGAGGGTATTGTACTTGCCGTTTGACCTAGGATTTTATGGTTCGTCCTTATAGTTTCGGGTTGCGGCTAATAAAAATTTGGATAAACTGTTTATTTAGTCTCGTAATTAATTTTTTTTTATCATTTTAGTTTCTTAAGTAGAGTTTATCGCAAACTAGTTCCACACGTGAGGAATTTTTGTTGTTTTAGTCCTCCGGCACTGGAGATACTCACGTGGCTCGCCGGAGGCCACGTGTCCGCCAGGTCAGTGACACCTGACGAGCATGTGGATTTTTATTTTTATTTTTTTTTAAAAAATTATTTTTTAATTTTATTTATTTGGTCCAATTGAAAAAAAAATGAAAAAAAATTTAAAAAAATGAAAAATAAAATAAAATCGACGTGTGGCGGGACACTTGGCGGACACGTAACTTCCGGCGAGCCACGCGGGCGTCTCCGGCGCCGAAGGACTAAAACAACGAAAATTTTCCACTTATGGGATTAGTTTGCGACAGGCTCCACTTACGGGACTAAAATGAAAAGGGGATCCAGTTACGACGGGACTAAAAAAAACAGTTTACCCTAAAAATTTTATGGACAAATACCCTACCCCTAGGGACGATTGAACCAAAATTATACAGAAAAATAAAATGAAACGAACGAAAATGAAATTAATGAACAGAAAAAGGTGGGACGGAGAAAATATATATTTTTACAAATATTAAATTCAATTATCCAAATATAGTTATTTTAAGCCTATGATTTGTTTTCCATATTTGATAAGGATTAAATGATAAAGATAAATTTAAAATTTGACTATTGATCGTGTTTGAGAATTAGCTGATAGCTGTTAGCTGATTCAATTAGCTGATAGCTGTTAGTTGATTCAATTAGTTGGTTTGATTCGATTAGCTGTTTGTATTAAAAGGTTTGGTAAAACAACTGTTTGATATTAGCTGTTTATACGTAAAATGACAATTGAGGACATTTCTATTTTATTTTTGTTTCTAATATATTTAATTATGTTTTTTTGAGTTTAGAATGTTTAAAATTTTTTGTTATTAGTTATTGAAAATTGTAAAAGTGTTATAAAAGTATTTATTTTTATTACAGTTAGGTTTTAAAAAATATATATTTTTATTAAAATATATAAATAATTTTTTCTATTGAAAATGATGTAAAATATAAAATAATAAATTTTTCGTGTATATATTTATTATGTTAGTTATCCATTAGTTCATTATATTTATAATTTTCAATAAATTTAATTTATTTTTAGTATAAAATTTATATAATGTAATTTTAATATAAAAATAAATTATTAATATTTATATTTTTTATTTTTTATGTTGATTTTAATAAATTTATATATTTTACAATTAAAATAATTTTTAGATAAAAATTAATTATTTTAAATTTATAAAAGTAAAAACTATATTATAATAAAATATTATAATATAATTAATAAATAATCAAAATATATTTATTTGTGTAAAATGCATAATAAATTTTGAAGGGTACATAAGGAATAAAAAAAAAATTACAAAAAAAGCTATTTCAAAACGCTGGGTAAGTTAGCTTTTCAGAAATTAGCTTTTTGGGTCAAAAAAACTATTACAAAAAGCTAATTTATCAAACACCTAAATTAGCTTTTTGACTGGTCAAACAGCTAAAACTGTTCTATAAGCTAAAAGTTCTTCAAAAAGCTATTTGCCAAACAACCCCTATGTTCCCATATATATATATATATATTAATTATATTATTTACTTTTAAAATGTATAATATATATTTTAAAAAAGAAATTGGACCTCTGGCCAAAAAAATTTCTATAATATATACATAAGTGCCATTTATAGAGAGAGAGAAATTTTAAATGAAAAAAAAAAACTAAAATTAATGTAATGTTTATATATCTATATATATGTATATATATATATATCAAATTGAATAGTAAAAACTAAAATTAATGTAATGTTTTATATTTTCACAAGATTTAATTTTTTTATGTAAAAAAATGTCTATATAAACATTTATCATTGCATTGTTTTTTTACTAAGAAATCATAAAATTATTTGGAGCTAAAAAGAAGTTAACATAAAATATAAATTAAAAATATAAATTAAGCCAAAATACAATATTTCAGCAAAATTAAGAGAAATTACATACACATTTAATTTTTAGATCCTAATAAATAAGAGAATACAATCAGTTAGTTTGTAGAAAAGCAATAAAATTAAAAGACAAATAAAATTAAAAGACAAAGAATTAAGGGTTGACATGGTGGTGTAGGGATTGGATTTGTGACCGTGAGGTTATAAATTTAAACCCCGACCTTTTAAGAGAGTACAATTTTAATAAAAATTACTTCTTCATCCAATTTGAAGTATAAATTTAATTTTTAATATATTTAAAAAATAATAATATTTTAATTATTTATAAATTTAATTTTTAATATATTTAAAAAATAATAATATTTTAATTATAATAAATAATTAAAAATAGTACGTTTGGACATACTCCATAACAATGTGAAGTATCACATCCTTTAAAACAAAATAATAATAATAATAATAAATAAATAAAAAAATAGTAATAATAATAATAATACTTTCTCTCTATATATATAATAAAATAATTATCGAGGTTGCAAGAATAAGGTGAGTTATGGGGCAATACTAAAATTGATGACGAGGGATACATACTCATAAGTTTAATTAATTACAAGCATGGATCATGTCCTTTTCCTTTTTTTATTTTTATTTCAATTATTATACGAAATAAATAACCATATTATTTAAATCAGATTTAGAGATAATATAACTAAAATTATAATAATAATAATTTTTTAACGGGTATTTTTTAGTTCCGTAACTGGACCCCTTTATCATTTTGGTCCCGTAAGTGGAGTCTGTTGCAAACTAGTCCCATAAGTGAAAAAATTTCGCTGTTTTAGTCCTCCGGCGCCGGAGACGCCCGCGTGGCTCGCCGGAGGTGGTGTGTCCGCCAGGTCAGCGACACCTGGCGGATACGTGGATTTTTTTTTTAATTTTTTTTAATTGTACCAAATAAAAAATACAAATAAAATTAAAAATAAATTAAAAATAAGTTTTAAAAAAATTTTAAAAAATAAAAAAATAATAAAATCCACATGTCCGCCAGGTCAGCGTCTCTCGCGCCGAAGGACTAAAACAACGAAAATTTTTCACTTATGGAACTAGTTTGCGACATGCTCCACTTACGGAACTAAAATGATAAGGGAGTTCAGGTACGGGACTAAAAAAAACAGTTTACGCTTTCCTAATTAATAAGTATACCATGGATTACATTAAGGTGTGCATTCTCCACGCCAATTTGCACTTACCAATACGTTAATTAGGTACTTTTATTATTTATTTTATTTTTTTTAAATAAAATAAAATACTTATTTTTTTTTATTATTTATATTATAATAAAATTAGTTCTATATTCAAAATATTACATTAATACCTATTTATATCACATCAAACAACTACTTAAATTCAAAATCTTACAATTAAAAAATCTGAAATTTAAAATCTAAATCCTCAAAGAAGCACACCAATTTGATTTATTTTGTTATTTAAAAAATACCCAAAATTGAAATAAAACAATTGCAAAATAAATTCACCTTAAATATTTCATTTGATATTGTTGTGAAAACTAAACAAATTAAGAAAAATGAAAAAAACACACACACAAAAAATAAATAAAAAAATATATATATACAAAGATTTGTTGATTCAATTTGACAACGATGATCTACGATGTTTGAAGACGTCAAATCATATATCTTCAAGTAATAATTTCAAATATAAATTATAAAAAAAATATATGAAATACATATAAAAATATAGGTCAAAACTGTATGAACGATAGCAAGACATATAATACTTCAGTAGTCCTATCTTTTAGCTTTATAATACATTGGAAATAAATAAACTTTAGGTGTAGTAATATTTTATATTAAAATATATTTTAATTGAATGTATTAAATAAAATTAAATACTATATAATTAAAGTAATAAATTCTATAAGGAGATTTTATTATTATTATTATTTTTATTTTTTATTTTTCAAATGAACATTATCAAAATAAATTTAAAATCCTATATAGAGACAAAACATTAATTTGCAACCAATTATGAGTAGATAATTGGCACGTATTACCAAGTTTGTTAGTTTAAGGAATTTGTCGGAATTTCTACTATTAATCATTTTATTTTTTCATTCAAAAACATTAAATTCAATATCTATTTTTTATTTTTTATACACTATTATACTAAAAATCAATTTTACATTTAAACTACCATATCAACGGTTATTTATATTATGTCATACAATTATTACAATTCAAAATTTTACTATTTAAATTTTAACTTAAAATTCAAACTCCCAAACAAACACACCGTTATACATTGCGCATTTTCGGGTAGCAGTTGTGGATTCCCACGTTATAAAAATAAAAATAACTATAAGAGTATTATTTTGTTTTGGACCTATGCGTATTTTGTACTCCCCCGCAGCTAAAATTAACTCATTTGGTTCGGCACGAAAATTAATAAAAAATAAAAATTTTATTGAAAATTGATAAAAATAAAAAGATGGTTGATAATAATTTTGAAAATTTAATTAAAATTAAAGTAAATAAAGACGGAGAATATAATAAATGTAATAATATTTATTATAAACAAATATTGAATGAAAGATAATAATTAAATATTAATTTTTTAACTTTGCCAAAATTAATAATAAATAAATTTAACGGACAAATTAAAAAAAATTTGAAAGACAGAGACTGTATTAATTTATTATTTTAGCACTATTTAAGGATATTTATTTTTAAAGATATTATATTAAATATTATTTATATTAATATACTTATATAAGAAATATTATCTAATCAACAATTGTATATAATATACATTTATATATTATTGAAAATTTATTTTTTATTGAGTTTTTTTTTTTTTTTTTTATTTCAAATAAAATCAGGTTTTCAGAAAGAAACATTATACATTTAAATTATTTAACTAACAATTAGTATAAACAATTGGAAGGATAAAATAATAAAATTGTGTTAAAATAGAGAAAATTGATAATTAAATATATATATATGTTCATTTCTATTAATTTCTATTTTTTTCAATATATATTTTTATTATACCTCGACATTTTCAATAAAAATATACAAATGATTCGCTAAACTATAGGTGTACTTCTTTAACACAAGTTCTTAATATTTATTATCTTTAACACAAGTTTTTAATTTTTTTATTTAGACTTTGAGTTTGCTCATTTTTTTAATGTTACGAATTTCGATTTATAAATATTACTCTTTCGTTCTCAATACAATAATCTTTTTTACTATTTTTGTACGTCTTAAAACAATAGTTTCATTTTCATAAATAATTATATCACTATAAAATTACCTTTACTTTTTCATTATTATTACACAATTGCCACTATTTTTTACACTAATACACCCACAAGGGCAAAAAAGTCTTTTACCGTACTTTTTACCCACTACCAATATAATATCAATGTTCCTTAAATCTCGTGTCAAACACAACTCATATTATAGTTTTGGAACAAATGAAGTAGTAAAAAAATATAAAATATACACAAACAATATACTCCATTCGTCCAGTTAGAAAGTATATATATTTCTATTTTGGGACGTCCAATTACAAAGTAAACGTTTCATTAAATACCTCATTTTTTTCTACAAATATCCTTACTTTACATCAAATCATTACTTTTATACAAAAAAAAATAAGGGCAAAAAAGTTATTCTACTACTTTTAACTACCAATTAAACACCGCGCCAAAAGTAAATGTTTACTATGTGTGTGGACAGAGGAAATTTTATATATACTTTATAGATTTAAAAAAAATCAATAATTCTTCCATACAAAATATTAATTTTTTTTTTATATTATCATAATTTTTAATATCTAACCTTAAAAAGTACATTCATCCACAAATATATTTCTAAAATTAAATATATTTTCCAAAAAAAATCACATTAAATATTATTTAAACACATGACTCAATCTAAATGTTTAGAGTCCAAATCCAAAAACACACGTTTGTTTGTTTTTGACCAAAGCCAAACATACCCAATAACTATATATTATACCTAAAAAGAATTAGTATAGAAAAAAAACAAAAACACACACACATGAACATGCCTAACTACCTAAGCATCCCATTTAGGAAAACAAATTAAAAATTTACGAGTTGAGGTAGATTTTCTTTTAAACATAGAAATAAATTAATATATATATTACGGTGTGCTGATTTGAAAAATTGACCAATGCATTAATTTTTCAAATCAACATACGTAAAATATATAAATAGCATAAATTCTTATTACACACAATTGTTGCGTGTATTGCATGAGACAGTATAGTTCATGTATTTTATTTATATTATATTACCATATACGATGTATTGTCTGTAATAATATTGTGTATTGCCTATTAACTATCAGCACAATGCTAAATTATATATATATATTGCAATATAAGCACTGTTATAGGAAAAAAATCATTTTTTGTCCAAATATAACTAAAATTCATCAATTTTGGTCCAAATATAAAATTCTTATCAATTTTGGTCCAAATATAACCAAAACTCATCATTTTTTGTCACAATATAAAAATCTTATCAATTTTGGTCCCAATATAACCAAAACTCATCATTTTTGGTCTTAATATAAAATTTTTATCAATTTTAGTTTCAATATAACCAAAACTTATCATTTTTTGTCCCAAATAATCAAACATTATTTTTTTTTGTCCCAATATAATCAAACCTTATCTTTTTTGGTCTCACACCGTCAATAAACCGACGAAAAATGCTGACGTGAAAAGAAATCAAACATTATATTTATATTTGAAGAAATTGCACAATCTTGAATCATTTTCCATCGGTTTGTTGACAGTGGGGCCGAAAAAGATAAAATTTGATTATATTGGGATAAAAAATGATGAATTTTGGTTATATTGGAACTAAAATTAATAAAAATTTAATATTGACACAAAAATGATGAATTTTGGTTATATTGAAACCAAAATTAATAAGATTTTTATATTTGAACCAAAATTGATGCATTTTGGATACATTGAAACCAAAAATGATTTTTTTTCACACGGTCATATATATGTATATATAAATATGACATAAAAAAATATTTTTGCTAAAGAATTCATAAAATGTAATTGTATAGTAGTGTTTTGTATATTTTATATTGATATTTTAAGGAACACAATGTTGAACGTAATATTTGTATACAAATAATAATTAAATCTATTTTTTATTTTTTATTTTTAAAAAAAGATTGAATTGAAATTTTTATAACTAAATCTAAAAATACACACCAAATTTTGTATTGCATATATCTTATTTATTTTACATAAACTATAAACGTCAAAGTTTGTTGGCATTTTTAATAATTATATAATGCTATTTGTAAAATTAATTAGTCATTATGATGTAAATTATAATATAAACAAAGGTTGAAAATTATTCCTACTCTAAATATGTGTAGTAGGGCTCGGAGGTCGTTATTCACAATAAAAAATACTCCCTCCGTCTCACGTACCATGTCCACGTTGCCGTTTCTGTCCGTCACACATTTCATGTCACTTTTCTTTTTTGGAAAATGATTACAAACTTTAATCTCATTTTAAAATTTTTAATTTTTTTTAATTTTAATTAGTTATCTTAATCTTAATTTATAATTATTTATATTATCGAATAATTATTTTCACTAATATATTCTTAATTATCTACTGATTACACCCCTCCTGAAATACTGTGTCTACAGTGTAGCAGACATAGTATGTGGGACGAGGGAGTAATAATAATAATAATAATAATAAGAGAAAAAAACTACCAAAATATTTTGATTCTACTTACAAGGAATTATTTAAAATATTTATGAAATTCAAACAATTTCGAATCGAAATAAAAAAAAAGTTTCCTACTTCAAACTCTTTGGAAAAAATGAACATAAAAATAATAATTACATAATAAAAGGTGGTATGATTTTTTTGCAAAAAAATAAACAAATGTTTTTTTTTTTTTATAACATACAAATAAAAAAAAATTAGTGTGTTTTGTTTTTTTTTTAAATTTTTTTTTATTTTTATATATAACATACAAATAAGAAAAATGAGCGTTTTATATATATACAACAAATAAGGATATCATATACTTCTTTCATACCAAATCAATTGGGATTTAGTTTTGTGGCACAAAATTTTAAAAATATTAATATACAAAAAGTCCTTTTTTGTCATTGTGAAAATATATTTTAGGGTAAACTGATTTTTTAGTTCCGTAACTGGACCAATTTATCATTTTAGTCCTGTAAGTGGAGCCTGTCGCAAACTAATCCTGATAAATTTTGGCTGTTTTAATCCTCCGGCGCCGGAGACGCCCGTGTGGCTCGCCGGAGGTGACGTGTCCGCCAGGTATCCCGCCAAGTCAGCGACACCTGGCGGACACGTGGATTTATTTTATTTTTTCATTTTTTTTATTTTTTTAATTGGACCAAATAAAAAAAAAAAATTTAAAAATAAGTTTAAAAAAAAAATAAAAAAATCCACGTGCCCGCTAGGTCAGCGACACCTGGCGGACACGTCACCTCCGGCGAGCCACGTGGGCATCTCCGGCGCCGGAGGACTAAAACAACGAAAATTTTTCACTTATGGGACTAGTTTGTGACAGGCTCCACTTACATGACTAAAATGATAAGAGGGTCAAGTTACGGGACTAAAAAAAACAGTTTACCCTATATTTTAATTTATGTATTAAAATAGTGATATTTATATACTAGTAATCTTCATCAAAAGTAAGAAAAGTTATATGGTAATATAATTTTTTATAATAATCAGATAATTGATTTGAAACGAGGTAAAATTGGAAAATAGATATGAGATGTATAATATATTATATTATAAGATTATCATTTTAATTTGTAGTCATTTAAAAATAAATAAATAAATTCATTGGTCATGAAATCTTGCAATAAATTAGGCAATAGATATGAGAAGGATGAATTATTATATTATGAGATTATCATTTTAATTAGGGAAAAAATTATTTTTGGTCATAATATAATCAAAATTTATAATTTTTTTGTCTCAATATAACTAAAATTCATCATTCTTGGTCCAAATATAAAATTTTTATCAATTTTAGTCACAATATAACCAAAACTCATAATTTTTTTGTCCCAATATAATCAAACATTATCTTTTTTGGTCCCACCGTCAACAAACTGACGGAAAATGCTGACATGGACTTGCAAGATTGCGCAATTTCTTCGATATAAATATAAAGTCTGATTTTTTTTTTCACCTGAGCATTTTCTGTCGGTTTGTTGACGGTGGAACCAAAAAAAGATAAAGTTTGATTTTATTGAGACAAAAAATAATGAGTTTTTGTTATATTGGGACTAAAATTGATAAAAATTAAAAAATGATGAGTTTTGATTATATTGGGACAAAAAATGATGAGTTTTGATTATATTGAGACAAAAAATAGTAAGTTTGATTATATTGAGATCAAAATTGATAAAATTTCTATATTGAAATCAAAATCGATGAATTTTGATTATATTAGGATCAAAAATAATTTTTTTCCTTTTAATTATTTAACTGACAAAATAAAATTATCAGATATTGGAATCTTGCCACAATGGTAATGATATAATACTGCCAAAGCTAACATTGGCTAGAAAATAGACATGCAATTTTTTAAACCAAATATTAACATGGATTTAAATTTTGATATTTATAAAAAATATATATTTGTATATTAACTTATTTATAAATTAGATTTAATATTTTTCTTTACCCCACATAGATACACCCACCAATATTATAGCTCTCAAACTCGGAATATTTTACCTCTTGATCTATAAAGACTTTAACAAAATTAAAAATTCAATGAAATTATCACGCGGTTAGCCTATATGACTTTACTAAAAAAATATATATATATATTTCTAACAGAAATTAGGAACGATTGGTATTAGCTACGTAAACTTTAATTTTATCATTAATGTCATTAGTAACGAAAAAAATAGATTTATGAACAAAAATTTTATTACAAAAAAGTTATTTTCTTGTAGTGTTTACGCAACACACATGAAAATGTTATGGTATTAAATGATATTTTTAGCGACTACGAAATATGTAAAAAATGATTTCTATATGCTACCTTCGTCATCAAAAGTTATATTTATTTAATCGGGCACGAGTTTTAAGAAATATTGGTAAAAGTATTTTTTTTCTTTTTATAGTAAAAAAAAAAATATAGTACTCTCTCCGTCCCATAAAAAAGGATAATATTTACCTTATGCATATAAATTTTTAATATTAGTATTATATTAGTTTATAGTGCAAAAAAAAAAAAGAAAAAAATGAAAGTACCGTTATTAGTACTGTGTAATATTTTATAAATTGAAAAATAATTATTATATTAGGTAAATAGTACAATCACTACACGAGGAAATTGTACTCTTGTTTTGAGATAGAAAAAATAAAAAATAAAACTCTTTCTTATGAAACAAGAAAAATAGTATTTTTTTAATAAAAAAAAACAAGAATATTTTTAAATGAAAAAAAACATAAATTTAATTGAAAAAAAAAAGACTAAAATTATATTTATTCCAATATACTTATATTTATAAAATTCAATCCATAGTGGACTCCTTCCACCAAACATCAATTATTCTTTATTCTTTCAAACTAGTTTCTCCCTACTTAGTTAATTAATTAATGCGTTTTTTTTGGCATTAATTAATTAGATATCCCAAGAACTTAATTATTATAACCCTACTGGCCAAGATTACGTCAAGATCAATCTCACATGCAAAAGACAACAATTAAATCAAAATATGATAATAATAATAATAATAATAATAATAATAATAATAATAATAATAATAATAATTCAATATTGGATGCCTACCAGAGGCGGAACCAGACTGGAACGAGAGGGACGTTAATTTTTCAAATTTTGAAACGATCATCATCTATTTGTTATCTAATAATTTTATCAATGAAGTTATTATAATTCGAAAATTGCAAAATATCAATCTACAGTGACAACATGAATTTTGTATTATATGAAATTGATAAATAGTAAACATATTATTAAAAAAAATAGCTCTTAAAAATATCATCTCCTGTGTATTTGGTTGAGAATTTTTTGAAGATTTTTTTTAATTATTATTTATTACTCCCTCCGTCCCACATACCATGTCCACGTTGTCGTTTCTGTTCCTCCCACGTACCATGTCACTTTCCTTTTTTGGAAAATGATTACACACTTTAATCTCATTTTAAACATTTTAATTTTATTTTTTTAAAATTTTAATTAAACTAATTAATTATCTTAATCTTAATTTATAATTATTTATATTATCGGATAATTATTTTCACTAATACATTTTTAATTATCTACTGATTACACTCCTCTTAAAATACCGTGTTTACAGTGTAGCAGAGACACGGTATGTGGGACGGAGGTAGTACTTTTTTGTTCATATCTATTTTTATAGCATCAAACAATTATTATGATATAATTTTTTTTTATTATTTAAAATTTAAATTTTTACATAAATACTCTATTAATTTTTAGCAATTTTTAGCAATTTTTTAATTTATTTATTATTTTTTATATTATATATTATAAGATAAAAACAAAAATTTAAAAATTAAAAATTAAAAATTAAAAGACGGTGGGGTAAGGGGAGGGGCTTGGAGTTCCCTCTGCCCGCATACATCCGCCCACGATGCTCACCACTATTATAAGTAAAAAATAAATAAATAAAATAATAATAATAATAATAATAATAATAATAATAATAATAATTTCTGTCCTTATTTAGTCATAGGGAGTGGCTATTTATAATTGGCCTTTAATTGACTTGTTCAATTCTAAGGCATGGCCTGTACTTCTATGTGTATATATATATATATATATATGTATTGCACACTAGTAGGAGTGTGTGTCTCATTCTTACCACAAGAACATAAAAGCCAAAAGGCAAAGTGTTCTTAATTACACTTAGGTTTAATTTCTTCAATCTATTTTTATTACAAATTTAAAAAAAACACTGTAATGGCTGTTGCTGCTAAGTGTTCAATCATTGGTTTCTTCAACAAAAAAGATTCCATCAAATGCTCCTATTCATTCACGAAAGAATCCATCAAATTCTCAGCTACTCCTGTAAGAAAACAGTGTATTTTTAATATTTATTTTTATTTTTATTATTGAGAGTATATATATTTATTTAATTATTAATTATATATATATATATATATATGTATTTAGAAATACGAAGAACTGAGTTCTTCAATGAATGGGTGCCATGGCGATTCGAGAGCTCCTCTAGGGACCATTGAGACTCGAACATTTCCCGTCGCGGCGACGACGGCTGTGGCAGCCGATCGCTTACATGCCGCCATTTTTGATCTCAAGAATAATCCGCCACACGTCGATTCCGGCATCATTCGTATTCAGGTTAGCCGCTGGAAATAAATTTTAATTTTTTCGAATTTTCTTTTTTATAGTATCTAAACATTCACTACAAAAATAAAAGTTTATATTTGTAACGAGATTTCGTCCCTAAAGTTTAAGTAGCTAATATAATTACATCTCTAATTCATTATCTAATATCATTAGTAATGGAAAAAGTAAATTTAGAGAAAAAAAAAATTTCGTTACAAAAATGATATCTTTTTGTAGTAATTAAATAAATAAATTCAAAACCCCATTTCTTTTAAAGATTCTAAAGAAAAACATGGCCATTTTTTTGCCATGCAACAAATTACAGTATCAATTGTTCGTCCCTTAATAATATATTCATTTTTCTATTTTGGTAAGTCAAATAACAAAGTATCAATTTCATTTTTTTTTGTAACTATACTTTGTAATAACATTAAAAATATCCTTACGACTTACAATATATTACACTAACGTCATTACTTTTATATCACACATACTAATAAGGTTATTTTGATTTTTTCTACTTTATTCATACTACACCGTAATATAATACTAGTATTCCTAAAACTCAGTGCAAAAAACAAACGAATAGATAGATTAGAGACGGAGGGAGTATATGGAATCATAGTGTAATATAGACTTTGCTCTTCAATATTATTTTTCCCATACGATATATATTTTATTTTTTCACAAAAGTCAAAAATTATTATAAAATATTATTTTTTTATATTATTTACACAATTCTTTATATATTATATACTCCCTCCGTCCACGTACAAAGTATATATTTGTTTTTTGGCGCGATGTTTAAGAAATAATAGTATTTTAATTATAGTGGGTAGTTAAAAGTAATGTAATGATATTTTTGCCCTTGTTTTTGGTGTAAAAGTAACGATGTGATGTAAAGTAAGAGTATTTGTAAAAAAAAGAATGAGGTATTTAATAAAATCTTTACTTTGTAATTGGACATGCCAAAATAAAAATATGTATACTTTTTAACTGGACCGAGAAAATAAAACATAAAATTTCAAATCAAAACACTAAACAAATAAACCCTATTTATTGTTATTATTTATTTATTTATTTGATGGAATTTTAAATTTAGAAAGGTAATTAAAAAGTAATTTAATTATGAAATAATATTTGGTGTTAAAGGTTCCAATCGAGCAGAAGATTGAATCTCTGGATTGGCTTCGATCCCAAGCAGACAGTAGCAGTACTGTTCTGCCACGCTGTTATTTCTCTGGTCGGGAGCCTGCAAATATTAATATTAATATCCCCAAGATCCAAAACTTTGACGGTAATATCAATGGCGACCATGAAAATGATATTAATTGCAAGAAGCTCCTCAGTGTTGCCGGCCTCGGCTCTGCTGTATCCTTCCGACAGCTCACTCCTTTCTCTTTGGACGATTGGCATTGCATCAAAAGGTATCTATCTATCTATCTCTTCTATAATACTTATATATACACACAAATTTATATATATATATATAGATAGATAGAGATAGCTCAATAGTTTATATAGCAATGACCCCAACAAATCGACCCGTGTATCCATTTAAAAAATTTTACAAATAAAACTATAATCAAATAATAATAAAAAAAAGTTAATAAAAAATAGTCGTACATATATACACAATAAATAGTAAAATTATTAAAAATAATATATTTAAATTGTGTTCAATTTAAATTAATATTGTTTGAAAAAATTATTTTACAAATATAATAAATATATTAATTAATATTCATATATTATAAATGAGTTGTGTTGGGTTCGGGTAGAGGACCTCAATCCTGACATGATTTGTTTATTATCTTATCGAGATCATATTGCATACATAATCAAAATTATCGATCCAAACCTAATTATTCTATATCGGATTATCATGTCGTGTCAATTTTCCTCTACAATATTATACACTCAATCAAACCAAAATATTAAAATTAAAATACTTTTTGGAAAAATTTGAAAAACTCTAATTTTATATTCCTTATGGATAGATATACTAATATAGTGAATACTAAAATATCAAACTAATAATCTATATGTGGTTTGGAAATTATATTTATATACTAATTTTTTTTTTAAAGTATTTCAAAATTTTGATATTTTCGATACTTTTTTAGTAAGGTAAATTCGGTATTTCAGTATTTTGCTATTATTTTCCTTCCCTATGTACATCAATACAATCTAAAATCTAAAAGAAACCCTAATTTATAAATTTAGAAACCCTAATTCATAAATGTATAGATAATAATCTAAATCTAATAGAAACCCTAAATTTATATAAATTTAGAAACCCTAATTCATAAATGTATAGATAATAATCTAAAATCTAATAGAAACCCTAATTTATAAATTTAGAAACCCTAATACATAAATGTATAGATAATAATCTAAAATCAAATAGAAACCCTAATTTCCAAAATTTTATTTTAATTGATTTCAGATTCCTGTCGAAGAACTCTCCGTTGATCCGAGCTTACGGTGCGATCCGCTTCGACGGAAGGTCGGATATTTCGTCAGAATGGGAGGGATTTGGTTCATTCTATTTCATGGTACCTCAGGTAGAAACCATTCCCAAAATATCACATCAAATTATTTATACATCAAATCATACATCTATTTTTCTTTTATTACAATGCTGTCTCAACCCCAATTGTAGGTCGAATTCGACGAGTTCGAAGGGAGCTCGATGATCGCAGCGACGATCGCATGGGACAATCATTTGTCACGAACGTACGAGGAGGCGATTGGTGCACTTGAGGACACACTTTGGCAGATTTCGTCGTCGGTTGTAAGAAAGAAATTAAATGGAAGAACAGGCGATGCAGTTTTGCTTCACCAGAGTCATGTCCCGAACAAAGGCTGTTGGGATTCAGCCATTAATAAAGCTTTGGAGATGATAAGGAGGGAAGATACGTCTCTACTGAAGGTTGTTCTTGCACGTAGCAGCAGAGTTTTGACAGATGTCGAAATCGATCCATTGGAATGGCTTAATACACTCAAATCTGAAGGTGATAAAGCTTATCAGTTTTGCCTTCAGCCTCCCCAGTCGCCTGCATTCATAGGAAACACTGTAAGAAACCCTCTCTCTCTCTCTCTCTCTCTCTCTCTCTCTCTCTATATATATATATATCTATATATAGTGTGATGCAATTAATTTGTTGATATTTTGGTCTTTTTGGCTCGGAATGGGATGAAATTTCATGATTAATTTGACAAATAAACAAACAAACAAACACTTAAGGGTGTGTTTGTTTGGGGGATTGGATTTTAAATACACTATTTATCCCATTTTTTTCCCCAAAAATATCAAATTAAACACCTATTTTTAATTTTTTTATATTATACTACAAATCAATTTTATATTCAACACATTGCATCAACACCTATTTATATCACATAATACAACTATTCAAATTCAAAATTTTTATTATTCAAATCCCAACTCAAAATCCAAACCCCCGAACAAACACATCCAGTATTTTCTATTTTTTTAGGTTTTTTTATGCAATTTTCTTGGTGTCTTTTTTTTTTTTTTTTAAACAATTCAAACCAAAATCAATACTTATTCAATTAGTTTTAAATAAAAATACATTATTTTATCTCATAAGATATCCTATCAAAATACTAGTTAAATAAAAACTCAATTCAACACTCAATTTCAAATCAATGTTAAATTGCAACCAAATAAATTTTTGGCTTTTTCTGGATTCTATAGTGTGCTTGTTCGAGATTTTTTTTTTAATAGATTTTTTCTCTATTAATGATTTTCTTTTTTTTTTCCCCTTAAAAATAGATATTAAACATTTATTTTTTTAATATTACGCAAAAGGCTAATTTTATGTTAAAAAATCACATCAACACATATTTATATTATTACAACTTTAGATCTTAATATTTTAATTTAACACCCATGCTGAAACTAACCATTAATTATATATAATTATATTATTAAATGATATAAATTAAAATAAATAATTTTTAACCATTCAGTATAGGTTCAGCACCGGATCCCCTCTATTTATATAATATCAAACAATCATTTAAATTCAAAATCTTAATCCCAAACGAACACACACTTAGGGTTTTCGAAGCTATAAATATATTCGGTTGTTTATATGCTATTTCTATTATTCACTTTCATCAATAAAATTACCTTCGATTTTGTTTGTCAAGTTTTTCCTTATTTGATTATCTCAATTCATGCAATTGACAACAATTTTTTTTTTTCTTTTTTTCTTCTTTTTTTTCTGAATAGCCGGAGAGACTATTCCATAGGGATGAACTGAGTGTGTGCAGCGAGGCTTTGGCAGCTACACGAAGAAGGGGTGAGACTGAGCCTTTAGATCTGCAAATTGGACATGATTTGCTTACAAGGTATATATTCTTCATTCTAACATCATCTAATTATCCAAATCTTCTTGCATTGTATGTGTAGTTTTTATGCACAATTAAATTATTTTGGATTTTCTCTTGAATTGATTTGTAGTAAGAAAGATCACGTGGAGTTCACGGTCGTAAGAGAAAACATAAGAAGAAAGTTCGAGGAGATATGCTCCCAAACAATAGTCGAACCGAGCAAATCTCTCCGGAAACTTCCACGTGTTCAACATCTTTATGCTAAGCTCACCGGAAAACTCAAGCAAGAAGACGATGAGGTATATATATACATATATATAATTATCAAAATTAATTAATTCTCCATTTCACTAT
The DNA here is from genome assembly GCF_009805555.1 of Andrographis paniculata. Lineage (NCBI taxonomy): Eukaryota > Viridiplantae > Streptophyta > Magnoliopsida > Lamiales > Acanthaceae > Andrographis > Andrographis paniculata. Next base: position 1,575,024 of record NW_026137588.1, read on the forward strand.
AAATAATTAAGATCATAATAAAAACATAATTAATTTGATAATTTTTAAGCCATTTGTCAAAATGAACCACACTCATAGCATATCAAATACTAATTCATTCGTCTCATTTAATTTGTCAATTCTTTCTATTTTCGTTCGTCCTATTAAATTTGTCAATTATTTCTATTTTCTTTCGTCCCACATAATTTGTCATTTTATTTTTTAAAAATATAATTATACACTTTAGTCGCATTTTAAAATTCATAATTTATAATTTTTTTTTAAAAAAAATTTAGTTAAACTATTTAGTCATCCTACTCTTAATCTATAATTATTTTTATTACATTATAATTATTTTCACTACTATATTCCTTAATTAGTTACTAATTACACAATACCTAAAACTCTAGTGTCTAAGCATGAGACAAATTAGTTGGGACGGACGAAGTAGTATTTTTTTTTCTACGTCTTTTTATAGGGTTTTAAATCTTTATAATTTCGATTTTAGGGTTTCCTATATAAATACTTATTTCGTCTTTCAAATTTAATCTTAATCTTATTTAAATTTAGGTTATTATTAATTTTGACAAAATTAATTTTTTCAATATTTAAATATTAGTCTCTATTCAACATTAATTCAGAATTACTTATGTACATTCTATTTTCATCATCTTTAATTACTAACTAAATTTTTTAAAAATACCATCCATTACTTTTTTTTTTTAATTTTCTGTTTTCACTTTTATCATTTTTTAATATAAAATATTGATCTTTTTAATCTTGTGCTCAATCCAAATGGACTATTTTTACCTGATGAAGGAATTATTTAATTGCTTATTTTCAATTCAATTTTTTCTTTTATTAATAAAATTTTATTCGACTTTGATCGACAAATTTTCACGCCATCTCAATCGGCACAATCTGCATCAATTTTGCAGTTTAGAGTACTGTCTTCTCTTCACCCAACTCCAGCTGTCTGTGGCCTTCCTGCAGAAGACGCTCGACAACTGATCGCAGATACAGGTAATTATATTACAATAACAACAAACTTACGACTTCCTACATACAATAAATCAAACAATATTACGATTTTCAAATTAATTAATCAAAAATTGTAATGGAATGCAGAGATGTTTGATCGAGGAATGTATGCTGGGCCAGTTGGATACTTTGGTGGTTCTGAGAGTGAATTTGCTGTGGGAATAAGATCAGCTTTGGTCGGAAAAGACATCGGAGCATTGCTCTACGCCGGAACCGGAATTGTCGAAGGAAGCGATTCTTCCATGGAATGGCAGGAGCTCGAGCTCAAGACTTCACAGGTAATTATTATAATTTATATTTAATTATAATCTCACCTAAAAATTTAAGCTAATAAAAAATAGACATATTATATAGTGTTTTTCAATATATCGATGAATTTAATTTTGTGAGTTGTTGCAGTACACAAAATTGATGAAACGTGAGGAGACGGCTTCGATGAAGGAAACTGTACATCTGTAAATGGGATCGACTATCGAATCGAATAATTTTAAGTGATTAATTCTTAATGTGTTCATTAATTGTAATCTGGTGGGGTTTAGTCTTGTTAAATTTTATTTGCCTTAAAATTATATATATATATATATATGTTCACACATTTATTTCTTTGTTGTATGGAGGGATCATGGAGGAATGGATTTCTACTTGAATTTACCTCACTGAAATATAAAGCATCTTCTTTAATGAAATTAGGGTTTGTTGAGTCAATTTATTTTTGGATTGCACTATTTTTCATATATATTACAAAAAAATATAATATATACAATAAACACAATATAATATATATATATATTCTATTTACTTACAAAAATCAACAACTCAACAAAAATATATTCTCTTCGTTCCAAATATCATGTCCACGTTGTCATTTTCATCCATCCTACTTAATTTGTTACTTTCCATTTTTGGCAAAAAATTACACACTTTAAACATTAACTAAAAATCCTAATCTAAACATAATTATACCTATTTACTACCCCCACCTACCCATATTTTAATTATTTTAATATTACCCACAAACTTAACCAGATACTCGCATCGCATTTATCTTCTTTCTCTGTCCGCGATCTGGAAAACCCTTCCATGGAACGACGCATTTGTCTGCCGATGTTGTCGCGCCATCGATTGTTGCTCCGACTCCGAGGGATCGACACCCTATCCCCACCGTGGTTTTTTGCTGCCCTAATTGTGGGTATTCTCTAATCGAAAACCCTAAATCGCGTTACAACGCCCTCTTTTCTGGTCTTTACTCCGGCGACGGCGATTTGGTAATTTTTTTTGGCGAAAAGCTTGGTGCATGTGAAGACAACGGTGGGTGGGTGCCGGACACGGGAGAGCCCTTCGATCTCGGACTGGATCTCGACGTTAGTCCTCCGATTTGTGAAACCACGCCTGCAACTGCTCCTCGTCCTCGAAGTTCACCGGTAAAGGACGAGGGGTTGGAAGGTGGCGTTGCAGTCCCTACCGAAGCTGGCAATATTTGGTTTGAGCTTGGATTTGTCCTCGACTCTGAGGATGAGGACGAGCACGAGTACGATGTGGAACCTACCATTTACCAATTCCGATCGTCCCTACGAACACGTCCCTTTACAGGACGTTGGTGAGATCTAAATCATACTTTTCTCATATTTATGGGTTGTTGGATTAAAATATGAGTATATTGCAATTCTTGTCTAAATAAGTTGTTAGGGCTTGATTTTGCTGTCGGTTGGCTTTGATTAGAATTATTGATGTTTTCACATGCTCGTTAATGCCTTAACTGTCTTGTTATTGTCGATTCCCTTGATTTTGAACATTCTAAGTGTTATGTTATTGTCGGATCGGATTGTGCATGTGATTTCAGATAGTGATTCTTATACATATACTGAATATGTTTTCATTTATGAACTCGGATTCTTAAGCATGAACTCGAGTTAAAATTTTGAAAACAAATATTTTTTGGTGACTTGCATGTCATCATATAACATTAACATTACGTGCCCAAATACATACTGTTTCATCATTTCATAAAACATTTTTACAAAACATTTACAAAATAATCTGCTTTGATCTATTTTCACAGTTATAGTAACCTTTAGAAACTTACAAAAGTTTTATCATTCACATATTGTTATCTCTAATAACCTAGGTCATACATAACCTTTTCAATTCCATTGGCAGCCCTTTTTTCTATTAGATATTGAATGCATTCATGCACTAGTTACATTGAAATAATTAGTTGATTAAGAAGATTCCCAACTCTCAACAAGCTCTATTTTTTCAAATGCGGGAGCTTGTAAGAGTTTCCTCCTTTTACTTTCATTACCTCAATCATGCAATTTTATAAACTTAAAAATACTTTATTTAAACATTGTGGTGTCAATTATTTGAAGCTAGAATCCATAGCATCCAGTAGTTCGGTGACACTTTTGCATGATTTTTCAGTTTGCAAGCTTTGAATTGCACGAAACCATCATAGATCGTTTACATTCATGTCTGGAGAGTTTGGTGGTTGTTGGATAAGAACTATGTTGAAACCATATGTATTTTCCGCACGAACAAAGTCTGCATCATCACCTTTAATATGTGGTTTTGCATTGTCTTGTTGTATCAATATGCGTTTTGAAAAATTAGGTGGCCATTCTCTTTTATGGCTGGGATAATCTGCATGTAGAAAATAGACACATAAATTGCATACATAAGCCTGCATACATTTTGTTATTTTGGAATGCAACAATGAATTAGAGAAACCGATTATCTTCTATTATAATTAAGAGAATAGAAGACATCAACACTATGTTTTCTCACATTTTATATCTCCTATGTTGAAAAATAAAGTTTACCTGGTTAATTAAACAACTTTTGGTAACCTGCTTTGTCACGGATTGAACTGGTTTAGTCTCTAAAGTGTCGACCACTCGATTTTTGCTTGATCTTTTGGCCGGAACTTGTTCTGTGAATGAAAAAATTCCTATTTTCTCATCAAACAATAAATTCCTATCTTGATCCCATATAGGGCGTGAAACAACATACATGAACATTACTTTTGTAATGAATTTTTTGCTTTTGTTTTATAGGAGTCAAGTAATATCGATATGTGACATTTGTCATATAGAACCATTTCTCATCAATGTGTACTACATTATGCATATTTTGAAAAGATGCATTTTCAATACACCTATGAACATCTAATGCTTGTATTAATAAGACAACCTTGCGAGTTTGTTAGCATCAGTCAACTCTGGCCTGATTGCACTTGTATGCGGCCTAATATGCTTTTTTTTTTATCCATCCGTAGACAGTTGATTTCGATGTTTGTAGGCCATTTGCCATATTTCTAATAGAAGATCTTTGTATCAACGGTAAACTTTCTTTTTCATTCAAATTTGGTGTCATCTTATCTTTTCGGACCACATATTTCTTCATGTTTATACTAATAGTCTCACCTTTTTGAATTTGCTCTTTTGCAGCTTTCCAATGTCTTCGCACTGTCTGTACAGAACAATTGAATAATTTTGTTGTTTATGTGACTCTTCCCTTGTCCAACTCCAATCATTCGTTGCATGTTCCGAACAGAGATTAAACAATCTTGTTCAATTCTGCAATAGTAAGAACTTTTTTGGTTATTGAGATAAGATGTGGTGTTTAGTGATTTAATGTGGCTTGATTATGTGAAAGTAAAAATGGTGTGAACATACTGATTGTTGTATTTATTAGTTTTTGATTTAGGCAATATTTGACACGGATTGGAGAGAAATTTTCAGCTTGTTTTGTCATGGTTTTGAGGGAATATTTTATCCTAAAATTTGGCATGTTTAATGTATTGAAACAGATTGTGTGTGTTTAGGGTATGTAAATGTATAAGTGTATTGATTTTGATTAGACTGTTGTCTTTTTACTTTTGGACTGCACAACCCACGTGGGCCTCTTTAATTTTCATATGTAATTTATATATATTTTTTAATACATCGCTTAATAATATAATTACACTAACTAATTATTCCTACATAAATTCCCGTGTCTACAGGAACATGGACACATTTTCTGGGACGGAGGGAGTATTATTTTTAATATTAATAACACGATTCTCTATTCTTAACATAAAAAAATATATTAATCCAAAGTTAATCTACAATATAATACATCATGTCCTATTATTAATTCACTTAATTTTGGTAAAATTAATATTATGGTTAGATGTTTGTTCCCTACTCAATTTTAACGATACAATTCCAATATATATTTTATTCTTTAATAAAAAAGTATTATTTAATACTATTTTCGTCCGTAGAATTTATTCTCATTTTTTTAGTCCGTCATATAAATTTATTCCATTACTAATTTTGGCAAAGTAAAAAAATCAATATTTAATTATTACCCTTAGTTCAACACTTATTTAAAACAAATACCACTAACTTTATTACACACTCTCTCTTCATTTACTTTACTTTCTAACTAAATTTCTAAAAATACCCTAAACTAAATTTTTTCAATAAATTATTTATTTTTCTTAATTTTCATAGAGGACCAAATTTATTTGAAGAGTTGAACTGAATTTAGAAAACCAAACACATAGAGCTTGTTTCAAGCCATAGAAAGCACGCCGCAACTTACAGATTTTAGAAGAAAAAGAAAAATTTAAAGGCAATTCCATATAAATATCATCAGATAGATCACCATGGAGAAAGACATGCTTGACGTCCAATTGCGAGAGAGACCACTTACGAATAATTGCAATTGCAATTAAACAGCGAACCGAGGTAAGACGTGCCACCAGAGCAAAGGTCATCGTAATCAATGTCATATTCGTGTGAGTAGGCTTTCGCAATTAAACGAGTTTTTAACGCTCAACTGACCCATCAGACTTAGTTTTAATCTTAAAAACACATTTGCACCCAATAGGTGTTTTTATCTAGAGGTAAGTCAACTAACTTCAGACATCGCTTGTCGCTACAACGGATTAGAATTTGCTTCATGAAATGACCTGGGCTCATGTAGAGATAGGATAGTAGAAAAATAATGATAATCACGCAAATGAGTAGGTGGATAACTTACTCGATGTGATCGACGAGGTATGACAGGTCCAGGCACCGCAGTAGGATCAACATCTGGAGACGAGGTCGGAGGTGGATCATAAGTCTTAATTGGAACAAGATCTAGAGGTGGAGATGGAGTCCTAGGATAATAAGAGAACAAAGAAGGACATGACAACATGAATGAAAATAAACCAGAAATAGATTAAATATGAAATTTAGACAGGATGGAAAACATTACACTCTTCTAAAAGGTAACACAACGAGATATACACAACCGTTTAGAGATCGAATCCAAAAGTCTATAACCTTTATGCTCTATCTCATAACCAAGAAGACAACATGAATGCCCACGAGGTTCTAATTTAGAACGTTCATGAAGGGATAAGAACGAAACCGATATAACCGAAGAAACGAATGATACTATAATCGGGTGGCTGACCATATAGACATTCAAAATGAGTACTATTATGGAGGACAAATGATGAAATATGATTTGTGGTATAGACAACAATAAGGGCAACTTACCCAAAAACCTATCAGGACAAAAGGCAAATAAAAGAGACGCACATACAATATTTATAATATGACGATGTTTGCGCTTAACGTGATCATTTTGTTGAGAGGTGTATGGACATGAACGTTGAATCAATATACCTTGATCAGAGAGAAAGCTTAACAAGGTAGAATATCTATACTCAAGGCATTATCAGTACAAATGATCTGTATGGAGCAGGAAAACTCAAGTTTAATTATTTGAGAAAATTGAGTGTATATTTGAGATGATTCTGAGCGGTATTTCAAAAAATATATCCATGTAAAATGGGATTAATCATCTCTAAATATGATATAATAATGATACTCACTCATAGAGACAACAAGAGAAGGATCACAAATATCAGAATGAACTAGAGAAATCGTTTACTTGCGATCGACATATTTTTTGAAAAAGATAAGGTTGGTAGTTTTCCCAAATAACAGTGTAAGCAATCAAATTATTCAAAATTAGTAGAACCCAAATGAGTCTTACTAACAAGAGACTTAATTTTAGAGTAAAATACATGACCAAGACGAATGTGCCACTGAAGACTAAGGGAAGAAATGGCGGTAAAGGGGTATGAGTAGAACAGAAAAATTATGGAGAGAGATTTTCAAAGACTATACCTCAAATAGTCAACCCAGCTTTCGAACTGTCCTAAAAATTTGACCCGTATGTTGATCATGAACCTGCACATCTGAAAAGGAGAAAGTAACAGTAACTCCCTAGTTTATTAATTGGCTAACTGATATAAGATTTAGAGTCAACTGAGGAATGCAGTAAGTATTTGGTAGATATATAGATTGTAGACATACATATCTTGAATGAGTGATATCCATGCAGCTTCCATTAGCAATTTTTATAGGCGATAAAGAAGACACGTGATATGCATCGGTCAAGAGACCAAGTGTAGGTTTCATATGATTATAACAATTAGAATTAAAATACCACTTAGAACTACATGAATTGGCCATGACATGAGAGGAACGAGAGGCAAAAACTTATGCATGAGAGTTACAATATTTTGAATGATTGCAGATGCATACTGATAAGACGATTGAATATTTTACGCATTTTGAGGTGGTCTAACACGAAAATTCTGAATGACATGATTTTGACAATATCAATAGTGACACTCTACCGCCATAATACGATTACCGGCATATTAAAGAAACATGATAGAAAAAATTAAAAAATAAAACTGTCACAAAAATAAAATTGGATCACACCACGACGTAGAGGACGAAGAGATGAGGCGAAAGACGAAAAACGACGACGATTATTGTCGGGGTTGACTCTCACGTGCCGGTCAAAGTTCCGACGGCATGAGAGTTGACTAGCACGTGTGACCTACAGGCGCCACCGATCGGCGGGATTTGTCCGGCGAAGGGTCGCTGGACGACGGGGAATACGATGGTGCCGGAGGTGAGAATAGATGATCACTGGAAGTTGATGAACAAGATTTCGATCTAGTAGCTCTAATACGTGTGAAATTTTAGAAAGAAAATAATTAATTGCATTGATAATATAGTCGGGACCTATTTATAGACATAGTCCAAAACGGATAAAAACAAACAATAAAATAAAAAAATCAATAATAAATATTCTAACAATTTTATACGATTTTCAATAACAATATACTATTTTTTTTTTACAAAATATCATATTAAAATATTATTTAAATCAGAATTTAAATTACCACTCAAATTTCAAATCAAAGCCAAATAAATTCATTTTTTTTACTATTTCCTAATTTTGATAACTCCAAAACTCTCAAATTGTTTTCCTAAATTTATAGATCAATTTTGAGAGAGTTGCAGCCGCATAAAATAAAACTCTTCCGGAGTTGGAAGTAAAATTTGTTTGTTTATTATTATTAGGGAAAATATCAGTTTTTTGTCCGAATATAGCCAAAATTTATTAATTTTGGTCTCAATATAAAAATCTTATCAATTTTGGTCTCAATATAACCAAAACTCAATCATTTTTTGTCCCAATATAAATTTTTTATCAATTTTAGTCCCAATATAACCAAAACTCATCATTTTTTGTCCCAATATAATCGAACCTTATATTTTTTTGTCCCAATATAATCAAACTTTATCTTTTTTTGGTCCCACACCGTCAACAAACCGACGGAAAATGCTGACGTTAAAAGAAATCAAACCTTATATTTATATTTGAAGAAATTGCACAAATTTTCAGTCGGTTTGTTGACGGTGGGACCAAAAAAGATAAGGTTTGATTATATTGGGATAAAAAATGATGAGTTTTAGTTATATTATAACTAAAATTGATAAAAAAAAAAAAATTATATTATGACAAAACATGATGAGTTTTGGTTATGTTGGGACCAAAATTGATAAGATTTTTATATTTGGACCAAAATTGATGAATTTTAGTTATATTTGGATCAAAAATATTTTTTCCATTATTATTATTATTATATTATTATTATTATTATTATTATTTCTAAGCATATTCTGCACTATTCAATTTGTATGATTTTTTTTAAATAAAAAGTATTTTTTTTCTCGTAACAATATAAAATCAAATTACTATTTCAACAAATTTTTAAATACCCTAATATTTAACCAAAACTTTTTAAAGAGAGATAGGGAAAATGACAAAAAAAAAATAATAGCTCCAATAATAAAAGACTAAGTGTTAGGAAAACGGGGCCCTGCCCATATTAAATTTTCCTTTAATTGCTACCGTTGGCAACCCTTTGTTGTTTCTTTTTCTTTTCCTTTTTTTAAAAAAAAAAAAAAGAAATTCAGCATTGTTTCCTTTTTAAAGAACCTCAGTCCCTCAGTACACTCTGTAAAATGTATATCTGCATTTCTCTGTGTGTATGTGATGTCAAACAGAAGATCTTTGTCGTCGTCGTCGTCGCCGTCGTCGTCGTCGCCGTCGTCGTATTCATCGAGACTTACAAAGCAGGAGATCAATGATCTCATCTTGAAGCTGCAGCCATTTTTGCCTAATCTTGGTTCAAGCTACAATGGCATTAGGGTAAGGTTTGAACTTTACTAGCAAGAGATTGTGAGACTGTGTTTGGATCTATTTCTATCGCTTTGGTTTGAAAAAAATTGATTTAGGGTTTGTATTTAAATAATGTTTTATGAGAAGAAAATTCAAAAAATGCCGAGTTTAAATAATAAAAATTTAAAAAAACGTTGTTAAAGAGTATATATTTTTTATTTTGAGATATATGCCATATATATATAATAGTAGTTACGATTTTAATTATGGTTAATCAACACGTCATAAAAGTGCACCCAATTACATATATAAAATTGCATGTTAAATAATACAATGACCGGCAAGACATAATAATGATAATAATATCCGATCAAAAAAATAAAATAATAATAATAATAATAATAATAATAATAATAATAATGATATATGATATGTTATCATTAATTTCAGAGTAAACTGTTTTTTAGTCCCGTAACTGGACCTCCTTATTATTTTAGTCCCGTAAGTGGAGCCTGTCGCAAATTAGTCCCATAAATGAAAATTTTTTGTTGTTTTAGTCCTCCGGCGCCGGAGACACCCACGTGGCTCGCCGGAGGTGACGTGTCCGCCAGGTGTCGCTGACCTGGCAGGACACCTGGCGGACAGCTCAGCGACACCTGGCGGACACGTGGATTAATATTTTTTTTTTATTTTTTTAATTTATTTTTAATTTTATTTGCATCGTTTTCTTTTTTTTATTTGGTCCAATAAAAAAAATTAAAAAAAAAATATTTATCCACGTGTCCGCCAGGTGTCGCTAACTTGGCGGGACACCTGGCGGACACGTCACCTCTGACGAGCCACGCGGGCGTCTCCAGTGTCGGAGGACTAAAACAGCGAAAATTTTTCACTTATGGGACTAGTTTGCGACAGGCTCCACTTACGGGACTAAAATGATAAGGGAGTCCAGTTTCGGGACTAAAAAAAACAGTTTACCCTTAATTTTAGTACATGTCATATGGTAGAAGCGGCTCTTAGTAACAACATAATGATTCTACGGGCTCTTAGTAACAACATAATGAATAAATGTTCATGACCCTTAATTAATAGATGATTCATATTTTAAAATATTATTCATTATTATTTTTAAATTTTAAAATTAAACTTTAACTTGTAATTTATATTTTTCTTCTTTATAATTATCTAATTTAATTTTAAAATGAAATTTTAAATTCTAATTATATATATATATATATATTTATCTTTCTTTTTAACCATATTTCACCTCATCTTTTCAAATTCAACCATAGTCTACACCATGATTATTACCATTATTCAATACTCTTTATTCCGGATGATATCATCTCAAAATTCTAATTATGATCAATATTTAATACAGACACCATGATTGTAATACCATATTAACAAGATCCGAACTTTATCTTAGAACTAACTAATATTAAGGGTATGTTTGGTATAAATGAATGAACGTGAGTGATAGAAATTTTAGAATGATCATATTGATCATCAAAATAAGGAGTCTATATATAGGTAATACAAAACCGACTCGATAGACTCAAATATAAGTAATCTAATATATGAATAAGATCAAATCTAAATATAAATCTACTAAATCTAAAACTGAATATTTAAAATATCTCATAATGAGAAATGAATATAGTTTCATTTATTTTGTTTGATTGAATCAAACAATTGACAGTTGAAAATCAAATAATTTCTTATCCTCTAATTTCATTTATTTGTTATTTGTAGGGAAAGACAAAGAATTGAAATTTAAAAGTATTATCTTTTTTTTGACTATTTAACTTTTACAATTTTTTTTATAAAAATAAATTATTTTAGTTATAACACATCCCATTTAAATTACTATTCAAATAAAATATCATTAGTTAAATATAAAAAATATATATTTATTGTAACATTTATTATTCGATTCATTATCTCATTTTTATATCAATTATTTAATCAATATATCGTTTCCTCCCAAAGCTATCTAATATTTTCAGCATTTGTCTAGCAATTTATTGTTTCCAAATGATGTCTCTATTCTTACTTTGTTTCTTTCGACATAATTAACTTCCATCAATATAATTAGGGTTTGTAGGATCGTAACAATATAGTCTAGAGCCGGCAATGGGTCGATTCGTGTCGGGTTGAATACTTTGAACGGGTTAAATTACTTAACCCTAACCTGACCCGTTTATTATCGTGTCGGGTTCGGGTTGACTCGTGTTGACCCTTACATAATTAAGTCTAATTTCTTGATTCAAATTAAATAATTTGTTATTTTGTTGTCGTGTTATGTTAGTTTTTATTGGTTTGAGCGTAAATTAGGTTGAATTATTTAAAATTGAACTTAGTTTAAATTAATTTATGATTATTTTATTATATATAATAAATATATTAATCAATATTAATATATTATAACCATGTTGTCGTGTCGGGTTCGAATTGAGAGCCTCAACCCTAATCCGATCCGTTTATTATCGTGTCGGCTTCGTGTCAACCCGTATACATAATCAGATTGAAATATTTGACCCAAACCCAATTATTTTGTGTCAGGTCAATTTTTACCGGCTCTAATATAATTAACTAATTAATTTGTGCATGCTCTGGTGATATATAAAAATCATTATTAGTTTTTTCAAAAACTAAATACGTACATGTTATATGTATATATATATATTATTTCACGATTGATTCATAGGAATCATCAGAATCAGAATGTGCAGAATCTGCATGGAAGGTGTTGAGAGAGACGTGCAATTATATAGAGAAACTGCAGAAAGAAGTAGATGGTCTGAGTGAGAGGTTGTCTCAACTTCTTGCTTCAGGAAACATCACTGCCATTGAAGATGAAGAGATTACTACATTCACTACACTTCTGTACAGCAGTGAACCACCCCACCCCACACCACCCCACCCCCCAACTGAGCAATAATTAAGAAGAGCTGTACGGATTTTGTGCGAAGATAATGATAATAATAATAAGAGTCTCCCTAAATATTAGTGTGTTTGTTTGGGGGAGTTGATTAGATTTCCACTATTATCTCTTTTTTTTTTCTAAAAAATATCAAATCAAACATCTATTTTTCATTTTTTATATTATACTAAAAATCAGTTTTTATATTCAAAACATCACATCAACACCTATTTATATCACATCATACAACTATTCAAATTCAAAAAATTTACTATTCAAATCCCAATTTAAAATCCAAACCCCCAAACAAACACACCAATACTCCCTCCGTCCCGGTCAAGATGACACATTTGTTTAAAGACATGGTATTTTATGTAGTGTAGATTAATAAGTTATTGATAATAAATTATGATATTATTTTTATATGAGTAGTATTGTTGAAATTTTAAATATTTTTACCATTATGTATCAATAAAATATATACAATATGGATATATTTTATAGAGAATAAAATTTTATATAATACAAATAAATAAAAAAAATTTATTTATTTATTTATAATTAACTTAAAACTAATTTAATTAAAAATAAGAAGTTTTAAATATAGATAAAAATATTTATATATTGAGGAGAGAGATAGAAATAAATGAGTTTTAAATGAGTCCTAAGTGTAAGAGGTTAGAAATTTAATTAAATTGATTTATATTTGTTAAATATGTTTAAGATGAATAAATTTACTAAAAATAGAAAAAGATCATCTTTAATGGAACGGAAAAAAAGAAAAATGGATCATCTGTTGATTCCCTGACTATAACTATCATAAAATATAATCTCAAAATTTAGGAAAATTTAGTCGGATGGTCTAGTGTGTGGGGACGGACTCGTGATCGTGAGGTCGTGGATTCAAACTCCGAAATCTTCAAGTCTTGTCTGATACACATGGTTCGCGTAGTGTAACTTGCCTTATCGGATGTGACTGTTGGCTTCTCTAATCCAAAAAACAGCAATGTAGGCTCTTGTCATCTAAGGCTGGCATGGATTGGTCTCTTCTTCCAAGGGTGTCATATTAACTTCTGCCGTATCCGGCTTGCTCTTGCATTCAAATGCATAGCATCGAAAATTGGATCGGTGCTTGATGAAGAAGAGGATTCTCCATCCTTTTAATCCGTCATTTTGTCGCTTTTTGGCATCTGCTCATCGCGGGGGAGAGATGTACACATTAAGGGGGAGTCTGTTCTTTTGTTTATGCTGATGTTGCTTGTGATCTATTTTGGTGTTTTGATTAACTGATTAAGTGGTTGTGTATTTGTTGTTATGATAACCACCTCATTCGAAAGACTGCTTGTATTCTATGCTTTATTTTGGCCTGTAACAAATTGATGAATTTAGTGTCTTAATTACTTGATTGATTGGTTTAGTGCGCGAGTTATTGGGAGAAGTTCCATATGCCAAAAAGGGGAGAATGTTGGAACATAATTCTCTCCGTCTATTTTTGGCATATGGTCACTTCGTCTTTCTGCTGCTGTCTTTCAGATTTTCATTTGTAGTAACAGGTCTTGTATGACTGCTGCAACACAGACCGTCAGCAACATTGTTTGTTTTACACTCTTTCGGTTGGTGAAGCAAACAAGACAAAAATAGACTAATTTTTGTGGTTAACTTGAGAATATATTTTATACTGAGATACACAATACAATTTCTGTACCAAGGGGAATTAATTGCTGACTGCACATGTCAAGTCCATGACTGCTACATTATAATAAGGTGTGTTTTGAGAGTTGGTTGTTGCGAGGGTTTTGAGAGGCGTGTGTAGTGAGAGAAAGTGTGTTCAATCATCTCAACCCCAACTATTCTATTCTCCATGTATTGAGTGAGTGTTAGACACTTTTACCTATCGGAGACCTCATCGGAGGAAGGAGAAATCAGAGTTCCGATAGGGGAGACATCCAAATTCTAAGCAACCGTGTTATTTGGTAGTTGTCAGTATGCGTTTGTGACGATGTATACCTGTGGAAGAGTTTTCCTAAGTAACCAGTATTGTAGTATGGGTTCAAGGAGTTTTGGTTATTTTTGTTCTTAATCAATATTGATTAGTGAACTACTCATGGATTTGAATATCCCGGACGTAGGTTGGTTATAACGAACCGGGTAACCAAATATATTGTCATTTATTGTTTTAGCCACTGCATTTATTTCGTTGACAAGATGTTGTTATAACTGTAATATAATTACGTTTCGGGAGTTGGCCCTTAAATAGGTAGTCGAAGGAATTTTGGTGCAACATTTATTCCCCAACAGAAAGTGAAAGAATAAATAGAACAGACGAAAATGAAAAGATGAACACGATAAGTGGAACGGATGAAGTATTTTTTTTTTAATTTATTACAAATTTTTAAATCACCCTTTAAAATGGATACGAGGGAATATATATTACTATGTATGTGTGATGATATTAAAATTTTTAAAAAAATAAATAACATAAAATTGTTTATACCTTTATTTATAATTTATAATAAAAAATATTCTCTTTATGTCTCATATTTATCTATCCGTTTGTTTTTCACGAAATTTTAAAAATATTAGTATTATACTGGACGCGGAATATTAGAAGGAGAATTGAGACGGCGGAAGTGAATCTGGACGCGTGTCTGAACGGGCTGGTACAGGCGGCGGCGGTGGAGGCGGCAGGGATGGTGTCTCCGGCGTTGGAATGGGTGGTGAAGAGCGGCGGTGCGGCGGCGATGATGGAGAGGTACGGGAAGGGGGTGGGGGTGGGGGTGGGGGACGTGGTTAATGTTGAGAATTTGGTGATGGGGAGCTTTGCTATGGCAGAGCTGTTCTTCATCGGTTACATGTTTTGGAGTGTTTATAGGTTTCGTTGACTAAATTTCGTTTTTGGAAAATTTTCAAATTTTAAGGTTGTGTTTTTTGTGGTTTTACATCTCTAAAAACGAATGTCACATCAACTTATTATTATTTTTTATTTATACTATAAATTTATTTTAAATTCAAAACATTACATCAATATTTATTTATATTATATCAAACAATTATTTAAATTTAATGCTTTACTATTCAAAAATCAAAATCCAAAATCTCAAACCCATAAACAAACACACCCTAAAAGTTTGAAATACAAAATAAAGAAAATAAATATTTGATTTAATACTTCATCCGTCCCAATACAATAGTTGTTTACTATTTTTGTCTGTCGTGAAACAATAGTCTCATTTCTATAAATAATCATATCACTATAAAACTACCTTTACTTTTTCATTATTATTACACAATTGTCACTACTGTTTACACTAATATACTCACAAGGGCAAAAAGTCTTTTACCTTTACTTTTTATCCACTACTAATATAATATCAATATTTCTTAAATTCAATGTCAAACACAACACAGACTATAGTTCTGGAACGGATGGAGTATTTTGTAAGAAAAATTATATTATCCGTCTCATATCTATATATATTCATTTGCTTTTTAAGTTTTAGAAATATTAGTATTATATTGAGATACAGTAAAAATAAAGATAAAAAAATTAAATTAATCTTACTAGTATTGTATGATATAAAGGTAGTAACATTTACTCCCTCCGTCCACATACAAAGTAGACATTTACTTTTGGTGCGGTGTTTAAAAAATAATATTATTTTAATTATAGAGAGTAGTTAAAAGTAATGTAATGATATTTTTGTCTTTGGTTTTTGGTGAAAAAGTAACGATGTGATGTAAATTAAGAGTATTTATAGGGAAAAAAATGAGATATTTAATAAAATATTTACTTTATAATTGAACGTTCCAAATAGAACTTTGTTATGGGACGAATCAAAATAAAAAAATAAATAAATTGTTAAATGACGAAAAAAATATATATCTATTGTGATATTGTTAGAAAATGTATGTTTTTTTGAGCAAAAATTTTTCAAGTTTACTATCAATTGTCGATTTATAATCAAATTGACAGGTTATATCAATTAATATCTTTATTCGGGTATAAATTCATAACATTAAAATTTGAATCAAGGTGAAATAATCTATGGTAATCATGCCTCTAAATAGAGCTCGACTGACACTCTAAAATTTGACATCCATTGAAAACAACCGACAAAGAAAAGATTTTGATTACTCACCGAAAACACTATTGGAATCATCCAAAATTGTTCTTTTATGAATTTTACCACTGAATTTTGCTAAACAATTTTTTTTAAAAAAAAAATAATATCAAATCAAACAATTTTTTTTATATTATATTTTAAATTTATTTTACAATTTAAAATCTGACATCGAACATTTATTATATTTCATCGAACAACTATTTAAATTCAATTTTTAATATTAAAAAATTCAAACCCAAAAATCCAAACTCACAACAAACACATGACTATTTTGATTTCTCTTTCCCTCGCTATACTTTCCCTTCTTTTCTAAGGGTGTGTTTATTTGGGGGATTGGATTTTGAGTTGAGATTTGAATAATAAAAATTTTGAATTTGAATAGTTGTATGATGTGATATAAATAGGTGTTGATGTGATGTTTTGAATGTAAAATTGATTTTTAGTATAATATAAAAAATAAAAAATAGGTGTTTGATTTGATGTTTTTGAAGGAAAAAAATTGTTGAAACGTGACTTGGATTTAGCGGTCTACCCGATCCTAAACCAAAGCGAAAGGGCTGTTTCAATTGGCAGGGTTCCTTTTGGGCTTATCTTAATTAATAACAAATGGGCTTAGGGTTTAGGGTGTTTTGGGATGCTTATAAATAGACAACTATGGTTCTTAGTCGGATGACACATTGTAAATCTCTGAATCAGTATAATAAAATCTCTCCGGTTCCTGCCAGTGGACGTAGGTTGACACACCGTCACCGAACCACGTAAAACCTCTGTGTTCTTTATTTGCTTTCTTTCTCGTTTTCTCATAACAAGTGGTATCAGAGCCATATCCCATTGATTGAAGATGTCCTCGTATAAATTTGATCTGGAGAAGTTTAATGGGTCGAATGACTTCACGCTCTGGAAGGTCAAGATGAGGGCACTTCTGGTTCAACAAGGATGTGCGGTTGCGTTGGAGGGAGAAGACAAGTTTCCTAAAGACACGAAGGAGGAGGTAAATAAGGAGATTTTGGCAAGGGCTCATTCCGCGATCTTGCTGTCAGTTACTGATGAGGTGTTACGGGAGGTTGTAGATCAGACAACGGCTTTTGGGTTATGGAATAAACTGTGTGAGAAGTACCAAAACAACTCTCTCACGAACAGGCTATATCAGAAGCAACGTCTTTACACCCTCCGGATGTCTGAAAGTACTCAGGTAAAGGATCATCTTGATACCTTTAACCGTATCATTCTTGATCTTCAAGGAGTTGAGGTTAAAGTAGATGATGAAGATCAAGCCCTAATTTTACTGTGTTCACTACCTGGTTCATATGAGAATTTTGTAGATACTATGCTATATGGTAGAACTACAATTTCTGTTAATGATGTGAAAGATGCCCTTATGTCCAAAGAATTGAAAAGAAAGGTTTCTCTAGAAGAGGGTTCTGGTTCAGGTCTGTTTGCAGGTAAGGGAAGACCACAGGAGAGGGGTAACGGAAATGGGAGGTCGCGTTCAAAATCAAAATCCTCTAGCAAAGTTAAGTGTTATCTTTGCAAGGAGAAAAGGCACGTTAAAAGGGATTGTCCACAAAAGAAGGGAAATACAAAAGTTGATTCTAGTAACAGTGGCAGCAGTGCTGCTGTGGTACAAGACAGTTCTGATGATGGGGACTTTGGTGAAGTTCTGACAGCGTGTAGTGCTAGTACTGTTGATTCCTGGATTATGGATACCGGTGCTTCTCACCATATGACGTTCTCTCGTGATCTACTCACTTCTTTTAAGGAGTGGAATGGAACAGTGAAGTTAGGTGATGATGGGGTTCTAGCCATAAAAGGGAGCGGGGTAGTGCAGATAAAATTGCATGACGGTACTGTCAGGAAATTTGACTGATGGTATGTTCCTGAACTCAGAAAGAATTTGATTTCTCTTGGCACCTTAGCCAAGAATGGTTTAAAATATCATGGTGAAGGTGAGTGGGTGAAAGTCCTGAAAGGTGCGCTGGTAATGATGAAGGGAAAACTGCAGCATGGAATTTATTTTCTACAGGGCAGTTCAGTGATGGGAATGGCGGCGGTATCCCAGTCCTTGGATAAACATGATGATAGGACAAATTTGTGGCACCGGCGATTAGGTCACATGAGTGAATTAGGGTTGTCTGTGTTGAGCAAGCAGGGTTTATTTGGTGGAGATGTGATAAGTAAAATTCAATTTTGTGAGGCTTGTGTCAAAGGGAAGCAACGCAGGGTGAGGTTTAGTACCGGTCATCACACTTCAAAACAAATTCTGGAGTATGTTCATTCAGATCTATGGGGTCCCTCTCCGGTGAAATCGCAGGACGGGTGTTCTTACTTTGTCACTTTCATAGATGATTATTCGAGAAAAGTCTGGTTGTACTTTCTAAAAACTAAAGATAAGCTGTTTGGGAAGTTCAAGGAGTGGAAGACCATGGTTGAAAAACGGACGGGTAAACAGGTCAAGACTCTAAGAACTGATAATGGGTTGGAGTTCTGCAACGCTCCATTTGATGATTTCTGCAAGAAAGAAGGTATAGTGAGGCACCGCACTGTACGACACACACCACAGCAAAATGGAGTTGCAGAGTGAATGAATCAAACCCTCATGGCGCGTGCTAGGTGTATGCGCATATTTGCTGGCTTGTCTAAGCAATTCTGGGCTGAAGCAATAAACACTGCTAGCTATCTGGTTAATAGATCTCCATCAACTGCAATTGACTTAAAGACTCCTCAAGAGGTATGGTCCGGTAAACCCTCTGATTACTCTAATCTAAGAATATTTGGATGCCCTGCATACGCTCATGTGAATGATGGTAAGCTGGAGCCAAGGGCGGTAAAATGCATATTTCTAGGGTATGCAACAGGAGTAAAAGGTTATCGACTGTGGTGTACAGAAGGTAAAAATCCTGGTAAATTTCTTATTAGCAGAGATGTAACCTTTGATGAATCTACTATGCTTGATCAGAGTAGAGGTTGTGAAAGTTTTGCAGGTACAAAAGATTGTGGTGCTAACCAAAGGGTGGAGTTTGAGACTCCTGACAGAGTTGTGTTAGAGGAAAAGCAGCAGGATAATACTATTGATCAATCCGATCAACCAGATCAGTCAAAACCTCAAGGGAAACAGGTTGAGGGGGAAGCTGATGACGCTGGTACTGGGGTTGAAGATTCTATAGCAGCAAGAAAGGGAAAGAGAAATATTCAGAAACCAGCTAGGTTTGCAGGATGTGTCAATACGTGTGACATGGATTCTGTTGCTTATCCACTAGCGGTTGGTGATGATCTTGGCTCTGATGAGCCAAAGACATATAAAGAAGCTGTGGCGAGTAAAGATGCAGAAACCTGGATTATGGCAATGAATGAAGAGATGCAGTCTCTTGAAAAGAACAAGACTTGGGATCTTATTGCACTACCAAAAGGGGTGAAGCCAGTGGGATGCAAGTGGGTCTTTAAAAGAAATGAGGGAATTCCTGGTGTTGAACCTGCTAGGTTCAAGGCGAGACTGGTGGCAAAAGGGTTTTCACAGAAGGAAGGAATCGATTACCATGAAGTCTTTTCTCCTGTGGTGAAACACAAAACCATTCGGGTTCTTTTGGAAATGGTGGGTGCTTTTGATCTGGAGCTGGAGCAGCTTGATGTAAAAACAGCATTCCTTCATGGTAATCTAGAAGAACAGATTTACATGTCTCAACCGGAGGGGTTCTACAGTTCTAAAGGGGACCAGGTATGCTTGTTAAAGAAATCTTTGTATGGCTTGAAGCAATCTCCGAGGCAATGGTACAAGAGATTTGACTCATTCATGGTGTCTAATGGTTATACTCGTAATCAGTTTGATAACTGTGTTTACTCGAAGAAAGTTTCTACTGATTCCTTTGTGTATCTGCTGTTGTATGTGGATGACATGTTAATTGCAGCTAAGAACATGGCTGTAATTAATGACTTGAAGGCTCTACTAAAAGGTGAGTTTGAGATGAAGGATTTGGGTGCGGCAAAGAAAATACTTGGTATGGAGATCTGGCGTGATAGAGAAGCAAGACGGTTGTGGGTTTCTCAAGAAAAGTATATTGAGAAAGTTTTGCAGGCATTCTCTGTTGATCAGTCCAAACCGGTAAGTACCCCTTTGGCGGCACACTTTAAACTTGATCGAAGCACCATACCGGCTACAGATGAAGAGGTTAATTACATGAAGACGGTTCCATATTCAAGTGCAGTTGGAAGTCTTATGTATGCGATGGTATGTACGAGACCGGATCTCGCTTATGCGGTTAGTGTGGTGAGCAGGTTTATGGCTAATCCGGGTAAAGCTCACTTGGGAGCTGTAAAGTGGATCTTGCGATATTTGAAAGGAGCGTCTGATATTTGTCTGGTATATGATGATAAAGGCCATGGTGATGGTCTTGTTGGCTATGCAGACTCTGATTACGGAGGTGACTTGGTGAAACGAATATCACTAACTTGTTTTATCTTCACTCTGTTTGGATGTGCAGTCAGTTGGAAGTCTACTTTACAACCTACGGTTGCATTGTCGACGACTGAGGCGGAATACATGTCAATGACTTAAGGTATTAAGGAGGGTATCTGGTTACATGGTCTGGTGCAGAGTTTGGGTCTGAAGGTGGAGAAACCGGTGTTATTCTGTGATAGTCAAAGTGCTTTGAGTTTGGCTAAAAATCCAGTGTATCATGAGAGAACCAAACATATTGATGTAAGGTTGAATTTTATCCGTGATGTTCTGGAGGAAGACAAGTTTTCTATTCAGAAAATAGCTACAGAACACAATCCAGCTGATACGTTGACAAAGGCGCTACCGACGGAGAAGTTTGAGCACTGCTTGAACTTGGTGAATATTCGTAGGAGGTAAAGCCCTCTTGGGGCATCTGGCAGGAAGGAGACGACTGAGAGATACTGACGAACCTTTGGCGGTTGGAGAAACTCCAAGTCAAGGTGGAGATTGTTGAAACGTGACTTGGATTTAGCGGTCTACCCGATCCTAAACCAAAGCGAAATGGCTGTTTCAATTGGCAGGGTTCCTTTTGGGCTTATCTTAATTAATAACAAATGGGCTTAGGGTTTAGGGTGTTTTGGGATGCTTATAAATAGACAACTATGGTTCTTAGTCGGATGACACATTGTAAATCTTTGAATCAGTATAATAAAATCTCTCCGGTTCCTGCCCGTGGACGTAGGTTGACACACCGTCATCGAACCACGTAAAACCTCTGTGTTCTTTATTTGCTTTCTTTCTCGTTTTCTCATAACAAAGATAGGATGAATAGTAGAAATCTAATCCAATCCCCCAAACAAACACACTTATATTATATAATATGAATTAATGAAAAAATATCTTGAAAGTAATATATAAATAAATATAAGTTACGTAATTGTTTAAAATAATAAATATATATGAAATACTCTAAATAAAAAAAAAAATTAGAATGGGTTAGAGTAAAATTAAAATTTAGACAAAAATTTGAAGAAACAAATAAAATAATATATTCGGTTGGAAATAAAGTAAAACTAATTAGAATAATATTCTCTATTCGCTACAATTATATCATATTTTTTTTTGTTGTTCGTCATATTTATTTACAATATATCTATAATAAATTACTTTATTTATTTACAATTTTATTATTTCTAAATTAACAAATAATAATATTTTATAAACGGTTATTATTTTTAAATTAATACTCACTCCGTCCCATAAATATAGTCTTAATTGGATTTGGCACGAGATTTAAGGAATATTGATATTATATTGATAGTTGGTAAAAAGTATGGATAAAAGATTTTTTTGCCCTTGTGGGTGTATTAGAGTAAAAAATAGTGACAATTGTGTAATATAGATACTCCCTCCGTCCAGTAAAAGAGTATACATATTTCTATTTTGGGACGTCCAATTACAAAGTAAGCATTTTATTAAATACCCCATTTTTTTTCACAAATACTCCTACTTTATATCACATCATTACTTTTATACCAAAAAAGTAAGGGCAAAAATATCATTTTACTACTTTTACCTACCCACTATAATTAAAATACTATTATTCCTTAATCTCCGCGCCAAAAGTAATTGTATACTTTTAGCTTGGACGGAGGGAGTAAAAAAATAGGGGTAATTTTATGGTAATATGATTATTTATGGACTTGTAATCGTGAGGACAAGAGTTTAAATAAATATCATTATCATTATATAATTATTATTAATATTATACCTTTAATTATATTTTTTTAATAATTGTGGTTGCTTACGTATTATTAAAAAAATATCATTATCATTATATAATTGATTTAATTTATTTTTTTATAGATAAATTGACTATTCATAGATCTTTTGTACTTCCTTCGTCACATCTACCATGTTCATGTTGTCGTTTACGTTCGTCCCATATCTCATGTCAGTTTCCTTTTTTAGAAAATAATTATACATCTTAATCTCATTTTAAATTTTTTAATTTTAATTAAACTAATCAGTTATCTTAATCTTAATCTATAATAATTTATATTATGAGTTAATTATTTTCACTAATACATTCTTAATTATCTACTAATTATATTTATCATAAATTCCCGTGTCTATAGTAACCAAGACTTCTAATGTGGGACCGATGAAGTATTATATATAATAGTACTCTTTCTGTCCCTTACGGATGATTTTTTTTTGTCCGTTTAATAAAAGATAATCTCTTTCTACTTTTAGTAATTTTATTCATATTAAATATACTTAACAAATATAAATCAATTTAATTAAATTTATAACGTCTTATATGTATGTACCAATCAACACTCTTTTATTTCTATCTCTCTCTTTAATAAACAAATAATTTTATATGTATTTAAAACTTCTCATTTGTTATAAAATTAGTTTTAAGTTAATTATATACAATTTTATTATTTACAAAATGATATCTATATCGCATATATTTTATTGAGATATAATTTTAAAAATATTTAAAATATCAACAAAATTACTCATATAAAAAATAATATAGAAATATAATAACTTACTAATTTACACTACCTAAAATATCGTCTTCCTAACAAAAAAAAATCCATCTTTGCCGAGGGACGGAAGAAGTAAAATTTAAAAAATTACATAAAAAAGTAAATGGACATGTGTGATTGAAGATGTATTGTCTTTTATAATACTACCTCCGTCCCAAAATAAGAGTAACATTTAATTTTTGTACGTAGATTTTTAAATAATAGCATTATATTGGTTTATAGTAAAAAAAAAATGACCCTATTAGATTGTGTGATATAAAAGTAATGATATTTGTGTAATATATTAGAAGTTGTAAGGATATTAACTATGTTAGGTATGTAGTACAATTATTAAATAAAAAAATAATATCTTTTTTTTGTGACAGACAAAAATGAGAAATAATATATTTTTTATAGGACGGATGGAATGGAGTAGTAATTTTTAAAAATATTTTAGATTAAGTTAATCAAATAGTTAATTATTTAAGAAATTTCACATTATGTTAAACCAGTTAATCAATATTCTCTACGTTGTTACTCGTTTTTCTAATTGTCTCGTGGATGTTGTTGTCTTTTTTATTTCAACTTTTTTGTTTTGTTTTTTTCATGTGTTTTTATCTATTTTTCATTGTGTTTTAATTTTTTTCTAGAATTTATAGAGAATTTTACAGAAATAATTCATATTTATAGTTTAAATACTTTTTATTATCAAATTTAGAAAAATAATATTTAAAATTTTGAATCAATTTATATTTATTTTTTTAATAATATTTATTATTTAAAATCTACTATATAATTTATTTTTTGTATTAATCATAAAAATATATATTTTTAATATTGTTAAAAAGTTGATGGGTTGGTTTGAGTTGCTTGTGTAAATATTAGCCCGCCCCACAGCGTTAGCAAGCAAATAACTTGTTTATTTGCGGATTATATTGGTTTGTGTGAGCTAATTTATCCGGTCAATCTTTTTTGACAAGTCTAAATATAATTAATTCAAAATATTTTTTTTTAATATTTTTGTATATCACAGTCAAAATTATATTTTTTCTATTTTAGTAAAAATAGTAATATATTAATAAAAAATGTTTTTTTAATTTTTGCTTAAATTACAAATATATCATTACACATACAATATATATAAAATCAAAGACAAAAATATCAAAACTTTTTATACATTTTTACTTACTAATAAAATATTACCCCCTCCGTCTCAACTAATTATAAATTATAAATTTTAAAATATGATTAAAATATAAAATTATATTTAAAAGAAATTATGTATAATAAATAAATTAGGTAGACAAAAATGAGTATTATTTTTAAATTTACTACGAAATCCCGGTAGCTACAAAAAGTATAAGTTTTATGTTGAGACGGAGTATTTTTAAATTTCCAAAAAAAAAAGAAAAAAAAAAGAAAAAAAAAAAGACGCAAGCATATAGAACCTTTCAACTATATTAAATTAATACACTGATTCAGAATACCGACTAAAACGACAGCGTTTTGTTTTCAATACAGATTCTAAACCCATCTCCACCACCGGCAGCAGCTAACCATAATTACCAAAATTAAAACCATGGCGATGGAGTCCGTCCAGTTCGTCAAAGGCTACGGCAAACTCAATCCCTCCGACGACCGCCCCCAAATCAACCGCCAACTCCGCCGCAGAATCATCGCCGTCGCCCTCATCATTTCCCTAACCCTAATCGCCGCCTCCCTCGTCGTCGCCGCCGTCATCCGCCACAACGCCGCCAAGCCCAACGAATCCAAACCCTCCGACCTCGCCGGCGCCGGCGCCGCCGAGTCGCTCCGAACCGTTTGCGCCGTGACTCGGTTCCCCGATTCCTGCATCTCCTCCATCTCCCCCCTCAATTCGCCGCCGGCCAAAACTCCTCTCGCCTTCTTCAACCTCTCTCTCCGAGCCGCCGCGGTCGAGGTCTCCGGCCTGAAGGACCTCGCCGGCCGGTCGGAGAAGCCCGAACCGGCGGCCAGAGACTGCGCCGAGCTGGTCGACGACTCGGCGAGCCAACTCGGGAGATCGGCCGAGTTGATGATCCGCGTGGAGAACGTGTTGACGGAGATGAGTGTGAGCAGCTTGCTGACGTGGATTAGCGCGGCGATGACGGATCTTGACACGTGTCTTGATGGGCTTGATGAGACTGGATCGACGGCTCTCGTTGATTTCAAGATGAAGGTGAAGAAGTCGGAGGAGTACATGAGCAATACGTTGGCGATTCTCAATAATATGCAAAGTTTGTCGGACAAGTTTGGCCTCAAAACGCCCTGATTGGTGGATTTAAATTTTATTTTTTTAAATAAAAAAATATATTATTTCTTTCCTTTGGAATTTATGTATTTTACTATTTTTGTATTTAAATACTTTTTCGATAATATTGAAAGAATTGATCCACTTTATATTCCAGTACACCAAATTGGGTCCAATTCCTTTAACCCAAACATCACTTTGAGCCCATATATATATATATATATATATATATATTCCTCTTGCAATTTTGATGGCCTATAAAAATATTGGTAAATTCTTTTGATACTTCATGTGGGAGGACATTTCACTCTATTTTCTTTCAAAATTGATGGGATTATTATATGTAAAAAGGCCATACATTCATTGTCTGGAAAAATGACTTTGGAAAGTTTTAGAAAGATCTTGGGTGGGTGTATTTGTTTTGTAAAATAGCTTAAATGATACTCCCTTTGTCCTATGTTTATGTATCCATTTGTTTTTTCACGAAATTTTAAAAATATTAATATTATATTAGGATAAAGTAGAAATAAAAGTAAAAAGACTAAATTACCTTTATTGACATTGTATGATATAAAAGTCATTATATTTGTGTAATATATTGTAAATTAGAAGGGTATTTGTAACGTTAGGTAGATAGTACAATTACTAAAAAAGGAAATGGATACTGTAATCGAAATTTAGGACCTAATACTTGTAGTTTACAACTAATCGAACACATATGAAACAAGAAACATCGAATCTTTTATATACTTTGTTAATCGAAGGAGTTCGGACTCAGTTTACCCAATATTTCAACCGACTAGCAACACTTACACACAACCTCGACCCAAACACTACCGACATCCACAGAAACGCACAATCAGCGCGATTAACAACCTAATCGAAAGAAATCTCAAGATTCTAAGCCTAAATCATCGCGGACAATCAATTACACCACGAACAGCCCATAAACATAGAATCGAGAAATCAAACCGAAGAACAGCTCTAGAACAAGCTGTAATACAACCACGGTGGATGAACTTCAAGTTCCGATGGCCAAACTCGCCGGAATGCACCAGACAGATCGATCGCGTTCGTCGGGAAAACTAGGGCTCCAGAGAGTGAATATCGCGATGTGAAGGAGTGAGTATTCGTCTATCTGTCTGAACCGGGAAGCAATATATATATATATCAGACCCCCTGGACCGGTTTGAGGGCGGTCCAGGGCGGTTCAGGCCAACCGAATCCATCCTCCAATTCATCACTCAATCGGGTCGAACCGCGGGCACGGGATCCGGGTTTCGATAGGTCGGGTCGGGTCGAAGTGTAATATGCATAAAACATCACAAATCTCCACCTTTTTGGGCATTGGAGAAAGTGCTTCAAGGGTGTCATCCCTGTCCGAGCTCTAACGAATTTAGTCTTTTAACCTGCGGACTTATTAACACGGTTAATGTTCTCAAGTTTTAAAACAACTATAAAAACAACTCAGCTTCACAACTAACAAAAAACAGCTACATGATTAAATATGTCATGCTGAAAACAGAATTTTAAACAACAAAAGATACAAACCTTCAAGTTTTAAAGATTCTCCTAATCAAAAGTATCTATATAAACTGTTTTCTTACACAAATTGAATTTTGTTATTGATAAAACTTTTGTTCCCATATCCGCAGGATTATACTCAGAAGGTATTTTTTTCTAGTTTTAAAAAACCCTTAGACACTATATCACGAATGAAATGAAACCTAACATCTATATGTTTCGTTCGATCATGAAAGACTGGGTTTTTACAAAGCTGAATTCCGGATTGACTATCTGAAAAAACTGTTACTTCATTTTTCAAGTAGCCTATTTCATTTAATAAACCTTTTAACCACATACCTTCCTTCAATGCTTCAGTTATGGCCACATATTCCGATTCTGTCGTAGAGAGGGCAACAATATGTTGTAGTTGGGATTTCCAACTAACACAAGAACCACACAAAGTAAAGATATACGACGTAGTAGACTTCCTAGAGTCTCTATCATTCGCATAGTTAGAATCCACATAGCCATTCAGTTTTAACTCATTAGTGTGTTTACCAAATACTAGACCAACTCCAATAGTATCAACTAAGTATTTAAACACACACTTTAATGCACTCCAGTGTTCAACACCCGCGTTAGCCATGTATCTACTCAAACAACTAATAGAATATGCTAAATCAGGCCTAGTGCACACCATCAGGTACATAATAGAACCTACAGCACTAGTATAAGGCACATTCAGCATATATTTCACATCAGTTTCAGATTTTGGGCATTGCTCTTTAGATAAAATGAAATTAGAAGTGAGGGGGACAGCAGAAGGTTTAGCATCAGCCATACAGAATTTATTCAAAATTTTCTTAATGTATGAAGACTGATTTAAAAACAGCATGTTATCTTTTCTTTTCCTAAGTATATTCATACCAAGAATTACCTTTGCATCTCCTAGGTATTTCATATCAAACTTCTTGCTTAAACAATCTTTTACATGATTAATTGTTTCCAAACTAGGACACATAATCAACATATCATCAACATATAATAGCAAGAATATGGGATGCTCACATGCTATTTTAAAATACAAACAATGATCAAAATTGCTTCTATTAAATTTCAAAGATTTCATGCATTCATCAAACTTTATGTTCCATTGCCTAGGGGACTGTTTCAGTCCATAAAGGGATTTCTTTAAAAGACACACATGATTAGGATTAGTTTTATCAAAGAAGCCTTCCGGCTGTTTCATGTAAATCCTTTCATACAAATCACCATGTAAAAATGCAGTTTTTACATCTAATTATTTCAATTCCCAATTAAAATAGGCAACCAAAGTAAGCATGAGTCTTATAGTAGAATATTTAACAACAGGAGCAAAAATTTCATTGTAATCTATTCCCTCCTTTTGTGTAAACCCCTTAGCAACTAATCTTGCTTTAAATCTAACTCCATTTTCATCTTGTTTTACTTTGTACAGCCATTTACAATCAACAACAGAACTGTTAGCTAACTTTGGCACCAAAATCCAGGTTTTATTCTCCTTTAATGACTTCATTTCTTCATTCATTGCATTAACCCACTCATTTCTTTGTTTTGATTTCATAGCTTCACTATATGACCTTGGTTCATTACCATCTAATGATTCAAACACATTATAAGCTAAGGAGATAACATCAACATCAAAATCATCTAACCTAGGGGGCTGTCTTACATTTCGCCTAACTCTATCCCTAGCAAGTTGATAATTTTGCAGATTTTGATCAATATTTTCAGCAATTCCAGATTCCATTCTCTCATCAACATCATCAGAACTGATCTCCAGACCAGTCTCTGAATTTCCAGAATTAAAATCTGGATCAGAACTGGTTGTTCTGGTATCAGTTCTATTTGAGGCACTGTGATCAAGTAATTCAGCCTCTAAATTGGCTAAATTATAATGATTTTGCTCCACCTCATTCTGAGTATCATTAGGACCATTAACAGCAGTATTTTCATCATTTAAAGTCTGATTTTGCTTCAAACAGGGCATTTCATTCTCATTAAATGCTACATCTCGACTAACAAAAGTTTTGAAACCTGGTTTAGTGTTTAACCATAGCCTATATCCCTTAACTCCCTCGGGATACCCTAGGAACACACACTTCTCAGCCCTAGGTTCAAGTTTATCATTGAAAACACGTATAAAAGCAGAACAGCCAAATACTTTCAGGTTTGAAAAATCAATTCTCTTTCCACTCCACCTAAATTCAGGACATTCACCTTTCAAAGGCACTGAAGGTGATCTGTTAATTAAATAGGCTGCTGTAAGAACAGCCTCACCCCAAAAGCTCTTGGATAAACCCGAGGAAGCAAGCAAGCTTCGAACTCTTTCTAATAGAGTTCGGTTCATCCTCTCAGCCACCCCATTTTGTTGAGGTGTATAAGGGGCTGTTTTATGTCGCTTTATTCCATTTTTAATGCAAAAGCTATCAAACCAAGTATTGCAATATTCTAAGCCATTGTCAGTTCTCAAACACTTAATCTTCTTACCCGTTTGATTTTCAATAGAAATTTTCCAATTTTTAAAAATTTCAAACACATCAGACTTTTGTTTCATTAAAAAATACCCAAACTTTCCTTGAAAAATCATCAATTATAGTTAAAAAATATCTTCTACCACCATGTGTGGGTTCACTAGCTGGTCCCCACACATCTGAGTGAAGATATTCAAGGATATCTTTTGAAAAAATCCTACTTTCAGTAGGTTTTTGAGGAAAAGTAACTCTATGATGCTTTCCATATATGCAATTGTCACAAAATGGCACATTTGAGAAATTTCCAGCACCTAAACAACCAGTTTTATGCAGAATCTCCAATCCTCTATTACTTAAATGACCTAATCTCCTATGCCACAACTCAATGCTGTCATGGACAACATTCACACAAGCATCAGATTCACAAATAGGCACAGCAGACACAATATAGAGATTATTTCTCAAATCAGCCTTGAAAACTACTAAAGAACCCTTAGTTATTTTCATAAAATCCATTCCCCATTTTCCTTCTAGTCCTAAAGAAGACAAACCAGCACGAGAAAGCAAGTTATTTGACAGATTAGGGACATGTCTCACATTGCACAGCTTTAAAACATTTCCAGATTTAAATTTCAGCACAACAGTCCCTATTCCTTTAACACTGCAAACCCTATTATCAGCCATAGTCACATTACAGTTTAAAAGAGTTTTATAATCACTGAAAAATTCCTTAAAAGGAGTCATGTGATAGGTGCAAGCTGAATCTAATAACC
Source organism: Andrographis paniculata (assembly GCF_009805555.1). Taxonomy (NCBI): domain Eukaryota; kingdom Viridiplantae; phylum Streptophyta; class Magnoliopsida; order Lamiales; family Acanthaceae; genus Andrographis; species Andrographis paniculata. The sequence goes on from NW_026137588.1 coordinate 1,605,656, forward strand.
ATTCATTCTTATTAAAAGCAGTCACATTGGAACATTCAGCAGTAACAGCAAACACTTCACCTAAGCTATCATCATGAGAAATCAAATTTACTTGTTCATTTGAAGAGGTATTAATAGTGGGTGTTCCATTTCTAAAGTTATTGTTGTTGTTATTCAAGTTTCTATTCTTCTTAGGACAATTCCTAATGAAATGTGAAGTGTCACCACAATTAAAACACCGTTTAACATACTTTGAAGGGGTTTGAGATCTATTCCTAGACTTACTCCTAGACTTCTTCTTATATTGACTATTGTAGGAGTTATTCCATTGCTTATTGTTATTTGAAAAAGAGCCATTTTTATTCGGTCTAAAGGGAGATCTACCCCTAACATGCATCACTTCACCATGAGACTGTTTATTAGCTTTACTTAGTTTCAAATCCACTTCTTTACTTTTTAGACCATTTACCACAACATCTAGAGTAATTACATCCCTACCATATTTTATAGCTGATTTTACATCTGAATATGTACTAGGGATTGCATTTAACATAACAATAGAGCTGTAATCATCTATGTTTTTATCCCCTGTAAGTTTTATATCTTGAATTAACTTTGAAAAAACATCTAAATTTTCATCTATTGTCTTTGAAAGATCTAATTTGAAACTAAAGAATTGTTCTAACAAATGTATCCTATTTGGAAGTGAAGTTTCAGTATACATGTTATTTAATTTGTCCCACAAATCCTCAGCTGAACCATAAGTACCTATTTTTCTAATTACATGGTCAGCTAGGTTTAAAATAATGCACGAAGATGCAAGTTCATCAAGTTCAAACCTTTCTTCAAGAGAAAGGTCTGTTGCTTGATCAGGTTCAACTGCTTTTATCAATCTTTGAGTTACAAGAACACTTCTCATCTTTTGTTTCCAAATTGCAAAATCAGATTTTCCATCAAAAGGTTGTATATTAAAAAATGCTTGACTAGCCATGATTTTTAAAATGAAGAGAAAAACAATCTGTTTTAAGAAAAAAAACACAAGAACAGGCCAAATTTCACAAAAAAGCTACTGGTCCTAAGAACAGATTCACTGGATCGCTTTAAAAAACAGATTTATTGTTTATAAAATCTCAACAAAAAATATCCACCAGATAAGAATGCTCCAGAACAGAGAAAACTGAATAGTAACTAATCCAAGGGTTAGTTTCTTGAGAAAACTAACTTAGGAGCAGTTAATTTTCATAACACACAACCAGCTTTGCACAAACTGCTCTAACTAACACTTTAACTGTCACAATAACCTCAAACAGCCACACTTATCACAGAAACAGCCACTTAGCACAAAAAAACAGCCACTTAACAAACTCAAATCGCCACACTTAGTCACCCCAAAACTGAAATCTCACAAAAATATGTAACAGGGTTAGGAATGTTACCCACTCCAAGCTCCGCAACTATTCTTTGACTTTCTTTTCGTAATTCAAGGCCTCCAACCTGTAAAATCCTTCCAACTGCGCACTTAATACACAAATTAGTAAAGTTTGGATGAATCAATCAACAAGGAACTACCCAAATCAACCAAACAAGGATGATTTCAAGTCCTAATCTCCTACACGCCTATCTTAGTCCTTAATCAAGGAGATCTAAACTTTACAGAAGTGAAAACACCATAAAAAATTCTGTTTTCACTTCGACAGAACAGTAAACAACCAAGACTTCGAAAACCTTGAAATTATTTACACAAAACCTTCGGATTTTACAGAGAGAACTAGGTGTTCACTCCAGGAACTCGAAAATCACGATTCCAGTAAACTAGCAAGCCCTAACCAGCTCTGATACCACTTGTAATCGAAATTTAGGACCTAATACTTGTAGTTTACAACTAATCGAACACATATGAAACAAGAAACATCGAATCTTTTATATACTTTGTTAATCGAAGGAGTTCGGACTCAGTTTACCCAATATTTCAACCGACTAGCAACACTTACACACAACCTCGACCCAAACACTACCGACATCCACAGAAACGCACAATCAGCGCGATTAACAACCTAATCGAAAGAAATCTCAAGATTCTAAGCCTAAATCATCGCGGACAATCAATTACACCACGAACAGCCCATAAACATAGAATCGAGAAATCAAACCGAAGAACAGCTCTAGAACAAGCTGTAATACAACCACGGTGGATGAACTTCAAGTTCCGATGGCCAAACTCGCCGGAATGCACCAGACAGATCGATCGCGTTCGTCGGGAAAACTAGGGCTCCAGAGAGTGAATATCGCGATGTGAAGGAGTGAGTATTCGTCTATCTGTCTGAACCGGGAAGCAATATATATATATATCAGACCCCCTGGACCGGTTTGAGGGCGGTCCAGGGCGGTTCAGGCCAACCGAATCCATCCTCCAATTCATCACTCAATCGGGTCGAACCGCGGGCACGGGATCCGGGTTTCGATAGGTCGGGTCGGGTCGAAGTGTAATATGCACAAAACATCACAGATACTTTGTTATGGGACGGACCAAAATGAAAAAATGGATAGATTGTTAAGGGACGGAGAGAGTATTTTTGTATGTAAAATATAAAAAAACTATGTAGATAATGTAAAGAAATGTATGTAATGTATAATATTTTTAACAAATATATATGAAAAAAAAAAAAATTTAGTATCCTCCTGATGTTATATAAAATTTAGGATCATCCTAATTTTTTTAATCCGTTGGATTATTTTGATTGGCAATCCAACGGTTGAATTTAATTGGAGATGTTTTGGTAATTTAAAAAATTAATTAATGATCTTTAATTAAGTAAAAATAAATAAGAAAAAATTATGTCAACTACTTCCGATATATTTGAGATTATGTTAATCCTAAACAAAATTAAAGAACGTTTGCAAATAATTGATTTCCAAAACCGTTCACATTCAAAATATAATGATGTATATAATATCACAAATGATGTCTCTATAATATTATTACGATGTTTTAACGTGAAATGCCCTTCATATATAATCTACTCAAATGATGTTGAAACAAAAGCATTATGATGCATTCTCTTAACTCGCAGATTATTTATTATAATAGAATAAATTTGACTTTATGTTTTCTAAAATACAAGAAATATATCATATTGCATAGTTATGATATACTGATCAAATTTACATGATGGACTATGTAGATATATTTTTCACCATTATATTTATAAATATGACATATATAACTTCAATAGAAATTATATATACATCATATATAAATGATATAAGTTGCATATAGGGATGTTGTATGGATAGTTATGATATATTTCATTTTATGATTCATATTTATGATTTATATATTACATAGTTATGATGAATTGGTCAGGTTTAAATGATGGACTATATTATATATATTTTTTACCATTATATTTATATGTATGACTGAGCGGCAACATCCTCTGAACATGTTCGTTTATTATTGGGGTCAACTTTATTGTTATTTTTGTTTTATTGTGACAATAGTGAATGTATTATATATTTCATTATCACTTTTTGCCTTTTTGGTATTTGTTTTCGCACGACAAATCTTTGTCTATGCGCGTATCTACCATATGACTTGTACGCAGGAGCTTGAAAAAAATGCATTTATCCAATAGTCGTCACCTGAAGAGTCAAATATGTTGTTTATTTTAATGTAATATGGTTTACAAAATATAGTATTATGATGTTGCTTTGCCAAATATTGAGTAACTAAATTACTTATTTTCTTTTTTTTTTTACGTAGTATATGACTGGATAAATATTCTATATGTTGTTTAGGCATTTAAATAATGAAAAAATAATTGATATTATTTATTTGAAAACTGTTTCAACTCCCCATACTTTTAGGAGGTTGATTCTATTTTGAAAGGCAAATTAATTTAATTCAACACTTTTAAATTTGGATAAAGTATGGTGCTCTTTATCTTATTGGTTTCAAATATAATTTTATAGAGCAATCGATTAAATTATATTAGAAAAATTAAAATTTTTAAGTGAATATTTACATAAATTCTACGAAACTATAATAAGATTTAAAATCGTCTCAATAAAATAATATAAACCATTTTTTTTTTAATTTTAGGCTATATATCATTCGTACAAATATTGGATTCGTTAATTAGGATAAATTTATTGTATCTAATTGTACTAGTGGAAGCTTGCAAGTCTTCCATTGTTTCGGCCTTTTATAAAATATTTCTTGTGTGCAACTATTGATACATTGAATGAGTAATACGATTATGATGTATATATATTTAGAATATGATATCCAGAAGATAGGGATATGATGTAATAAAGACTCGTCAATACGTTCCTTTCACAATCGATAAAAAAAACTTACCTGATTCTGTAATTTTTAAAATGTTATCTTCGTCTAAAGCACACTGTAACCTACCGGAGTGCACATCATTTTGGTTCATCTTGTTCTACGCTCCGACTTCTCCACAATTTATTTTCTTCGATGGATTGGTGAAAGAAGATGAAATTATCTTCTTCTTTTTTTAATGTAAACTTATACAAATTATGAACATGACCAACATCTATCCATATTTATATTCCTTTGATTTATGCTGAAATAAAGTATTGACTTATTAATTATATGAATCAAATTATATATCTACCTCTACTTGCAATCTCATCCGTTGATTAAAATTTTCATCAAATGGTTGTAATTTTTTCAGGATGCTCCTGAATACTCAATTCAGGAGCATACCCGGATTGAAAAAAAAAAAAGAAAAGAGAATACACTACTCAACCATCGTGTTGACCCTCTTTCTATAAACTTTTGTAGGTGATGGTGCTTCTATTATATCTAAATGATGCATTCACGTCATATGATCCATCGGGGGGTATTAGAACTACTTTATCTTCTAGAATATTTTTTAAATCTATTATTAATGTTTAAGAACTAATGTCTTTTGAACTAATTTCCGACTTATACTTTTGACTCGAACCTTATTTATTTAAATGATTAGCCGGTGCGCTTTAATTTTAAATCTCTACTTAGTTGTTTGTAATGGTTATTTTAGCCTTAGCGCCACAAGATAGAGCTCGTTGGTTGATGAATGAGGCTTTTGGTGTGGCGTGGCGGTGACACTCCAATTTGAGCCGGCTGGGGTGTTACAGTTGGTATCAGAGCTTATGTTAAAGACTCATGCTTCTTGATTAATAAAACTTTAGGATTTTGAAATTTCTAAAATCAATTAGATCATAGGTTTAGTCAGGTTTGGGTGCATTCATGGCATGCATTGCATTTTATGTTTATTCTTTATGTTTATGTGCATTGGTTATGCTATTTGATTAGCTAGAGCTTATTAGGTCTAGTCTTGATTAGCTACAACTTATAAGGTCTAGTCTCGATTAGCAGATGCCCCATAGGCGTGCTCATCAGCCTCCTATGGCACCTGAGTCCGATGAAGAGGTTAAGAGTAGACACTCCCAAAACCCTGAGTCTCTAGTTCAGAATCCCGTTCGACCTTCAGATCCGATAATGGAGATCTTTCGTCAATTTATGGGACAATTCGGTCAGTAGCCCTTGAGTGCTATGAATGCAGTGTTACGTTATAGTCCTCCGACTTTCACTGGTCAATCGAACCCAACTATTTTGGGAGAATATTTGAATCATTTGGAGATGATACTTGAGGTGGTGAGATGCCTAGAATTAGAGAAGATTATGATAGCCGCGTATAACTTGAAAGGATTGGCCAAGAAATGGTGGAATAATGAGAAGGCTTCCGGGAGCAACTTGGTTGAATTACCGTGGGAGGCCTTTAAGGGGATGATATTGTCGCGATTTTATCCCCCACACCTTCAGAGAGCAAAGGAGGATAAGTTTAGCGCTTTGGTGGTGTAGGGTGATATGACGGTGAAAGAATATTTCACGCGTTTTAATGAGTTGACTACTTATGCTCCGTATTTGGCGGTGAATTATCGATGTAAGTTGACGAGGTTTGTTGGTGGGTTAAACCGAGACTTTCAACGGTTCTTAGCTGGCTTCAGTGTGATGACCCTTCAGGAGACATACGAAAAGATGGCTAACATCAAATCGAATATCGTATGATGAGCGGAGGGATGGAATCCGCAGGGCAGATAGAGGAAAAGAGAAGGTGAATGAGAGGTTGAAGAACCATCAGCGAGAGGATCAATCGGAGAAGGTTCCTGGTTACGCTTTATGCATCTCGCCCTAAATTCACCCATGGGAATTCAAGTGACAGTCATGGCGGTCCGACTGTTTGTAGCCAATGTGGAAAGTCTCATCCGGGAGTGCGTTGCGATGGCTAGTCCGTCACTTGCTATTACTGCCATGAGCTGGGATATGTCAAGAGGTTTTGTCCCAAGTTACTTGGAGCTCCGAATGCGATTGAGAGGGTTCCGGTTCCGCAGCAGCAAGGTCGTATGCCACCAGCGGCACCTCAACGTGCGATAAGAGGAGGAAGGAGTAGCCAGAGATGTCACATCAATGTCATGACGAGAGGGCAAGCTGTGGAGAACCAGGGAGACGTCCTGACCGGTACGTTCTTGGTGAATTCTTTGGTTGTAGTTATTCTCTTTGATTCCGGTGCATCCCTTTCTTTCATATCGAGTAGATGTGCTAAGAGCCTATAATTAAATTCTCGAACAGAGGGTTTGATAGGGATTAGGCTACCTTCAGGAGAGCTAGTGCCTTGTAATTGTCTTCTCGTAGGAGTGTCTGTCATATGATCGGAGACATAGAATTTCCTGCTAACCTTTTGAAGCTTAAATTGGCGGAGTTATCTGAGGTAGCTCCGGGCGTATAGATCGATTTCGAGGATGAAATATCCTAAGCGGGGAGGATCTAATACCTCGTAAAAATAATCTCCGGAAGTTCACCGAAACTTTTCGGAATCCGATGCCGGAGTTGGACAATTTTATTTTGAACTTTTGGTGTAAGAAATGATGTAATTATATTAAATTAAAAGTGGTTAGAGTGTTTGGACCATTTTGGGCCCAAGGGAATTAAAAAAATAGGTTTAGGCCCAAGTCTATTTATTTTAAGAATAGAAAATAAAGATTACAGAAGAGAGATGGAGCATCTAGCGTTCTCTCCTGCCAGCCGCCGGTAGTCATCTTCCTTTTCTTCTTTGGAAGTTTTCTTCTTCAAAACTCTTTGTTTTGGTCTTTTTTCGTAAGATAAGTGATATTAATCTTAGGTAAATGATATGTTCTAATCTCTAGACCCTTTTGTTGATATTTTTTAAAATTATTTTTAAATGGGTTTGCCCTAAAAGTGTTAAGGTTTACTTATTTCTTCTAAAAAGTTGATTATAATGTCCCTTAGGGCTTATGCGGAGATTATTATAGTATTTTAAGTTGAAAATCGTAAAATTTGTGGAATAGGTTTGAAACCCTAGTTTTGCCTTAACCTAGTTATTGTTTTTGGGAAATGATTTATTATGTTTAAATATTATGATTTTTTTAGTTAGATTATGCATGTCTATTGAAACAAACATATTATTTAAATATTTATTTGACAAAATAATGTGATAATATAATAAGTATTTTAAAAATATATTGCATAAAATCTCCTAAAAATTGTATAAAAATCTCTCTTATTTTCAAAAATATTGTACTCCCTCCATCCCATAAGAAATATATTATTTTTTTATTTTTGTCCGTCCCAAAATAAGGATATCATTTACTTATTTAGTAATTGTAGCACCTATCTAACATAATTAATATCCTTACAATTTTCAATATATTACACAAATGTCATTACTTTTACATCACACAATCTAATAGGGATATTTTTATCTTTTTCACTATAAATCAATATAATACTAATATTCATCTACGTACAAAAAGTAAACGTTACGCTTCTTCCGGAACAAAGTAGTACATCATCTCCTAAAACAAAAATTTTGCACAATATTTTGAAAGCATAAAAGAATCTTTTACACTTTTTAAAATCATAAAAAATTAGTGTATATTTTTCAAACTATTGATAAATTATAAATATTTTTACCTAAGTATTTATTTTATTGGTTTACGGTTGAAATAAGAGTTAATTTTCCTAAAATTTCTAACTCTTAATTACTTTTCTTTGTCATCCCTACATACTTGCAAATTCTTTCCTTTAAACTCCATATTCTATTTATAAATTTATTATATAAATATCATATTTTATCCTTTAAGTAATATTTTTTTTATTTTTTTGTCCCCACTCTCATATAATCTAAAAAAAATCGATTCATCTATTTTCACATGCCGATTATTTTAGTTAAAAAATAAAAAATTTGTAAAATGAAGATTTATATTTTTAAAATTTATTTTCAATACTTTTCTATACTGTAATCAATACTTTAAATGATATTTGAAATATTTTTTACTCCCTCCGTCCCAATACAATAGTTTTGCTTACCATTTTTGTCCGTCCCAAAACAATAGTTTCATTTTCATAAATAACCATATCACTGTAAAACTACACTTACTTTTTCATTATTATTACACAATTGCCACTACTTTTTACACTAATACACCTACAATGGCAAAAAAGTTTTTTACATGTACTTTTTTACTCATTACCAATATAATATCAATATTTCTTAAATCTCGTGCCGAACACAACTCAGACTATAGTTTTGGGACGAATGAAGTATTACTTTACTGACATTTTATTCATTTGAGACACTATATCATTATAAATATATTGCATTGTTGTTTAAGGATTACGAATAAATATTTTTAACTATTTGTCATGGTATGAATATTTGTATATTAAATCAATTGACTTATTAATATTATCAATAGTATATCATACATGTATATAATTATTTTTTAAATATATTAGTCTTTACAACATTAATTTTTTATACTCCATTATCTTTTTTGTGTATCTACACGAGAATATTTATATATATATACTTTTTCAAATAAATTATTGTACAATTAAGTTTTACTTTATGTATTATTAACAAATTCTCTTTTTTAAATTGTTACAAATTTATATCATTAATGTTTTTTTCTATCAATATTTATTTCATACGGTTATTTATTTATTATATGTATAATAAGAAAGTAAAATTATAAGGCAAAAATTAAAGATTTATACACAAAAGACAAAATGAAAAATACAATATATATGATAAATTAAATAAGGATATTTAGAGCTTTTAAATAAATAGGGAATAAAAAAAAATAAATTTATAAAAATAAAAAATAAAAAAATAGACAAAGTAATGCATAAAGAGTAAATAAAAATTTAAAAATAAATATAGGAAGTCCAGTGAAAATTGTCCTGAAATAATTATAAAAAACAATAAAATTAAAAACTCGACCCACATTTCCAACAGGACGACCAAACAAACCTCGATTTTAAAAAATTCATTATGGGGGAACCCAACAAATTACCCACCCCACCCCACCCCACCCCACATTTTCTAAAAACTCTGAAAAATTTAATAATAATAACAACAAATTAACCACCACAAAACGACACCGTTTCCATTCAACCAAAAGTCCCTTTAAATAAGCGACTTTACCTTCATCACTCTCCACCGAAAACACCAACAGAACCTTCAGTCTCAACAATGGAAATCCCCACCGTCGATCTCTCCCCGTTCCTGAAATCCTCCGGCGACGGCGCCGCCGCGAAGAACAACGCCATCACCACCATAAGGCAGGCCTGCGAAGAGTACGGATTCTTCCAAATCGCGAACCACGGCGTCCCCCTCCACCTCATCTCCCGCGCTCTGCAACTCTCCGGCGAATTCCTCGCCTTCCCCGACGACCAGAAGCTCCAATACGCCGCCCCGTCGGAGGCCCCCCTCCCCGCCGGCTACCGGCAGCACCCGCCGGAGTCCGCCGACAAGCTCGAGTATTTCCTCATGTTCGACCCCAAATCTGGATTCAACGTCATGCCCCCAAACCCTCCCGATTTTAGGTATTATTAAAAAATTAATTTTATTGAAAATAATTTTTAATAGGCAAAATTGCCTAATTGATTTCGAAAGTCATAGTAAATCCTTCCTCCTACTCCCCAACATTAAAAATTTATTCTACGAAATTCTTTTATGATTTCAAAATTTTTTTAAATTCAGCTTAAATTTTTATTTTATTTTAAAATTTATATAAAAATTGTATGACATTCTTTTGTAGTAAAGTAAAATTACATGACCGTCCTTATATTTTAAAAATCATAGTATAGAATGCTTTTATAATTTCAAAACTCTTCAGAATTCTTCGAAACTTAGTGTAAATCTAATTTTATTTAAAAAAATTATACGACGCATTCTTTGAAAAATATTGCATAAAATATGCTGTCACGTAAAACATATCGATAGAAAATTATTTTTTACTACACAAGTAAAATTTTATGTCGTGGCTGGTGGGATTTCGTGCCTTTTAAAATATAAAGAGTACAAATTTAAATTACGAAATTTTATGATTTAGAAACTATAAGAATTATGTACAATTTTATTTTTTTAATATTTAAAAATTGAGGTAATGATTTATTTGTTGTACGGCCAGAGAAGTGCTTGAGGAGATGTTCGGACATTTCAGGAAGACTGGAGAGTTGATGGAGCAGATTCTTAACGACTGCTTTGAGCTTCCTCCAGATTTCTTGAAGACCTTCAATGGCGACAGGAGCTGGGATTTCATGGTAGCTCTGCGCTACTTTCCGATCTCCTCGGAATCCGACGGTAAGAATGGGCTGTTGGAGCACGAAGACAGCAACATTTTTACATTTGTAATCCAGGATGATGTCGGAGGGCTTGAGGTTAAAAAGGCTGGGGAATGGATTCCGGTGGTTCCGAATCCGGACACCATTGTTGTCAACATCGGCGATGTTCTTCAGGTATATACTCGAATGATTTATTGTGTTTTCTACGAAAAATTCGATTTTATCGATCGTTTTTGATTTCAAAAGGTTAAACTTCATTACATGAATTGAAAATTCTAAGCAATTCTAGATATTTTAGTTATTTAGTTTTATAAATTAGATTTAGTTGTTTTCGACTTTATTTTTTACATAAGGTTAAATATTTATGATTTGATTTTATCGATAGTTTGAATGTTATATGTTTGTTATATACCATTTCTTTATTATGAAATAATTCAAATTTTGAGTAGCTTACCATTTATTTCTTACATGATTATTCACTGGTTAAATTTTAATTTAAATTTATTATTATTTTTTTAATCATAAAAACGAAAAAAAAAATTATTTTTATCTATTTTTTTAAAACTCATAGCCGATCAAATTGGGTATAATTTTACATAATCGAGGGAATAGTAGTTTATTATTTGAAGAGTTATTTTTCGTTAAAATTTTTAACTAATGGAGAATTATACGTAAGAATTTCAATAAAAAAAATTGATTCAACTTATGAAATTTTTAAATCACGAAAAAAAAATAAAAAATGATAATTTGCTAGTAACCCAGAGCGAATAACATAATTTACTTATGAATTTTTTTTTTTTTTTAACTTAGCAAATTATATCAATGTTTACACTATGAGCCGAATTTGGCGACAAAAAATTTGCTCGACATAAAATTGGTTCGTTCAAGATTGTTGTGTGAATTATTTTGATGGTATTTATAATATGATTCGTAGGTGTTGAGCAACAAGAAGTTCAAGAGCGCGACTCACAGAGTTGCTCGTCCGAAAGGGAGAGACCGGCACTCGTTTGCGTTCTTTTATAACATCGAGGGCGAAAAGTGGATCGAGCCGTTGGCGAAGTTCACAGAGGATGTAGGAGAAGCCGCGAAGTACAAGAGATTTCAGTACAAGGAATATCAGGCGATGAGGATGAAGAACAAGACAAATCCACCTGAGAGGCCTGAGGATGAGGTCAGAATTACTTACTATGAACTGCCCGCTCGTTAATTGTAATAGATTAAAATTCTGCATTTCTGCTTGCCTGCCTGCCTTCTTCAAGGCCTTGAATAATTATCTGTTGTTGCTACTCTCTTCTTGTAATAAATCTTTGTTGCTACTCTCACTTTTGGTAGTTTTTTATTTACCTTTTTATCTTTTCAATGGGTTTTTTACTGTTTAATGTATGTATAGTTAGAATATATTTATATTGGAGCTGAGATTGGGTTTAGAATTTACTTCCTCCTGCCACAAACTAATACGATGCAGCAATTATTGTCTTATTTTTTTTTTAAATATAAATTTTATTTTTTTACTTTTCACTTATTTATTACCTTTTAATATTTATTGTGCCATTAAGGATGAATTTATTATATCATAACAAAAAGATAATTACCTTAAAAAAAATTGTTCAAATATACTTTAGGACGGTAGAAATTAGACTGAGAGAGTATTTTTTTATGATTATATTAATATTTATTGTCGGATTGAGTTTTTTTATATGGATTAAATTGTTCGACTTGAAATGGACTCATTATTGTAGAATTATACATGGTCTTGTAACAACATGGTCGTGTATAATTATACACTGAAATATACATGGTCATGTAACAACATGGCCGTGTATAATTGTACATAGCCGTGTAACAACATGGCCATGTATAATTATACACTGAAATATACATGACCCTGTAACAACATGGCTGTGTATAATTGTACATGGTCGTGTAACAACATGACTATGTATAATTATACACTGAAATATACATGGCCATGTAACAACATGACCGTGTATAATTGTACGTGGCCGTGTACTTTCCAGGTCAACTGCCACGTCACCTCCGTCATGTCCACGTCAGCAACTTCCGTTAGTTTTTTAACGGTGAGACCAAAATTAATAAAAATTATTTATAATGGGACCAAAATTGATTGAAATTGTTTATATTGGGACCAAAATTGATGAGTTTTTTATATTTGGACCAAAATTGATAAATTTTAGTTATATTAAGATCAAAATTGATGAATTTTTTATATTTGGACCAAAATTGATTAATTTTAATTATATCGGTACCAAAATTGATTTTTTCCCTTTATTTTATATTAAATCAGTGAGTTAATAAAAAATAAATGTAAAAAAAAGGCTAAAAATCACTGAGTTAATAAAAATTAAATGTATACATAAATAAAATTATCAAAAATATATTGTATTTGGATTAACTTTCTTTGAAAATTTTTATTGATTTTTTTATAAAAAAAAAATACTACTTGTTTTTTAATCACATATATTAAAATTTATTTCAAAATTATGAATAACACCACACAATAAACTAATAAACTAATAATAATAAATTATATCATAAATTAAATATCTCTTATGTGTTTCAAAACCGAATTTCTTATCATTATTGTATAATCAAATAGTATCCACCTAATTCCTTATAGTATAAATATTGTATAATAAAATTAATTATAAATTAAAATTAAAATAATTAAGTACTATAATTAAAATATTATAAATTATAAAATCTAAAATATGATTAAAGTTTCTAATTATTTTTTTTTTTTAAAAAAAATGACAAATAAAATAGAATTGACGAAAATAAAAATAATTAAAAAAAAATGATGAAGGAAGTATTTATTTTGTAATACTCGTAAATAGGGTAAAAATTTTATTTTTTAAAACTATTACATACAAGATGAATTGTTACCGTTCGAAAGGAATGAAGTGTGAGAACTCGTCAAACCACCAGAAATGGGCTAACATCGTAGGAACGAAATGAATATTCAAAAATAAAACTGATGAAGAGAGAAACATTGTTCAAAAGAAAGCCAGACTGGTTGCTCAAAGATACTCACAAGTTGAAGGATTTGATTGTGATGAAACTTTCGCACCAGTTGCAAGATTGGAGGCGGTTCAAAATGATGCTCTCAATAGCCTGCTCCATGAGGTTCAAACTATTCAGATGGACATTAAGACAACATTTTTAAATGGGCGGCTAAAAGAAGATGTCTATGTTGCTCAACCCAAGGGATTTGAAGATCCAAAACTCCCTAATTAATTCAAACTAAGAAAGACATTATATGGACTGAAACAGGCTCCACGGGCCTGGTACGAACGACTATCAACTTACTTACAGTCAAGGAACTACATTCAGGATCGGTTGACAAAACACTCTTCATCAAATGGGAGAATAATGAGGTAATAATTGCGCAAGTATATGTTGATGACATTGTGTTTGGTTTTATTGCAGGTTGTCTTAAGGATGGGTTCGTGAAAATCATGGCCGATAAGTTTGAGATGTCTATGATGGGAGAGTTAAAATATTTCTTTGGACTGCAAGTTCGACAGTATGGTGATGGGATTTTCCTCAATCAAGGTAAGTATGTTCAAAGCATGATGAAGAAATTTGATATGAAAAATTCAAAGAGTATTCGAACACCGATGGGAGTGCAAGATAAGTCGTCAAAAGATGAGCTGGGAGCATCTGTGGACCAACGGAAATATCGTAGCATGATGACATTAGCTTTAGTGTCGGAGTGTGTGCTCATTACCAAGCAAACCCCAAAGAATCACATTTCAAAGCCGTGAAAAGAATTTTGAGGTATGTAAAGAGAACCTCTGAAACTTGTCTTTGGTATTCAAGAAAATCGTCACTAGAGTTAGGAGGATATACATATGCGGATTGGGCCGGGTGTTGTGATGATTGAAAAAGCACGTCGAGTGGGTGTTTCTATCTTGGTGATAACTTGGTGAGTTGGTTTTTAAAGAAGCAAAATTTCATTGCGCTTTCTACCGCTGAGGCCGAACATGTTGCCGCTGAAGCAAGATGTTCACAATTGTTATGGATGCAACAAATGTTAAACGATTATAGGATTCAGTGTAAGGAGTTCACTCTCAGATGGGATAATTCAAGCGTGAAACATTTCGAAGAATCCGGTGCAGCATAGCCGGACTAAACATATTGATATCCGGTATGACTTCATTCGTAATCTTATTGAAAATGAGATATGCAGTCTTCAATACATTCAGACAGCTCACGAACTCGCAGATATCTTGACAAAACCGTTGGATTGGGCTCAGTATGAAACTCTTCGTCGGAGCCTTGGTTTATGTTTACTGCAGTAATGGATGTGCGTGATTACACAAAAGTAGTTGTTTGGGTTTATAGTATCACGCTTTTTGAATGATCTCTGGAAGTGGATGCTTGATGGGTTTTTGTGCTTCCTAATATCTACTCTGGCAAGCCTATTTGGATTAAGTTTGTATCAGGCCCATGTATTCAGCATGCTATATATCCTAATTTGTAGGCCCATAATAGTTGGCTTCATGCTAAAGCTAGTTTATGGTGTGATATGTCAGTAATTAGTCTGCCCAGTGCACAGGCTTCATCAGACGCTTCGTGAAGCCAAAACGTGCTACAGTATTCTCCGCAATCACATACTGTGATCACTCCTGAGAGTCGAATAGACACATTCCCCATTTTATTTATCAAGTCAAGCAATCCTCTTAAACTCTACTACAAATGGTGCGTACACGAAGTGGTCGGGGTGGCCTGTCTTCAAGGCGCACTACTGGTGTATCACATCTTCGAATGAATCGTGTATCCGCGCCCCAATTTGTCACTATTGATGAGGAACACATGGAAATCAACACTGGTGATTCAAATGCCTCGGTTTTTCACATTGATATTCCAGACATTAATGTAGTCATTTTCAGGTGAAGAGTTGGAAAATATAGTATTTGGGGAATCTATCGAAAAACTTCCTATTGTGAACCCTGATATTAGAGGATCTGATGGTGGTCCGAGCACTGAACAAACAGAGCAGGATGACGAAAGGGATGATACTCTTCTTTCTACTGTTTTAAGAAACATTCGAACTCGCTCTAGGGGCTACAAACGTCTGATTTATCGGCCAGTGAGTCATCTGTCCCATCTCTGGATGTAGTTGATGCCTTGGATGAGAATTTCTTTACTATTGAGGCCATGTAGTATATGAATGATATATATGTTTACCGTGATTTCATTCCTGAGGTACGATTTGATGATTCTGAATATAAGGAACTTAGATTTGAGATCTATTCAAAGGATAAGAAGCTAAAATTTAGGCGAGATCTCTTAGGGAATTTTGTCCCTCTTTGGTTCATGAGTTCTACTCCAACCTATCTTCCAAGATTGATGATCCCTCTTCTCCTTAGTTTCATAAAATATTCATTCGGGGAAAACTGCTTGATTTATCACCAGATATAATCTTGAAGTACCTTCGTGTGTGTGTTAATTCTCATGCTTATAGTCCTGGTCATTATCTTCAAGTCCCTCAGTCTATTGTTGTTCGCTTCATATCTGGGGAAAAATGGTCGAAGTTTGGACGTCCCGGATTTAGCCCTACTCTTTCTATGGTAAAGTTTCATTATCTTTACCTTCTTTGTGCCTTTAATATATTTCCAACAAAGAATGCTTCTGCGGTGAGTTCCTTAAAGGGTACGTTAATTTACTGTATTGATAATTATGCTTCGCTTGTGGATTTTGGTCGGGTGGTTCTGGAGAGGATACTAAAATTCACTGGAGACAAGATTTCCGAGTCGGGACATCTTCCATACCCTACCTTAATCACAGGCTTGTTAGGATCATTAGGTATAAAGCCTCGAAATGGGGAGGCCATACATGAGGTGAAATCCTATGGGCCACCCTCCAGTCTGTCTTTCGCACACAACGACTTTAAGGATGGTCCGACTTTGTCGGGAGATGCTTTCGCTGCTCACCTTCGCCAGGAATTAAGGTAAGTTCTTGGGAGAATTCAGCAATCGATTCCAGGTGTTGGGAGTCAAGCTATGGAGGATGATGGTGAGGACTTGGACGATGGAGCGTCCGACAGCTCTTTTGATTGATGTCTCCCAAAGGGGGAGATATATCATATTTCAGGAGGAAAGAACGCATGATCTGCAGTAAGTTAATTTTGAAGATATTGGTATATGGTGTTTATGTATGGGCTAATTATGAACTTGGACTGCTCTGGTATTTTGCGTTATGTATTTTGGTTTGATGTTTTTGTGATGTGAACTTGAATTGTCTTGGTTGTTTTTGTGATGTATGTGCGTTCTGTGAGGTGGTTTGGAATTGTGTTGCTTGTCATTGTAAAAGCTCATGTAAAATTTTTGTTCATGGTCGGAAGACATCAACCAAAAAGGGAGAGATTGTTACTGGTCGTTAGTTTGTTCGGATTTTGGTTGATATCTGCAGACTGTCTCGATGACAGATGGACTTTAATTGAAGACTGGGCCTTCGTTATTTCAGCCCAATTGTTAAGAAGGTCCATTTAGTTTGTGTCTCAAAAACCGATTGAATATGGTGAGTGTGGTCCAGGTGATAAGGTGCCTTGCAAGTAATGAAGAAGTAATCTATTCAGTTTTCAACAGATTGGTTTGTGAAATTTTTTTTGTAGAGTTTGTTGGATTATGAAAGGGTGGGGAAGGATGATATACGTGAGATAATCAAGAAAAACGAAAACAGAAAGATAGTCTGGGTAGCATTTTTAAGGAGGGGTTATGAAATGGAAAAAATTGACGCATGTAGATTGAATGGTGTCCATGTATCTTGAAGTTTCGATGTTTTTCATAAGAGATTACGTCTGGGTTGGAACCCCCAGAAGTAGGTTGGTGCAGCCAACCTATTTCAACATCTTGGTTGAATTATTTCTATTACTGTATGCATTCGTAGTCTACCCCAAAAGCAAACAATTAATCTGTGCTTTGGTTATTTACTGGTTCATTGTTCTTCCAAGTGTTTGGTGTTGTTGTGTGTGCGAGTTGAGCGTTTGGCGACATACAGTATTAAATAGGATAATTTGATACTTAAGTGATATCACTACAAAAAAAAATAATATATTTGTAACGGAATTTTGTTTCTAAAGTTCACGTAGTTAACGTAATTCTATCTCTAATTCCGTCTCTAATATCATTAGTAACGGAAAAAGTGAATTTAGAAATGAAAAAATCTCGTTACAAAATTGATAATTTCTTATAGTGTGTGATGGGAAAGATGAGTATATATTTATTTTTTTTCATTTGGGTGATGTGATGTGATAAAGTATGGTTAATTATTTTCTATTTCGAAAATATTGTATGGTATTTGGGAGAGATCAAAAAGAAAAATATTACAAGATATTTGAGACGAAAAAAATAATTTTTTAAGGGTAAACTTTTATTTTAGTTTGTACTTGACTTCTTTATCATTTTAATGCATGAACTTGTGTATATTTTGTTCTTCAACTCCAAAAATTTGACAGAAACGATCCTCCATCGACACCACGTGGGCGACAAGTAAACTTTGAATTTTTTGAATTTTTTTTTTTACTTATTTACCCTCATCCTTGTTGCCAAATCTTTCTCTTTTTCTTACGTTATTAACTGACTACCCGAATGTATTTTCACTTAGGGTTCTTGATCGGTTGATTTTACAAGTCATTTTCATCCCCAAATTCAGCTTTAATTGTGATTTTTTTTTTCTTTTTAATCTAAACATAATATGATATGAAATTTTACAAAAAAAATTATAATGTATTTTCATGAAAAAGAATGATAATTAAATAATAAAAAACTAAAAACAAAATGCAAAGTAAATAAGCCCACAAAATATATGACCAACTAACACCATATATATATATATATATATATATTTAATCAAGTTGGTCGCATTCTAAGTATAATACAAAGGCATCTATTAAGCAGGAAATGGAAGAATCTTGGCAGGTGAGGCTTATATCATATAATAGTCATTTCCAAGATATTAAAATGTAACATATAATTTTGGAAGTATTGATACATACCTAACACAATATATATAAACAAACGAAAAGGTCATTTCCTAGACACTATTTAACTACCTTGGAAAAAGAATTTTGGAAGTACCTATACATACCTACCACAATAAGAAAGTCTTTATATCTCTTGAAAAAAGTATATATATATATATATACTTTTTATAAATGATTATATTAAATAAAAAAATTCAAACTTTTAAAAATTAATCCAAAGCTAAAAAAAAAAAAAAAAAAAGAATAAAAATAAACTAATGACTAATGACGTATTCATAATTGATGTTCAACCTTGAATAAAAATTTATAGCATTACTTTTAAGCTTGTGCTACACTTCATTTCATATTGATATTTATAGCATTGACTTATAACGAATTTTTTAATAATTTTGATCTATTAATTGCATAGTTATTTTAATTTTATATATTTTGGTCGCACATATAATCTTATATTATTTATTTTGAGTTAATATGATTTAATTGATGTGTTTATTAACATTTATAAAACTATAAATATAACGAAAAAAAAAATAATAATATCATTTAAATTTACGTCCTATGTGTGGAAAATTATAGGAACCTTGGAATTAAAGCAGGTTTACATTATGAAGGTGTCTTCGGGAAAATTAGAAAATATTTCTAATATTGAGATAAAACATTTATTTCTTAGGGTGACAGACTTTAACTTATCAAGAATACATTATTATTATTATTATTATTATTATTATTATTATTATTATTATTATTATTATTATTATTATTATTATTTATTTTATTTAATTAATTTATTTATTTTTTATTTGTGTCGCCTAGTGGTGTAGGGGTTGGATTTGTGACCATGAGGTCATGGGTTCAAACCCCCGACACCTCAAGTCACCTGCCACACACTAACCAAAAAATGATCTTTTTTTGTTGGTGTGGAGTAGATTGCCGGGCCTAGATTGCGATACATATCTTGACTATTATAAAATTTTACAATATCTTGACTATTAAAACCAATAACTCAATAATAATAACTACAAATTCTAAAAGCGAAGAATATAAGATTAATTTTTTAAAAAATCAGATTAGAATTTATAAGAATTATAATTGAATTTGAGATTAATTTTAGAAAAATTCTAATTATAGTTTATTAGAATTAGAATTAGAATTAGAATTAGATTGAATAACCGTAGAGAAAAATATAAGATAAAATTTAAATTAACTTTTATATATCTAATAATAATAGGCTTTAAAAATATTTACGAATTTTGAAGGCAGAGGAAGATAGAATTAATTTTAGAAAATTTAGTTAAAATTAAAATTAAATTGAGTAATTGTTGAGAAAAATAAAGAATAAAGAATAAAATCTAAATTAAATTGTAATATATCTACTGATAATAAGATAATGTTAAAAAGAATGAGCATCTTAAAGCAGAGGCCGTGAGCAATTACTCAGGTTGCTCATGCTAAGAGTCGGCTTCTTTATAAATTATAACAGTCTTGAGTTGGTATCCATCATATGTAAATTGTTTACGAATTTGCTTAATTAACGTGTCTTGTAATTAATTAACACTTAAAAGCTAAACTCAATTATAAGTCCATGTTAATTAAATTAACCAAATGATTAATGACATGTCCAAATTAAATGATAATTTTTTTTCCAATTAATTACGCTGGGGCTGATAAATTTTACTCAACCGATTAATCGATTTTGAAAAATAAAAAAATAAAAAAATAGTTTACACATTATTTCCCAAGTATCACTTAACCAATTAATCAACCACTAGGAAAATTGCTGCAAAGGTGGAAATGACAAATCCTCAACATTAAAAATGACCATGCCATGTGTTTGAAAACTTGTGTTCAAAATGAAACATGGCAATAACACTTTTTTTGCGTTTTTTCGTGGATTTTACAGCATATTTTTTTATATATATTTTTTTAAAAAAATATCACATCAAACAATAATTTTTTTTTTTTATATTACGCTACAAATTTATTCCACATTTAAAACATTACATCAATCTCTATTTATATCGTACCAAACAACTATTCAAATTCAATTTTTTATTTTTCAAAAATTCAAACCCAAAAACTAAAATTCATAAACAAATACACCCTTACGTTTGGATATTTTAATTCAAGAGATTTGTAGCTAGTTTAACCGGAAATGTGAAAAGATTACTTATCATATCTCGGAAAAATTATAAAACTGGAAATGTCCGTTTGGCAATTAGCTTATGACTTTTAGCTTTTAGCTGATTCAATTGACGGGTTTGACTAGTTGATTCAATTAGCTGTTTATATTAAAGTGTTTGGTAAATCAACGGTTTGCATATTATAAACACTAGCTGTTTATACGTAAAATAACAATTAAAAACATTTGCATATTATTTTTTAAAATATTAAATTTTATTTATTTTAGTTTAAAATTTTTGAAAATTATAAAAATATTATAAAATATTTGTTTTATTTTTTAGATTTGAGAAAAAAAAATTTAATTTAAAAATAATTTTTTTATTATATAAAATATAAAATAATAAATCTTTCATATATATTTTTATTATGTTAATTATTGTTTAACAATTTTTAATGTAAATATATAATAAAAATATATATAAATTAATTAATAATATTTATCTTTTCTATTTAATTTTATTTTAATACATTTACATATTTTACAAATAAAATAGTTTATATGCAATAATTAATTATAGTAATTATTTAAATTTACAAAAAGAAAATTATAATTTAAGAAGTAAATATATTTAAAATAATTAATAAATATTCTAATAAAAATATATTTATATGTATGAAATAAATTATTTATTTTTAAAGGTGAATAAAGAATAAACAAAATTAAAGTGAAAAAGTTGGTAGATTAACTTTTCAGAAATTAGTTTTTTTTTTTTAATTTTTGTTCCAAAAAATTCTTTCAAAAAGTTAATTTACCAAAACAACGTAAATTAACTTTTTGACTGAACAAACAACTGAAGCTAAAAATTCTTAAAAAGCTCTTTCTCAAGCACCCCTTTAATATTTAACTAATAAATTTAAATAAAAAATAATGACAGAATATATATAAATTTAAATAATTTTAGAATAATAAATTGTATATAAATATATAAAAATTAATATTTTTAACAATAAAAAAAATCATAAAAAATTGGGCTTGGAGTCAATTGGCCCCGGAGCCCCATCGTATTTCCGTCTCCGCACTTCAAAGGAGTTTATGAGTACCGTGAAGCAAATAGAATTCGGAACCTCTTGACGACTTCATACTTATACTCTCCCCCAAAACACGAAGTTAACCAAAAAAAAAAAAAAAAAGGAATAGAATCATTCTCAATGTAACTCAAAACCTTCTAAAAACAAAAAATATGCCAAAAGAATTTTGGACTCAGCCGAAGCTCTACAACAAGTTTGAATAGATGTGTTTTTTCTGTGTCGCACATAACTTGGTGACCAGGTACTTAACCATGGAACTCATAAAGAAAACCATCCAATAATATATATATATATATATATATATTTAACTTCTCTAATCTCTTTAAGATGATAACATTCGGAAAAATCAAACCTGGAGATATTCCTCCACACTCAGCATTGCACATTCTTACAGTCCATAGCTTTTGGTCAGATTCCCCAAGTTCCGGGTTTCACAAAGCAGGAGCTAGATTGTTGGCGTCCTGCTGCACTCTCCCGCTTATCTCCAAGCACAATCCGCTGCTCGGCCCTTTGTTAACCGGCTTGTCCTTTGCCGCTCTCCTAGGACCAGGATCGATGAATATTGGTTGGACTTTAAGATTTGGGTTCGGCTTGAAGCGCATTTCGTCTTTCACCTCAGGGGGCCTCAGTAATATTCGGTTCTGCAGTTCTTCAGCCATTTCATCTTCCTTCAAAAGAACCTGCAATTAACAAGAACACTTCACTATGTATCTCATAATACTCCCAATTACTACATTAAAATTTTGTTAGCTTACCCCCTGAACAAAAATAATAAAAAAGCAAAATTAAATTAGTTTAAAAATTGCATGAGACTCTTTGTGTTTTCTTAACATTGCACAAAATTTCCTTTTAGGGGATTCTATGCAATATTTTTAAAAAATACAAAGACTCACAATTTTTAGAAGATTTTTGCAATATTTTCCAAAACACGAGAGAATCTTGTGCAATTTCTAAACAACGGAAAAGTATAGTGCCGACTTTTCAAACCACAGGTGGATAGTAAACAAAATTGCCAAAAAAAATTCCTATAGGATGGTAAATTACACTGTTTTAATGTACATGAGTATTTTTCCGCATAAAGATTTCAGAAAATTATGTATCCCAAAGGGAACTGAATCGCAATTTATCCTAAGAACCGCAATAGACATCAGCTTCGGCAAACATTTGAGGCCGACAAAAGAAGAATGCATACATCTATATGTTGACATATAGATGCATATACACATAATCTTCAAGCTAGTTCACATGTTAAAGCTCAAGAGCCAAAGAAATTCAGTGTCGAGACAGCATAATAGAACGAAACTATAACACTGCGCACTATGTAAAGAAGTTATAACCTTGCGGCCGACCAGATCGAATGTCATAACCACTTTACTTTTTTTGGCCTTCTCGGCTTCTTCTATCTCTTCCCTTTTCTTTCTGAGAAGTTCCTTTTCCTGCAATCGAAAGCAGTTCAAAATGTCAATGCTGCATATTTTTATCAATCTGATTATTTGAAGATATAAATCCGGTGAGATTGTGGACCTCTTTCGACAGCCAGCTATTTCCCTCCATTTCATAGTAATCACTTTGGTCATCAATAACTGTCGTACGAGCTGCAGAGTCACGATCATATTCAACAAGCCTCTTTGCAAATGCTTCAGCAGCAGCCTCAGCATCGGATACTACCGTAAAGCCTTCATCTAGACCAGCATATGCGCTCCCTTCCTTCAGCACAAGTACACCACAAAAATTGCACGGGCCTTCACCCTCCTGCTCGCACACGATCTTCCCACAGGATAAACAATTGCTCACCAACCTGTGCCGCCGGGCTTGGCATGAGCACGGCTTTCCCTTTTGAAATACAATTGTTCCTTTTGCAGCCTCAGCCAGAGAAACAACTTTTCCGGACTTTTTCTTCTTGGAATTGGATTGATTTGCAGTGCCTGCTCGCTGTGATCCTGAGGGTTCAGTTTTAATTCGACTTTCGTGACTTGATGGAGGTATGGCCTCTTTTGGTGCTCTTTGAGGCTTCTTAGCTGTGATACCTTGACCTTCGTCTGAGTGTGGTTTAACATAAGCATGCATACTTGAAGTTGACGTACTGCTGTAGTTGCCGGCAGTTGAGTGACCTCTCCGTTGTAGATACTCTTCAGTGACGCTTTTTCCAACTTCCTCACCAATGATATTCTGCAGAAAAATATAAAGGGAAGAGAATGAAGGATCTTCAAAAGGGTCATTATATTGACGTACATATTAAATAAATATTTCCCTATAATAATTAAAAAGGAATGGAGATACGATCATTATAAGCAAGAAATAAACTGTACAATGCATGTCATTTACTTAAATTGGTTAATGAATCATGATGACACGATAATGTTGTTTACAATCAAAGACTCACAGTGCTGAAAAACAAATAGATTGTTCTGATGAAAGTTTATAGCTGAAGGTGTATTAGATGCAGCAGTCAAGGCGGCTATAATAGTGCAGAGGTAATTTTTTAAGAAAAGATGTATATGAACTTCATAAGCATTTCTCGAGTAAAAGTGTTTGGCCTCACTTTATCTAAAGAGTTCATTGAAAAAGCCGACATACTCAATAACAGTGGAATCTCAGAAGTTTCATGCTTGATTGGAAACATATTTTTTGGTGTGCATACACTAATCAAGACAAACCATGAATCTGATCTGCAACAATAATACTGTGGCGCTACTTAAAAATAAAGAATTTTGAAGATTAACTAAATTATCTTCACGCACTTGACGCTAATGCATATCATTTTAGTTCTGTTAGATCTACCAGATGAAAGATTTGAAAAGAAGTCGATCATACCAACTTAGATAAACACTGATTCTGATTAAATAAAAGATAACTAATTTGCCAAGTGTTTTTCACTATCTTGCATGACATGTTCTTGTCCTTCTAAAATCTTTTGTCGGACTTCCAACCAACTTCATCTTCAAAAATACCAATATTGTAACTGGAGGTAGTCCTTAACGTATATGTTTATACGCTGATTAAAATACAACAATAAGAACTCTTATAATCAGAAACATCATAAATTGCGTATGCTCGACAAATTATTGGCCTACTATATAGCATTGGATGCCAATAGTATATCTCCTCATGTTGATTCAGTAATTAAGGCCAATAATTATCTTCTACCTTTTATAGACCAAGAATTACATGGAACACAGTAAATACATTCTAAACTACTAGGTAACTTATGGTATATTACCAATAGTATATGATAGTTTTGTAGTAGAGTTAAGACTAAGAGGCTCGATTACCAGGTCCTCTCAGTAGGTCTGCATATCAGCCTTCTGCAATTTACTAATTGCACTTTCGACATCCAATGTATGATACATACATATATACATCTATATAAATATATATATATATACTGATCATAGAGCAGTATGCTTAGATATTGCAATATAACTGTCTCATAAGAACTTTACCAATAGCTTCGAGCCCTAACTAAAAATTGTGATGGATTTAGAAGCTCCCCGTGATAAAATTATTAGGTTCGTCAAG
This sequence comes from Andrographis paniculata, assembly GCF_009805555.1. NCBI lineage: Eukaryota > Viridiplantae > Streptophyta > Magnoliopsida > Lamiales > Acanthaceae > Andrographis > Andrographis paniculata. The sequence continues at coordinate 1,631,032 of NW_026137588.1, forward strand.
CATGATTGGATTCCACACAACATACGAGAATTCCTGACAGTCTATCAAGCAGAAATGGATATGCAACAGTAGCCAAAAAGCACACAAAATAAGAAGGAAAAAGCCAAGCATCCACAATACTGAATTTGGTATCCGCTAATACATATGCTGAAAATAGCAATAAGAGAAGGAACACATAATCAAGCAAAGAAACCCATATACAAGTAAGAGCGAGGTGTAAGGAAGCAATTGCATACATCGAGATACTCTTTGGCGTCCAGAGGAGGGGCCATCTCACAGTACGAAACGAGGCCTGATATAATTTCGGCATCCAACTCTATGCCCGTCTCCATCTTCTTTCCCAATTCCACTAACGCTTTCTCCAACCATTGCCCCGATGATTCAACTCCCATTGCTTTCTCTCTCGAAACGCTCAAAGATTCGAGAATGCGTGAACAATAGTGTTTGTGTTCGTCTGAAGAGAAAGTAGGGATGGCTATGGCTTTTGGGGATGATTTTCGATCCATTCGGGTAAGGGTTATGAATCGGGTCAAGTTTTAGGTCCGAAAAAAAAAACATTTAAAAGATAGGATATTATTAATTTTATTTTAATTTAAAATTAATGTTTCACTGCCATTCAATTTTTTTTTTTTTTTTATTATTATACAAATTTATTTCTGTTTTTTTTTAAATAAAAAAATACTATTTTTTCTACTTTATTTTTACAAAAAAAATAAAAATAAAAAATTCTACTTTTACTTCTTTTTTTTTTAAATCTGATCAAATGACCATACTCCATCCGTTCCAATTAATATTTTTATGGGACAAAGGGAGTAATTTTTTTAAAATAATATTTTAATTTGTTAATTTATAAATAAATACTCACTCCGTTCCATAATAAAGTATCAATTTACTTTTTTACGTTAAAAATATCTTTATATTTGTATAATTTTTTATACAAATGTCATTATATTAGTATTATAAGACACTAATAGAAATATTTTTGCAATTTTTACTTAATTTGTAATACGTTTTGATATAATAATTAATATCCAAAAATTAACACGCAAAAAATAAATGAATACTTAATTATGGGACGAAAGGAGTATATATTTTCATTAATCACTAAAAAGTGAATAATAATAATAATTTAAATTTGAAATACGAATCAAACATTTTATTTGAATAAATGTATTTTTAATTGCCTACATCATATTGTTTGTTTAAGTAAAAACATACGTAATACAGTAGTATTTTTTATTTTAATTTTTTACTCTCCCTCAGTCCCAATTTTACTATTTTTTATTGTCGAAAAACAATAGTCTCATTTTCATAAATAATCATATCATCATAAAATTATTTTTATTTTTTTATTATTATTACACAATTATCACTACTTTTTACACTAATATACTCACAAGGGCAAAAATATTATTTATCCTTACTTTTTACCAACTACCAATATAATATCAACAATAAGGCTATACTTTTGGGACAGAGAAATATTATTTTTTTTATTTTCTATTTATAAAAATAATTATACTCTAATAACAAAATATTTTTAATTTTACCTCAATTATAAATAAATTATTACACATATAATTAATTTATACATAATAAAAATATTAAAATTTTACACATTTTCACTGATGAATAAAATATAAATAAAAATCAACAAGATTATATATGTTACATAATAATAAAGATAAAACTAACGTTTACCCTCTTTATATTAATGAGTTAAATATAAGTACTATCCTACCAAAAATAATAATAATAATAATAATAATAATAATAATAATAATAAATAATATTACTTGATTCAATTTTTTAATATATTTATTTTTTAAAATTATATTTATTTTAAAAGATTTTAAAAATTGTCAATTTAAAATGAAATGTTAAATATATATATATATTCGTCTCAAAGTTATTTGTTTTTATAGAAATTAAAAATAAAAAAATAGAATTACCTATGTATGCTAATTTTTCTGCTTACTCCTTTGTAATTTACACAGAGAGCGAGCATAAAATTTGCGGACGGAGAAAATAGTATTTGATTCATTAGTAAAAGTATAAGATAATTTTAATATTTTTATTTTTACAAGTATAAGAAAATAAATAATTTTATAAATGTTAGAGATATTTTGGTATTTATGTATAAATAATTTTTAATATAATAGAAAAGAAATACATTTAAGTGAAACGGACAAAAATAATAAAAATAGTACATGCCGGATGAGTTACCTAAGTGACTGCCCCTCGATGAGTTGTCGATCATGCTATTGACATAGTGTAAGGGGCGAAACCGGTCTCTTGACCTGCCTATCGAATGTCCCCTGATTAGTTGGTGGAGTTTCGCAAGCAGTTGAGGAAACTTTTGGAGGCCAAATTCATAACCCCATCAAAAAGTCCTTTGGCACGCTGATACTATTTCAGAAGAAGAAGGACGGGAGTCTAAAGATATGCAATGACTATCAAGAGTTTAACAAGTTGACAGTAAATAATAGATATCCACCCTTTATAGCTAACTTGTTTAATCGTTTACAAAGGTGTTGTCAAAGCTGGCCCTTCAGAAATAGTACTATTAGGTACGGATACGAGAGGGTGATGAGCTGAAGACTGCAATCATCACGAGATATGGATTATATGAATTCAAGGTCATGCCCTTCCGCTTGACGAATGCCCTTGCAGCCTTCGGCATGTTGATACGAGAAGTGTTGTGAGATTTTCTTAACGATATTGTCGTAGTCGACTTGGATGATGTTGTGGTGTATAGCCGGAGCATGACGGATTACATTAAACACTTGCGAAAGGTGTTTGCATCGTTGAGGGCGAGTAAGCTCTATGTGAGGAAAGACAAGTGCGAATTTGATTTCCAGTATTAATATTTTTTTGTGTTTACTGGTATAGTTTACGTTGAAACGTGACTTGGATTTAGCAGTCTATCCGACCCGAAACCAAAGCGAAATGGTTGTTTTAATTGGCAGAGTTCCTTTTGGGCTTATTCTAATTAATAACAAATAAGCTTAGGGTTTAGGGTGTTTTTGGGTACTTATAAATAGATAGCTATGGTTCCTAGTCGTATGACATGATTGTAACACTCTGAATCAGTATAATAAAATATCTCCGGTTCCTGCCCATGGACGTAGGTTGACACACCGTCATCGAACCACGTAAAACTTTTGTGTTCTTTATTTGCTTTCTTTCTCGTTTTCTCATAACAAGTGGTATCAAAGCTATATCTCATTGATTGAAGATGTCCTCATATAAGTTTGATCTGGAGAAGTTTAATGGGTCGAATGACTTCACACTCTGGAAGGTCAAGATGAGGACACTTCTGGTTCAACAAGGATGTGCGGCTGTGTTGGAGGAAGAAGACAAGTTTCCTAAAGACACGAATGAGGAGATGAATAAAGAGATTTTGACAAGGGCTCATTCCGCGATCTTGCTGTCAGTTACTAATGAGGTGTTACGAAAGGTTGTAGTTCAGACGACGGCTTTTGAGCTATGGAATAAATTGTGCGAGAAGTACCAGAATAACTCCCTCACGAATAGGCTATATCAGAAACAATGTCTTTACGCCCTCCGGATGTCCGAAAGTACTCAGGTAAAGGATTATCTTGATATCTTTAACCGTATTATTCTTGACCTTCAAGGTGTTGAGGTTAAAGTAGATTATGAAGATCAAGCTCTAATTTTACTGTGTTCACTACTTAGTTCATATGAGAATTTTGTAGATACTATGCTATATGGTAGAACTACAATTTTCTGTTAATGATGTGAAAGATGTCCTTATGTCCAAAGAATTGAAAAGAAAGGTTTCTTTGGAAGAGGGTTCTGGTTCAGGTCTGTTTGCAGATAGGGGAATACCACAGGAGAGGGGTAAAGGGAATGAGAGGTCGCGTTCAAAATCAAAATCCTCTAGCAAAGTTAAGTGTTATATTTGCAAGGAGAAGAGACACATTAAAAAGGATTGTCCACAGAAGAAGGGAAATACAAAAGTTGATTCTAGTAACAGTAGCAACAGTGCTGTTGTGGTACAAGACAATTCTGATGAAGGGGACTTTGGTGAAGTTTCGACAGCGTGTAGTGCTAGTATTGCTGATTCCTGGATTAGGGATACCGGTGCTTCTCACCATATGACGTTCTCTCGTGATCTACTCACTTCTTTTAAGTAGTGAAATAGAACGGTGAAGTTAGGTGATGATGGGGTTCTAGCCATAAAAGGGGAGTGGGATAGTGCAGATAAAATTACATGATGGTATTGTCAGGAAATATGAATGTTGGTATGTTCCTGAACTCAGAAAGAATTTGATTTCTCTTGGCACCTTAGCTAAGAATGGTTTAAAATATCATGGTGAAGGTGAGTGGGTGAAAGTCCTGAAAGGTGCTCTGGTGATGATGAAGGAAAAACTGCAGCATGAAATTTATTTTCTACAAGGCAGTTCAGTGATGGGAACGGCGGCGGTATCCCAGTCCTTGGATAAACATGATGACAGAACAAATTTGTAGCACTGTCGATTAGGTCACATGTGTGAGCAAGGTTTGTCTGTGTTGAGCAAGCAGGGTTTATTTGGTGGGGATGTGACAGGTAAAATTCAATTATGTGTGGCTTATGTAAAAGAGAAGCAACACAGGGTGAGGTTTAGTACCGATCATCACATTTCAAAAAAAATTCTGAAGTATGTTCATTCAGATTTATGAGGTCCCTCTCCGGTAAAATCACAGGGCGATTGTTCTTATTTTGCCATTTTCATAGATGATTCTTTAAGAAAAGTCTGGTTGTACTTTCTGAAGACAAAAGATGAGGTGTTTTGGAAGTTCAAGGAGGGAAAGACCATGGTTGAAAAACGGACGGGTAAACAGGTCAAGACTCTAAGAACTAATAATGGGTTGGAGTTCTGCAACGCTCCATTTGATGACTTCTGCAAGAAAGAAGGTATAGTGAGGCACAGGACTATACGACACACACCACAACAAAATGGTGTTGTAGAGCGAATGAACCAAACTCTCATGGTGCGTGCTAGGTGTATGCGCATATTTGCTGGCTTATCTAAGCAATTCTGAGCTGAAGCAGTTAACACTACTAGCTATATGGTTAATAGATCTTCATCAACTGTAATTGACTTAAAGACTCCTCAAGAGGTATGGTCCGGTAAACCCTCTGATTACTCTAATCTAAGAATATTTGGATACCCTGCATACGCTTATGTGAATGATGGTAAGCTGGAGCCGAGGGCAGTAAAATGCATATTTCTAGGGTATGTAACATGAGTCAAAGGTTATCGACTGTGGTGTGCAGAAGGTAAAAATCTTGGTAAATTTTTTATTAACAGAGATGTAACCTTTGATGAATCTACTATGCTTGATCGAAGTAGAAGTATTGCAGGTACAAAAGATTATGGTGCTGACCAGATGGTGGAGTTTGAGACTCTTGACAGAGTTGTGTTAGAGGAAAAATAGCAGGATAATACTATTGATCAATCCGATCAACCAGATCAGTCAAAACCTCAAGGAAAACCGGTTGAGAAGGAAGCTGATGACGCTGGTATTGGGGTTGAAGATTCCATAGCAACAAGAAAGGGAAAGAGAAATATTCAAAAACTAGCTAGGTTTGCAAGATGTGTCAACACATGTGACATGAATTATGTGGCTTACGCATTGACGGTTGGTGATGATCTTGGCTCTGATGAGGCAAAGACATATAAAGAAGCTGTGGCGAGTAAAGATGCAGCAAATTGGATTATAGCAATGAATGAAGAGATGCAGTCTCTTGAAAAAAACAAGACTTGGGATCTTGTTGCAGTACCAAAAAGGGTGAAGTTAGTGGGATGCAAGTGGGTTTTTAAAAGAAATGAGAGAATTCTTAGTGTTGAACCTGCTAGGTTTAAGGCGAGATTAGTGGCAAAAGGATTCTCACAGAAGGAATGAATTGATTACCATGAAGTCTTTTCTCCTATGGTTAAACACAAAACCATCTGGGTTCTTTTGGCAATGGTGAGTGCTTTTGATATGAAGCTGGAGCAGCTTGATGTAAAAACAACATTTTTTCATGGTAATCTAGAAGAACGGATTTACATGTATCAATCGGAGGGGTTCAACAGTTCTAAAGTAGACCAGGTATGCTTGTTAAAGAAATCTCTATATGGCTTGAAATAGTCTCCGAGGCAGTGGGATAAGAGATTTGATTCTTTCATGGTGTCTAATGGTTATACTCGTAATCAGTTTGATAACTGTGTTTACTCGAAGAAAGTTTCTAGTGATTCATTTGTGTATCTGCTATTGTATGTGGATGATATGTTAATTGCAGCTAAAAATATAGCTGTAATTAATGACTTGAAGGCTCTACTAAAGGGTGAGTTTGAGATGAAGGATTTGGGTGCTGCATAAAAAATACTTGGTAAGAAGATATGGCGTGATAGAGAAGCAGGACGACTATGGCTTTCTCAAGAAAAGTATATTGAGAAAGTTTTGCAGGCACTCTCTTTTGATTAGTCCAAACCGGTAAGTATTCCTTTGGCGGCACACTTTAAAATTGATCGAAGCACTATACCGGCTACAGTTGAAAAAGTTAGCTAATAAAGACGGTTCCATATTCAAGTGTAGTTGGAAGTCTTATGTATGCGATGGTATGTACGAGACCGGATCTCGCTTATGCGATTAGTGTGGTGAGCAGGTTTATGGCTAATCTGGGTAAAGCTTACTGAGGAGCTATAATGTGGATCTTACGATATTTGAATGGAGCGTCTGATATTTGTCTGGTATATGATGATAAAGGCCATGGCGATGCAGACTCTGATTACGGAGGTGACTTAGTGAAACGAAGATCACTGACTTGCTTTATCTTCACTCTGTTTGGATGTGCAATCAGTTGGAAGTCTACTTTACAACCTTGGTTGCACTGTCGACGACTGAGGCGGAATACATGTCAATGACTGAAGGTATTAAGGAGGGTATTTGGTTACATGGTCTGGTACAGAGTTTGGGTCTGAAGGTGGAGAAACCGGTGTTATTCTGTGATAGTCAAAGTGCTTTGAGTTTGGCTAAAAATCCAGTGTATCATGAGAGAACCAAACATATTGATGTAAGGTTGAATTTTATCCGTGATATTCTGCAGGAAGACAGATTTTTTATTCAGAAAATAGCTACAGACAACAATCCAACTGATATGTAGACAAAGACGCTACTGATAGAGAAGTTCGAGCACTGCTTGAACTTGGTGAATATTTGCAAGAGGTAAAGCCCTTTCGGGGCATCTGACAAGAAGGAGACGACTGAGAGATACTGACGAACCTTTTGCAGTTGGAGAAACTCCAAGTCAAGGTGGAGATTATTGAAATGTGACTTGGATTTAGCAGTCTACTCGACCCGAAATCAAAGCGAAAGGACTGTTTCAATTGGCAGAGTTCCTTTTGGGCTTATCCTAATTAATAACAAATAGACTTAGGGTTTAGGGTGTTTTGGGGTGCTTATAAATATATAGCTATGGTTTTTAGTCATATGACATGATTGTAACTCTTTGAATCAATATAATAAAATCTCTCTTGTTCCTGCCCGTGGAAGTAGGTTGACACACCGTTACCGAACCACGTAAAATTTATGTGTTCATTGGTTGTTTTCTTTCTCGTTTTCTCACAATAGTTTAATTCATTGACTATAAATTATTAGAACTTTAAATCAATTGTTTTTGTATTTAAGAATGTAGTTTTAAAAATAAAATTACTTTTTAAAATTTATTTGTTTACCCGAAATTAAATATTATTTTTAATATCAACCAATATAAATCACAACATCATAGTTATATAAGGTTTTTTTTAAAAAAAATCCAATTTTGATGTCTTGTCCATAAATAAACAAATATCTAATATATATATTTAGCGTTGATTTTGTATCACCACATGTCTTTATGTAGATTTTTTCTTTTTAAAAAAAAAAGAATTTCAGATGGTGGTAAACTTTTTAGATGGTGGGTCCCATCACAAGTATAATACATAATTAAATTATATTTGATTTTTTAATTAATTAAATGTCTTTAAATAATATTCCATCCGTCCATTTTCTATTGTTCTAAAGTATATTTGGATAGTTTTTTAGGTAATTGTCTTTTAATGCAAAATGTGAGATAACTAAAAAAATAAATTAAAGATTTTATAGTGGAGTAAGTAGGAAAATGGTGACAAATTTGATCATTATTTGTTTAAATAAGGATAATAAAATTGTGAATGGGTAAATTTTTATTATAAATAATTATGCATAAGTTTGACGGATAAAAAATGTGACATAATTATTTTGATCGGAGAAAGTATTTTATAATTTAATTATATTAAAATGACAGTAACAAATTAATGAAATTTGACTTTTTTTTTATTCAGATATCTTAAATTTTTTATCTACATAATTTTCAACAAAATTATAATTTAAAAAATTTCTTATAAAAATATGAATAAATACCACTAAATTATATATAGACATTAATTTTTGCAATATATATTTAATCGATAAAATCTATTAATTTTTAATATTTAAAATACTAAAAAATTAATCGTATAAAATATTTTAATGTATTCAAATAATTCTCATATTAAAACTTTATATATATATTTAATAACAATAATTAATTTTAATAATTCAATAAAATTTATAACTACCCCGTGCATAGCACGGCTTGACTCTAGTATATATATATTGGTTGTCATAATTTTCAAATGTCATATTTAAATGAAATATTCTTTTTTTTGTGTGTGTGTTTTTCTTTGAATTAATAATAAGATACATATAATCTCTTGTAAAATTATTATATAAATAATTAATAGAAATATTAATTATTTATACTTCTAACTATTAACTATTGGTTCTATACATATACATGGAAATATGATTTATTTGTAATATATGCGTATATAATATATATATAGATGTATGCTATATACTAGTGGTATGATTTATTTGTAATATATGCGTATATAATATATATATAGATGTATGCTATATACTAGTGGTTTGTTTGTTTAGTATTTTTATTTGAATTTTTTTATATAAAATATAAGAAATCGTATCGTTAATATAAAAAATAATATTTTATGTTGAATATTGATTTATATGAGATGATAAAATATATATATTGAAAATTCATGCCAAAAAAAATTGTGGGCAAACAAACTCTATGATATGTAGTTGTATTATATTAGTGTGTGTGATTGTGCATAATTATACTCCCATGTCCTATAAAATTTATCCACTTTGTTCCTTTCGGATTGTCCCATATAATTTGTCTCATTTTATTTTTAGTGAATAATTAATTACTTTAACTGTATTTAATTTTTTAAATATGTAATTATCCTAATCATAATTAAATAAAATACACTTACTCATTTCAAAAAAAAAAAAAAAACACGCTAATTCATTCTCACCTTTCTCTTTCCTAACCCATCCGCCGATCAGAGGTGTCCTCTAATCACCACGATGAGACTGGTCCCTCTTTTAGTAGACTCAGCTACGAATATTCATAAATAAATGAATGCCGGGCTCTTTCTTTCATTGCTAACCCCAAGAAGTGGCAGGAATGCTGAGACTTTCTCTTTCGTCGATCCCCGAGCTTGTGGTCCTCCTTTGAGTGTGGATGAATCTGTCAAGTCAAGGAAAACGTTCCAACGCCTATTCACTCTCTCCCTCTCAAACCATCTTCTTCTTCTTCTTCTCTCAGTTCTTTTGATTCTTTCCGTCATGGAAACCCACCATCGGCTAAAGAAACACCCAATGGCCTTCCCCCGTAGTGCGTTGGCACCGCCGTGTTTACCGGCGCTCTCTTTTTCTCTATCGTTGCTATTTCTCCAAAACCCTAATCGAACCTCCATTCCTCGATGTTCCAACCGCAGGTTTTCTTTCATTGTGGTTCAGCCTTCGGATGGCGATTGGGAGTTGGGGGAGCAACTCGACACAAGAAAAATAAAATACATGGCATAGATGGTCAGGGTTGTTCTCTCCCTTCACTCCGAGTTCACGATGGTGATAATTTATAGTGTTTCTCGGGGGAACAGCTTGCCGCGAGTACAAGTGAGTGTGGATGGATTCCGGATACGGATGAGCCTTTCGATTTAGGTTTGGATTGCAACTTCTCAAGTGAGTTCTACGGGAGGGCACCAACAACATCTCGATGTTCCATTACCTTGTAGGAAAAGGACACCGAGCTTGAAGGCGGTACTCTCTGTGTGAAGGAAAATGATGATATTTAGGTGAATTTACGATTCGTCCCTGATTCTGAAGACGAGCATGATGAAGATGAAATCTCCTTCCCTATTTCAGGTTACCCTGCATTCATGTCGTAATGACGACTTTGGTGATATCTACTCTAACTCTTTATTGTTTGAGTGGATATGTGTTTCTTTTTTCGGTATTAAAGTGTTTGTAAAGTTTTCTGATGGAATCTTTCTATTTTTGGTATGTGCTCGAAAATACAAGCCGTTATTGCTAGATTTGGATAATTGATCAATGTTTTGGGCTTGAAATTCATTCATGTTCTTATATGTATTGTGGTGTGTTGAAAATGTGCTTTGTTATTGGTCAAATTTGTTTATTTGTCACTATTTTGTGCTGGAAATTCAATCATGGTTGTGATGATTTCTATGTGAACAGTTTTAGCATGATTTTTCTTCCAATTTGTGGCATATACTCATAGTAAATATGTTTCAAAAATTCATCTCAAGTTGTTAAGTCTTTCAAGTCCCTTCTCTTGTCATTTTCCAATAAGATATTGCATGCATTCATGAACTAATCTCATAGGACCAATAAGCTGATTTGGGAGGTTTTCAATTTTAAATAAACTGTCTTTTCTCAAATATGGAAGCTTGTAAGTATTGTCTCCCTTAAGTTTATTACTTCAATCATACAACATTGTAAACTTAAGAATACCTTGTTGAGATTTTGTTGTGTCAATTCATTATAGCTTGTTAGGACTGCATCTACAAGCTCATTAACATTCTTGCATCATTTCTCCATTTCTAAACTCTGAATTGCTTAAAACCATCCTAAATCCTTTACATCCATATATGGAGAATTAGTTGGTTGTTGAGTAAGGATAATATTGAAACCATCATATGTTGCTGCATGTAAAAAAAACTTGATCATCCCCCTTTAAATGTGGTTTTGCATTGTCTTACAGGATGAATATAGTTTTTGAAAAATTGACTGGCCACTTTTCTTTGATTGTTAGGATAACCTACCTTAACATTAACCATATTTTTTGTCATTTTAGAAGATGTACATATAGATCAACTGAAATGCAACATTAATTACGAGAAAACATTGGGTCTATACTCTAAATGAGAGAGTGGAAGACATCCACGAACAGTTTTCTTACATTTAATGTATTTTTAGATGTAAATTATAACTAAGCTAATTAATCAAATAACTTTTTATAACATCATTTCTTACAAATTGTATTAGTTTTATTTCTAATGTACCGACCACTCGATTTTTGTTTGACCTCATTGATGAGACCTTCTCAGTGAATGGAAAAATTCTAATTTTTCTATCAAATAGTAATGTCCCATCATTTTCCCATATAGGTCAGGATACTGCGCACATAAACATAATTTTTTAAATGAATTTTTGTTTTTGCATGTATTATGTGGATCCTTTTCCAACAGGATCAAGTAAAATCGATGGCTAGCTTTGGACTAATAGAATCATTTCTCATCAATATGAACTGTATTTGCATACTATGAAATTGTGCATTTTCAATGCACCGAAAAAACATCAAGTGCTTGAAAGGAAAACTTTAACCTTGCATGCTTATTTGCCTCGGTGAGTTCAGGTTTAATAGCACTTGTATGGGCTCTGATTTGTTTTGCTTGAACCCATTATGTACTGTTATTTTTTAGCATTGTATCCCCTTTTCTAGGTTCCTAATCAAAGACTGTTGCAGTACTGATTACCTTTCAATTGCTTCCAAATCAGGTTGATCTTATATTTTCTTACAATATTCATTTTCTTGTGTACACTGACATACTCACCTTTGAACTGTTTCTTTTATGCAGTTTTTTAATGTCTTGTAATAGTCTTCCTAGAGCAATTAATTTCCGTTGCAGCTTTGACAAATGCTCATTTCCTTGGATCTCCGGCGTCATCATATTTTTCCAATAGGAATTCTAATAGCCTATTATGCTATATTTTTGTAAGGTGTGTTTTAACCTTTTTTTTGTGTGTATGTGTGTGTAGAGGTTTGGGTAGACCTTGATTTTAAATGATCTGCTTTGTAGAGGAAAGTCTGGTTGTTTATTTATGGGAGTGAAAAACTAATGATTTTGTGAATTTAGTTAGAGGAAAAGTATGTTGTAAGTGTCTGAATGTTTTTAGAGAAGTTTGTGTTTGATTTTGGTTTATTATGTCTGATTGCTCGTATATATATATATATATAAAATGGTGATGTGTGAATTTTAGTTGGAGGAAAATTTGGCATGGGCGTAGGGAAATTTTGAGGGGAAAACACTTTTGGGAAAGAAAATTGGTGGAAAAAAGTCAATGTGATTTGATGATGTGATATTTTGTCTTTATTTATTCTTGTAATTACTTTTTTTAATTATGCAATTAAAATATCCATTTATATTTACTAATTATATCCCTTATAAAATTCTGTATCTATAGTAATATAGATAATTTTTATGTGATGGATGGAGTAATACACTACCGAAAAGGCCATTTGGTGCGGAAAAAACCGCACCAAATCCGTATCATTTATGCTTACATAGCGGGGCCGTTGTCACGGTTTGAATTCGCAGCCGAATAACGGTGCCAAATGAATTGATCGAGATTCATGAGGACCTACTGTAGACAGAATAGACATTCCATGAGGGGGAGTTGAGAAAAATGATATTGGATATCTAAATGTTATCCGAGAACATTATTCCAATGAGGTAAGACCATCAACACATCACCCTGCCCATTAACTGTGCCATTTTCACCTAAACAAAAACCAAAGACAAATTCCCAGACCTAGTTAGCTACAACAGTGGTCATTCATTCATTCACATTGATTATTCAAAACTGACTTGAATACCTAAAATTGTTACCCCATTCTTTGATAATAACAGACAAATAGAGGAAACAATCCTGTTGAACACTTCTGATGGGTCAAGTGATGCATTCTAAAAATTACCAAAACTTGAAATACGATCCTACATTCGTATTGTTCTTTTAATAAATCGAAAAGGAATTTCTCACTTACACTTCTTAAAATATAAATAACATCCTCAAGTGCAGACAAAACACTATAACATGATTCAATGTCAAGTCCAAAACTAGAGTTTGATGCCCTCTGCAATGAAAGAGAGATACTGAAAAATAAATCAAGAATCTGCACGTACAAGGTAATGTCAACACGAAGATCTATATTAATAAGCATAAAACAATATATAAAGTATATGATAAATTTTGCTCATATTAAAACAGACAATGGAAAAAGAACATCAAATTAAGGAGATTAAGGAATAATATTAATTACAGATTTGTGGAGAAGTTTTTCTAACTTCATGGTTTGTATCTGCACAATGCGGAAGATATACCATGACCATTTCCCCTAAAAATAATGCATCGCGACTTGGAGATACAAATGCAGCTGAAGTAGGGACAAAATAATCATAAAATGAAATATTTGAATTTTTTAAAGCAATGCAAGATGGGAAGGCCCAATGGAAAGGGGAAGGAACACTAACTAACATGGTAAATTGGAAAACTTGCTTGTACGGTCGAGTTGTTTATTGTGAGTGTACCTTTCCTCATCCAAGTGAACAGAATCCACTAATACACATTGTATGAAATTTCTGAATCAAATCATAAGCAGAAAGACAACCTATGTTTCTCTGATACTCGATAGAGAAAGAAATATTGGATCTATCTGTCTCAGGATATGCAATAGTTGTTCTGCTCGACTTCTTCCATCTTCTCTACTGAATAAAAATATATAATGTCACATGACACTATTATAAGCTTAACCTGTACATAATAACTAGAATCTCCAAAATTTTATCATCCATCTAATCACTTCTTTTTCTTTTTCATTTTCTTTATTTTCGAATTAGTAACAGTTTTATCACAATGCTGCTACAATACCACATTGCTTATCTACTTTCAAACATGCAACACCAACAGCTTACATAGATAAATACATGGCAATGAATTTCAGCTAATTTTAAAACTTAATTAAGGGCAATTAGGAAGACTTCAACAAATTACATATGAGAAATTTTGGGATCAATGATGGGCTATCCAATATAATAAAATGAACGAGAACACTTGAATTGGCAATTGAGATCTGTTGCAATCAAATATGGGCAAATGAAATTTTAATATAAAAAAAGTTTATCAGGAACACTTCAGCAGATTACATATGAGAATTTGTAGAATCGTTTTATCAAATCAAAGCCACAATGTAGTAAGTCATAGATAGGACCATCTTTTTTCTTAAGGTTGCATTTTCTGAAATATAAATTTCTAAAACACCAACATAACTTGGTTCACTCAAAATTGGTATATAAGATACAATATCAAATGTACAAAAATGAGTTAAAAAGTGGGTTAAAGAAATAAACACTTAACTTAAGCGTTGGCTTACAACAATGTTATTGAGATGAATTCTCCAACCATCTTTCAATATTCCTACAAAAATTAAATAGCATAAGATCATTTATACTTTGTTGATCAATTAATCAATGATTAAATTTGCAAGCAATTGTCTCGTAAATTTGAAATAAAAAATACCTTTATTGCTTCCTAATCTGAATGTTGATCTTCGGATAATGCTTCCTAATCTGTGTCAACTAATCTCAACCTTTCATTTCTATCAATTCACTCAAGCAAATCACAAATATTTTCTAATTGAAAAATTATTTAATCACATGTCACTTTTACAACACATTGAGGCATAGTACGTACCACAACTTTCCAAAAAGACCGTTCATTTGTTGCACTTGGATAATCCATATAAAAAATTTGTTTTGCTTGTTGTGCAAGAATATAATGCTATTTTGTACGCAATAAAAATCTGAAATTAACATCCACAAGATGATAAGCACGATGTTTCCGCACGCCACATGTTGGATCCGCCCAACGACACCTAAACAATACAATCTTCATATTCGGGTGAAGATCGTCAGATAACTCCATAATACATTCAATGATTCCAAAATATTCAAGACTCTCTCCTAACTCATATTTACTGATGACACACCAAATTCTTTTGAATTACATCCAACTCCATGTTTATACGTGTTGAATGTCCTTTTTTTGTAGAATAACATTGATCAAAGTGTATGTTTGTCTGTTCTTGTTTCGTTTCGCATTTCTTACTTAGTACATGTAGTGGTCTGGCTTGTACGGACCCCTCCACCCACAAGCTTTATCTCGCTTTCACTCAAATTGCTTCTAGGTTTAGAGATGCACTTCTCAAATCACTTCCATCGCACAATATATTGGCACATCAAAGTTTTAAATAAAATATATGTTTAGTTTTTATATTTTTAAAAGGAAGAATTTTGATGAATAGGGCCAAAACAAAATTGAAAACACAAGTAAACCGAGCCTGGAAAAACATCCAATCTAAGCTACAACACATTTGACAATAAACAATAGGGTAGAGAGACAATACCATTTTGAGAAGTTTAGATTTTGGATAATTTGCAAGGATTAATAATAATATGGATCAAATTGAAAATAGTTTAGCAACAACATATCACTTGTGAATAGCAAATATTGTCATTACTCTTACCTTCTTATTTTTTCGATTGGCAGTTTTGGTGGTTTCGCAAGCAAGCTATCGCTTTTTGTAAAACTCAACTTTGTACTCCTCAACTTCTGCTACAATTTGTTCCAACAACTCTTTTTCTCTCTTCTCCTTATCCTCAAGTCTAATTGCATTTTTCTGCAATCGATTGCCATATGAGCATCAAATTATTAAAGGGTACCAAAAAGACATTTTATATTGTAGATATATATACAAAACAAGCACTTGCATAACAAATAAACACCCTAAAGAAATTGTTTGGAAATAAAACAAAGGCATTTGCATTATGGCCCGGAAACATAATTTCATTGTCAAAATTCCTAAGAAAATACCGAATAAGACTGCCAGTGTCTGAATTGTAACTACCCAGAAAAATCACTCGAGAAAGAAATCACTAGTAAAATTGATTAATTATTCGCACAATATACAAAAAAAACACCCACGGTAAGATTTATGAAATATACCAAATCGAAGAACAAAATAGCTAGCATAAGTAATAGATTTAGGAAATACTTACATGCTTACTAAATAAATCGAAGGAGTATGATTAGGGCGAAATTGTACTCTTTCTCACTCCAAAACCTCCTCCTCTTCAGCTCACCGACAACACAGTGAATCTTGCTCATCCATGGATCGCACAAATCTTGCTCGTTCACGGGGCCGTGGAAATTATTTGACAGAGGGTTAGCGGAAGGCAGGCGATGTATTGGCCTGCGTGTTTCACCGGCGGCGGCACAACAGGAGAAGACGAGGAAGAAGAAGAATGAAAAACATGAGGGAGGAGAAGAAGAATGCAAAGAAAGCAACGTGTGATGACTGTTATATCTTAATTTTAATTTTAGGGCAAAACTAAGTAGTACTTTACAATAATAATAAATAATTTAATTATAATAAAAATTATTATGTATTTATAAAAATAAAATTAATATGGAGTACTAATATTAAAAGGTAATAAATAATTATTACTAATATAATAAAATAATAATATTTTATATATTTCAATGATAGATACAGATGGTAAATGGTGGCAAGTACAATTTTTTTAAAAAAAAACAATAGGCGCTACATTTAGCACCTTCAATTTTTTTAAAAGAAAAATTAAATAAGATGTGTAAAACGGTGCCAAAATAAGATGCGTAAAACGGTGTCTTATCATAAAATATTATTTATTTTTTAAATAAAATATAATAAGGCGCGATATTTTGGGCCAATTTTTTTATTATTAGTTTGGCGCGAACTTTGGTAACTATCTATTTCGCGCCACACCGTATCTCATTATTCATGATATTTGCTTTTTTTTTTTTTTTTTCAGTGATAGAAAGAGAATAATAAAAAGATAATGAGAAGAGAGTGAGTGAGAGAGAGAGGATAGAGTGAATTGAGTGTGCAAAAATTTCGGGTTTATTTATTTTATATGTTTGTGTTGATGTATTTTTTATTTGGAGTATGGAAAACTATATTGATAATATAAAAAATATTAATTTTTTGTCAATTTGTGATTGGAGAAAATATATATATTATATTATGTTAGTATAATTATATTTAATATGGAGAATTATTCCAACAACAACAACAACACATCCATCTACATATATGCACATCTCTATGAACGTACACATCTACATACACTTTGTATATAATACTCTCCCTTGGATATTTTTACGCAAAAAGTATTTTGTTAAAATCTTATTAGAGAAAAATTCCAATGAAAAAAGAATAATACATCATTATTACTCTAATTTTTTCCACCTCATTTGGATTTTACTTATAATCTCTAAGCCGACACGTTTCAATTCATTTAATTAATTTGTTGAATGTTGTTGTTGATAGAGTCTTATTAATAAATATACAAAATTATCAAATGGTCGAATTTGTTACACATTAATTTCATCGTTCTTTTGAAAATCATGTGTAAAGAAGAATTTTGGTAAGATATCTCATTTGATATATTCACTTTTTAATTAAACAATGAAACATGCATTATCTTCATATATAATTATTGGGTAATCTTTATATTTCATATATTAATCCACAATTATCTTTTATATGATGGGTCACTGACCTCAATCAAACACATTTTTGACTGGCTTCATAAATAGCCAATATCTCGGCATGATTTCATGATGTGGCAGTTATATTTTGTTTGGTGTATCTCCAAGATATCACAATATCACCATATGTAAATATATAGCCGGTTTGAAATTTAGCTTAATACAGGTCAAATACATATTCAAAATCGGCATAGCTTAATAATTCGTGTCGAAATTATTCTGATAAAATAGGCCAAGATCACTTGTCCCTTTGAGATAGCGTGGAATATGTTTAACTTCATTCCAATGTTGTTTAATAGAATATTAACTAAATCGGGCTAATAAATTTTACTACAAATGCAAGATTTGACCTTGTGCTATTCGCTAAGTACATAATTGCACATATTACATGGAGATATGGTACTTCATGACCAAATATCTCTTCTATCATTTTTTTTTTTTTTGTCTAAATGGATCCTTGTTATGCTAAAACGACATAATGAGCATTTGGGTACTTAACTAACTTGTATTATCTATATAAAATCACTTTAATATTTTATAACTATAAGCGTTTTGGTGGATAAATATTAGATTTTTCACATATTCAATTTACAGACCATAATAGAACTTTGTCTTTCCAAAGTATTTGAACTCAAATTTATTTTTCAAATATTCCACGGCTGATTAGAGCTCTTCAAAAGTTCTAATAATATTATGATCCTCAACATATATTATAATGATTAAAAATTTTGATCCATTGGTAGCCTTTGAAGCTTCCATTAAAATTCTTCAACAAACATTGTTGCGTAGTAAGCAGTGCTGATCGAGGTCGAATCCACAGGGACTGTGTAAAATATTTTCTATTTTGTCACAATTAAATGTAAGGGGTAGATATTAAACTTATTAATTCAAATAAAATAAAAAAAAGAAGTTAAAATTAGATTTCAAGTGCTGATTAAACATCTAGTCCATGGAATAAATAAGAAATTGGATAAAAAGACCCGATCAATGATTTGAAATAATATTATTATTCAATTGATAAATTACTTATAGGCATTAAACACGATCATAACATCCAATTTTTATTTACCACATTGGCGGCAATGGTACGGCTAACTAACCACGCCCCTAATCGAAAAGATAAACTAGCTCCGATCGTAGAATAATTTTCCGAACCGAAAATAGCGTCAGAAAACTCAATTCAAATATTCAATCGATTACAGAAAGATTAAAATATTTGATTATGTAATTTCTAGACCAAGCTTGTCAACCTATTTACCGAATAAATACATAATTATGGATGCAAATATTTTGTTCGCACTCAATTCTTAAATCAATATAAGATTCAATCATGATAAAAATAAATTATATAAAACAATCATAGACATGAATCACCGAAAGTGCACAAATACCAATTTACTAACAAGATTTAATTCAAATCAAAATCTCATCTAAAAAATCCAAATTCCGAATCTAATTTTAACCTCATACTAGAACTAGAATATTAGCTACTCATAATTAAAATAAACAAAAACGATCAAATTATGATGATGGTGATCTTCTTGTGTCTCTTTTTCTCCAATCGTCTCCCTCAATCCTTCAACTCAAGGTGTGAATTGTGGTATGATGATGATCCCTTCAATGCCTTGATCCCTTTTTATAGACGATCAAATCCTCAATCAATGGTTTAATTGCTCATTCAAGAATTAAATTTTTTATTTTCATGTCATTGATTAAATTTCAATCTCCATAAATCCTCATCTTTAATGGCTTTCCTTTTAGGTGCATCTATTTGAGAACCTTTTGGTATTTCTCCAATTGGCAACAACCGTGATATTTTTAGATGATATCCTGTGATTGGTGCCTACTCAATGAAGGCCCATAGAGGTATACAGAGGATGATTTGTCGAATAGGATTTTTTTTCAAGAAGATTTCAAAAGTGCTACCCTTTTCTTCTTACCAAAATACCCTGAGTATTGAAAAATAAAGAACAATGTGAGAGAATACATTCTACATAGTTTCTTAGGATAAAAAAAAAAAAAAAAGAAAAAGATAAAAGTGAATTTATGTTATTTTTTAAATATATAAGGTGTGAATTCCTAATTGTTAGTTTTTTAGTGCATGGATAAATCTTCAATTGAATTTAATAGCCTGCAAATTAGAACAAAAAAAAATATTAGATTAGACGAACCATTTATAACAAGATCCGAAAGCATAAGCGATTTAAACTCATGAATTTGTGTTAATTTTTTCCTTCCCAAAAGACATCATTCACTAGCCCATTTATTTGTTTTTGTAACGTTCTCACATAAATTCTCACTTCATTAAACATAGAACACATATTACAAAATCCTCTAATCCTAGTAGGCCACATTCCAAAGGCCCAATGGCCTATCTCCCAAATAATAGTAATAATAATCATTTTTGGTAGGCCCATTATTCCTGTCCCCACCTTCTTTTTTCTTTTTTTTTTTTTATTATAGAAATTTAAAAGAATAATATTTTAATATTAAAGAGAAATAAATAAAAAATAAAGTGATAATATTATAAAAAAATTATTAAAATTTTGATAAAAAAAAAGTGATGAGAACTATAAAAAATAGTGACAAATTAATTATTATTTTTTATAATCAAAATAGTAAGTAAATAAAAAATTTTATTAAAATAAATTGACAGTTAATTATTATTTGTTAAAGTAAAATTAATAAAATTATGAATAAATAAAATTATTTACTATAAACTGATTGCACATAAATATAAAAAAGCAAAGAGGCCTTATATAATTATAGTATACATTTATAGTCATTTTTATCATAAATAAGTATATGATATATTTTTAGAAGGGTTTGTTTAGTCTTTGTTTGAAATTGAAATTTTGATTTAAATTTTAGTTCAAAAGAAAATATTCTTTTTGAAATTTTTTTTGGTAGTTTTTTTTACTTTTCTGTCTACACAAAATTTTAATAAAATTATTCCGAAACAGATGATCCATTTATTTCGGGTATTTTTATTTAGCTATTTTCTATTAGTAAGTTAGTAATAATAATTTATGATATTATTTTATTATTTTTTATATAATTAGTGTTGTTGGTACTTTAAAAATATGAATTAATATATATGATTAAAAAAAAATTAGAATATATACTTAAATATCTTAGCATTATATCTCAATAAAATATATATAATATATGAATATTATCTTATAAATAATAAAATTTATGTAATACAAATAAAAAAAAATGTATATATTTATTTATTTAATTATAATTAATATTACACTAGTTTTATAAAAAATAATAAAAATAAAAATTTTAAATATAAATAAAAATAAAGAGTGTCGTAAGTAAATCTTATATATAAAAGGTTAAAATTTAAGAATAAATATATTAAAAATAGATAAATGTCATATATTATAAGATTGAGAACAAAAAAAATAAAAAAAAAATCTTCTAAGATTTTTTTTTTACTTTTACTGTTTATATATTTATATTTTTATTTGTTCAATTCAAATGTTTACATTTTTTTAATAATTGTGGATATTATTATTAATTACTAATATATTTTTTTTATACCTGTTTATCATCCTACACTTATTTTATTATATATTTTTATTTAAAAATAAAAATAATTTAATTTTCAACTATTATATTTTTCCAATATTATAAAAATATTAAGATTTTCGTAAAAACAAATCTAAATATTAGAGATAACAGAGAGTATTAAATTATTTCTTCGGTTCCAATAAAATAGTCTTAGTTTATCATTTTTATCCGTCTTAAAACAATAATCTTCTTTTCATAAATAATCATATCACCATAAATTTATCCTTACTTTTTTCATTTTTATTAGACAATTGTCACTACTTTTTACAATAATATATTCACAAGGGCAAAAAAATCCTTTATCCATATTTTTTACCAACTACTAATATAATATCAATATTCTTTAAATCTCATACTTAATCAAATTAAGAATATATTTATGAACGGAGGAAGTACTCTTTCCGTCCCACATAATTTGTCTCTATTTTCTATTTTCGTCAGTCCCACATAATTTGTCTTTTCTATTTTTGGAAATATAATTATGTACTTTAATCACATTTTAAATTTTAAATTTTATAATTTTCTTAATTTTAATTAAACTATTTATTTATCTTAATTTTAATCTATAATTATTTTTACTAAATAATAATTATTTTTACTAATACATTTTTTAATTACTTATTAATTATATTTTATTTAAATTTTCGTATCTACGGTAATACACCCATATTACACAGATAAATGGAATATTACTTAAGTTAAAATATATATGTATTAATCCAAAAATAAACCACAAAAGAAATAAACAAAACTTTGGAAATAGCATTAACTATTTTAATTTGTACTCCAAGGACACGTGTCCAACATTTATTGGACAGAGGGAGCGTGGAGTACATGCTGAGACCACGTAAATATCGTATGAGCCGTCGATGATTGATATCGACGGCTGCAGTTGGCGAGAGATGTGAACAGAATACAGGCTGGCTGCAAAAGATTGACTTTTTCCACCTAATTTTCAAACCGCTAAACCTCAGCCGTCGTCTAATAAATTCTTCACAAGTCAACACTACATCCCCATAAAGTCAACTTCAGCATTCAATCATTTTGTCGGCCTAGGAGCCCCACCTTGAACGCGTGTCACGTGTATAGTGGCAGCTTTTATTACCTAATAATTTTAGTGATCTCTCACTCATCCAAATTCGATTTTTTTTATTTTATTTTATTTTATTAAATTTTACAAAATTCACATGTGGTTTTACGAAATTGTACAAAATCTCTCGTACTTTTAAAACTACGTTAAACTCTATCGTGATTTCGTAAACTCTGCGTCTAACCCACTTGACGGTCCTTATTTAATGGTATTTGACCTAAATGCGCTCAAACTGCGAATAAATTTTAGAATCTCAATTTTTAAATCCTTAAAATTACAAATATATTTATTTTTGTTATATTTAGTCTAAAAAGCAGTGAAAATAAACTCTTAAAACGTGACAAAATAACTATTTTTTAATATATTTATTATTTTTTGAAGCTAAATATAAGAAAAATGAATATATTTGTAATTTTAGGGGTTTAGAAATTGAAATTCTAAAATTTATTTGCAATTTGAGCACATTTAGGTCAAACACCCTTAAATAAGGACCGCCGAGGAGGTTAGACGCAGAGTTTATGAAACCACGAAGGAGTTTGACGCAATTTTAGTAGTATAGAAAATTTAGAACAATTTCATAAAACTACAGGTAGATTTTATGCAATTTAACTCTTTTTTTTTTTATCCAAATTCATTTTCATTTTTTTTTCTAATAACAAAATATTACATTTTCTACTTTTTTTTTTTTAACAAGTAATTGGATGACGGAAGGAGTATTAGTTAAACTTCCTCCCATATTAATCTATTCATTTTGATCCATTCAAAATCATTTTATATGTCGATTTTAGTAATTATTGGTGTGTTTGTTTGTTGGATTTTATGAAAAATTTATTATTCATCTAATTTTTTTTTTTCCAAAAATATCAAATCAAATATATATTTTTAATTTTCTATATTAATTAAAAATCAATTTTACATTCAAAACATCACATCAACGCTTATTTATATCACATCATACAATTATTTCAATTCAAAACTTTTACTATTTAAATCCTAACTCAAAATTCAAATCTCCAAACAAACACATGCTATATTTCTTATATATTTTTAAAAAATCTTGTATTTTATTATTACAATAAGCAATTCATGTAGATTTAAAATTTATTGAATGATTTTGATGTAAATATATTGGATTGTAAGAATATTATTTAGGAGAGATTGATAATAATAATAATAGGTATATTTATGATGGACGATAAAATAAGAATAAACGGACTTTTTTTACTTGGACGGACCGAGTATATCTTTATAAAATATTTTATTACTATACGTAATAAAATAATTTAAATAAATTAAAGAATAATATATATAAATTTGTACACGAGGATCAGATAATAATGGAAAGTCTGAGAAGTGTAAGTATCATTGAAGGATTTAGAGTTTGGATTTTGAGTTGAAATTTGAATGGTAAAAATTTTGAATTAGAATAGTTCTATTATATGATATAAATAGGTGTTGATGTCATGTTTTAAATGTAATAATATAATATAAAAAATAAAAAATATATAATTGATTTGATATTTTTTTAATAAAAAAAAATGATAAATAGTAAAATTTCTTGAAAATCTTGCAAACCAACACACCCTTATATACATGGGGTGTTTATTGTGTGACTGTGTCAATATACAAAATTCAATACAATATTGACAGCAGGCAATTATAAACACAAATAATATACGATAAATATATAGATTATATATTAATTATATAAATATAATACAAATACAATACATAATATATAGAGTAATTAAATTTAAATTTTAATAATATTTTATACATGGGTTTGAGAATAATATTTTGTAGGTGGAGTTACAGTGTTGATTAATTATTAATCATCACCTTACTGATTTATTTTAATTTGTTGAATTAATATAATGTCAATTAGATAAAAATATTACTCATTCCGTCTCATATCAAAGTATCTATTTTTTCATTTTAGTCCGTCTCATAACAAAGTATCCAATTCGTAACTGTACTATCTACCTAGCTTTACAAATACCCTTACAACTTACAATATATTACACAAATGTCATTACTTTTATATCACACATACTAATAAGGTAATTTTAGTCATTTCTATTTTATTCATACTACATCCTAATATAATACTAATATTTTTTAAAACTACGTGCAAAAAGCTAATAGATATTTAGTTATGAGACGGAGAGAGTATTATAAAAGGAAATGATCATGGAGGCAACGAGGAGCATAAACCATTACAAGAAGACTCGAAATAAAACAAAGAAAGAGAGAAATAGGGAGTTGGAGCGGGAGATGAAAGAATACCGAGAAAAATAAGATAAAGATGTTCAGATATAAAATAAATATTTAAAGAACAATTTTATTTTTTTTCCTAAAAAAAAAAGACATGAAAAAAATACAAATTTAAATAACAATGGGAAGAAGGCATAGAAGAAAAAAAAAAGATTGAAGAAGATAAAAATATTTAAATATGAATAGAAATACGAAGAACAAATGAAAAAGATATGAAAAAAATGTATAGTAAAGAAATATATCCAGAATATCTGAATATAATATATTGAAATAAATACAAATATCATATACTTCCTCCATCCCATATTTATCTATTTATTTACTTTTTGTACGAAGCTTTAGAAAAATTAGTATTATATTGAGATATAATAGAAATAAATGTAGAAAGACAAAACTAAGCTTATTAGTATTGTATGATATAAATGTAATGATATTTGTATAATATATTGTAAATTAGAAGGGTATTTGTAATGTTAGGTAGATAATACAATTACTAAAAAAAAATTAATATTTTGTTATGGGATAAACCAAAATAAAAAAATGAATAGACGAATTGAGTAGTTTATGTTCAAATAGTAAGTCGTATAAATAAAAAGAGCATGAATCATGTGCTGAGACAGAAATTCATTTCAGCACCTACACAATTAGTTACAACCTTTGATTAATGATAATACTCTCTCTCCGTCTCTCTCTCCGTCTCAATACAATAGTCTTGTTTACTATTTTTGTTCGTCCCAAAACAATTGTCTTATTTTCATAAATAACTATATCCCTATAAAATTACTCTTGTTCTTTCATTATATTTACACAATTGCCACTATATTTTACATTAATATACTCATAAGGACAAAAATATCTTTTATCTATATTTTTACCGGAACGGAGAGTATTTAAACAAGTCTTATACTTATATACGAATAAAATATAATTTATATTCAAATAGCAATATATATAATACATATAATGTTAATTTTAATTTAAAATTACGCATAATAATACTAAAAAAAAAAATTCCAAAATAAACAAAACCTATAGAGATGACAGCGAGGCTATCTCCGGATACGGATGCATAACATTATTGAGTACAGCATTGCCCCACAACTCCTGTTTATTATAAATTATACCTTCTTTTTTTTTTTTTTTTTTAATTTTTTTATTGTGGGCCCGATTTGACGTAGCCCAGCCCAGCCCAATCACTTGTCGCCGACATTAAATGTGCCGCCACGTGGTGTACATTACGCCTCACATGTGGTACAACCAGGCCCGATGGGCCTACCCACCCCTTGTCACTAATAGGAGAACGTAATTTAAGTCGCTACACTTAAGGAAAATGACCTGCCAATTTATGCTCTGCCATATCGCTTTCTGCATTTTATTTATTTAAAATAAATGTACACAATAATAACGAGGGCTAAATTGCAACAAAATTCACCTATGATTTTATGAAATTGTATCGTATTCTTCGTATTTCTAAAACTGCGTCAAACTCCCTCATGGTTTTATAAACTTTGCGTCTAACCCCCTCAGCGGTCCTTATTCAACGGTATTTGACTTGAATGCACTTAAACTGCAAATAAATTTTAGAATCTCAATTTCTAAACCCCTAAAATTACAAATATATATATTTATTTTTTATATATTTAGCCTAAAAAATAGTAAAAATAAACTCTTAAAAACGAAGAAAAATAACTATTTTTGAGTATATTTATTATTTTTTTAAGGTAAATATATATAAAAAATAAATATATTTGTAATTTTAGGGGTTTAGAAATTGAGATTCTAAAATTTATTCACAGTTTGAGCGCATTTAGGTTAAATACCGTTAAATAAAGACCACTGAGAGGGTTAGACGCAAAATTTATGAACTACGAGAAAGTTTGACGCAGTTTTAAAAGTACGAAGAATTTGGTGCAATTTCATAAAACTATGGGTGAATTTTGTGCAATTTAGCCTAATAATAATAATAATAATAATAATAATAATAATAATAATGACGAGGATTGCTTTTGGCTAACACAGAAATTGAAATTTTTATTTATTTTTTAGGAATATTTTTTATTTTTTAATTGGAATTGTGAGATGTTATTTGAATAAGGTTTGAAATTAATTAGTATGTCATGATATATAATACTAAAAAATATTGATGTGATATAAGTGATTAAATCAGGGTGCTTTCTTATAAGGGTCTATGCAAAAATAAATTGAGTAACATTATATTCTAGAATAAAAATATTCATTTACAATTTATATGAAAATTAAGAAATAATATTCGTTTTACATGTAAAATTACTTGTGTTAATTGGAAAGACAAAAATATCAGTTAAAAAATAACAAAAAACTATTGTATTATATTGGTGTAAATATATTGAATTATAAATGTACTTTTATCTATCATGAAAAGTATTAGTGAAAAGACGAGAATAATTATTCTATAATATAGATAATTATAAATTAAGATTAAAAATTAATTAATTTAATTAAAATTTTAAAAAAATTATAAAATAAAAAATTTAAAATGACATTAAAGTGTATAATCATTTTCAGAAAAAGAAAAATGACATGATATGTGAGACCGACAGAAACAGCAATGTGAACACGATAGATGGGACGGAGGGACTATCTTATAACTCAATAGTCCCAAAAAAAATATATCAATTTTGATATCAACATAAAAACTTTATAAATTTTAGTTTATTATAAATAATTTTAATAAATTTTGATCTATATTACGTGAAGATCAACTGATCTGTCAATCCATTAAGTATACATAAAAAATTTCTTTTAATTTTGACAAAAATTAATTAAAATTGTTTATAATAAACTAAAATTGATGATTTTTTTTTTTTAATTTTTTTTTATATTAGAACCAAAATTGATACTTCATCGGTCATCTAAATTTATATCTATTTTTTATTGTCATAAAAAATATTCTTATTTTATTTTTAAATAAAAAATTACATTTTTTTTTCACTTTTT
The DNA here is from genome assembly GCF_009805555.1 of Andrographis paniculata. Lineage (NCBI taxonomy): Eukaryota > Viridiplantae > Streptophyta > Magnoliopsida > Lamiales > Acanthaceae > Andrographis > Andrographis paniculata. Next base: position 1,658,762 of record NW_026137588.1, read on the forward strand.
CTTTACAATATAATGATTTTTTTTTTCTATTTTTATTCATTTTTTTTAGAACACGTATCCGATCAATTGTGCATAAGTTTATATGACATATATAGTATATTATAGTTATATTGAGACTACGATAATTTATTTTTTGAAAAATATATCAATTATTCTAAATGTAATATATATTTTTTTTCAAAAAATAACATAACCAAAAAATAAAAATTTAGATAAAAATAGAAAGAAACATGGTCGTGTACAATTAAACACGGACCATATGACAACATGAACGTGTATAATTATATATGACCATATTGTGTCTAGATCAACTGCTCCGTCAATCCTGTTACGCCCATGTTAGTACTTTCTATTAATTTTTTTAACGGTGAGATTAAAATTGATTAAAATTATTTATAATGAAACTAAAATCGATGAATTTTTATATTGAAACTAAATTTAATATATTTTAATTATATAGATACTACTGTTGAATTTTTTTCCTTAATTTTTATTTTATTTTATTTTTATACGGGATACGTTTTTCTTTTCTTTCTTGCTACTGTCATTTTAGATTAGAAATTTAAATTTGACGTCAGCACTTGAAATTTTGCATTGAAGAAAATCTAGCAGCAAGTTAAGGCATTGCATCATGCCTAGAGAGATCATTTCTACAGTATATACAGTGGCAGACCTACTAAGGCCCATCCTGGCCACATCTCAACCCCATTTTTACTCTATTTTATTAAATTTTTTTATTTTAAAAAAAATATATGTATATATAATTTATAAAAAATATTTAAAATAAAAAAAAATAATAAAAACGTCAAAGTGTTTGATTTTTTTTTTAATAAGAAACTGCATTATTTTTTTTTTCAAAATATAATATATCAATATTTACTAATAAAAAATATTATTTTTTTTATTTGGACTATATTTGATGTAATAATTAATATTTAATATTAGTATGCAAAAAGTAAATATAAATTTATTAAGTGAACGATAGTAGTATTATTTTACAAATAAAAAATTTATTTTGTATAAAAATTTTGGCCCCCCTACTGTTAATATTCTAGTTCCGCCACTGAGTATATATATATATATATACACTAGTACTCGTAAACTACGCCTCGCCACTCGTTTGTTTGTTTGATTTTTTTAAAGGAAGAAGTTGTTATATCGGTCTACCTGTTGGGAAATATTTTTTTTTAGATATATAAATTAGTTGGTTGCATAGATATAAAAAATATATATATTTATATAATTTATTATATTTCGTTTTCTCTTCTTTCTATCCCAACCGACTACCTACTGGACCGTTATCCTCTATTGTAGAGAATCATTGTCAGACACCTTTATTTTTCCTCAATCTTTCTTTCTCATAATGTTGAATATTTATATTTAAAAAAAATATCTAAACCATCCGACCGAACGGTCTCCTCCTTTCATCCGACCAATTTGGTCAGACCTTTATTTTTATATATATATATATATCAATTATTATTATTATTTTTTAAATTGGAAACATCAATTAATTTTTCTTTGTTTACTTGTGATATTTGATTTTATTCTATTTTTTTTTCATAAAAAAATATCAAATTAAATATCTATTTTTTTTTATTATATTACACTGAAAATTAAATTTTGCATTCAAAATATCATATCAATGTGTATTTATATTACATCAAGCAATTATTTTAATTCAAAATTTTAATATTCAAAACTAAAATTCAAAACTAAAATCTTACAAGTAAACACACACCCTATGTCAGTGAAGAGTAGCAATAGTTCCGTTATATATATACACGTGATGTTAAATGGATTTACGGAACTTCCAATGCAAATTTGACTGAAATAATAGTTGTGTTCATTTAGTCCGTAAATTTTTTTAGAGTTTCATTATTCGTTAATTGAGAACTGTAAATTAAGTTATTATTAAAATATTTATTTTATTATTTTTTTAGGTATTTTGTAAAAATATAAAGAATACAATTTTATTACAATTAATAATGTTTATTAAAATTAAAAATGCACACACCGAATATAATATTGTGGCATCTCTTTCCGAAAATGGTGTGTTCTTTTAATAAAAAAGACATCGGAAAATTTGGTACAATTCATCGGAAAATAATCCAAAGTAAACAAAAGCTAGAAATTTGACGTGGCATCTACGTGGCGATGACATGTCAGCTGCGTCAGCACCACGTCAATAACGGCGAACCAGCGTGGCGAGTCCGGCACCGGAGGACCATTTCCACAAAATAATTTTACTTATAGAACTATTTTCAAACACCATCCACTTAAAATCTTAAAATAATAGAAAATGTCATATACGAAACTAAAAAAAAAGTGTCTGCACCAATAATATTTTCATAAAATCAGTCTACCTCTATGGCAGCTTTTTTTTGGACAATTATTTTATATATAAATGGATATTATATATATATATATGATTGGATTGTATGGCAATAAAAAAATTTTATGTTGTAAAAATAATTAAAGGGACCACTGTGACAAATGTAGTGTTTTAATTGGGGCAGCATTTCATTTATAGGTAATTGTCAATGCTAATTTATTTCTATTTAAGGGCAAAACAAGTTTGATTATAAGAGCATATGTCACATCGTATTTCCGCCCAATAAATTGTCTATATGCTATCAATTATTATTTGCTTGATGAATTCTTGCATCTATACTATGCCCATTTTATTTAAATATAGTATAAGATATTATGTGTATAGTTTATATTGTGTCACTAAAAAAAAAAAAAAAAATATTTGTAACGAAATTTCGTCCCTAAAGTTCACGTAGCTAACGTAATTTCGTTCCTAATTCCGTCTCTAATGTCATTTAGTAACGGAAAAAGTAGATTTAGAAACAAAAAAATTTTGTTACAAAAATGATTTTTTCTTGTAGTGTGTATCGATTAAAATGACATATGAAATCACATTTGTAATATTTGTTTGATTGTAATTTGAAATTGATTTGCAATATAGTATTGATTTGATATATTCTGTGTATATTTTATATTGTGTATTGATTTAATATTTTATGTGATGAAATATAAAAAAATTACAAAAAAAATATCATTCACGTATAAAGAATGTCTTCAAGATTATTAGTACTTATAATTTGTATTACTTGATCTTTCTCATTTAATTTGTCCGCTCTAACTTAGGGACGTAGTTTTAAATATTGTATAATTAATAAGTATTTAAGAAATATATTAAAGAATAAAATTATAATTTAATAAAAATAATTATAAATTAAGATTACGATGATTAAATAGTTTAATTAAAATAAAAAAATTATAAACTATGAATTTTAAAATGTATTAAAATTTATAATTATATTCTTTTTTAAAAAGAGAACAAATTATGTGAGACGAATGAAAATAGAAAGAATGGACAAATTAAATTGGACGAAGGAAATATTAAATTATATTATTAATTTTGTTATATATTTTTTATATATTGTCATTTGAGGCCCACATATATATATATATGCCTGTATATATGCAATCTCTTTTTAGGATAATACATAATTTCTATTTTTCGCAACTATTCAAACATGTTATCGGAGCCTATTTTTCTTTTGAAATAGACATACCTACTAATCCTCATTGCTTTTGCCGCCAACGCCAACATGTGGTAGCCGCACGCGCCTCCGACACAGATCGACGTCGTATCCCTCCGGTGATTGCCGCCTTCCCGCCGCGTCCGGCGGTTTTCGGCCGCCATCTCATGTTTCGATCCCCGATATCCTAGTATAGTCAATTTTGCTATCTGATTTGAATTTATTTTGCAATTGTTACTGCTTTGGCTTGCCCAGTCTGATTTTCTGCACGATTTTTTTGCGCGCTATACTATTCTTGATTTTTTCGCTTAATAGTATGGTTCTTAATATGGATCGTGTAGACGCTTCCGGAATTACTGCTATTCTTTCTGGTGATACTTATGATTTTTGGGTTGAATCCATGAAGAGTTTCTTGATTGGTAAAAGATTATGACGCTATGTTACTGACGACTTTTCTGCACCGGTTGCTCATGTTGTCACTTCTACAGCGACCCTCAAAACAATAAGGATCTCACGGACTATTGGAATGCCTTGGATGAGTGAGATAGTAAGAACCACATTATTCTTACTTGGATTCGAAATACCTCTTCCAAGTCCATTCAAATTCAACTTCGCCGCATGGATACTGCCAAGAAAGTTTGGGATTATTTTCAGCATCGGTATCAGGCCATTGGAGGCATACATTATTATAAGCTTATAGGGTCATTGAATGCACTGACACATGACTCGCGCCAAGATGTGAATGAGTTCCTCTCTACTATACAGTCTATGTGGGATCGCATTGATGAGGCCGACATCCAGATTATGCACTTTCGGTTGATTCAGCTCTTAATGAAGCTTGGTCCAGAATATGAGCCTATGTGTGCTTCTTTGCTTCATCGTCATCCCTTGCCTTCCTTGGAGACAACGATGAAGGAGATTTTGTTTGAGGACACCCGCCTCAAGATGCTCAAGGCTCCTACTCTTGATTCGGCCTTGGCAGTTCCCTCTTCTACTCCTTATCGCAGAGATAATTGCAAGGATGCCTGACCACTGCAGTCTGATAAATGTTGCAGTTGCCCGAATGTTGATCATCTTTATATCTATTGCCCGAAGGTTGAGTGTCACTACTGTCATCACAAAGGCCACATCCATCCGCATTGTCCCAAGAATCCCAAGACTGGTCAGTCCTCTTCCGGCTTTTCCTCTGCCATTGGTGCTGCCACTAGCGTATCACAATTGCCTCAGCCGCTTCCCACTCTTGAGGACCTACCTCACATGCTCACTTAGGTTTTATCAATTCAACCTTCATTAGCCTCGACATCAGGTAACAACACATGGTATATTGATTCTGCCTGTTGTAACCACATGACACTTGACCTTCGCATTTTACATTCCTCCCAACCCGTCACCTCATCCCTTCCTATACTTACCGCTGATGGCACCTCCATGCGCATTACCCATACTGACCATATATCGTCCCCATACCTTGATGATGTTTATGTATTTCCAAATTAGCCTTAAACCTTACGTCTTTTGGTAAGTTGGTTGAGCAGGATTTTACTGTAATTTTTTCTTCTTCTGGTGTGCAGGTTCATGACACGCAGACGGGTCAGATACTTGTGACGGGTCGTTAGAAAGGCCGCCTATTTGAGCTTGACCACCTTTGCCCTCGCCAGACACTATCTCTTTTCACTGCAGTCTCTCTTTCCTCTTCCTATTACTGGCACCCCAGACTTGGTTATGCCTCCCTATGTAAACTCAAGTCTCTTGCAAATACAAGTGTTTTAGGCACAATTCATTTTTACTCTTTTGATTGCTTGCATTGTAAACTTAAAACAACCAGCTTTACCTTTTTTGAATAACTTGTCTCTTGCTGATAAACCTTTTTCATTAGTACATTCTCACATTTGGGGGTCATCTCCTGGTGCTATTCTTACTGAGTTTCGTTACTTTATGTTTTTTATTGATGATTACTCTCACTTTACTTGGATTTACTTTATGCGTAAGCGGTCTGAACTTGTTTCCACTTACTCTGCATTCGCTAAAATGGTGCAAACTCAGTTCTTGTGTCATATTCAGACTCTTCGCACTGACAATGCCCTCGAATATAATGATTCTTCCTTTCTTAGTTTTCTGTCCACCCAAGGTACTCTTGTCCAGCGTTCTTGTCCCTGCACATCTCAACAAAATGGTAGGGCAGAGCACAAACATCGTCATATTTTAGACACAGTTCGAGCCATGCTGTTATCTGCCAGTTGTCCAGATCGGTTCTGGGGCGAGGCTGCTCTTACTGCTGTAGATAATATTAACCGCTTACCCCCCTCTGTTCTTCAGGATACCACACCTTTTGAGAGGCTCTTCCGCCAGATACCTGATTACTCTCATTTTCATCCTTTTGGTTGTGTAAGCTTTGTTCATCATCCTCCTCATGAACGTAACAAATTTGAACCACATACCAATCTGTATTGTTTTCTTGGGTATGGGATAGAACATAAAGGTTATCGATGTTGGGATCCTGTGTCGAATCGTCTACGTATCTCTCGGGATGTTACTTTTTGGGAGCATAAGTTCTTTTCCTCTGAATCTAAATTTTTCATTTCCTTTGAGTCAGAATCCCCATTCTTTGTTCTGGATTCCTCTCCTCCTCCTGCAGGTCTCAAATCTCCGTCTGTTCCTGTTCTGGATTCTTCTCCTCCTCTTGCAAATCCCGAACCCCCGTCCGTTCCTGTTGTAGATTCCCCTTCTTCTCCTGCAGGTCCCAAACCCCCGGCCGTTCCTACTGGTCTGTCTAATATTGATCCTTCCCCACCAGCTGACCCTTCTGCGCCTCTTGAGCCTTTGGCCAACCCTCCAGAAATTTTAGTTCCATCCGCCACTGATCGGAGACCCACCCGTGTAAGTCGTCCTCCCTCTCATCTACTTGATTATCATTGTTTTTCTATCATTTTATCTCACCATGAACCCAAGATCTTTCGTGAGGCGAACTGTGATCCTTGTGGCGTGACGCTATGTCTGAAGAATTGCAGGCTCTTAAGAAGACCGACATGTAGGATATAGTCGATCTCCCTCATGGCAAGAAACCTATTAGCTGCAAATAGGTGTACAAAATCAAAACTCACTCCAATGGTTCTGTTGAGCGCTACAAGGCGCACCTTGTAGCTAGGGGTTTTTTGCAGGAGTATGGTTTTGATTATGAGTAGACATTTGCTCCAGTTGCTCGTTTGACATATGTCCGTTGTCTCATAACTATTGCCGCTGTTCAACGTTGGCAATTATTACAGTTGGATGTGAAGAATGCGTTTCTTCATGGAGATTTTTCTGAGGAAGTCTACATGACCCCTACACCTGGTTCAGATTTTTCAGGGAAGGTATGTTAGCTACTTGATGACTCCAAATATGAGCATATTCTTAGCTTGACAAAAATGTGTGTTACTTGAATTTTTGCATAAGAACCATCAAAATAATTCGTAATCGGCATACAATATTGATTTATATCACCAGGCATGACCCAGAATTCGTTGTTGAGATTATTAACGATTTTTGCCCTCTTAAGCGGTATTCCGGAGCCAGAAAAGCTAAGGCAGACGCCGCAAGCGACAGCCGCCTCCGCTCGCAAGCGCCCAAGACGCACCTTGAAAACACTAAGGCACGAGAGGCAAGCGGCCACCTTCATAGCCGCAAGCGATAGCCCCTCCCGCTTGCAAGCGACAGTCCAGATACCCGCCGCTGCAGACTATCACCACACTTCAACTAAGTACTTCAAATGCAGCGGTACAGCTATTCCAATTCCAGCTAGCTCAAGCGAGCTGTGCTACGCTGATGCCCTCCTGCTCTCCAGCAAGCGAGGAAGATCTGTGCCATCAACGCAAGCGAAGCGGACACCCTGGGAGTTATGGCCAGCAACTGCTTCAACAGAATAACCACCTGCAACCGCCTAACTGCCCAGCGGTTGGAACTACCCAACAGCTTCTTGCAACCGTCCTGTTACAGCTGTTATAAATAGGGCCAGATATCTGTATGTAAAAATATATAGGAGAATCGAATTCTTGGACGATTTTCAGTATTTCACAGCGTTCATTGTCTTCCTGTTTCCGAGAGCTCCAACCCTGTAAGGGAGTTCTCCACAGGAAAGGCCAAGGGAGTGGGTGTATTCCCTTCCCTTGGCCACGTCTTTAATGCTTTCTTAGACTAGCTTACTGCTTTCATTTACAGCTTTGTAGTCTAATCCTTTTCGCAGTTTTCATAGTATATAAAGAAATATCACTCTTCTTCAATTTAAATCCTTTCACAATTTTCCATACTTATATAAATCAATTTAGGGAATTTCATATCACTGGTATAGAGCGAGAGACGAATTAATTAATTAAGCCTTGTGATGCGCCAAAAGCGGTCTCAAGGTAGTTCAACGTAGTTAAGTACACGGGAGCCTTGTCGACCTACTTAATTACTGCGCTGAATTTGATTCTGATAAAAGAATACCAACATCAGGGGGTAAAGCCACTACTGAGGCAGAAATTGGGAAAATTAATGGGACATAGACGGGGGTCTATTAGGTCGCAGAAATTCCTAGTGACAGTAGGGTTTCTTTCTTATAATGTCTTAATTCTGGGCGTCATTGAAGTCTTGTTGTAAATCCCCCCCAGGCCAGAATACCAGTGTGATAAACTCTTTATAATCGAGTTTATATAATTACAACATCTTCCTGTCATCATTTTCGTAAAATACATATATGCTTCCGATAACACAATTTCATCCTTCGCTCACTGCATCCATGGAATTCTACCCATTTAGTAACGCACAGTTCAGACACAACACCTCTCTTTCACTCTACTTCGCTCATATACATATACATATATCAGGCCGCTCGCTCGTATCCCAATCCTATCACTTTCGCTTCGCTCACCCCCGTTCATATTTACTGCTTTATTTACTGCTTTCAGTAGTTGAAGGTTCTCCGCTCGAAGCGGGCTCCGTTTTTGTTTCTTCATCGCTTCTCCAAGATTTTTAATATTGAAATTCATGACTTTAAATCCCTGTGTTCGACCTGGAAACTCGCCAGTAAAAATGAGTATAAATAATTGTGATAACTACCCAGGGTCTACAACCACATAATTGCTATATCTGACCATTCTTCTATAAAAACTCTACTCATTGATTTTCGAATAAAATTCCCTGCGAATTAATATACAATAACAAATGTACATTTTTCTGTTATCATAATTTGGCGCCGTTGCCGGGGATTTGAAAATCATGAAAAGTATCTGTTGAAAATCTTTTGAAGCGCCATAATTTACTTTTTAATCATGCTTTTTGTATTCAATTAAAATTCTTCTAACTTTAAATTTTTGTATGTGGCTGCCGTTTTGTAGGGGTCCGAAGCGTTTTCAGCGTCCCACGAGTCCTACTCCCTCCGCTCGATCACAGAGACGTCTGTTCCGAGAGCAAGTACGAGAACAACTCATGGCGAACCAAGGAAATGCCACCGCTCCTCCTACTGTCATCCCAGCTTTCCAGACTGCCGCTGGGACATCTTCAAATTCCGCCACATCTGCATCTTCGCAGGAGGTGCCGCTCCACGTTCCCTCTGTGGTCCCTACTGTCATTCCCCCTGCACTTTCACAGACTGAGGAGCAGCTATTGAGAGCCCTCAGTAGCATTCAACAAGGAATGGCGGGGCTGCAGGCGCACCTCGCTCAGGTGGAACAAACTCAAGCTGCGCAGGGAGCATTTATCGCTTCCCAAGCGGCACAAGCTGCCACCACCGCTGCGATACCCACAACCATCATTCCCCCACCACCTACTGCTGAGCCTTACCAGAGGGCTGAGGGTCATAGGGCTGCTGATCGCCCACTTGCTGAAGTCCCCATGGATGTTCACTACCAGACCCTTCTGGATCACACTTTGATTACAAGTTCTGCGCCCAGAGGCTCTGGCCATTATGAGGTGAAACCAGCGCTCGTCAGCCTGGCGAGCCAGAGCCAATTTCATGGGCTACTCAATGAAAGCCCTTACGAACATCTACAGAACTTTAATAGGATCGCTGCCACCTCCAAATCGCACGGCATCACGGAGGACGCTGCCAAACTGATTCTGTTTCCATTTTCTTTAACAGGAGAGGCCAGGAAATGGTTTGATAACCTTTACCCGATCCCTGGCTCATTCAAGGAAGCAGCGCAGGCCTTCGTGAGCAAATACCATCCTGTATCAAAGACCATTCGCCAGAGGAATGAAATACTTACTTTCAAGATGGCGAGTGATGAGACCCTTCCAAAAGCCTGGAGCCGATTCAAACAACTACTCCGCAACTGCCCTCATCACGAAATACCGGACTTCATGGAACTTCAGATTTTCTACTCAGGAATTACTCCTGAACTCAGAATGTCCTTAGATGCAGCGGCAGGAAGCTCGCTTATGGGGCGTTGTGCCTCTGAAGCGAGGGCTTTGATTGAGAAGATGGCGGCCAATCAGTCAAGTTGGCCAGAGTCCAACAGGCCCGAGCCATCGAGGGGTCTGTACCAGGTCCCTACTTCCGTATCTCACGATGCAAGGATCGACAGTTTGTCAATCCAAGTGAAGGAGCTGTCTAAGCTTATGAAGCAGGACCTGCGTACTAAAGGAAAACAAGCATTACATGAGGCCGCGGAATGCGAGGAGAAAGCTTATGACGACCAAAAATGTCCGCAGGTTGCTGAGTATTCAAATGAGGAAGCTCAGAACCCAGCGGAGGTCTTCTATATGGCTGGCAGAAATGCCCCTCAATTCCAGCAGTTCCAAAAAGGGCAAGTTCAAGGCCCCGCTGGACCGCGTCCTCAGCAACAATTTCAGAGGCCACAACAGTTCGCTGCACAACAATATGTCCAAGGGGGATATCATCCACATCATCAACAATACAATCAGACCCCCCATTTCCCGCAGCAGGCACATGCATTCGCTCAGCCTCCCACAGCGGCACAAGTCCCGTTGAGTCTGGAGGAACTCTGGAGGAACACAGAGCGAGCGAATCAGGAGTTCCAAAGAAGCACATCTGCTTCGATCAAAATGCTGGAAGTACAAGTCGGGCAGATTGCTGAAGCGCTGAAGCTGAAGCAGAAAGGAACGTTGCCTGGGACAGTCGAGACTGTCCCGAACCAAGCAAAGGCCATCGAAACTAGAGGAGGAAAAAGGACGCAATCGCCACCACTGCCAGACAGAGGTATAAATCAATCGTCTTCCCCTATTGTTGCTAATATGCCTATGCAGGATGAAATTACACAGATTCCATCTAAGGAGCGAGGTCCATCCCAACCTCGAGCGACACCAGCCGCTCAGGAGTCTGACCCGAAGGAAAAGGATATTGCTCAGCCTTTGGTTCGAGCTCCCTTTCCCGCACGATTTGGGAAAAAGGACAACTCCAAGGAGTTTGATAAGTTTGTACATACTTTCCGTAGTCTTCAAATTACTATACCGTTTGCTGATGCTTTGTCTCAGATGCCACATTACGCTAAGTTTATCAAGGATATAATCAATCGGAAGCGGGCATTTCCTGATGAAGTGGCAGCGGTGCAGCTGGAAAGTGTGTGCAGCGCCGTATTTAAGGAGGACCTCCCAAAGAAACTCAGCGATCCTGGGAGTTTTATCATTAGTTGTATAATAGGAAATTTAGAGCCGATTAGGGCATTATGTGATTTAGGTGCAAGTATCAATCTTATGCCCTTCTCGCTTTTCTCTAAATTAGGGCTTTATGAATTAGAAGCATGCAGAACTGTAATTCAGCTTGCCGATAAATCAATAAGATTGCCTAAAGGAATCATTCGTGATGTACTCGTGCAAGTAAACAAATTTATTTTCCCTGCAGATTTCATTATTATGGAAATGAGCGAAGACCGCGACATTCCAATTATATTAGGGAGACCTTTCCTAGCCACCGCTCAAGCTACAATAAATGTTGCTGAAGGAGAAATATCCTTGAGTTTTGGTGGTGATAAAGTCACATTTTCCATGAACTCAGCACTGCGCCAACCCCAGGAAGAAAATTGTGATTTTATCAATGAGTTAAATGAAATAATAACTTTTGAGAACCATGTTACACTTGATAGCCTGGAAGGAATTTCAGGTAGTGGATCGCTCGAACTGGAAGATAAAAAGAATTCAGCTGAGGCAAGCGACGACATTCAAGCGCCCACTGAATCCATTGAACAAGCGAATAGGGAACCAGCGAGCGAGACCAACAATAAGGATGAGCTGAAGAAATTACCTGAACACCTCAAATATATATTCCTTGGGCCGGAGGAGAATTACCCGCTGATAATCTCCGCCTTATTACTGCCGGACCAAGAGGCTCAGCTCATCTCACTTCTCAAAAGAAATCAAGCGGCGTTTGCATGGAAAATCTCAGACATTAAAGGAATCAGCCCAGCGGTGTGTATGCACCATATAAGGCTGGACGCTGATGCAAAACCATGTAGACAGCCTCAGCGGCGTCTGAACGAAAATATGCAAGAAGTAGTCAAGAAAGAGGTGATCAAATTGTTCGATGCAGGAATCATATACCCTATCAGTGACAGCCAGTGGGTTAGCCCAACCCAGGTGGTTCCCAAGAAAGGAGGATTCGTTGAACAGACAAGCGACGATGGGGAGGTCTTCATGACAAGACCTGTCACTGGATGGAGGGTTTGCATTGACTACAGAAAATTGAATTCAGCCACAAAGAAGGATCATTTCCCACTTCCCTTCCTTGATCAATGCCTTGAGAAGCTCGCAGGTCACGAATACTACTGTTTCCTCGATGGCTACTCAGGCTATCATCAAATTCCCATCAAACCGGAGGACTGTGAGAAGACCACATTCACTTGTCCATATGGGACTTTCGCTTATAGGAGGATGCCGTTCGGGCTGTGCAACGCTCCGGCCACCTTCCAGCGATGCATGTACCATATTTTCAGTGATCTCCTGGACTCCTGTATTGAAGTCTTTATGGATGATTTCTCGGTGTATGGCAAGACATTTTCCAGATGCCTGAATAATTTGGAAAAAGTACTCCTCCGATGCATAGAGACTGATCTCGTGCTGAACTGGGAAAAATGTCACCTTATGGTGAATGAAGGAATTGTCTTGGGCCATAAGATCTCGTCTGCCGGTATAGAGGTAGATAGATCAAAAATTAGTGTAATCGAAAAAATGCCAGCGCCCTCGAATGAGAAAGGAGTGCGAAGCTTTCTGGGTCACGCGGGATTTTACCGTCGTTTTATCAGAGGTTTCAGTCAAATCACACAACCACTCACGTCACTGCTGTGCAAGGATACTCAATTCCGCTGGTCAAGCGAGTGTGAGGAGGCTTTTCAAATTCTGAAGGATAAGCTGACCTCTGCTCCTATAATTTCAGCACCAGTGTGGAGTGAGCCATTCGAGTTAATGACGGATGCAAGTGATTATGCCGTCGGCGCTGTACTAGGACAAAGGGTGGAGTCTAAACTTAACGTCATTTACTATGCAAGTAAAGCACTGGACTCCGCTCAAAAGAATTACACTACCACCGAGAAAGAGCTGCTAGCTATTGTCTTCGCTTTTGAGAAATTCAGACAGTATCTTATTGGAAGCAAGACTATTGTTCACACTGACCATGCAGCTATTAAATATTTGATGGAGAAAAAGGAGACAAAAGCCCGCTTGATTAGATGGGTTTTGTTGCTCCAGGAATTCGATATAGAAATCAAGGATAAGAAGGGAAAGGAAAATCATGTGGCAGATCACCTCAGTAGGTTGCAACAAGAGGAGGACAAATCTCCTGGAATCAATGAACAATTCCCAGATGAGAAGCTGTTCCTGGTGCAAGCGAAAGAGCCATGGTTCGCTGACCTGGCCAACTTTTTAACTACAGGACAGTTTCCAGCACACACTGTACAAAGGGAAAAGAAGAGATTGCTCAGTTTGGCAAAGGATTATTTTTGGGATGAACCTTATTTGTTCAACATCGGCTCAGATGGGATAATCCGTCGCTGTGTAGCGGAGTCTGAGATCCCGCTGATCTTGAACGAATGTCACGGGTCCCATGTAGGAGGGCATTTCGCTGGCATGCGCACAGCGGCCAAAGTTTTGCAGTCAGGTTTCTTTTGGCCTACCCTACAAAAAGATGCAGATGCCTTTGCCAAAGCTTGCGACAAATGTCAAAGACTGGGGTCCATTTCGAAGAAAGATGAGATGCCCCAAACTGGAGTCTTGTTTGTGGACATATTTGATGTATGGGGGATAGATTTTATGGGTCCCTTTCCACCTTCTAATGGGAAACAATACATTCTGGTGGCGGTGGATTACGTGAGCAAGTGGGTTGAAGCGCAAGCGCTCACCACAAACGATGCTCGATCAGTGATCCGCTTCCTAAAATATACCATATTTCCAAGGTTTGGGGTCCCTAGAACAATGATAAGCGACGGAGGCACCCATTTTGTGAATAAGGCGCTGCAATCTTGCCTTCAACAATATGGTGTGCGCCAGCATCTAACTACCCCCTATCATCCACAAGCAAGCGGTCAAGTGGAAGTTTCAAATAGAGAGATCAAACACATCCTCCAGACCACAGTAAATAAGAGTCGCAAGAATTGGGCAGAAAAATTGGATGATGCGCTGTGGGCCTATAGAACAGCCTTCAAGACTCCAATTGGAATGTCCCCTTATCGGCTTGTATATGGAAAAGCCTGCCACCTACCACTGGAACTAGAGCATCGTGCGTACTGGGCTATCAAGTATCTCAATTTTGATCTTCTCCCAGCGCAGGAGAGGCGCACGAAAAGATTGCTCGATCTGACCGAGTTCCGATACCTTGCATACGAAAGCGCAAAGATCTATAAGGAAAGGATGAAATTCTATCATGACAAGAAGTTGAAAAAGAAAGAGTTTGCGGTGGGATCCAAAGTTCTTTTATATGACACTAGGCTCCACTTATTCCCAGGGAAATTGAAGTCACGGTGGACTGGGCCGTATATTGTCAGACAAGTGCTGCCAAGTGGAGCCATAAGAATCAACAATGTGGAGACCCCCGGAGAGAAAGATTCCTTCTTGGTGAATGGAGCGAGGCTGAAACCGTACATTGAAGGGCCTGTGTTGCAACAGGCCAATGCAGAGATTAAGCTGATTGAGGTTCAGAAGCTCAAGCGATGATAGAATTTCGTGAAAGGAATCCAGAAGCCCAATCTTATATCCGCCAATTTACAGCTTTCTTTTATTGCTTTTCTAGTTAAAACTTATCGCTTTCATAGTTAAAATTTACAAGCTTTCCTTTACCGCTTTCATAAATAGATTTCATAATTTTATCGCTTTCATTAGAATAGGATTATCGCTTTATAGGAATAGTTTAGTGTTAGCATTTTAACTTCCAACCTAAGCCTGACCCAAGTCAACCACCGCTCCGCTTGTTTCACCCTGATATTTACTGGGGGAGCAGTATCGCTCACCCAGCACCGCTTTCATCTTCACTTTTATGTCAGTCTTAGGTGTATAGAAGTGTTGCTTTAACCGCTCGCCCGCCCTGAAACACCCTCCCCTATACCTTTATAAGTATTTACAGTGGACTTGGCATCGCTCCGCTTGTCCTCCAGAGAGTCTTGAGAAAATCTATAAATACCCCAGTCCACAGTCCTTTTTCCACTTTTGCCCTACAGTAACTTCCTCCCGAAGCTTTAGTAACCGCCACTCTCAGAGCGAATATTTTTCAAAATCTCACCATTTCAACCAATAATAGCTTCATCTAAGGTAAGATCTAGGTTAACCTTAGTACATAAACTCTATTTTACGGTTGATTCTCGCCGATTTAACGTTCAAAAACACAGAATCGCAAATTATTTTCCCGATATTTCACTGTTCTTCATTTTTGCGAAAATATTTGTCTGTTCGATTTCTGTGAATCTAAGTCTGTCATATGCTAGATTTAGATACAATAACTAATATACTTGCTTTCTACGGATGAATTTCACTCTAATCTGTAGGTTAGGTTTTGTTTTGTGATTTTCTCCCTTTTTTTTTTCACAACGTAACGCTTACAGTAGTGTTCTGTTTCGTTGTGAGGGGGAGAATTTAGGGTTAAAATCACCTGAACTTTGAATGTGATTGCCTTATATGGATGTTATTTACATTTAAAGATAATGAGGCAGGATTCATAATGTTCGTATGACAAACAATAATTTTGGAAACCCTAGTTTCAGGACAAGCTTAGCAAAATAGATCCAGCAAAGCAAGAAACGTTGAAGAAGGAGTTTGAGAAAGTTGAGGAGAGGATCGAACGAAGAGTCCAAAGGATCAAATCCACGGACGGACGTAAGGTGGTGACAACAACCTCAGGGGCAGAATTAGTAGAGCCAGCGCCACCTGAGGCATACTACAAGAGGAGGAGAGTATTGGAGCTAACAGAAGACTGGGGGAAGCTCAGGCAGCTTAAGTCACTGCCATTCCGAAAATTCATCCCAGAGTTCCCGGAGGAATACCTTAGATTCGAATACACTGAGGAAACAGAGCAGAGGTATCCGGTGAGCGACTGGTGGCTGGAATTAGAAGAATCGGAATACGAACAGCTGAAGGAGTACCAGCTGAAGGAGCTTAAAAACAAATTTGCCTGCCTAGAAGCACCGCCAAGGAAAATGAAGGCATTCCGGAGCAACATCTCCAAGAAGAATGCTGCCGACGCTGCAAAGGACGTATTGAGATCGAAGCAGTATGACAAACTACACTTCTCCAACATTGACGCAGCGGCGGCGTATGAGCGGATGAAGGCAATGGGGATCCTCTACGAGAGAGGATTTGACCCCGAGAAGATCACAGGCCCGCTCTCTGACTGGCTGGAGGAGCGGGGTCTGTCTTGGTTGATCAGAAACCCCAATGAACCAGTGGATGTATCACTGGTGAGGGAGTTTTACGCTAATCTGAACCAGGCTGAGAGTCTTAAGCATGTCTACGTTCGGGGAAAATGGGTAGACTGCTCAGCCAGAAAGATCAACCGACTCTTGGGTTGGGAACACCACTACCCCGGCCAAGAGATGCAAGACAAGCTGAAGGCTACGGAGGTCTGCAGTTCACTTGAACTGCAGTCGCTATACAGGACCTTCGCCACCACCCCTGCATATGAGAAAAGAAACCTGAAGTTTGGGTCGGTGGACGAAGAGAAAAAGGAATGGGTGAAGTGGTCGTTGAGCAGAATAATGATCACTGCTCACACCACTGACATTCGTCCTGACTACCTCATAGCCCTTCGCTCAATCTTGGAGGAATCGAACGATGTGGATTTGGGCGCGATCATAGGCTTAGACATCTGGGATCGAAGAAGTGGAGACAGAACATTGGGTCACGGGACCCTGATCACAGAACTTTGCCGTCGCGCGGGCGTCGATTTGCCCACTCCAGCCCCAGAACTCCAAATGAAGCCACTGTTCCCAGCGGCCTTCCACAAAAATTGGCTGGAGTCCAAGGGGTTCACTCTCATCCCCAAGCAGAAAAAGAGGAAAGCACAAGCGGCAGCGCCCCCTCCACCAAAAAGAAAGATGAAATTTGTGGGGGGGGAAATCATAAGAGAAGATGTGACACCCCACACCGAGCCAGACTCTGAGAGAACAGTTTCCAATGAAGCTCCCAGCGATGAGGAAGAGGAAACCCTCCGCTTCGCTCGGGAGATTGAGGAAAATCTATTTGGGGCTAAAACAACTAGGAGCAATAAGGAAGGAAAGGCGCCGCAAGCGGCCATGGGCGAAAAGAGGTCAAAGAAACAAGAAGACCCTGCTCCGCCGCCTGTCAAAAAGCCGAGGGTGAAAGAAGCACTGCAAAAAAATCCAACACCCCCTCGGCGAGCGACAAGGCAGGAGAAAGGAAAAGGGAAAGCGGTGGATGTAGAGTCAAGCGAGGACACGATTCCCCTCTCCAGACTACGGAAGGGGATCGTCATCAGAGAACCCACCGCCCAACCCGAGAGACCTTCGCCGGCACAGCCAGAATTAGAGGAGATATTGCCAAGCCCATCTGGCGATGAACCTGTTCCCTTCGACCAACAGGGGGCAGGTGAGCCAACTGCTGTTGGAATAGGCAAAGAAACCACACCCGTTAACCAGCCGGGAGCGGTGGAGCCTACTGCTGCTGGAGCAGAGGAGGAGCGGGAGACCATATTCACCGAAGAGACTATTGGCGGGATCGATGTCACCATTGAATCATACAAAGAATATCCCGCCGAGGTCCCCGCTGCCACAACCGCTGAAGCTGCCAATGAAGCCGAAGAGGTGGAGGCAGTGATTCTAAATCTTCCTGTCTTGCAGGTATCCCCAAGCAGCCCAGGAACGCATACCATGATCGGGACACCCGCAGAAGTTCTGACTCCTGCCTCAACCAAATCTGATAAAACACTTATAGAAGAGGAGGAGGAGGAACAGGACAGGAAGTTCCAAGAACAGAAAGCTCAGCTGCTTGCCGCAGTACAACGAATCGAACGAATGCAGCAGCTCGAGCGAGAAAGAAAAAGGAAAATGAAGGTGCTGGTCAAGCTGCTGAAATACTGGAAACCGCTGACTCAACTCCAGCTGCGATTCAGAAGATATTTACAAAAGAAGAAAGCAGAACAGCAGGAGTACGAGGCAGCGAGGCAGCTAGTATTCCTCAGGGATGTCTCCCCTGAGCCAGCACCCGATTCCCAAAACGAGGAAGAGCCAGTAGAGATCAGTTCAGCTGAGAGCGAGCGACAATCACCAGAAGCGGCGGGTGCTGGACCATCAGCCCCCCGCGCATCACTGGAAAATATTGAAAGAAGATTGGATGAACTCGACTCAGCCATTCTCACCCAATACATGATGACTCAGACATTAATAGACACATACGCTAGGAGTCTGGGTGATGAACTGACTGCTGGAAAGAAAGCGACTGCCGCACTAGAAGAGCGAGTGGAAGCGCTAGAGACCCTGGCTGGAAGCATGGGTACGACGCTGCATGAAATTATGAAAGCTCTCGCAGCTCTTACCCAACAAAACGCCATCCTAATGGAACAACAGCTTGACACAGCCAGGAATCTCCTCCGATTGGAAGACCTAGTGCGGCAGATATCACGCAACCTTCCTCAAGGGCGAGGACCAGCAAGCGAAAAGAAGAAATAAAGAAAGGTCCTCACCCATGTAAAATTGAGAATAACAAGGGCTGTTCATAACATCAATCAAGGAGACAACAATTTTTGGTAACTCGTGACAATTTTTCTTTATTGAATGCCTAACATAACCTGAAGTATGTGTTCTTATGTGAAATTCCTGTGATATTCTGCTTGGTTAACTTTGTGATATGTTCTAGAGTAGAGTTAGACAACCTAAGCACATCAGACTAAGTACTTGTCCTTCGAACTTCACCATAACTCGAACACTAGTGTTAGACTAAGTAACAGCGAAAGAGACTTGTGAAAAAAACTAGTGCCCCCTTCGTTTCAACTTTCCATACTCAGTAAGGCAAGTGACCAGGTTTTTCAACTTTTCTCATAAGGCCTAACTTGAAAAGAGAAGTCCTTAAATTTGGTTTAAGATACGATGCAAGCAAAGCAGGGAGGACCTATCATTACAAAGGGACCGAAAAGGCCTAGGCGTGCGAGAACCTAATAAGATCATGAGCAGACACAATGTTTGTTTGAAACTCACGATCCAAAAAAAAAAAAAAAAAAAAAATATATATATATATACATATATTCTCCACGCCCTTCGGCTGAAGGTTTCCTAGATCAAAAAAAGAATCTCTGCTGAGCGAACAAAGTTGACAATACCTGGACAACTCCAATCTCGTTAAATCAAATGACATGCTGAATACTTGTGTTTCACTTGTTACTATTTGAGATTCACTCTACTCCCAATCATGGCACTGGTTATTAGCACTTCTTGATTGCTGTGAACGGGATAACCTCTTGATCCTTTAATGCAGTTTGTTCGAGGACGAACAAAGGTTTAGTGTGAGGAGGTTTGATGACTCCAAATATGAGCATATTCTTAGCTTGACAAAAATGTGTGTTACTTGAATTTTTGCATAAGAACCATCAAAATAATTCGTAATCGGCATACAATATTGATTTATATCACCAGGCATGACCCAGAATTCGTTGTTGAGATTATTAACGATTTTTGCCCTCTTAAGCGGTATTCCGGAGCCAGAAAAGCTAAGGCAGACGCCGCAAGCGACAGCCGCCTCCGCTCGCAAGCGCCCAAGACGCACCTTGAAAACACTAAGGCACGAGAGGCAAGCGGCCACCTTCATAGCCGCAAGCGATAGCCCCTCCCGCTTGCAAGCGACAGTCCAGATACCCGCCGCTGCAGACTATCACCACACTTCAACTAAGTACTTCAAATGCAGCGGTACAGCTATTCCAATTCCAGCTAGCTCAAGCGAGCTGTGCTACGCTGATGCCCTCCTGCTCTCCAGCAAGCGAGGAAGATCTGTGCCATCAACGCAAGCGAAGCGGACACCCTGGGAGTTATGGCCAGCAACTGCTTCAACAGAATAACCACCTGCAACCGCCTAACTGCCCAGCGGTTGGAACTACCCAACAGCTTCTTGCAACCGTCCTGTTACAGCTGTTATAAATAGGGCCAGATATCTGTATGTAAAAATATATAGGAGAATCGAATTCTTGGACGATTTTCAGTATTTCACAGCGTTCATTGTCTTCCTGTTTCCGAGAGCTCCAACCCTGTAAGGGAGTTCTCCACAGGAAAGGCCAAGGGAGTGGGTGTATTCCCTTCCCTTGGCCACGTCTTTAATGCTTTCTTAGACTAGCTTACTGCTTTCATTTACAGCTTTGTAGTCTAATCCTTTTCGCAGTTTTCATAGTATATAAAGAAATATCACTCTTCTTCAATTTAAATCCTTTCACAATTTTCCATACTTATATAAATCAATTTAGGGAATTTCATATCACTGGTATAGAGCGAGAGACGAATTAATTAATTAAGCCTTGTGATGCGCCAAAAGCGGTCTCAAGGTAGTTCAACGTAGTTAAGTACGCGGGAGCCTTGTCGACCTACTTAATTACTGCGCTGAATTTGATTCTGATAAAAGAATACCAACATCAGGGGGTAAAGCCACTAATGAGGCAGAAATTGGGAAAATTAATGGGACATAGACGGGGGTCTATTAGGTCGCAGAAATTCCTAGTGACAGTAGGGTTTCTTTCTTATAATGTCTTAATTCTGGGCGTCATTGAAGTCTTGTTGTAAATCCCCCCCAGGCCAGAATACCAGTGTGATAAACTCTTTATAATCGAGTTTATATAATTACAACATCTTCCTGTCATCATTTTCGTAAAATACATATATGCTTCCGATAACACAATTTCATCCTTCGCTCACTGCATCCATGGAATTCTACCCATTTAGTAACGCACAGTTCAGACACAACACCTCTCTTTCACTCTACTTCGTTCATATACATATACATATATCAGGCCGCTCGCTCGTATCCCAATCCTATCACTTTCGCTTCGCTCACCCCCGTTCATATTTACTGCTTTATTTACTGCTTTCAGTAGTTGAAGGTTCTCCGCTCGAAGAGGGCTCCGTTTTTGTTTCTTCATCGCTTCTCCAAGATTTTTAATATTGAAATTCATGACTTTAAATCCCTGTGTTCGACCTGGAAACTCGCCAGTAAAAATGAGTATAAATAATTGTGATAACTACCCAGGGTCTACAACCACATAATTGCTATATCTGACCATTCTTCTATAAAAACTCTACTCATTGATTTTCGAATAAAATTCCCTGCGAATTAATATACAATAACAAATGTACATTTTTCTGTTATCACTACTTCATGCCCTTTATGGACTGAAGCAGGCGCCCCGAGCTTGGTTCGCCAAGTTTAGTGCTGTGCTCCTTCAGTATGGCTTTTCTGCATCTTCCTATGACTCTACTCTATTTATTCGTCGTTCTCCTGCCGGGATCATCATTCTTTTTGTTGTATGCGGATGACATGGTTATTACCGGCGACGATACTTCTGGTATATCCGATCTACAGACCACCTTCATCGACACTTTGACATGAAGAGTCTAGGTTAGCTCCGCCATTTTCTCGGACAATAGATTTCTGACGCTCCAGATGACATATATCTATCTCAGGCGAAATATGCATCTGATCTCATATCTCGTTCAAGTCTGACTAGCCAGATTGCATCCACCACTCTCGAGGGGAACTTCCGGCTTGCTCCTCTCCATGGTACTCCACTAGAGGATCCCTCCCGCTATCGGCAGTTAGTGGAATCCTTGATATGCTTGACAGTCACTCGCCCTGACATAGCTCATACGGTTCATGTTGTTGCTCAGTTCATGACTAATCCCCGGATAGTTCACTATGTTCTTGTGTTGCGCATCCTTCGTTATGTCAAAGGAACACTCCTACACGGTCTTGATTTTTTTGCTGACTCTCCATTGGTTCTTGCAGGTTTCTCTGATGTTGATTGGGCAGGTGATCCGACTGATCGTCGCTCTATCACAGGTTATTGTTTTTTTCTTGGGAGTTCCCTTGTTTCTTGGCACAGTAAGAAACAAATTCTCGTTTCTCGCTCTAGTGCAGAGTCTGAGTATCGTGCTCTTTTGGATTCGACTTCAGAGCTCCTTTGGCTTCGTCGGCTTCTTTCTGATCTCGGGGTTCCTAAACCTTTTTCCACTTCCCTCTATTGTGACAGCACAAGCGCAATACAGATCTCTCATAATGATGTCTTTCACGAGCGTACCAAACATATTGAGATTGATTGTCACTTTGTTCGTCAGCATATTCGTGCAGGCACTGATCATCTATCTTATGTCTCTTCCGAGGATCAGACTGCAGATATCTTCACCAAGTCTCTCTTCCCAGGCCGGTTCTTCATATTGTTGAGCAAACTAAAATTGGTTTCTACTTTACCACATTGAATTTGAGGTGGGAGGGGGGGGGGTGGTGTTAGCATATTTTTGATATATTGTTATTTGAGGCCCACATATATATGTCTATATATATATGCACTCTATTTTTATGTTAATACACAATTTCTATTTTCCGCAAATATTCAAGCAAATTTACTTAATATAATTATAAATTAAGTATTCACTACGGGTGCTGAAATAAAATTTTCAACAGCCGGTCTGCACTGTTTTGGGAGTTATACATATACGTGTGTCTGTAGACCACAAACATTCTAAATAATAATAAGGGTAAATTATATAACATTCCATTTTATTTTAGTAAAAATGCATAAAATACTTTATATTTTATTTATTGCGGGAAACTCCTAGTGTTGATATAAAGTTTGCATGAAACACATTCATTGTCTAAAACTGATATTTGGTTCTAAATCAGAACTTAAATTATGCAAATTTTATATAAATAAAAAGTGTAAAATATTTTAAGTAAATTTTAGAATAAAAATAAATAAATAAATAATTTGATTAAATCATTTATTTTTATAGTTTTTATAAAATTCAGAGAACAATTTTTCTTTAAAAAATTATTAAACGAATGATTAATAAATTATTTATTTTTCATTTTATTCAAAAAAATTATTCAAAATCTTTTGTATTTTTTATTTGTATAAAGCTTGGATAATTTAGATATTTATTTAGAATAAAACATCAGTTTTTAACAGGAATAGTGTTTCACACAATAAATAAAATATAAAGTGTTTTATGCATTTTTACTAAAATACAAGAAATTGTTATATAATTTATCATAATAATAACAATAATAATGAGAAACAGGGTTGTCACTGAGGTTGGACCACGAGGGCGACTGTCCAGGGCCTAGGAGGGAGCCCAAAATTTTAGGATTTCTCGCGTGCGTGTGTATATATATATATATGTTATGTACTATACTAAAGGGAATGCATATATAAAAATAAAAAAAAAAAATTGTGAGAGGTAGATTTGAAAATAAAAATAAAAATATAATACAATCTGACGAAAAATAATTTAAAAATAATTATTTTTTAGTTAGTTTATAGATATATTTATTGCATTCTTAAACGAGATATTCAAATAATTATATAAATTTAATACTACGAGATACTCAAATAATTATATAAATTTAATACTATTTTTGGATTTTATTTAATTTTAAATAACTTAAATCTTTAAATTATAATGAGCTTAGAAACTATTGTATTGTTTTTCAAATACTTTTATCTCATAATAATTTATGTGATATTGATTGAAAATATTTTCTATTAATTAAAAGTTTTACAATTTATTTTACCCAATAACTTAAATAACCCATTTAAATTTTTGAGTTAGTTGTTCCAAAATTGGTATAGAACTTTTAAATAAATAAATATATATTAGAGCCCTTGTTTTAGATTTCGTCCCAGGCCCCCACATGTCAGGAACGGACCTGATGAGAAAAATCAGGTTACTGTATTAATAATGTAAAAAAAATAAATACTCTCTCCGTCCTACATAATTTGTCCTTCCATTTTTTTGGATAATTGATTATAAACTTTAATCATATTTTAAAGTTTAAAATTTAATTTTTTTTTTTAATTTTAATTAAACTATTTAATTATCTTAATCTTAATCTATAATTATTTTTATTAAATAATAATTATTTTTACTAATATATTTTTTAATTACTTACTAATTATATTTTACCTAAATTCTCGTATTTACTGGATTGCGTCCATGTTATTTAGTACGGTGGGAGTAAACAAAATAGAAGACATATAATCGCATGTGCAGCGGCTCTGAGGCTTTTTTAAGGATTAGCCATTGTACATGTTATAAATAAACGTATGTATTTTATTTTTTATTTTTTATTTTTTATTTTTTATTTTTTATCATATATATATATTTACAAAAAAATTTACTATTTAAATTTTATATTATTTTAAAAAATATAGTCCTTCCGTTCAATTTCTATTGTCCTAAAGTATATTTATACGGTTTTTTAGGTGATTATTTTTTTATTATGAATTGACAAATTTGTCCTTAATTGTATAGCATAGATGAAAAATAATAAATAAATGAAGGATAAAAATGTAAAATTTGTGTTTAAAAAAAAAAGAAATAAGACAATAGTTGTTGGACGTCCCAAATAGAAAAATAAGACATTAGTTTGTGAACGGATGGAGTACTATATTTTATTTACAAAATTTTTTAAATTAAATAAAAGATTCTCAAATCAAACCAAGAAAACAGACAAATTTGTTAAGATAAAAACAATAAATGCTGTAATTAAAATATGCATGCAAGTGTGTGTAATTAGATAAGGATTAAAGAGTCAACATTGATTTGATGAGACTCTTCATTAATTTCTTTGACATGCATCCCCTTGATTTTTTCTCATATTATTATTAATTAATACTTCATCTGTCCCACTTTTCATGTTCATCTTTCCATTTTCGTTTGTCCCATTTATTTTGCCACTTTTTTTTTTGGAAAATAATTATACACTTTAATCTTATTTTTACAAATTTAATTTTTAATTTTTTTTAATTTTAATTATACTAATCAATTATCTTAATCTTAATCTATAATTATTTTTATTATAAGATAATTATTTTCACTAGTATATTTTTAATTATTTACTAATTATATCCCTCCTAAATTCCCGTATTTACAGTAACATGATCAAATTATCGAGACACAAGGAGTACATGCCATAATTAAAATATTAATATA
Organism: Andrographis paniculata; assembly: GCF_009805555.1. Classification (NCBI taxonomy): domain Eukaryota; kingdom Viridiplantae; phylum Streptophyta; class Magnoliopsida; order Lamiales; family Acanthaceae; genus Andrographis; species Andrographis paniculata. The sequence continues at coordinate 1,683,906 of NW_026137588.1, forward strand.
TTCAATTTTAATTATTCATCTAGTAAAATATACGTTTATTTATTTATTTTTAATAACATTATTAATGAGTTATTTTATCGATTAATTCAATAATATATATAATTGGAAAGATCAGTTACATATAGAAAACTTTATCAAAATAATTACTTCCTCCGTCCCAGATACCATGTCCACATTACCGTTTCTGTCCGTCCCACATACCATGTCACTTTCATTTTTTGGAAAATGATTACACACTTTAATCTCATTTTAAATTTTTAAATTTTATTTTTTTTTTAATTTTAATTAAACTAATTAGTTATCTTAATCTTAATTTATAATTATTTATATTATAAGATAATTATTTTCACTAATACATTCTTAATTATCTACTAATTACACCCCTCTTAAAATACCGTATCTACAGTGTAGCAGACACGGTATCTGGGACGGAGGGAGTAACATATTTATAAAGGACTTGTCCTATTATTACGATGAGATTTTCGTTAAAAAATTATGAAATGGCACATTCATATTACTTCACGGTCCCAATACAATAGTCTTCTTTATTATTTTTTTTTTTTCGTCTCAAAACAATAATAGTCCCATTTCCATAAATAACAATATCACCATAAAACTATCCCTACTTTTTCATTATTATTACATAATTACCACTACTTTTTACACTAATATACTCACAAAGGCAAAAAAGTTATTTATCCTTATTTTTTACCAACTACCAATATAATATTAATATTTCTTAAATCTCGTACCCAATATAGTAAGACTATACTTCTAGGAAGGAGGGAGAATTATATTTTTATTATATGTGTTAAATCAATGTCAAATTGATTCAAATTCACATGCTCAATTAACTATATACTCAATCTTCTCACATTTTTTTGTCCATATTTCATTTTTTTTGTTTTTTAAAAATGATTATACTATGTCTTAGTATAATTGAATCATTTCATTAGTAATTATATTTAATTAATTGATAATAGTGAGTTATGATATTATTTTATTATTTTATTTATATAATTAATAATATTGATATTTTTAAAATAAATGTAATATATATTGTTGGGGATTCTTTGCGGATAAATACATTAATGATGTATTTTTGTAACAATTTGAAGTTTGAGGTGAAACTGATATCAGAGTCCTGGGTCTCGAGTTCGAGTCCCAGAGATAAAAATAAAGAAATATGTCAATTAAAATAGACGGAATGAGTATATTTTAATATTTAAAATTCTTAATTTATAATTTTATAAAATTTTAATTAGAGTAATTAATCATTTTCATATTAATTTATACCTATTTAGAATGTCACTTTATATAAAAGTATTAAAATAAAGTTTGATTCAGAATGTAGACTCAACTTTAATTTATTCAAATATTTTTTATTGGCATAATTTTTATTATATAATATATATATATATATATATCTTATTGTATTACAAAAAAATCAGCATGTTTAAAATATAATTTTTATATCCTGATATATCACATAGAAAATAGGTAAAGTGTTTTTTTAGTCCGTAGCTAGCTGTACTTTCTTATCATTTTAGTCCCGTAAGTGAAGTCTGTCGTAAATTAGTCCCACTAAGTGAAAATTTTCGTTGTTTTAGTCCTTCAGCGCCGGAGACGCCCGTGTGACTCGCCGGAAGTCACGTGTCCCGCTAGGTATCTCTCGCCAGGTCAGCGACACCTGGCGGACACGTAGCCTCCAGCGAGTCACACGGGCGTCTCCGGCGCCGGAAGACTAAATCAACAAAATTTTTTCACTTATGGGACTAGTTTGCGACAGACTCCACTTACGGGACTAAAATGATAAAAGATCCAATTACGGGACTAAAAAAATAATTTACCCAAAAAAAAAAAAAAAAATATTAAGCAAACCTACTCTCAATTTTGGAATTCATTTCGTTTATCTTGCAGTCATGAATTTTTACCATACCAATTCACTCACCTTTTATTGGGCTCTCAGCTCATGATTTTCTACTTATATTATACTCCCTCCCTCCGTCCAGATACCAGGTCCACGTTGCCGTTTCTGTCCATCCCACATACCATGTTATTTTATTTTTTTAAAATAATTACACACTTTAATCTCATTTTAAATTTTTAAATTTTATTTTTTTTTAAATTTTAATTAAACTAATTAGTTATCTTAATCTTAATTTATAATTATTTATATTATAGAATAATTATTTTCACTAATACATTCTTAATTGTCTACTAATTACACTCCTCTTAAAATACCGTGTCTACAGTGTAGCAAATACGGTATTGGGACGGAGGGAGTATTTATTTATTTTTCTTCCAAAAATACGATCTTGATTTTATTTAACATATTCTGGGTGGCTGGACTAAATAGAAGTGTAGTAAATTTGTTTATTACAATATTTTATTATCTAATTTATCAATTTTTCTGCAAAAATATTACTCCTCTCGTCCCTCCCAGGTAGTAGCATGTTCATAGCTTTATATATTTATGTGTATACATTTAATTTTTTCTATCTAAAAAAATAAATATATAAATAATTAATAGTAATATTTTCACGTATGTTAGATATAAGTATATAACAATCATATCAATATCAGTATTTAAAAAAAAATAATAAATAAAACTTATATGCACTAGGTTGTCTTCTTCCTCGAGATATCTGAAATATTTGTATCTTCTTCATATCCCTCCCTTCCCCCACGAACTAAATGTGCTACTACAATGTTTGGTTCGAAGATTTTTGAACACATGACTTGTTGGTGTGTTTGTTTGGGAGATTGGATTTTCAATATACTATTCATCCTATTTTTCTCCCAAAAAATATCAAATCAAACACCTATTATTCATTTTTATATTACATGAACACTTATTTATATCAAATCATACAACTATTCAAATTTAAAATTTTTATTATTCAAATTCCAACTCAAAATTTAAACCCCAAACAAACACACCCCTAGTGTATTACTGAAGATGTTTGCAAGTCGGAAACAACTTTGAATATGTGCAGGAGAAATGAATCATTTGATGAACTAGTTCGTGACCACATGACAAGCTAACTCTATGGTCCGTTCATGAAAAATAGGATTACGAACAATATGCATATTATATTTGTTGACGAATAACAGAGGAATTGGTAGTAAAATCATAATTTTCAATACTTAGATAATGTATGAAATCTATAGGAGTTCACATGTGGTTTATACACATGCGTCGATATTCAACTCCCGTGGATAAAATACTAATTGTAGACGGCTTTTTGGCCTTTCAATATATTACATTTACACCAAGGAAAATACAATACTATGTAATTGATTTTAAGCTATCCAGACATGCTATCCAATCGACATTAAAATATGCTTTATGCAAGGAAGATCTTGCATAAGTTTACTCATAAGCTGACTAAAGTTGTTGTAAAAGCAATATTTGGTTTGAAAAAGTTCGAATGCAAGAGTTTACTAATAAGTAGATCTGTCTAAATGGATTAGCGGGACAGATTGACCCACAACCGACTATAACTTGCAAATAAGCGGTTTGTTTGCGGATCAATCCGCAACGGGGCGGATTAAAATTTCATTAGTCCGACCCAACCCAAATACGTGAATAGATTCTAGAATAATAATAAGAAAATTATAAAACAATAAAATTGAAGACGAACAAAATAAATGATGAAAAATTGAAACAAATTTGAGTGACATTGATAAGAAGGGTACAGAAGAAAAACACGTAGGCAATATTGATTAGTTTATTAAACTAATGATAATATAAATTATATTTTATTCGTCTTAACTAAAAATATCTCTTTTCAGTATATTAAAAAATAATAATATGTTATTTATTAAATAAAGTGTACAAGATTGCTTTTGATATTTATTACTCTTTGTACGTTATTTATAAATTAATTGTATTTATAATGATATGTATGTAATTTATATAAAATTAAAATATATTCTAATATTAATATTTGATTATTTTTATTACTCTCTCCGTCCCATTGGAAGGATGACGTTTGCTTTTTGCACGTAGATTTTTGAATATTAGTATTATATTGAATTATAGTAAAAAAACAAAAATACCCCTATTAGTATGGTCTAATAGTAATGGCATTTGTGTAATATTTTGTAAGTTGAAAGAATATTTATTATGTTAAGTAAATAGTACAGTTACTAAATTAAGAAATGGTAACCTTGTTTTGGGACGGACGAAAATGGAAAATGGTAACCTTTCAATGGGACAGAGGGAGTATAATTTTTTAATATGATAGTAAAAAATTGGTAAAAAAAAATACATTTAGTTGAGATAGACGAGTACTAATTATTATATTTACTTGGTCCGCGGACTAACCCACTCTCGACCCACGACCCGCGTGGATTGGCCCGTTTAAGCCCGCATATTAACGGGTTTAAAAAATTACAATCCAACCTTCTATAAAAGTGAAGCGGGGCGGGCCAATTCGACGAACTCAACCCATTTTGACGACTCTACCAATAAGTCTCCTATATAATGTAGCATCAGAAAAAGATTTCCCATATAGAGTTAAAGTCTCAAACCAGTAAATAAGTAGGTATGGACTTAGCATCCAACATCTTCATATATTATAGAATATCATCTATATATTTGGACTGAGATAAATCAATTTTATTACGAACTTATTTAATTTCAATCCCAATAATGAAGTTGGCATCACCTAAATTTTTTACGGTACATGCATAATGTAGGAAGTTTTTTACTTGCTGAACTAGCAGAGGACACGAGCCCGTAAGTTCAAAACCTTTATGTTTAATAAACAAATAATGATCATACGAAGACTAACTAAAAAACATTCTGAGTAAGTTATTGAAACTATACGACTTAATCCAAATTGGAAGATCTTTTCTTTCAATGTCTGGTATCATATTCTAAGAGCTTGCTTGAGCCCATAGATAAATTTTCATAGTCTACACACCTGTTTTGGACCAACATGATAATCGAGATGAAGTTTGAGATAAACTTCTTCTCAAGAGTAGCATGAAAGAAACATTGTTGACATTAATTTTTTGTGTGCTCCACTTTTTAACGATGGTAATAGCAACAACAATTCTTAATGTGAAACTCTTTGTCACAAGGGCAAAGGTTTCTTCAAAGTCCATCCTATAAACTGGAACGCAGCTTTTGACTACTGATCTAGCTTTAAATTCGTTTGTCGACCTATCTTTGATTCTTTTGATTTTGTATATTCATTTACATCAAATGGGTTTTATACCATTTGACAGAAGAGATAATTCACACGTACCATTAGATTAGATTAAAGAGTTTAAGTAAATATGTGAATAGATCCATTTCTTTACTGTTGCATTTCCAAAATACACTGTGCTTTCACTTCACATAAATTCTACATTGCTCATTTCAACATGAACTTAAACCAATTAATTTCACAATTTTGAAAGTTACATACTTACATTTAACAACTCCTATAATTTATTCGTTCATGTCCATAATTTTTCTTTTGTATAAAAAATCATTCCAAATTTGAGTATCAAATATATAGTAAAAAAGAATTTGGGCACATGTAATTTATATAAAACAATGGTTACCTCTACTTTACAAAGATCTTATAGTGAAAATATGAATTTGAATTAAGGTGAAAGCAAAAAGAATTACTTTACCTTAATCTTAAGAAATATAAAAGTTAGGGGTGACCAAAATATCCGAAATTTGAAAATTCGATCCGAACTAAATTGAAATTTAAAATTTGGTTCGGATATTTTGGATTTTCGAATTGGTTTGGATTGAAAATTTTATAAACTTCGGGTTTTAAAATCGGTATACTAAAAATCCGAACCAATCCGAAATACGAAATATAATATTTTAATATAGTTTTTTATTATATATTTAATATTTTAATAAAAATAAAAATTCAAAATTATTAGTTATATTTTAATATACTTATTTTTATTTATTATATAAATAATTTATTATGATAAAACAATTATAAAAATCTAAAATTTTAAAAAAATAATAAACAAAGTTAGAATTTCGAATTTTCGGATTGGTTCAGATTTTTTAGTTTGGATTTCGGATTTTCGGTTCGATCGGATTGATTTTTTCAAAAAATTTGGATTGGATCGGTTCGGATTGAACCGAAAATCCGAATGCTTCCCCTAATAAAATTACCTCTTGATTAGAATAAATTTTAAGGCCAAATGCTTGAATTGATGGCTATTTAAAATAATTTTTCTTGGTATCGAAATTACTTTAGCCAATGCCTAGTTAGAAGCATGTTTCGAAATTCTAAAACATCGAACAGGTGACAGTAGTGTTACTTTTAATTTGGTGTTCACGAGAGAAGTGAATTTCGTGGAACACAAAGATGGTTTTAGGCACGAATCATAAAAAAGATCCCAACAATAATTGAATGAACACTCACAGTCACACAATTCCAATGTGAAATTAATTAATTAATTACGTAATTAAAGCCGCCAATCATAAAGTAGTTTGCATGCTAAAAGTCAAACCCTAGTTTCTCATTTCTCAGAAATGTACACCAAACTATGCACAAGGTACAATCATGTTAAGCTAGAGACTGTGCCTTGATTTATTGCTGCTATATATATCCAGCACATCTCTTGACTTATATATATATATTTATATGGGGTGGGGTGGGGTGGGGTGGGTGGGTAGGGAGGGGGTGGGTTTTCTTTTTTCTATTTTTTTATTTTTTTTCCTTAAGGATGATCCCAATTACAAACCCTAATTAATTAACAAACTACAAGTAATTACAACTTCAGTCTCTCTTCAAGCAAAAGGGACCATCTTTCTGTTGATCATCATCAGGCTTCAGGGGGCTAATTGACATATGGGATTAATTCAAAACTATATCAGTTCAAAGTTTGATTAAGGAAAGATATATATGTATATATATATGTGCTGGTAGTAATTTATATATATATATATGATTCATAGATTAAGAGAAGATCTTGATGAGAACCTAACTTGAACTGAACTGCTAATTTGTTCCGAAGAGAGAGCAGATGTGTTTTTTTTTTCTTGCAATATCTTCAAAACAAATCAGCAGTTGCACTAAGGCCAGCCATGTCCATGAAATCCCCATCCTGCCCCTGCGCACCGGCCTCGTCGAGCAGCCATTTCTCGAGCAAGCTGAGGGGCATTTCCGTCTGAACATCCACCAAAGCATTCTTGCTGCTGATCACACCATGAGTTCGATCTTGTGTGAGGTTTGCAGCCTCAAATTTAACTTCTTGATCCTCCACCGACACCGATTGCGTGACATCCGAATTCGGGGAGTTGAAGCTGCTGAATGCAGTGCCTTCACTGGGGCTCGAGCTCGGCAGATTAACCGATTGATTGTTGTTGTTGTTGATGTTGTTTATGGAAGTTGTGCTCTCAGATGACTGTGGTGTGTTTGGGGGTTTCTTCATCCAGTTTTCGAGCATCCGGGCGATGTTGTCGGTGCTGGAGATGTAGGTTGAAGATGGCTGAGGGGGAATAGTCCGATGATCCATTGAAGAAAATAGTGTCGCATTCGACGAGGAGACAGCTGATTTGTCGAGGGAGAGAGCTTCACATAACGCCTGTTTGGCTGTGTGGATGTCTGTCTGAAGCCTTCTCTCCCACTGCCCTTTTGAAATCATTTTACTTTCTGATGAAGACGACGATGAACTGTTCCCAATTTGCCCTGATTTTGCTTCTTGGCTCTTTAACAGCTTCTTCTTCAAGTGAGTGTTCCAGTAGTTCTTGATATCGTTGTCGGTTCTTTGAGGAAGGTACGAAGCTATGGCTGCCCATCTGAAATTTTACATCGAACAAATCGAGAAATTAATCAATTAGGGTTTTTTGGAATTTCGAAATTAGGGTTCCTTCCACCATCAGATCTAACCCTAATTTTTCATCAATTGTTTGATCTTTATATAAAAATTTATACCGATTTCCGAGGAGGGCTTGGAGGTGGATGATCATCTTCTCCTCATGTTCAGTAAAGTTGCCGCGGCGGATGCCCGGCCGGAGATAATTGGTCCACCGGAGCCGGCAGCTTTTGCTGCACCGGAGCAAGCCTGGAGAAGAACCGGACCGGTCGGGAAGAAAAAAAAACCGATTAATTTTCGAATAGGGAGATGTGAATATGAGCTGGTGGTGTTGCAGAGATATTTATTGCACACACCGCTAAGCTTTAATGGCTACCACCAACCAAAAATAAAAAAAAAAAAGAAAAAAAAAAAAGGAAGCCTTAACAGCAAATCTTGTTCAAAATCCAATGAAATCGAATTGAATTATTACCTGTATTAGCTGGGACAGATCTCCAGTTTGCAGGGCCATGTTCTTGAATGTAAGAAACCAAGACTATGTCTTCCTCGGGCGTCCATGGCCCTTTCTTCACCCCTACTTTGTCACAGCAAGGAGGCCTTCCCATATCCTCTGTCTCTCTCTACTTCTATTTTTATTCTCTCTCACTCTAACTCTAGAAGAAGATGGGACTGTAGTTTTAATGTAGAAAGACAAGAGTCCAAGTGAGGGGGGGGTGAGGGAATATATAGACAAGAGACCCTTTCTCCAGCTGCGGCTTGACCAGCTAAGAGAGAGAGAAAGAAAAAGCTAGAGAGAGAGAGAGAGAGAATTGAAGAGGTAAAAGGGTAGAGTATAGAGAGAGAGTATAGTGTAGATCGAATAGATTATTGGATGGGCTTCTTCTTCTTCTTCTAAGAGTCAAAACCGGACAGCAAAACAGCATTTACTCATATGCTTACAAAAAGTCAGCCCTCTATTCTTTCATACACATCAACATATACATACATACAGCTTTTCATATATATATATATAAAATTATATAACACTTTTATTTATTTTAGTTAAATGTGCGTGAAACTATCTTGTATTAATATAAACTTTGCACGAAACTTCATTCTTGTCTAAAATTGGTGTTTAGTTTTAAATAAAGACCTAAATTACGAAAGTTTTATACAAATAAAAAATGTAAAATATCTTAAATAATTTTTTGAATAAAATAAATAAATAATTGATCAATCATTTATTTTTATAGTTTTTATAAAAATCAGATAACAATTTGTCTCCAAAAAACTATAAAATGAAGGATTAATCAATTATTTATTTATTTTATTAAAAAAATTATTTAAGATATTTTACATTTTTTATTTGTATAAACTTACGTAATTTAGGTCTTTATTTGGAACCAAACATCAGTTTTTTACAAATAGAGTGTTCCGTGTAAACTTTATATTAATACAAGGGGATTTCACGCTGTAAATAAAACACAATGTATTTTATGCATTTTTACTAAAATTAAACGGGGTGTTATATAATTTACCCTATATATATATTTATATTTATATATTTTCAAAATAAATAAATTAATAATCTATTGGACATAAATTAAAGAACAAAACCGCGTCCTACTTAATATATGTGATCTAATCAATGTGACAAAAATAAATTGCACATGAAAAAATTTCACACATGTGAGCCAATAAGTCTTGTTTATATATATGTTTCCAATTCTATTTTACACTATTTACTTTATAGTAATATATATATATATATATATATTTACCCAAAGAAGTCATATTATACTTAGCTACTATTTTAACTAAATTATAAATCTTCCTATTTACCCTATGTAGTAGTCAATAAAGGGGTCATTCTATACTCATTAAATATATATAGAGGTTAAATAAATTTTACTTTTCTAACTTATATCTTTATATACAAGATGGAATTTCGGAGTTAATTTTATCACAAAGAAAGAGGAATGGACCGACAATCGGTTATATCAAGGGTTGTGTGCATTGTTATTTCGAGAGATATATTTTTATTTAGGGAATTATTTTCGTAAATTTATCTTCGATAATGTGTTACTTTATTGGGTTGAGTAGTGATTTATCGAAAAATAAATTCAAAATTTTGTCCTAGCTAATGCATTAATTGTACCTCCTTAATTATGGTTATAGGCTAATTGCATGATTGATTAGGTAGATAACATAATGTGTTGCATAAGTAGATACAAATAATCAACTCAATGGAATGAATCATGTGCTATGTGTTCATGTAGGAACTTTATGAACTTAATGTATGTACTAGTCCATTAATGTTTTTTTTTATTTTTTGTGGGAACCCGCAGCCGCTACCCGAAAGTGCACACTGGGTAAACCCCCGGCCAAACCTAATACTCTGCAAACCAGGTTCGACGGAAAAGTCACACTAGGCGAACCATGTGTAGCAGGTGACCTAAATCGTCGGATGTTTGAACTTATGACCTCACGGTCACAAGTCCAACTAGTCTATTAAATTTGCAATATATATATATATATATAATTTTTATTTTCCAAAATGTGTAGTTAAAAAGAGTATCATGATGTATAAATGAAAATAGATTATTTAATCACTAATACTCCCTCCGTCTGTTGATAATTTTTCTAAAGTATATTTGCACGGTTTTTTAGATTTTTTTTTTTTTTTGTATAAATTGACAAATTTATCTTTTTTGATAAGGTAAAAGTGATAAATAAAATGAAGGGTAAAAAAAAGTAAAATTTGTGTTTAAAAAAAAATAAAACAATAGTTATTTGACGTCCCAAATAATTTATGGAATGAGGAAATATTATTTATCAATTAATTGGATTTATTATATCTCTATTTCAGGAGTGATTCAAGGAGAATGGGGTTAGGGTTTATTTTTGTTTATTCATGGATATTAATTTTTCAATCATGATAACTAATCCATATTTATGTAACTAACACAAAGTAATAAGGTTGTACCTTCTTTTTTTTTTATTTTTTTTTATTTTTTTTATTTTTTTTTAATATGTGGGAACCGCAGCTGCTGCCCGAAAGTGCACACTGGATAATAATAATGTTGTACTTTGATAACATAGGCAGTAACACTGTATAGAAGTTTTTGTGAGTTTTTGAAAATGGTAAAAAAATGAATAAAATATAAGTGTTTAATATTTTGTAAATAGGTGCTGAATGTGATATAGTATATAATATATAAGAAAAATATATATATTTTTATATTTTATATTTTTAATGAAAATGCCTATTTGATAGTGATTTTTTTTTTTTGTGTGTAATTATTGATAGACAATGTAAAATATTATTTGAAACTATATGTTTAGAGAGCTTTTTGCTATTGTTTGTTTGTTTTTTGCTCCAATTTATTTTTTTTAATATTCAACCAACACGATTATTAATAATACTAATTAAATAAAAAACTCAAACCCAAAATATTACAAACCAACCAAATCCTAATACTACAATAAACTATTTTTCGAATATGTTTATTTCACAGTTGGAACACAAGTTTGTATTACTTTCACATTTTTTTGGCTCTTAATTACTTTTTTTAAGAAGGATCCACTCGTCATTTTTTTTTTATTTATATCACTCATTTGAATAAATAAATTTATTTATATTTTAAATTCCCTATATTTTTAGAAAGTATTTTATTTTAATTATGTGTATATATATTATGTAAAATTTTCTTTTATACGAAATAAAATCCATATTGAATATTCTTTATTTAAATATAATTTTCAAAACATAAAAAAATATTTACAAATGTGCATAATCAATGTATAATGCAAATGCCAAAGTTAAAAAATAGGTTTATTTGACTAAAGATTCCTTTAATCTTGTTTTGTTACACATTCATATTCACATGTTTCGATATATTATGTTATCTATGATACATTACTCGGGCTTGGGGGGTGTATTTGACCCCCAAATCCGATTTTTTATGATTTTTTAGTGTAATTTTTATGTATTTATATACAATTTGCCCCCATTCATATCTAATTATATCATCATTTTTTATTTAAATTTATTAGTTAAATTTAAATAAATTATAATATTTTACCTCCGGAGATTTAGACACTAGTTTCGTCACTGATGTTATTGTCTTGACGACACACACTAAATTTACATATAACACATGAAGTATAATTTGACAATATAAGATATATGCTAATAAATATAAATATATGATATAAATTAGGCTAAATTGCACAAAATCCACCTGTGATTTCACGAAATTGTGCCAAATCCCCCATATTTTTAAAACTGCGTCAAACTCCCTCGTGGTTTCATAAACTCCGCGTCTAATCCCCTCGGCAGTTCTTATTTAACGATATTTGACCTAAATGCTCTCAAATTGCAAATAAATTTTAGAATCTTAATTTCTAAACCCCTAAAATTACAAATATATTTATTTTTCATATATTTAGTCTAAAAAAAATAAAAATAAACTCTTAAAATCCGAGAAAAATAACTATTTTTGAGTATATTTATTATTTTTTAAGGCTAAATATATATATAAAAAATGAATATATTTGTATTTTTAGGGGTTTAGAAATTAAGATTCTATAATTTATTCGCAGTTTGAGTGTATTTTGGTCAAATACCGTTAAATAAAGACCGCCGAGAGGTTAGACGTAGAGTTTATGAAACTATGAGGAGTTTGACGTAGTTTTAGAAGTATAGTGGACTTAGCGCAATTTCATGAAACTACATATAGATTTTGTGTAATTTAGCGTATAAATTGACAGTACATGACAATAGTCCGTACACCATATTTTACAATTAAGTATATACACATAAGGTAGTTTAACACGTCATAAATATAATATAAAATAGAAGGGTACCTACTAACAATCTATATAACATGTATTGTCGATTTATATTTAATGTATTAATTAAGTTAATCAACATGGTGCTAATTAGGGCAACCAGCACCCTAGCATAATGCAAACTTTTAGATGAACATATTTAATAAATAAATAAATAAATAAATAACACATACAACCATATGATAATGTAAATATGATTTTAAAATATATGATTATAATTATCATATATAAATCCATAAAATTTAAAGTATATATAATTATATTTTTAGTAATTATAGTTATATATGTTTTAATCATATTCTATGTTTGAAATACTATAGAATCGATTAAATTTGATGTAAATTTTGATCCCACTTCTTTGAGAACGTATGATTATTCAACAAATTAGTATGCTACTCATGAATTTAATATAGTTATATCGACTTTTCTACTTTAATAACTCAGAACAAACACGCCTAAACTTAACATTGTTTTGTATAAAAAATTCTCTAATAAATTATATTGGATAAATATATCTTAAAAATCAATATCAATCATAAAAATTGATGACCAATTAAATTATGTTGAATTTGACACTATTGTATAAATTTATTTTTATGTACTATGACCTAACCCAAATCAAGCAATCAATTCTTACTTATTATCCCAATTCACTAATTTGGCGATCATTGCGAGGTTAAAACACATTATTAAATCAATAATTTAGTAGTACAAATTGTATGTCCGTTAATAAATTTATTTTAAAATTTGTATTATTCCATCTGAAATTTTGTAAAAATGTGATATTCAAAGATTATTTTTTATTTAAAAAAAAAAGAAGCAATAATCCAAAAACCAAACAATTATGTGTGAGGGGGGATTGTCGAAGCTAGTTGTTAAGAGGAAAGTAGTGGACAACATATCTTACTTGCATATATAACTCTTTTTCTTGTTTCCTTTATGCTCCAACATGCTTGAAAAAGATAACTTTTCTAAAAAATTTATTTGGCATTCATGTGATATTTCTTATTGGATCATGCAAATATTGTGATGGGGTGTAGGGTTTGTGTGTGTATTATGTATATATATATATATATGCATATACATTAATCTCTCAACATAAATGTATACATATATGAAGTATATATATCACGGGTGCCAAAGCTTTCGATGTTATTTCTAAATAGTTTTGAAAGTATAATAAGATGCATAGTTTTTTATTCTTCGAAAAAAATTTGAATTGAATATTTGTAGCTTTATCATGTAGATCAAGGTTGCTTTTTAATGTCAAAATTTACATTAAAGAATATGTTATTAAAAGTTTAATTTTCATATATTATTTAGATTGACTTTTACAATGTTCTCTTGTTCATCATAGTGAAACTAATAAACACACAAAAAAAAAAAAAAGAAATTGAAAATTTATAAATCACCAATATATCATTTCTCTTAGGCTATCTTTAACCCGTCAACTTCATTTATCCAGTTTTAATTCTAAATATGCAGTTGCTACCGTAATTTTACTCCAATTATAACTCAATTTTTCACTATTATTCTTCAAATATTCAATTTTTCATATTATTTTAAATAATTTTTTTATTTTTATAATTTAAAACAAATTTTTTTAAAAATTTAGAAAAATAAAAATTAAATTTTAAAATAAAAATTTAAAAAAATTTAAAAAAATAAAATATGGCGTTGCTCTGTAGCAACGCTAAAAAGTGGCGCAAGATTTGACGTCGGTTGTTTACAACCGACGCCAAATAACCCAATCCAGCGCCAGTTGTCAATATTATTGGATTCTGACTTTGTTACATGCATCGATACTATCATTTATTATGTTATGAAGTCGTCTAAAATGAACACTAATATTTGTTGATATATATTTTTTCAAGTTTTAATATTATTAATTAAATTTAATTTGAAAATATATCACATTAAATATTGATTGAACAATTGTACCGTAATAAGCACAATGTTGACTACTTTGATATAATTTTTTTCTATCTTAAAAATTAATAGTAAATGCTTATTTAAGATTATATACAAAACAATATACTCTTTCCATTCTTGCTATCATGTCCGCTTTTCCGTATATACAAAATTTTATGAGAGGCATAATTAGTAAATAATTAAAAATATATTAGTAAAAATAGTTATCGTATTATAAAAATAATTATAAATCAAGATAACTATTTAGTCTATCTAAAATTAAAAAAATTAATATAAGATTAATGTGTATAATTTTTTTTCGAAAAAATGATAAAATAAGTGTAAACGAACGAAAATGAAAAGACAAAAATAAAAAGATGTAAATGATACGTGGACCGAAGAGAAAATAATTTATATTCATATTTAATAAGAATTATTATTAAATGCATCACAATAATAATAATAATTATTATTATTATAACATCTACTGTTCAATTATGAAATTTATTCCAGAACTCAACCCAATATAAATATATATATATATAGAGAGAGGTTGTGTTGCTTGAGATATATTTTTTTCTTTTAGTTTTTAATTTAAGTAATAATGGGATGTAATATTTTATAAGAATATATTACACTTCACTCATATTTTACTTATATTTTTTTTTAGTGAATTAAAAGAATAATAGTATTTGTTAGTCAGTGAAAGTGTGTAAAAAATTTTAATATTTTTATTTTTGTAAGTAAAAAAAAATAGATATTTTTATAAAAATTAAAAATATTTTGATATTTATATATAAATATAAATTATCTTTATTATAATATAAACTGAATATTTTAAAACGAATATATTTTTTTTTGATAGAAAATTGTGTAAGAATAAAACTTAAATTTGTATTTTTGTGTCGGATTACCATAATATTTTTAACGGTAAACTGTTTTTTTAGTCCCGTAACTAGACTCCTTTGTCATTTTAGTCCTGTAAGTGAAGCCTCTCGCAAACTAGTCCCATAAGTGAAAAATTTTCGCTAGTTTAGTTCTCTGGCGCCGGAGACGCCCGCGTGGCTCGCCGGAGGTGGCGTGTCCGCCAGGTGTCCCGCCAGGTCAGCGACACCTGGCGGATACGTGGATTTATTTATTCTTTTCATTTTTTTTTAATTTTTTTAATTTTTTTAATTGGACCAAATAAAAAAAATACAAATAAAATTTAAAATAAATTAAAAATAATTTAAAAAAAATTAAAAGAAAAAAGAAAAAAATAAAAAAATCCATGTCACCTGGCGGACACGTCACCTCCGGTGAGCCACGCGGGCATCTCCGGCGCCGGAAGACTAAAACAACGAAAAATTTTTCACTTATGAGATTAATTTGCGACATGCTCCACTTAAGGGACTAAAATGATAAGGGGGTCCAGTTACGGGACTAAAAAAACAGTTTACCCTATTTTTAATTTATCAACGACACCAAAATAATTCTAAAGTGTTTCCTTATCACTCTTACAATTTCTTACCTTTTTCTTATTTTGGATTTGAAATTAGTTTGAATCTATTTGGACTTTAATTTCTCAACTATCCACAAGTACTTCTAAATAGAAAATAGAATTTTAAGTATTTTTACCATGGGATTTTGCCCTCTTAAATTAGTGTTTGATGAACAGGTTGAGCCCTTACAAAAAATACATATGCGTTGTGAGTAGAGCTGTTAAACGGATCGAATCGTTCGTGAACTCGACTTGATTCGGCTCGATTAAAGCTCGTTCGCAAACGTTAACGAGCCGAGCCGAACAATATAACAGACTCGTTTGGTTAACGAACGAGTCCGAACTTTGTTCGTAAACGTTCGTTTAAATAATATATTCATTATAAATATTATATATATAATTATAATTTAAAAATAAATAAAATATTAATTTAAAATATATAAATAAAATAATTTTAAATTTTCTTTATAATTTATATATAAATTTTTTAAAATAAGACAAACGAGCTCGAACGAACTCGAACAAGCTTAATCGAACCTAAACGAGTCGAACACGAACACGAGCTCAAATAACAAAAATTCTTAATGAGTCGAGCTCGAACACTACGAACAAGCTCGAAAGCTTAACGAACAAGCACAAGCCTTGTTCGCGAACGTTAACGAACACTTAAAATTTAGCTCGGCTCGGATCGTTAACAGCTCTAGTTGTTTGATGAGAACAAGCGAATCAAGTTATTTCACAAGTATATATTATTTTAGGTTGAACATTTAATTTTTTTTAAATTTTGTATAAAATATTTTTTATTTTTTATTTTTTATTATTATTTTTAAAGAATCAAAATTGAAAGATAGTATTGGGAGAATAGAGTGAATATTGCATAAAATATATGTTTGTATTTGGTGTGTTTGTTCGGGAGATTGGATTTTAAATCTACTATTCATCTTATTCTTTTCTTCCATAAACATTAAATCAAACATCTATTTTTTATTTTTTATATTATAATTCAAAACATCACATCAACATCTATTTATATTACATCATACAACTATTCAAATTCAAATTTTTTTTTATTCAAATCCCAACTCAAAATCCAAACCCCCAATCAAACAAATTTTTTAATCCACCCAAACAAACAAATTTAAAATCCACTTTCTATTCAAAATATCACCCTCAAGTCCCAATGTTTTTTTTTTTTTTGGTTAAGACTATAATTATTATATATCTATTTAACTTTTACAAATTTTCAAAATAATACAAATAACAATCACTAGAACACAATTAACACTCTATTCTCTTATGATATATATATATATATATTCCTAATGCACTACTTCTTACAAAATTTAACTATTTAAATATAAAATACAAACACAATTCAAATAACAATAGTGTATACATACATACATACATAAATATATATTGTTCGAATGAAAAAAATAAAAATAAAAACAAAAAAAATATAGATGTGTCATATATATATATATATATATATCATAGAGGTCGTTTTCAAAATGCAAAGGCAAGAATATTTCAAAGGCAAAAATAATTGCATGATGATGGAGGAGATATGTTAAGAGACAAACACGAAGCAATCAAGTTTTTGTTTGTATACTCAATTTGTTATGATACTTACGTGTGAAGTGATGAATTCGCGGTGGGATGGAATTGTTGACGTGTTCTTTCATAGTTAATATTATTTTTAATTTATTATTATTATTATTATTATTATTTATTTATGTAAAAATATTACCAAAACAATAAACAACTTTTTCTATAAATATTGGATCGCATCTGAAAGAGTGTGAAAGGGCAGAAGACTAAAGGCTGCGATTAACAAAAACGACAAAATAATTTATAGTTTTGCTGCAGCCATTTTTGTATCTATTATAAATATATAATTGCTGGAAATTATTTATATTTATATATATATATATATATATTATTAAAGTGTCATCCTCCTAATATATAGGAAAACTTTAATTTAATAATTTAATATTTTGTAGAATTATTATTATAGAAAGGCAAAATATTGATTATTCTCTTGCTACCGTGCTTTGAGGGTTTTTTTTTATTTTTTTGATTTCACTGAAAATAATTTAGAATGTGTAGTGTATTATTTTAGATATTATTATTAACGATGAAAAATCGGATTTTTGGACGGCCGGATCATATTAGGCCCTTCGGAAGGCTTAAAAAGATAGATTTTCCGGCTGGATCGACAAAACTTTTGGGCCGATCTCGATTGGATAGATCGAAGAACAAAATTAAAAAGAAATGAAGGCACTTAAAATCAAAAGAAAGCAAGAAAAAAAAAATATATTGCATGAATTAAAAAGATAAAAGAAAATGAAATACAA
Organism: Andrographis paniculata; assembly: GCF_009805555.1. Classification (NCBI taxonomy): domain Eukaryota; kingdom Viridiplantae; phylum Streptophyta; class Magnoliopsida; order Lamiales; family Acanthaceae; genus Andrographis; species Andrographis paniculata. Next base: position 1,702,278 of record NW_026137588.1, read on the forward strand.
CAACATAAAGAACAAAATAAAGATAAAATGAAAGCATAAAAGATAAATAAATATTGCTTTTTGTAAGCGTTGGAGGTGTCCTCCTTCCAAATTTCTCATTTTGTTTTGAAGTCCCATTTAATATACTTCTCTAAATATTTAGAGTTAATACTCATTATTGGCTACTTACATATATATATAACACTTAACTCTTCCAATTATTATGTACATGAAACTTCCATGTAGCATTTTTATTACTCTTTTATGGTCTTCTCATCCATCACATTTTTTTTTTGGATTCTTCCAACTTCTTCTGGACTTTACACCAAAAGCCTTGCATCCTCTTTTGGACCCAAAAAATGACTACTTTAATAGGCTTATCGGGTATTCTCATAAACTTCTTGGACTCGTCTTGGATTATAGAACTCGGATTTCTTAGGCTTTTCGAATAATTCGGGAGTTACTTAAGACTCTAGAATGGGGCTCAAGGCCTTTTGTTATATTAGATTCTTTATCAATTTTTCGGACCAACATTTCTATTAGACTTTATACTTGATTTGTCTAAATCAACTTAGGTTGATAATAACAATTATATTTTAATAATTGTTTGAGTCATATGTTATCATTTGGTCATTTCTGTCTAATTCAAATGTATCTATTTTTTTTTATTTTAGTAAAAATATTTTTTAATTTAATAAAAAATACTCCTACACTTTATACAATATTATAAACAATGTCATTAAAAATAAATGAATTTAAGGGCAAAATTATATTTTTATTTTTCTATTGTACTATTATTACATATAAAATAATAATATACTAAAATTCAGGTGCAAAAAATAATTATATGACTTAGAGAATATTTAATATATATAATACTAATATTTTACAAGTTATGCTTATGAACACATGTATATGTGAATATGCGTGCGTATATATAAATATGCATATATATATATATATATAGAGAAATTAGAATACACCTTGGACGTTACATTGCGCATGCATTGTATACTGTAATACAATAAAAAATATATTGTTCGGAATATTATTTCAACAAAATAAAAGAAAAATATTAATGAGTATATAGTAATAAAAAATTTGATATGTAAATACAACCTATTTATATTCAAAAAGTTGAAAATTGTTGCAGGTACATATTAGGTTTTAATATTATAAAAAAGGTATATAATTATTTTTTTTTGCTGCGAAAATGTTATATAGTTTAGTAATAGGATGCAATACAAAATAAAAGAGGTTGTAGACAACCTTAATAACTATTTTTCAGGTTTCTTCAGTCGAGCACTGGGGAACGGAAGTCTTTATAGTTGATGGTTATTTGTATAATTCCTAGTTGATGCTAGATTCCAATTTATTAAACAGCGGAAGCAAGATCTTTACTTATTTACCTATATGATGTTTGTTGAATAAGTATAATTGAGATGATGGAAATCAAACTTATGTTTATTGCTTGATGTAATTGAGATGATTTGTCTTTGTTATTACAAGGAATAGGTAATGATGAACTAACAGTTGCACAAGTCGGCATTTTTGGTATGATCCGTATGTACTGATGTATAGTAGAGTGGTTGTTCGACAATATTTCTTTAGTAGTTATTTCCTTAATTATATATGAATTTGATAGTGTTGTTTTAGGAAATATGTCATGAACTTACGGTGTCATCTAAGAATATAACCATGATTATATACTACATAGATATAGACAATTATGAACCAATATGTTAATTTTAAATTTCCAAAAGAATACAAACAATTTTTACTTTTTAATTTATTTTTTATTATTATTTTTTTAATTTTGAAATTAATTCCAATAGGTAATGTAAGAAAAGCATATATGTATATTAGTTTCTAGTTTTGTTTATACTGGGTCTTGATTAGGTCTTGCAGTATTCTTCATATTTTTTCATCCTCAAAACAATAGCAACAAACACCTATATTTCTTTATGAACATTACACCTATTTTAATTCATTTTATTATTCCCAAAGCTATCTCCAAACAACATCCACATAAACCATAGGATCTTTAAGCGATTACTCTGCTACAAATGAAGTACTAACAACAGTTATAGAATATATATATTTCTAAGTTAATTTACAAGTTACCATGGAGAAAATATCAATCCTCATAATCTAAATCAAGAAAAAAGGCGAATTCAAGAGCTCACCAAATATATAATTATCATAATAATAAAGTGTTTGTGAAGAAATAAGATCTTCATCAATTCATAAGATATATCATATATCTAGTCTGAAATATTAAAAATTGAATTCGTTAAACTCACAAAACTCTATATTGTGAATTCATAGGAAAAAAAAATCTAAAGCACACACATAATTTCAAACAATATGCTTTTGTCTAATGAAAAATTTTTGCATATAAGTTCAACCCGTGCTTCCTTTTTTGTTATGTTGGCAAAAAATAAAAATGTGTAGCTTGAAACATCAATATAAAAGAGAAAAATGCATCAAAGAAGTTCTAGGAAAAATAGGTGAAATCACAATGCAGTTGAAACATAAGAATGTGCTTGATAAGAATCATACAATACCTAAAGATGATTGTAGACATATATGTCAATTGCAAAGCTTTGCCCTTTTCAAGAAGAGGAAGTTAGAACGGGAACGGACCAAAATGATATTCCATATCGGGAAGACCAATAATTGGTCTTATCCATATAAACATATATAAAGTTTTCATACAAAATATAATATTCAACTACTATTTAATTAAAAAAACTAGAAGACAAACACAATAGTAATTAAAAAGTAAACACACCAAAAATTATAATGAAAATTAACTGAATTTTTAATTTCACATGGATGTAGATATTGAAAAGAATAATAATATAAAATACTTTTCATGTCTTTAACACTTCGTCGTATTTATAAGTTCCAATTTAGTTAAAATTATTTTGATCAAGAATTCAAATTTTATATATAAAAAAAATATCAAATCATTCACCTATTTATATGACAACAAAAACCTATTTCAAATCATTTTTTTTTTCCAAAACTATCCCAAACAACATCCAAACAAATCATATGATCTTTAAGCGATTACTCAATAACATATAAAGCAATAAAATCTTTTATAGAGCATCTATATTCCTAAGTTAATTTACAAGGTACACCTGAAAAAATATTAATCCTCATAATTTGAAAATACTCAAGAGAAAAAGGTGAATCCTCACAAAAATATATAATTATCATCGTAATAAAGTGTTTGTGACCAAATAAGATCTTCACAAATTCATATGATATATCATATATCCTGTCTAGAATAATAAAATTAAAATCGTTAAATACACAAAACTCCATATTATCAATCCAAATATACAAAATATTCATACAAAACATAACATCAACCACTATTTAATTAAAATAACACAAAAGACAAAAACAAGAGTAATTACAAAGTAAACACGACCAAAGCTATAATGAAAACTAACTGAATTTTTAATTTCACATGGATAGAGATGTTAAAAAAGATAATAATATAAAATATTTTTCTATATCTTTAACATTCGTCATATCTATAAGTTCCAATTTAGTTAAAAGTGTTTCCGTCAAGAATTCAAACTTAACAAAAATATATATATATATATCACATCACATCACACCATCACCTAGTTTCGTCACAAAAAAAAACTTATTTCAATTTTTATTTTCCTATTCCCAAAACTATCCCAAAAAAAAAAAAACATCCAAACAAATTTTAGGATCTTTAAGCGATTACTCTGTTACATAGGAAACACTAAAATTTGTTGTAGAACATCTATTTAAGAGAAAAGGTGAATCCAAGAGCTCACAAAAATATATAATTATCATCATAATAAAGTGTTCGTGAATAAATAAGATCTACATATATTCGTATGATATATCCAGTCTGGAATATTAAAAATTAAAATTGTTAAATACACAAAATTCCATATTGTCAATCCAAAGAAAAAATCAAAAGCAGACACATGATTTCAATCAACATAATACCCACCAGAATTTGCATACATGAAACTTGATCTTTACTGACGAAAAAACTCTGCAAACAAATTCAACCCGTGCTTTGTTTTCGGTTATGTTAATAGAACAAAAGTGTACAGTTTAAAACATCAATATAGAAGAGAAAAATGCATCAAAGAAGTCTTAGGAAAAATAGATGAAATCACAATACAATTGAAACATAGATATGTGTTTGATAAGAAACAAACAATACCTCAGAAAAATTGTATACTTATAGATTAAGTTCAAAGCTTTGCACTAACAACTGTTGTAGAACATTTATATTTCTAAGTTAATTTACAAGGTATAATTGAAAAAATGTCAATCCTCGTCATATGAAAATATTCATGAGAAAAGGCGAATCCAAAAGCTTACGAAATATATAATTATCATCATAATAAAATATTTGTGAGGAAATAAGATCTACATGTATATATATATATATATATATGATATACTATCATATATCCAGTTTGAAATAATAAAAAATAAAATTGTTAATTCAGAAAACTCCATATTGTCAATCCATAAAAAATATCTAAAGCAGACAAATGATTTCAAATAACATAATAACCACTAAAATTTGTGTACTTTAAACTTGCTCTTGTCTGACGAAAAAACTCTGCAAACAAGTTTAACCTGTGTTTATATATATATATATATTAAGAGAATAAAAGTGTGCAACTTAAAACATCAATATTGAAGAGAAAAATGCAGCAAAGAAATCGTAAAAAAAAAAGTGTGAAATCACATCGCAATTGAAACTTAGCTATGTGTTTAATAAGAAACAAACAATACCTCAAAAAAATTGTGTATGTATAGGTCAAATTAAAAGTTTTGCCCTCTTCAATATATAGCAACAACTTCAAGAAGAGGAAGGTAGAACAGAGATGGGCCAAAACGATATTCCATATCGGGAGGATCGATAATTTGTCTCATCCCTATAAAAACATACAAATTTTTCATACAAAACATAACATTCAACTACTATATAACTAGAAAAACAAAAAGACAGACACGAAGAGCAATTACAAAGTAAACATAACCAAAGCTATAATGAAAATTATTTGGATTATTAATTTTACATGAATGATGATATTGAAAAAAAATTAGTATTCTCTCTGTCAGTTAAATTCATTCTCACTCGTCCTTTAAATTTACTCCATTACTATATTTGGAAGAGTAAAAAATTCAAAATTTAATTATTACTATTCATTCAACATTTATTTATAATAAATATCATTCACTTTATTATATTTTCTCAGCTCTCTTTAATTTCTAATTAAATTTTCAAAAATACTCTCAATTATCTTTTTAATTTTTCTATTTTTTCAATAAAATATTTATTTTTCTTATTCGCTTGCCGAGCCCAAATGAACTAAATTTCTCGGACGGAGGAAGTAATATAAAATACTTATTTATGTCTTTAACATTCAGTTATATCTATAAGTTTCAATTAGGTTAAAAGCATTTTGGTAAAGAATTCAAATTTAATAAAAAAAAAATAAAACATCACATTATTCACCTATTTACGTCACAGCAAAAACTTATTTTAATTCATTTTTTTTTAATTCCCAAAACTATCCCCAAACAACATCCAAACAACTCATAAGATCTTTAAATGATTACTCTATTACATAGGAAATATTAAAACATGTTGTAAAACATCTATATTCCTAAGTTAATTTACAAAGTATCACTAAGAAAATGTCAATTATCATAATTTAAAAATATTCAAGAGATAAGGCGAATACAAGAGCTCACGAAATATATAATTATTATCATAATAATTTGTTTGTGAAGAAATAAGATTTTCATCAATTCATATTGATATATGATATATCCAGTCTGGAATATTAAAAATTAAAATTGTTAAATTAAAAAAAGTTCATATTTCCAATCGAAAAAAAAAAAAAAAATCTAAAACAGACACATGATTTCAAACAATATAATAGCTACTAAAATTTGCATAATTGAAACTTTCTCTTGCCTGACGAAAAAACTCTGCAAATAAGTTTAATTTGTGCTTCCTTTTATGTTAAGAAAATAAAAGTGTAAAATTTGAAATATCAATATAAAAGATAAAAATGCATCAAAGAAGTTTTAGAAAAAATAGGTGAAATGACGACGCAATTGAAACATAGCGATGTGCTTGATAAGAAATAAACAATAGTTCAAGAAGATTGTTGCCGTATAGGTCAATTGGAAAGCTCTATCCTCTTCAATATGACAACAACTTCAAGAAGAGGAATGTAGAATAGAGACGAATCAAAATGATAAATCCATGTCGAGACATAATATCCAACTACTATTTAACTAAAAAAAAAAAATCAAAAGAGTAATTACAAAATAAAAACACACCCATTATAATTTAGTGTAATTAGCAAACAAAACTGTTTTTTCTTCACACCATCGATATTTACACATAGCATTACAATCTATTTTTAATAATAATAATAATATTAATATTATTATTATTTTTAATAATTATTATTTTTAATAATTATTATTATTATTATTATTATTATTATTATTATTAGTACTAATCCATTTATCATATCAAATAATTTTTGCTTCAAGTACCTCTTAACTAACACATTATCAATACAAATACAATTTATAATCGATTTTTATGGTATTCTTTCTTTTTGCCATATTTTCAATTCAAAATTTCCGATCCAACTATAATTTCAACTTACAATCCACAAAACATAGGAAAAACTATAACAGTGACTAAAACTAACTCCAACAAGACACAAAAGGTTTGTATATATTTTTAAGGTTTGTTTAGTTGTGGTTTGAAATTGATTTAATATGGGGTGTTTGATTTAATTTTTTGTTTAAATATTATTTTGATTTAAAATTTTGTGGAGAAAATAATACATTTTTATTAGAAACGTACAAAGTGGATGATGTATATTTCGATTTGAAATCGCAAATTTTACGTAATTTTTAATACAAAAATTTTCCTATATTTTTAATTTAAAATATATTATTTTTCTTGCGAAATATTTTAAAATAATAAAATAACTTGCCGGAACTAACAATAAAAATCCAAAACAAATCCAAAGTTTTATTTAAGTTTTTAACTATAATCAAAATTACTCAATTATTGAAAAGAAAAGCCCAAAAGATTCAAATAGGCAAATCAAATTAATGAAAAACAAGAACCAAATAAACCCAAATAAATCGAATAAAATGAAGAAAAACAGTGTGTTCGATATTTTGTGTTTTTAATTTTGTTTGGAGTTTCTTGTCTCGGTGATTTTAGGAGAAAATGATTATTAAACATGATATTTTGTAGAAAATAGTTATTAAGTATTATATTATTTAAAAATAATAAAATATTAAATAATTAAAAGTAGAAAACACGTTGGAGTCACATTTGAATTGGACCTCCATGTCAATATAACTTTTGTTATAAATTGGACTCAAATAGTTATTGGAATTCAACATGAATCTGGGCTTATATATAATCATGGGCCAAAAATTTTTAGTTTATGTTATTTTAGTATTAGAAATAGGAAAACTTCTGTATTAGTTAATAAAAATTTTGAACGTATTTTAGGGACTTATGATATTATTTAAGTGAAGTAAATTTTTATTAATTTTAAGATATTTTGTAAAAATATAATATATTTTTTATTTAGAAATATAGATAAATTTATTTTATTTTATAAAAGAATAATTTCTTTAAATTATGTAAGAATTGTTAAATAGTGAATTCAAATTATGTCATTTGAAAAGGTAGTTTCAACAATTCTAATGATTATTACAATTACAAACACCTTAATTATAGAGATTTGATAATAATTACATACCAAATTTATAACATGTATATTCTAATATAATATTTTAAAGAAAATATATACATTTTGATGCGAAAAAAAAAAATGTTCTCCAAAAAGACATTTCCACAAAAAATTGCCATAAACAAGATGATCGATATAATACAAAATATTCAACCAGTGTTGTCTACTCCAGTCGAACAACTTGCAAATGAATTGCCTTGTAAGTTTTAGGTTTGAAATTTTTGAATATATATATATACAACTCGGATTCATATATCTAGATTTCATTATGACTACATATTAAATATATATGAGCAACATTTTAATTTGATTTAGATAATTGTTATGTGTTTTAATTAAAGCAAAAAACATCAATAATTGTTTTTGGGTCATATATATGCTTATATATATATATATATATATGACATTGGAACTCTCATTTTTTGGTCTTATTTTATTGCAAATATCGAAACATGGTATCAAAGTCGAATTAGGGTTTATTTTGATCCCACCGCACTGTCGCCTCATTTCGCCGTCGACCGCTGCTCATTGGGCGACACTACCTCCGCCTCCTCGAGACCAGTCAGCCACCAAAGTTTCGCCGCCAAAGCCGGCGCATGGAGGCCGCACGTGCCTCCGATGCAAATTTTTGTCTGCTGCTTTGATCGTCAAAGTCCTGGTATAGTCGGTTTTGCCATCTGACTTGAATTTATTTTTTGACTCTTACTGGATTGGCTTGCCGAGTCTGATTTTCTGCGCGATTCTTTTGCGCACTATACTATTTTTTTTTTTTTTTTTTTTATCTTTTTGCTTCATAGTATGTTTTTCAATATGGATCGTGTAGACATTTTTGAGATTATTGTTCTTCTTTCTGTTGATAATTACAATATGTGGACTGAATCCATGAAGAATTTTTTTATTGGTAAAAGATTATGGCGCTATGTTACTGTTAACTTTTCTGCACTGGTTGCTCCTTTTGTCACCTCTATGGCGCCCCTCACCAATAAAGAGCTCATGGACTATCGGAATGCCTTGGATGAGTGGGATGGTAAGAATCACATTATTCTTACTTGGATTCAAAATATTTCTTCCAAGTCCATTCAGATTCAACTTTGTTGCATGGACACCGCCAGAAAAGTTTGAGATTATTTGTAGCATCGATATCAAGCCACTGGAGGCATGCATTATTATCAGCTTATCGGGTCATTGAATGCACTGACACATGTCTCGCGCCAAGATATAAATGAGTTCATTTATACTATACAGTCTACGTGGGATCGCATTAATGAGACATACATAAAGATTGAGCACTTTTGATTGATTCAACTATTGATGAAGCTTGATCAAGAATATTAGTTTGTGTGTGCTTCTCTACTTCATTGTCATCCCTTGTTTTCCTTGAAGACAATGATGAAATAAATTTTGTTTGAGGATACCCGTCTCAAGAGCTCAAGGCTCTTACCCTTGATTCGGCCTTGATAGTTTCCTCTTCTACTTCTCATCGCCGAGATAATTGCAAGGATGCTCGACCACCTCAGTCTGATAAATATTGCAGTTGCCCGAATGCTGATCATCTTTATATCCACTGCCCTAAGATTGAGTGTCACTACTGTCATCAGAAGGGCACATCCGTTCGCATTGTCCCAAGAATCCCAAGGCTGGTAAATTCTCTTCCGGCTCTTCTTCTGCTATTGTTGCTGCTACTAGCATATCACGGTCGCCTCAGCCGCCTTCTATTCTTGAGGACCTTCGTCACAAGATCACTCAGATTTTATCAATCCACCTTTCCTTAGCCTCAACATCAGGTAAACATAGATTTTCAATTAACAAGTCAACAAGGGCATCATATAACCAACGCAATCCACCAATTAACTCCTTTAAAATTGATTTTGATATCGGTTTGTTGTGAAATTAATAGGAAAGATACAATAAACTTTTAATCTGAAAGTAATATGGAAGATTAAAGTGATACGATTATGTGATTTTGGTATAAATTCCTACGACTATAGATAGAAATGAGAAAAAAATTCTAGTAATTAAAAAAATAGTTCAAATACAATATGTGGCCTAATAAAATTTCAAAAGGCCAAATAAATTGCGCACCAACAACCCAATTGTCTCTAATATAAGATATTGTCACTAATGGAATACTTATCAATGAGTTGAAAATACTACAACTAAAATAAATAAATCTACCAACAACCAAATAGATCCTGCATGTTTCTAGTGACAATTCACCACACAAATTTAGACAACAACAAATAGTAGGCAACAACTTCAAACTTTTTTTTTTTTTTTTTTAATCTATGTTATGTCATTCTACAATTGGGGGATAGCGCATTAGGTAAAAAAAAACTAATCTAACAACAACCTAACAATTCCTTCAGCAATAATAGGTTATAGTCAAAATTTTGCACGTAAACGTCAACCTTAGTCAATAGCAGAAAATAAAGGATAACAACCACATATTTGTGTCTTTACATCTTTGTGCATGGATGCATATGTCCATCGGCTTTCATAATTATTATTTTTTTTTTTATAAATCCTAATGGTTAATAAAACTTTAGACTTAATCTTTGAGTTGGACTTTACTTGCACTAATTTATTTATTTATTATTTTGGTTGCGCTCAAAGAAGCTGTCTACGTACCCGGTCAAAAGACCATGATCAAACCATAGGTAGTTCTGGTTAAAGAACTACAACAAAGTCAATATCCCAAAGCATAAGACTAAGCCTAGACAGTATTTAACAAAATCAACCAAGGCATCTACCGGGATCTATCAAAACCTGAAATTCAGGAGTCCGCTCTCGGCTGCTCTAAGTAACCCTCGAGCCACCGGGGGGATATCCTCTGGAATGAGGGTCTGCGCATTGGGTAGTGTGCTCACCATACTTATTAATGAGTACGCAACTCAGTTTCTCTCTCAAAAAATGTATGTAATCCTCTACATAATGTGCCTAAGCCGCAAACGAAGCCGAAGGATGAGAGACTAAAGCGTCTAATATCCTGTCGGTGAAGATACCAAGGTGATGCAAGCGGTGAAGTTCATCTCAATCCACAACGGTAAATAGCCTCAACCCACTGCTAAACCACAACCATGCAAATTGCATAGAGCTCGGAAAAAGTGTTCGTCGCTCTCTTGATCGGGGCTTGGAAGGCCGGCCCCTGCAACGTCTTAAAGAAGATATCATAAGGTGCGATATATGTGTCTCTGGCAAGGTGATCCGAAAGAGCGCCACAAAGTGGCTCCACACCTTACAAATAGCCCCCGACTCAAAGAAAAGGTGATAAACTGTCTCTTCCTTCACCCAACAATAATAACATCTTGAAACAATAGGGATCCCATCATGTCGAAGGATATAATCAATCGGTAACTGCCTCTGAAATAAACTCCATAAGAAGACCGACATTGTAGGAGTAAGTAGACACGATCATATAGCACCGGATAGCCGACTCCTTGCATGCGCATCTTGGCAAAGCTCCCAAGCCAAATATGTTGATAATATGCCGAAACTCGAAGCCACCCAAGTCATCCTATCATCCTGTAATCCATCTCTCGTAACCTTCGAGACACGATGAATTAGTGACTTTGAGAGATATGCCCGAAGCCGCTCTAAATCCCAAGATCCACCACGCCACATCTCCCAAACAAATAAAGCCGGCTGCCGATCTCCTCAATATGCAAAAGGGGGATACTTCCCACACTATCGATCATACAAAAAATAACAATCTCCCCAACCTAAGCTCCAGTAGATCCGGGACTGCACCTCTGTACGCACTCTGTACAAACCCTTGCATATTGGACTATTATAACTCTACATGGAGCAATCCCCAGAAAAGTGCCAGGAAAGTATTTGTGCCTCATAGCACGCTCCCATAAAGACGAACCATCCTGAAACCTCCACCAAAGCTTATACGGTAAAGCATCCACCATATCCGTCAATCTTCGAATACCCAATCCATATTTCTCCACCGGTCGTGCGGCCTCCTTCCAAGAAACCCAATGCCACCGAGGATGACCATGATAAGATCTCCCAAAGAATCTCATAAATAATTGCTCCTTCGACTGGAGCACCGTCTGTAGCGACCTAAGAACCTATAGTAAATAAAGTGGAAGAGAATATAGTGTACTCCGGATCAACTGGAGGCGGCCTCCATGCTAAAAGACGGATCTATTCTACTTCACCAAATACCTCCAGAGCTTGCCAAAGAGCCCTTATACAACATGTTCCTCTGATGTCCCACATAAAGTGGGGCTCCAAAATATGTAAGCAAGAGATCGGCCTCCCCAAAGTCCGTGGCCTTCCGGAGTCGCACTTGGAGCTCCTCCGTACACCGCTGACTAAACTATAACTCTTTTGACGGTTCACCTTTTGTCCGGTGATCCATGCATAATCATCCAAGAACTCCATCAAGGAGCCAATTCTCACAATACCGGCATTAGCGAAAATCAAGATATCATCCGCATACACCAAATGAGCTATTCGAATATCATCCCAGCATTGATAAAAGATATCCAGAAACCTCTTAAATAATCGTTCAAGCCCCGGCGAGAACATATCTGTCGCCAAGAAAAATAAAGCTGGCGACAAGGGATCCCCTTGAACTCCTCGCGAGGACTCGAAGAATCCCTCCAAATTTCCATTCACCAGTACCGAATACGAAGTGGTCTCAACACATCCCATCTAACTCGACGAATCACTCCGAAAATCCAAACCGCATAAGGGCATGTCTCAAGAATCGCCATGAAACCCTATCGTATGCCTAATTCAAATTAAACTTCATCAAAACATTATGAGCAGCCCCTCGAAAGTTCAAGTCACGAATCATTTTCGATGCCATAAGAATATTATTGGCAATAGCGCACCCCTTCACGAACCCGCTTTGGTGCGGGGAGAGGAGCCGCGGCAATGAGGGACCAAGGCGAACCGTGAGTAGATTTTGTTACTCACGTTGCATAGGCTAATCGTCCTATAGTCCGATCATCGCCACCAACTAAAACTTTGGGAGACGGGTGCCCGAAAAAGAAATCCAATAAAAATTTTATTTATTTATTTTTGTTATTGAATATATATAAACGTTTAATGAATCTACATTGTGATTCAATAGCTTACACTATAATTAACTATTCAACACATTGATGATTTTCTTATAACCTCTGCTACATGATTTAATAAATTTATTGTCTAATTTGACATATATCTTTATAAAGTTCAAATTGACTGTAATAAAATTAGGTATTCTAAGAAAATGTTTGAATGGGAATGTCGATATCTTAGCTTTATATATCATTTAGGGCCCACAAAATGTGGGATTACATGTCATCTTAGAGGTAAATCAATCACTTTAACAATGCTTCCCAATCAGATTTAGATACTTGTCCTAATTGCAACAGAAATTAGAGAACATAGCCAATCCTTTTTTTCATTTATGACAATGGCAGTTGAAAGATCACTTCCAACTACTCTTTCGGTCATTTCTCAATCTTAATTATGCTTATTTTCAACATCAAGAATCTTGATTATCACTAACCAATATCCTCCCAAATGTAACAACTTGCCAGTAAAGAAGCCCACCAAATCAATTCCACAAACAAGCATATTTATGCATTTGTTAGCATATCACTATAAGAAATTATCAATTTTGTAATAAGATTTTTTCGTTCCTAAATTCACTTTTACCGTTACTAATGATATTAGAGACGGATTTAGAGATGAAATTACGTTAGCTACGGGAACTTTAGGAACGAAATTTCGCTATAAATATACTATTTTTTTTTTTGTTGAGATAGGATGTACTTAAATTTCATAGTTAAAATGATCCTAATAACTGATGAAACAAAACCTCACTCTATTTAGTTATGTTTTCAAATTTATTTTCGAATGAAATATATATATATATATATATAATCTCTTGATAAAAAATAAAAAAAAAGAAGATAAACCATCACATGCAAAATCTATTTGTTGTTGTTAAGTTTTTTTTTTTTTTTTTTTTTTTTTGTAAATTACTACATCAAAAATACTATTTTCTATTTAAAGTATCAACTTAAATATATATTTACGTCACATTAAATACCAATCTTATATGCAATTTTTTATGCAATCTAAACTTCAAAGCACTTCCAAAAGATATCAAAATGCATAATTCAATATTGCTTGGGAGAGGTTTGGTGATTTTAGAATAAATAAAATATGGACTCGAATAAATGTTGTAAATGAAAATTAGAATTTTTATATAATATTTTAAGTGAAAAATATATGCTTAATGTTATATATTTTTAGGTAAAAAATATGATACACATACAAGTTTTGTTATTATAAGTAACTCTTTCCTGATTTTAATGCAAAGTACATTATGATACAAATATCTTTCTTCGATTTATATTTTTTAATTTTATTTGTATTTTTTTCATTTTTGACTTTCTCTTTAAGAATATTATTTTCAATACTAAGTTTCACATTAAACATTCACGCAACCAATTTTATGTAAAAACAACAAACACCCCACAAGTAAGCACACACAATGTTTTGACAATTACATAAAGTATATATGTGAATGGAAGGCTAGACAACCTTTGTTTGGCTTCATGCTTGTTCTTCTTGGGCTGTTTCGAGTTTTGTCATGTCCCGCTTTATTTTAATGACTGATTGTTTTGTTATGATTAGCGGTTTTTGTCGATTAAATTAAATGAGTATCTTTTAAGAGTGGTGATTAAGTACATTTAGGAAAAACCTTTTGAAATTTGATGGATTAAAAGATATTTGATATGAGGAAATGAATGTGCCATTGGCATAATTATTCTTCAATTGTTTGTTGTAATTTTCCAATGCTTAGATTATACATGTCCTGCAGAATGAGGAATGGACATTCTTCATTTGCCTTGCATGGGCTTGTTTGAATTGGGCCCATTTCAAGCCATGTCGTATCCTTTTTTTTTTTATTTATTTTTTTTTTATTATTATTATTATTATTTTTTAATTTTTTATGGTGCTTAGTTTAGCGTGTAAAATTGTTATTTATTTATTTATATTTTTTTATAATATGAAAGTTGAATAAGTCATTAAGTCTTGAGTGACAAATTCGACTAAAAGGATATGGACATGATTTGAATCTATAATAATACTCTCTTTCCAATTCAAAAAACCTTTTTTTTTAATAGTATTTTCGTTTGTTCACTTCAAAGTATTATTTTTTTATTTAAAAAAAATCATATATATTAATATTAAACTATTAATTTAAATTATAAACGTATTATTATAAATATAATTACATTATACATAAAGTCAAAATTAAATAATAAAAATATCAAAAACTTTTACGCTCTTTCACTACTTTATAAAATATCTTAATCTATTAGAAAACTACAAAGGATCTTTTGATTTTGGATAGAAGGGCGTATAAT
Source organism: Andrographis paniculata (assembly GCF_009805555.1). Lineage (NCBI taxonomy): Eukaryota > Viridiplantae > Streptophyta > Magnoliopsida > Lamiales > Acanthaceae > Andrographis > Andrographis paniculata. Next base: position 1,717,468 of record NW_026137588.1, read on the forward strand.
TTTTTGCCCCTATTGTGACAAACTCAGCTATTTCTTTAAGGTTATTTTAATTTTTTTAAAAGAGAGTTATGAAGCTATTTGAAAATTTTTGTAGGTATGTAACTTCAACTTTTGACTCTTAATTCTCTAACATTTACTGTATAAGTGTAATTTTGGGTTCAACTATAGTTGAAGTAAATTAGTGGTTTGAAAAATAGCAAATCCAGTAAGGTCCAGATGTGTTTCGAGTCTTTTAAACTTTGCAAGAAATCAGAGCTGTTGCCATCATTAGACACAAAATGATGAATAAATAAATAAATAAATAAAACACATGGAAACGCCACTCTGTATGTGTGGCCTTTTCTGAGTGGAGATTAGTTCCTTTGAAATTTCTAATGAACACAGAATCTTGATCAGTTTGTATTATTATATATCTATTTCTTTGCAGGGCTTTCTTTTCAATATCCAAAAAGTAACATTCAAAAGCAATACGCCACAACTTGTTTATGATTGTGGGAAAGAATGGAAATCTTGATAATATAAATAAACCCCTCTTTTCTATCTAGGGTTAGGTCAAGTTTCAATTCCTCATTTATCTTTATCCTCAGCCCTTTACTTTTGTCCACTGATTCCATCTCACAGCATCTCTTCTTATGAGTCTAGAAAACAATTTCAATTTTCCATTTAGAAATTATTCACAGGTGAATTAGGGTTTCTGATTTTGGTGGGAAATCAGAAAGAATGAAGAGAAGGGTTCTGAAAAAAGAAGTGTCCCTAAGAAGCTCGAGTAGCAATCAGGCTGTCCGATCAGTGAGATACGCCGAATGCCAGAGGAACCATGCTGCCAGTATTGGAGGGTATGCCGTCGACGGCTGCCTGGAGTTCTTGGCCGGCGGCATTGAAGGCACCGCAGCTGCGCTCATCTGCGCCGCCTGTAGCTGTCACCGGAGCTTCCACCGGAGGGAAGTGGAGACTGAGGTCGTATGCGATAATTCGTTTCCTTCCTGAAGTCTTCATCTTGTTCTTCTCAGCTGTGCCATCAGAAATGAATTCATCAGGTTAATGAATTTTTGGCTTGTTGATTTCCTACATACTCTCTTTCCTTCTCTCCCTCTCATTCTCTCTCTCTCTCTCTCTCTCTCTCTCTCTCTCTCTCTCTCTCTCTCTCTCATTCTCTCTCTCTCTCTCTCTCTCTCTCTCTCTCTCTCTCTCTCTCTCTCTCTCTCTCTCTATATATATATATATATCAATATGGATTTGGTTGGAAAGTTTGTAAATATGTATGTATTGATTTCTTGTACAAATGATTTGTAGATTGCAAGCAACAAAAATTGAAAAAATGATCTTGAGATACATAAGTGTGATGCCTACAAATATTCCATTATCCAGAATTAATGTATCCTTAATTTTGCAAGAATTGTTATAGAAATTTACTGCTTGTGTATGCTTCATTTTCACTTTGTTGTATCTTAATTGTCACTTGGGATTGGACCAGTAAATTAAAAGAGATTTCCTTTTCTCCATCTCAATAAAATTGAAAATTATGTTGTGTAAATTGCAAGTTATTGTCTGTCTCAATCACATAGACTAAACATGTTTTCTTGAGCTTTAATACTTTTGGTTGCATTCTCCTTGTCTTCCATCATTAAATATACATATAAAAATACCCACATATATATGTTCATATATATGTTGTCCTTTTCAAGGATTGCATACACAAGAAAACCGCATTGAAATAACCCGAGATTCGCAAAAGATCGAAGGGATTCGCTCCTCCTTTCTACATATTATGTTTCCAGTCTTTCGAAGAACAAAAGCAATCGCTATTTGTGGAAATTAGTCTTCACAGACAATGAACAAATAATAGCCAAATTACAAAATAAATTAGTTATTTATGAAAGATTCATATATTTCCAAGGAATCGAATGGAATCGAAGCAAAATATAGGTGTAACTGTCCCTTGAAGAAGATGCTGAGAGCCAGCATCAGCACAAGAATATAACAGGCTGAATGGTTTTGGAGCTTCTGAAAAACCAACAGACAGGATGGATGTGTAAGGATTCCAACTGTTCAATTGGTCTTTTAGCAGACAAATAGGAAGTCACCATTATATATATATATATATATATATATTATCAAAATGCATCATATGTTAGCCCCTAACATTTACTAGTAGATTTTATAACCGTAAGATCACGTGTTCAAAACCTACTAATCAAGACCTGTCCTGACTTTTGAAGGACCTGAGGCTAAATAAAAGACAAGAGCCCTTAGATATATACATATATAATATTTTTTTTACCTATAATAAAATATAAAGAATAATAAAAAAATTAGTATTTTTAAATAACAAATGTAGCCCTTAACCCCCAAACCACATTGCTTAATTAATATATTAAAATCAAATAATCTATATATTTAAATATTTTATATATAATATAAATAAATAATGAACCCTTATTTAGAATAGTCTGGGGCTCTTTCGACCGAGCCCAGGGCCGGCCCTACTACTAACACCCTCTTGGTCTTGTGGCTACACATGACTTGTCAAATGTGATATATATTATTTATATGCTAATGCACTCGGTTGAGGGTTGCCAAATTGCCAATGCCAATGGTTATAAATCTCCATGTTATAATAAATAAAAATATATATACATAAGTTGTTATTTAGTCATAATTGGCCTTTTTTTGTATTTTAAATAGGATTTAATGGTTGAACAATGATACTTGAGAAGTATTAAGGGTTTTTTATTTAATGTTTACACCATCTTCAAGAAAAACAATTTATTCATATTTTTCTAAAAGAACGATATTATTTTTTCTCTAAAATATTTAAAACACAACAAAAAGTATTTCATTCAAACAACGCCACAATTCTTTGTATATTTCCATAATTTTCAATAGCTTAAAAGTAAATTTTTAAAAAATCCTAAACCATCAAAAGAACCTATGTTAAAAAAATTATATCGTGTTTTATGTTTAATTGTCTCTTTTGATATTTAATTTGATCTTCTATTTTTTATAAAAATAATTTATGAATAGTGAAAAATAAATCAAATCATCCAAACAAACACCTTGATTTAAAGAATTATGAGTGTGTTAATTTTTAATTTTTATCCCCTGTTTTAGTATTGGGGCTCATGTTTCCAAAAAAAAATATATTTTTTATATAAAAAAAATCAGACATCATATCAAACACTATTTAATAAAAATATAAAAATTAAAATTAAAATTAAACTTTCAAACACAATCCATGTGTGTTTAGTTGTAGGTTAATTTTAAAATGTGTAGTGTGGTTTTAAATAAAAATAAATAAACAATATAAAAATAAATTTTGATATAATATAAAAATAAACAATAAGTATTTTAAATCATATTTTGGAATTTTTTTCAATAAATAATAAAAAATCTAAAAAAAAAAAAAAGAAAGTACATAACACACAATAATTTGACAATATATATATATGGAATAAAAATTACAATGTTGTAGCACATGCTATGTGGTGTAAATTTGGAAAGAAATGATGAACTATTTTTTTTTTTTTTAATTTTGAAAGAGTTTGGTCCAATGAAATTCAAATGGATGTTCCAAATCCTTTCTTTTCGTTCTTATTGTGTGGAATTTGAATTTCATTGAAATTAAAATAATTTTCAAAGTTGAAATTATTTTGGTATTTGGAAACCAAATCATTTCTAAGTTCATTCATATATTTTAGTTTTCAATATTAAGCTCAACACATGAACTTTCATAATGTTTCTTTTAGTTATTGCTATTAAAAGTATATTTTATCTACAAAACACACACATATATATATATATTATCAATGCCCCCGTGGTTAACATATCGACAGTCAACTCAACGTGCATAAATTAGCAAGATAAACAGTGCATGTAAATACATTGTATAAATATTTAGTCTGATTATTAGCAAGATAAACAGTGCATGTAAATATTTACTATAATTATTTAGTCTGATTAATATATTCTAATTTATTGTTAATTTAAAAATTACTGTTCATTATTCTATTAATGTTATATATGTACTTTATAAAGTTCTCCAACATCGTAAAAATGAATTTCATTCTATAACTAAAGTTATTTCTTTCCATAAATATACTAACACTTCAACCCAATAAACTAATTACTCAACTAATATTTTAATATTTTTAAATATAAATAAATTCCATTCACTTCTCCCTAATTTTATTTCAAATCCAAATAAAATCTATTTTTATTAGCTAATATCATTGTGTCAATCAAATACTTCGTTCGTCCCCTCTAAGGGTCACATTTACCTTTTGTGTCGTTATATTTTAACATTAAAAATATTATTATATTTGTATAATTTTTTTTTTTTTTTATCAATGTTCTTCTATTAATATTATAAGACAGTAATTGAAGTTTGCATTTTTTTTCTTAATTTGTAGTGCATTTTGATATAATAGTTAATATTTAAATATTAGCATGCAAAAAGTAAATAAGACCTTAGAACCGAATATAAGTAGTATAATTTATTTATTTACTTATTCCTGCAGAACACGTCGATAAAAATAACTCCATAAATCTGATTCAAATCCAATATAGTACCTTTGGGTACATAAGAAATGTATTGAATCGATTCTTGGTTGATCGTATATTTCATTATAGTTCTATGATTCAGAGTATCCTTAAGGGCATTGTGAAAAAATCGTCGAGGTGAAGTCGGGACCTATCAGATCGAAAGGAACAATACATAGACAGAAGGTAATTTTAATGTGGCCGATTTCCCTATATAATAGTTTTAAAATAATTTTAAAACGATGATAATTAGTCTGAATCTTCTCAATATATAAGGTTCCATTTAAAGATAAGTTTTAAAGTTTAAAAAAGAATATTGATAATTGTAAGAAAAAAAAATATTTAATGTAATTTACTTTTCAATAAAAATTATTGTTATACTTGTCATCAAAGATATGCACACTTATAAATAAAGGTAAATTAATTAAAGTGGGCATATTGCAGTAGCATACAAGTTCTTAGGCATTATTTGTTTTCCTCACATGCAAAGATGTAGTTGTAGTTGAATTGACGAGTGGTGGGACTTGAAACATGATATTTAAAAGTAATAATAATAATATATATATAACAAACACACACAAACACACATGCACATGTTGTTCCATCTTTTCATTAATTCTATTTGTCCTAAATTAATATAGTTGGTGAGTGATGTGTTGCATTCTTAAACAATTCGATTTCCAACCAAGAAAGTGGTCCTTGCTAGCTCGCATGACACCACTTTCACTTCTCTATTACCTTGCATGCTTCTAAATTATGTCAAGATATTTTCACTCCCTTTAGTTTTATAGCACTTCTATTTCCTCTCGCTCTCCAACATAAGTCATTTCAGCATGTTTTGTCTATATTTGTATGCACTGTCTCTCTCTAAAGAGATCAACATAAGTTTTGAAAAATTTTTTTAACACGCTTTGTCTTCACTCATTTCCACCTCTCTATACTAATCAACATAATTGTTTTCACGAGGCTTTGCTTTTATTTGAGCGCACCAAGAAGACTTTTTAGGAGATCATTCAATTCAAAACTTACTCTAGAACACAAAATGTTTCTCAAGATTTCATTCCGAAGGGCTTTTGAAAAATAAATGTTCGTATTTTCTATATGAATTGTCTAATCGATACATCAAACTCTGTCAAAACTCTATATCATATGTTCTCCATAGTTTTCTCTTCTGCTACCAATTATGTAGTGAAATCTCATAAGAATGACGAGTTTCTTTATATAATATTCTCAAATATGAAAGAATATAATTAGACATTATCACACTCAAATATCAAGTATTCACTTAGTATCAATCTTGGCCAATTCTCAAGCACTTCATTGCAAAGTTACTTTAATGTTTTCTAAAATCCTTTGAAGTATGAAAACCTCAAAAACACCTATGATTGTTGCTCAAGAATGTAAATTTACGACATTTTAGTGAAATTATTAAAAAAAGAAAAGAAAAGAAAAATAGGAGATACTATATCTATGAATAAAATTTCTTTTCTCAACCAACAATCATCAACACGCACGATTTTAAGTGTTGCATGTATTATGGGAAAATTATAATCTCTCATCGCAAGAATATAAGGAAAGATAACGAATAAAATACACAAATAAAATATGAAATGAGGTAGGATAATTTTTAACATGGAAAGCCCTTTAGAATAAAGAAAAAAACAATTGAGCCTCTAGAAAAAATGAGAAATCTACTATAATAAAATTGGATATAATAGTCCTCTAATAATACATTTAAACACTTCTTAATCACCAATTTATCAATCAACGAACACTACAAATCTAATAAATATCAAGATCAAGAAAACCAACCCCCAAAACTACGTTATGTTTTGTAATTTTTATTATCATACAGAAATCATATTACAAATTTCACAGTTGGATTGAAAGAAAAACTATAAAAAAATACTTTCTGAAAAAATCAATTTGATCCAACCGTTAACAAAATGGATAATGCCATTTTTCGTGATTGTCCAGCCTTGAGCGGAAAATTTATTTTTTTTCACTCTTTTTTTTTTTTCTCTTTGTTATAGAAAAATTTTAGCTTGATATATATTCAACTGTGATTATTCTAAGCCTAATATTTGATTAAAGTAAGATTTCTACAAAATTTGGACTTATTTTTTACATAAGAAGAAAACTCAGCCTATCATATATCTCATTCACCACTACATAGAAGTGACTACCAAACCGACGATTTAACAACAAAGACGAACTTCCACTTTGGTTTTCTTATGTGATAGCAATAAACTATGTCTTAGTAGTGGATAATACAACACACTTCTGCAATTTAGATTGTTAAGCTACAACCGTCCTGCAAATTTAATTAAGTGTCCTAAATTTGATTTTCTAGAATCAACATCCCTAGTCATATTCTAGTCTACGTACCCGATAACTGTAGATTGATCTTCCTCAAAACAAAGTTTCAAGTCTGCACTACTACACAAGTACTTGAAGATCCATCTTACAATATTTGAATATTCTCTGGTTGTGTTAGATTAAAATTTACTCAAGATAACAATTGGATTTTGAGTTGAGATTTGAATAGTAAAAATTTTGAATTTGAATAGTTATATGATGTGATATAAATAGATGTTGATATGATGTTTTGAATGTAAAATTGATTTTTAGTATAATATAAAAAATAAAAAATAGGTGTTTGATTTGATTTTTTTTGGGGAAAAAATGGAATGAATATTAGATTTAAAATTCAATCCCCCACAAACACACCCGATTTCCAACATCAGATGCATAAGGAACCCACATCAGATCAGACTTCTCAACTTCATTTTAGAGACTATATTTAACATTCAACATAATATAAGGAGCAAGAAGAGTGCTTACGTTCTTAGCATTTTCCATTCAAAAACTTTTCTACATTTTTTTAATGTAGTGTTCCTATGACAACTAAAGTAGCTTCTTCATTCTATTACATCAAATTTTAGTACTAAGAATCTATATTTCACACCTCAAATCTTTCAACACAAATGTCTCACCTAGATGTTTATTCAACTCCATAATCATGTTAATGTTCTTTTCATAAACATGCATATTATCAACATATAATGACAAAATTGAAAGAAATCATCATTAGATTCTACAGAAAAGTATAATGATTAGAACTAGTCTTCTTGTATCATCTGTCATGGATAACATACTCAAACTTTTTGTACGATTTCATTGAAGCTTGTTTTTTTGTATCGAATTTTTCTCAACCTACATATATGATCTTCCTTACCCTTTATATGAAATCCATCACATTGTTTCATGTGCATTTATTCCTCTAAATCACCGTGAAGAAAATAAATTTTCACGTCTATCTGTTCAACTTCCAAATTAAGTGTAGGTGTAAAGAACCAATACAATGTTGAGGGATAACATTGAGAAAATCTTATTGAAAACATATTTCCTCTGCTTGTATCCTTTCACCATCAATATGACTTATATTTTGAAAAATAAAAATACTTTTAGATTTATTGTTTTAAATTCATTGATTTTTAAATACTCTCTTACCTTCACGTATTTTTACCAAATTGAAAGTGTGATTCATGCAAATACTTCATCTATCATATATTGCATCCAAATATTTTTATTTGTCTTCAATTACTATAGCCTTTGGATAACTCTTTTATTTTCCCCTATCAGTAAAATTCTCATACTTATAAGAATAATAAATATTAAAGGATTGTCTTTTCTGTCAAACCATTTGAGTTGAACCAGAGACGATTTAGAAGTATTTGCATAATCAATTGAACATGCATTTAATCTCAAAGTTGTTGATAATCATCAATAATAATACTAATCACAACTATGAGCCTTGTTATAAAAAAAAAAAAAAATTAAGAACAGATAATTGAACTAGATTAGTGTCAGAAAGTACTCATTATCCTGCTTTGATCATACAAATATTGCATCACCCTAGCAATATTAGGCAACTTGACTCCAGAAACATACACCTAACCCTATCCATTAGAGTTCTATTCATCTTTTTTTCCAAATTATTCACTGAGGAGTTTTAAGAGGTGTATTTCATGCCTAATCTATAAGCATTAAAAAAAATAAAAAATAAAAAAAAAAAAATAAAAAAAAATCCCATATTACTCACTACCATTGCATGTACATATGCATTTCAACTTCTTCCTAAATGGTTGTTAAAATAGATACAAAATTCTTAAACTTTTTCGAGTGTCTGATCTTTAGTATTCGAGGTATAAACTCAAGGATTTCTAACACAATGATCAATAAAAATAAGAAAATCTAGCACACCATCAAATAAATTTATCTTCAACGGGCCAAAAATATCATAATTACAAATTTCAGAAATTTTGAGTTCTTTTATGAAGAATGTTTAGGAAAAGTTGCTATGATTTATTTTCTAACAATTCAGTGAGAACACTTTCCAAATTCTCTATTCTTCAAACCCAAAAGTACTTCTCTTTTAGCAAAACAAGGTAGCCCCGTTTCACTAATATGGCTTAGTCTCTAATGACATAAATTTTAAGTATGCATATTTATAGCACAAATCATACCTTCACCAACCGAAATAGTTGTCCAATATAAATTTGGTTTCACCTCTCCTTTAACCATGATCCAATTCCCTTTGGTAAGCTTTTATTTTTTAGAAAAAAATTAATTATCAAAACTACCATTATCAAGCATTTGAACCGATATTAAATTAATTCGTCTATTGGGATCATGTCGAATCCGTTTAAGTATAAATTTTATACCAATATGAGTTTGTAGACACACGTTGCCAATATCTATTATCTTAGATGTGCCATTTTTATCCTTCTTGCATACTCCAAAGTGACCGAAAGTGTATGATTTGAAGAACTCATTTCTCGGTGTCACATGTACGGTGGCACACGATCAATTATTCACAAATTTTCTTTGATATATGAGTCACTACTTCAATGTCACTAAGAATAATAAGATCATTACCCATTATATTTTTAACACATCTATCATTTTCTGAATCAAATTCCTATCGCTTTCCTTTCATATTCTTCGTCTTTCTCTTTCGCAAAAAATAATTCTTTTGAATGTGGCCAGTCTTGTAACAGTAAATACAGTAACAGGAGTATGTATACGATTGGTCCCCCAATTGTAAAAAATAACTCCGACCAAATCTACATAATGCTAATGCGGTGTTGATAACCAAATCAACATCGGCGTGCTTAGTCACTGACAGCGTGGCGATTCCGGTGATGGAGGATCATTTATATTAAATGCACTAAAATGATAAAGATGTAAAAAAAAAAAAAAGTTTAGCCTTTTTTTTATTTATAAGTCTTTTCTACAATCATAAATATATATATGATGATGTATTTGAAATATATATTTTAAAAAAATATTATATGATAATTAAATTAAATTTTATGATAGTATATTTTGAAAACTTAATATTAAATTAAATAATGAAAATTTTAAAAAATAAATTTATATTTATATTTTTTATACTCCAAACGTGCATAATCATCACAATTTTTATACTCCTATGCTTATCATTATTTCCCCCCTTTTGATAATGTCTTCAACTACAATACATAAAAACACATGTATCTAAAATATTTACATTTACAATTACATTTAAATAATATCAAATTGAGATGAAAAAATTTAAAAATAATACTACCATGGCTATATATATATATATAGAAATATAATATTGAGTATGCTTGTTTAGAATTCTAGTTTGATGTGTTTTTTATTTGAGATATGAGAAATTTATTTTAATATAAAAAATAATACTTTGTGTTAAATATTGATTTTTTTATGATAATAAAATATTTATATAATTATGTATATTGAGAATTGTATCAATAAAAATATTGTTAGGATGAACACACCCATTAATACTAGATTATATATGATAAAGAAATTCATATATAAGATGTAATTATATAATAATTAAAATTTTTAAAATAAAATATATAGATTAAATTTAATAAAAAATTAAATATATAGGAAATTTATAAAATTATAATACACTAATTTGTAATGCAATTTAAAAAATAAATATTAAAAAGTTACTTTGTAATTGCTTAATTAATTTAAATATTAAAAATATATTTTTTTACACATATTTTATTTATTAAATAATATTTGAAAACTATTATCGTGTTTAATTTTAATCAATAATTAAGATAACATTTTAAATATTAATACAATAAAATATTTCAAATAGATACATAATGGCATCTAGAAACAATTATAATAAATAATATATACATATATAAATAAAAGTATAAAATCAAGAAATTGAATAGTATGTATATGAACACAAAATAAAAAATAATAAAAAAATTATAAATCTAAATCACTCGAAGGTTTTAAGTTTAAAATTAATTTAAAAAAATTGAATTAGAGTGTTAATTGTGGTAAAAAAAAAAATAAATAAATAAAAAGGTGAAGAATGAAAATAATATAAAAGTGTAAAAAGAATAGAAGAAAAAAAATATAATAGAAATTGTCACTAAAAGCATGACACATTGGACTTAAATGCTGAAAAGAGGGATATTGACCTGCATGGGTCAATTATGTGTGTTCGGGACATGAAAATTACAAATTTTATGAATGTGTATGATATAATTTTCACCAAGATAACTAAAAAATAAAACTGATAATTGAGTATATATAGATTATATATTTTACATATTTTTTGTTAAAATTACCACGGTTTATTAAGACCATAAAACAAAATAAAGTAAAACCCGAATTCATCGAGCCAAGTCTATGCTCCAATTTTCAAATCCATAATCTAAAATTATTTGTGGGCTTTAGCACGGGTCTAATTTGGGTGGGTGCGTATGGGTGAGGAGAAGGGAACCATGACTACAATTTAGTTTTAACACGTGTAAAAACTCAAAATAAATTTCTTTTAATTCTAGGTCTAGGGCTAGTCCAATCAAGATACAAGTAGAACTTGCACATTGACTTTCTTGCCAAAACATTTTAATACCTTCTATTTATCAACTCACTTGCTAATTAAACATAAAGCCTATTCAATCAACTAATTATTTTTCATGGCTCATTACATTTTATACTCGCTGACTAATAAGTTTTGAGAAATATACAGATTTAAAGGTAAATTTAACTTCTAACAATTAATTAAATTATAATCGATCATCAACACCCACTATAAATTAACCCAAACATTCTAATGAAGTCAATCTTCAAAACTCTTAAACTCATTCTTCGAGTTGGATCATCAAAGTGCGTGATGAGTAGTCTTGTATTGCATTTCAAACTTTTTCCAAGCTCCATATTTCATTACTTTATAATTTTATTGTTTTGATTTTTTATTTAAATAGTATTTTGATAAGATTTATAAAAAATAATAAAAATAAAAATAATAAAATATATTTTTTGAAAACTATATATATATATATATAGGACTTGAAACCAAACAAATCCTAACTATATGATTGAGTACATACTAAAACAATATAGAAGTCCAATAATCTATCTTTTCAATGCAAAAATACATTTTAGACTACCATGACAAAAACAAGTCTGGCCCTCATTCATGGTCCATTTAATTTTTGGGGTCATCTAAAAATGCATATTATTATTATTATTATTATTTTATGAAAATTAAGAAAAAAAATTATATATTAAGAGTATATACGTAATATCAAAACAATTGAAATAAATAGTGGGCCCAAAATATGTTTTTTTTTTTTTTTTAAGTGTAAATAATGTATTAAATTTTCTAGAAATTTTAATTGACATTAATTAGAAGATTTGTTTTAAAATTACCATTTCTTATTTTGGTATATGTTACATTAATTGTTCAGGGTGTCAAAACTTAAGGTTGACACAAAAAGTGTAAAGTTGCAGGCTACTGCTGAAGATATTTTTTTTTGGTTTATTTATAACTTTTCTAATCAGGCTTTATTCGAATTTGAATAGTCAAACGTTAGAGAATGTTCAGAACGAGTAAAACCGAAATTGCAACTGTATGGTGACGTAATCAATTCTCCAAATTTAAAAGTCAAACACTACACAAAAGTATGTGTGTGTTTTTTATGCAAGACTGTCTCACAGTCTTGCATGTGGAGTCAAAATTTGTTATTTGTAGTGACCAAAATAGTGTGTTTTCTCTCTAATATTTTTGTTTTCACAACTTCTTATTTTAAAAAAGATATTGAATTTTCATAGAGATTTGAGACTCATGAAGAAGAATGAATTAGTATTCTAATAAGAGAAGAAAATCAATATGAATCTGCTTACTCTTAGTTAGACAGGTAGTCTTATATGATTAAAACTTCGGTTTAACCATTAAGTTCTTGTGGATGGTTATCAAAAGAAGGCTACAAGAGATGATAGTTTATGATGTTTGTTTGTTGAGTCATTTAATTTATTATATACTTGATGATAGATTTAGTGGATATCATCTGAATTAGAATCTTCAAATGTAAGTTGTTACACCGAATTGAATTAACAAATCTTGTATTTTGGTTTTTTTTGTATGTTTGATCTTGACTAGCAATAAGCAAGTATCAAATACACACACAAGCGTTATAATCACAGAATAATACATATATTTTCAAAGTGCAAACTACTTGTGGTTTCATATTTCTTATGTCATTAGATTAGATGAAGTGTTGGGCCCTTGCATGTGTGATCAATATTTCCCAACATTTGGTATAAGATCAATGTGCTATTACCCCGAGTAGATTTGTTCTTAGTTGTGAAAAATAAGTTGAAAAATTGTTTCTACCACTCGTCCTCCGAGTTTTTATAGAACAAATTATAGATATTGGAAGACCGGGATTGAGGCATTCCTGATGATGCAAGATGACAATGTTTGGGACACGGTTGAACGTTGATGGTCTGCACCCATGAGGTTGTTCTAGTAGAAACAGCGATGGATGAAGCCGAAATCGGAGTGGACACTTGAAGAAATATTAGCCTCAACTGGAAATGCAACAACATTGAACACCAATTTTTCTTGCATTCACATAATGCAATTTTTTATTACCTCAAACTACAAGAAAGGAAAAGATGGATGTGATGCATTTAAAATACATTTGAGGGAATTGAAGATGTTTGAACAACCAAACTTGAAAAAGTCGAAAGTATGTTTTAGTCGTTGAAAATTAATAAAGATGAATCCGTAAGCCAATTCTATAATCGATTCCAAGATGTAGAGAACCAAGCATACACTATTGGACTGGAGTATTATAAACAAAATATGGTGAAAAAAATGTTTTGTTCTGTTAAAAAAAAAATTTAACCTAAACATTGTTGCTCTTGAAATGTTGGAGAAATTGAAGACAATGACTTTAGAAATTTTGTTTGGAATTCTCTAACTTAATAAATGAATAATCTTAAAAAAGAAATTAACAAAGGCATTGCTCTATTTGTTGAAGACTATACGATGGTTGAATCTGATGAAGAGATGGCCTTGCTATCCTAGATATTATCCAAAAATTTGTCAAGTTGTTTTACAGGAATTAATCTGAAGTTAAAACAACATGATAACACCGAAATTATTCTAAGCAGAAACCTTCATTTTCCAACCAGCCCAAAAGTTCAGTTGAAAGAGTTAGCATGAAGAAATTCAATGTTATATCTAGACCCTATACTCACAGGAACCAACTTATTATGGTTGTGATGATCTTGGTCAAATAAAGCCTAAATGTTTATTTCTGAAGAAACGAGAAAAGTGAACTTTCTAACTAACAAGAAAGTAGAATTTAATGCCTTGAGGTTTACTTTGTCAAACTGATGTCAATTCAGACCGATATTTGATGATGTTTTATTAAAATGTTTCAACATAAGTGATGTCAAATTACTTATGAAAAAACTTCATGAAGGGATTTATGGAACTCACAGAGTCGATCCTAATATAAAATAGATTATTCATAGGTTCGACTACTTTTCGCTAACCATGGCTGAAGATTGTACTAAGTATGCCCGCAAATATGTGAAATGCAAAATGTTTGGCAATCTTAAACGTTGTCAGCCACAATATTATAGTTTGTCACCAGGCCATAGCCATTTAAAACCTAAGTTTTGGATATAATTAGAAAAATTCACTTGTCTTCTACTAAGCGACATCCATTCATATTGGTAATAACGGATTAGTTTAAAAAATGGATAGAATTTGTACAATTGATAAACTTCAATCAAAGGGATGTGCTTCAGTTTTTAAAGTATCAAATTATTCTTAAGTTCGACATTCTCCGATCTATAACCACAAATAATGGAACGGTCTTCACATGTCAGAAAAATTTATGAATTTTTAAACCGTATATGGCATAATAATCCACCACTCATCGCCAAATTACCCTCAAGCTAATGGGAAAGCCAAATATTGCAATATGATTTTAATTGATATCATCAACAATATAATTGAGCAAAATTCAAAAAGTGGACACGAACATTTGTCCAAAGCCTTATGGGCATGTAGAAATTTATGAAGTACGATAATTTGTTTCACACTGTTCAAACTAACATATGGTTACTATGTCATACTTCTTTCAGATATCATCGTCCCATCGTTAGGAATAGGGTCCAAAATTTCTACTGCAGAAATTCATGACTCTATTACAGGATCTGAAATATCTAGAACTAGAAATATAATTAGTGAGCCAATGTATACTGCAGAATAAATCCAATATTAATAAAGCATATAATCCTAAAATAAAACCCCTTGAATTCAAATGGGACAACCTAGTGTGGAACATTATCCTACCAACTGGAAACAAGGATCACACTTTGTAAAATGATCTCCAAATTGGGAAGCACCGTACATTGTTAGCAAAAAATTACATAAGTACGCATATATTTTAATGGATGATGAATGAGAAGAGTCTCAACATAGTATGAATGTGAAATACTTAAAATAGTAGTATTCATTGTGTTGGGATACCATTTCATCCCACACATAAAAATGTAAAAACCATTATTTGATAAAAATAATGTGACACTAAGTTGCGTGTTTATGGCTTCACATATATATGTATATTCCCAAAGGGTAAGAGCATAATCCCATTAAAATTACTTAGCACCTTGGAATCAACCCTACCAATGCCAGCCACCTCGGCTTCAATTTGGTCTATCCTGAGTCACATAACTTTTGAGACTATCATATTTATATTTCTATCACACTAAGATGTTGTATTTGGTCTCCACATCGACAAGCAAAAAAACGTATTAGGCGAAGATTATTGATTTATCTTGGAAAGGTTTGTAGGATTGACTCTATAGTCTTAACTTGCATATTGAGGTCATCGTTGTGTACTAACAACTATTCGTTGAAAAAGACAGACAGAGACTCGATTTGATACGATAATCTTAGTCATTCAATACCAAGTGGGAATTGTGTCATTGGGTATGTTCACTTCATAACCAGTTTACAAAAAAGACCATATTTATTATATCGTACTGCATGAAGAAATGCTGCCATAGAATTATATACAGAAAACACGTGTTACTCATGTGATTTCAAAAAAAGATATCTCTGGAATGAGAAGGACTTGTAATTTCCCAAAATGATCCATTTGTCCTCATCTTTGAAGCAAACACATTATTTATTGGCCAAACAAATATGTACACAAACTATTCTTATTATTATTATTATTATTATAGTAATAAATGGTTGGATTAGGCGACTGGTGTTTTTAAGAGCAAAGAAAAAAAAAAGGTATTAAAGGAGCAAGAAATGACATATGTTTACCATAAATGCATAACAGCTCAATTGGATGACATAAAAGATTTTTTTGGCTTTCACGCATTCCTTAGGCAAGACATCAAACATTCAAACCAGGTTTTCATTCTTTCGGGATCTACTATAGTAGTGATTAAATTTGACGGAAAATATGACCACATATATCATTGAGTGTGTAGAGAGATCAAATTAAGATGTCCTAATAGCACAAGGGAACCGGATTACATCTCAATGGGAGGAAACTTTTTGATTAAAAGAGCATACTATAGTGTTGTGACGGATTATGATTAATAATCGAATAAAAAACATAAAACATAAAGAAGACACAGATTTATGTGGTTTATCAATAACGTATTGGCTACATCCACGGGCTGAAACATAGAAAAAATTTATTGAGGACGGCTACATTACACATTACAGATTCCATATCTCTTAGTTTATTCAAATAAATTAAGTGAATACATCAAACGGGTTCACCCCAATACTAGCAAGACCCCCGTGAAAACTCAGAGAAGTGGCAAATTATATTCAAAGCATATCAACAAATAGAAATGTTGTTAGTAGGTCATACGGCTAGAGCTAAGTCGTCGTCGGATGAGGAACCATCCGAATCATTGTCGTTACCTTCATAAGTGCAACGTTAGAATAAACTCAGAATGTTGTTGGCTCTTATGGCTCAGAGTATTAGATGACTCGATAAAATTTGAAGGAGTTCGTGTAGATTTACTGCATAGGCTTGCCAGAGTCTCAATCAGCTCTATCAAGGGTTGGTTGGATTGATCGACCGCCATTCTGGTAGATGAATGGTCAGGTGCCGGAGCTGTCCCATGATGAGAAGATGTACATCATGTCATTGTTAAGTTTCAAGCATCAAGTCAATATTCAATGGACTGCGATAGAATAATTGTCAATATATAGAGAAGAAAATCAGAATCATAGTTAAATGATCTATGGCAGTTGCGAGAAATAGATTTCCGAATTGAACAGAGACGTGGAACATGAAGCAAGTTTTGTTTTCGGATTCAATATCTTGAGTATCTGGAATGTGTTCTCATATGGCTTTAAATAAAATTAGTCATACGACAATAGAGGGCCTATGTTACCACCTAAAACTAATCAAACTCATAATTGATAGACATGGAAAAATTAGAACAAATATGGAGGTATCTGAATACCTGAAAATTGATTTAACTCAAAATCGACAGATGTGATAAACCAAAAGCATGTTAGCAATGTTTCAAAAGGAGTCTTGGTGTGTCAAATATGTTTTAGGAAGGGTTCAAACATATTAGATATATTTCAGAAGGAGTCCAAGCGTACCAAACAAGAAGAAGGGCACCCAACTAATTCAGGGATTAAAAAGGGAGCGACATCTGTATAACAAATAAATAAAATAATAGAATATGTTCTAAGAAAGAAAGAATGAGAAACATACTATGGTTCTGAGGCAGAGTAAGCCTGAAAAATATGCTAATTTGAGAATAAAAGAGGAATATGAGAATTTAATCCTGACTCCATAACAAATGGTTGAATCTTATTTTTAAATAAATATATTGGTTTATTTCAGGTAGTTAGATCTATAATCCTAATTATTAGCTAATATGTTGGATTTTGTTATCAAAATATTTATAAAAATTACGAGGATTACAAGATTATTTAATTTGAGAAGTTGAATGACTTTTAAATCTAGATATAATCCAAAAAATTAGAAAATAAATTAAATTTTTTTAGAAAAATTATTGTTTTTGTACCGAATAATTGAGACCTCTCACATGTTAGAATAATAAAACGACATGCCTATTTGTAAGACACCATTTAGATTTTATGAATATGTTTGATGTATTTGTTGTAAAGTTATGCTCCCTCCGTCCCAATACAATAGTCTTGTTTACTGTTTTTGTCCGTCCCAAAACAATTGTCTCATTTTCGTAAATATTCATATGACTATAAAATTATTCCTACTTTTTCATTATTATTACACAAATGACACTACTTTTTACACTAATGCACTCACGAGGGCAATAAAGTCTTTCTCATATTTTTTTACCAACTATCAATATAATATCAATATTCCTTAAATCTCAATACAAGTTTTATAATTTTTACTTTTCATTCCTGCAATTTAGTTTTTTTTTTTTTTGTTTTTTGCATCTTGTATTTGTTTTACTATCAAATGTTAAGCCATTGTATTTGGTACTTCCTCCATTGCAATATTTCTTTTTTTTTGATTTGTCTTAAATATTCTACAATATTTTAAAAATAAAAAATAATTAAATATATATATCACATTTTATTCTATCACATCATTTAAATAAATATAACTTTTATTTTTCATTATTTCATTTAATTTTAAATTTATTTTATTTAATACTACTCACTTAAATTCTTATATTTGAAACAAATTTTGCATCATATTTAAAACGAAAGGAGTACAAATTAAACATTTAACTCATAAATTTTTCAACCAATTTTTCCAAAATCAATATGCGAACCGGTTGGCTTACATGTTTGTTCATTATTATTATTATTATTATTATCATTATTATTATTGTGGTTAAATTGATAAATTTTGTTTTAAAATTGCTTGGCACTCCAAAAATAATTTTGAAAAATATATATTTTAAGGCCAAAAAAATACTAAAAATAAAAAAATAAATCCAAACAGATTTAAATATTAAAAACAAATTTTAAAATCAATCCAAATAAACTTTAACAATAATGATACCAAAAAGTTATGTTTATAAAATAAAAGCAATATATATTGGTCCAACAATAGATCCAGGCCCAGACAAGATTATAAAATATTACTCCTACTTCCAACCAAAGTTATCTTTATTTGTTTTTATTTTAATTTTTTTTATAATAAAAAAATTTATATTTGTAGCTATTTTTCTTAAAAAATTTATGTCCAATAAAAAAAAATTGGGCATAAATATGATGACCGAGGAGTAGTATTAGTTGACATATATTCAACTCAACGTTAAAAATAATTGAATTATTGAACGAGGACATAATTAAATAAATTGAGTTCAGTATATCAAATAAAAAATATATTTTATTATTTATATTATAGTAAAAATAATTAATTTTATATTTAACATATCATATTTAACAATATTTATATTATGAGTGTTTCGTACCTAGAGTGAAATCACAGAAAAAATAAAAATAGAAAATAAAATTACAGCAAAATAGGAGTAGGGAATGTAAATAGAAATAAGAATTAATTCTTTTGTTTTGTAAAATATATAATTCAATTAATAAATATAAAAAATGCAACTACCTCGATGGATATATAAAGATAAAAAATGATTAATCAGGCAAAAAAAGTTTTAACGAGTTAGAAGTAAAAAAATATTTTTGGTATTTTTTTATGTTTAAATAATTAATAAGTTGGATATTGTGCTATATAAGATCATATTTTAGTATAATTTTTTAAAGAATCGTAAAAATAAATCCTTGAATAATAAATTAAATATGATGTTTTATAAGATTGAAATAATATAATTTAAAATATATATATATATATACAAATTAAATGGCACAAAAAATTAAAAAATAATAATTATATTACATCAATATTCATTTCCCTCTATTTATCTAAATATGATAAAGAAATGAAAATAGAGAAATAAAATGATTTATTTCTCCCAAGTTTGATTTATCTAACTTAAGCAAATAAGAATTTTTTTTACCAAACACACTCTTAAATCAAATAGCTATTCAAATTCAAAATTAAAATACCCAAACCCTCAAACTAAAACACAAATACATGTCAAACTCTTATAAATCAAGTTGTGATATATCTCTCGTTTGAGAGCTAGATCCTAGATTTGATCCTGAATGAATGCGTGTGTGTTTGAGGTTGGGGGAAATTGCCGTAAAAATAAACAATAAATAGTGTATGTTAATATAAAATGCAGTAGAACATATACACTAATTAAGGTATGTTTATTTTGGTTGATTAGAGTAAATAATATTATCTCCGTCCTAATACAATAGTTTTATTTACTATTTTTGTTCGTCCCAAAATAATAGTCTCATTTCCATAAATAACCATATCACTGTAAAACTACTCTTACTTTTTCACTGTTATTAGACAATTGTCACTGCTTTTTACACTAATACAGTCACAAGGGCAAAAAAGTCTCTTACCCTTACTTTTTATCCCCTACAAATATAATATTAATATTCTTCAAATACCGTATCAAACACAATGCAGACTATAGTTCTGGGACGGAGGGAGTATTATTTTACTAAAGTATTATTAATGTTAAAAATATATTTTATATTTTATACTTTATCATATAATTAATGATATATTTTAGACAAAATCAATAATCTTATACAATAAACAATTAAAGTAAATAGTGAATTATTTTATTATGCAATTATATAATCCATTATAATAATATTATGTATTATAGTCCATAAATGAGAAAAATGCAAAAAAAAAAAAAAATTTCGTGTAAACTAAATTATTATTTTTGTCATTCATTTATCTCATAGTAAAATATATTTTATATATTTGCAAAATCCGTCATTTATGTCCTCCGGCCTCATGTCATATTCACACGATAGTTGTTTCACGCGCGTCCACACACGGCTAGAGGATAAAAATAACAATTTTTGCAAATATGTAAAATATATTTTGTGAGCGAAATAAATAAATAACAAATATGATAATTGGATATACGTGGAGAATATTTTTCGTAATTTCCCCATCCATAACTGATATCACATCTTAATAATATACATATAGAGGCAGATTCCTACTGATTGAGTCAATTCAATATATATAATAAAGATAAATAAGATATATTATATACAATATAGAGAAAATTGTAAAAAATGTCTTGCATTATTTTTGCCCTCCGGCGCCGGAAAAACACACGTGAGCGTCACGTGCACCTTTGTGACATGGCCGATGAATACATGGACATCACCGTTGTTGCGCTGTCGTCCGCGTGATCGTCGGATAAGTGACGTAGAATTATTTTTTTTCACTTTCGCAATTTATGACAATATGTTTACTACGGGTATTATTTTTGGCCACTGGCGCCAGAAAAATAATTTGTTCTAGGTTTTTTTTTATTATTTCAATTTGGTCCAATTGGGCCAAATTAAAATTTTTAAAATATATATATAATTTTTATTTTGTAAAAAAATAAAATAATTTCACGTCACCTATCCGATAACCTTAGAACAAATTATTTTTTCAGAATCAAATGGTAAAAATAATACTTGGAGTATACATAATGTCCTAAATTGCGAAAGTGAAAAAAAAAAAATTCTACGTCACCTGTCCGACTACCACGCGGACGACAACATAGCAACGGCGATGTCCACGTATGCGTCGGTCATGCCATGAAGGCACACGTGACGGCACGTGCGTTTTTCCGGCGTTGGAGGGCAAAAATAATGTCCGGAGTACACATAATGTCTTAAATTGATAAAGTAAAAAAAAAATCGAAAATAATAATTTAACCTACATATAAGACATTATTTGCAATTTTCCCTACAATATATTATAGTTATAATATGACAGGTGATCGGGACACGGTTGGTGCCGAGTGCCCCTGTGCTAGGCGTTGGAACACATCGGAAGGCAGGTTAGGTACCCGTGCTAGGCGCCGGGTGCTAAATGGCCGGGACAAATAGGGTGAAACACATGATGTGTTATACTACAATATATATTGTATTATGTATAAACATGTACTATTATATAGATTTATTATATATATTGATTGATTCAATCAGCAAGATATAAACATTCATGACTTTTATACATATATTGATTTAACAATAAATAAATATATATTATGTATATCATAATTAAATAGTCAGTACCTACTATTATGACAATGAGTTGGGTATAGATAAGGTACAACTAGACCCGAGATTTGACCCGGATACAAATTGTTAACCAAAAATCTGAATCAAACTTAGCCAAACTCATACCCGACTATACTCGGATCTAACCCCAGGTATATCCGATGAGACCCCATGGATCCGACGGATCTAAATATCTTTATAATTCTCTAAATTTTAAATCTAAATTATATTTGAACTCGGACCTAGACTATACATATATCAAAATTTATGTATTTTATTCAAACATATTATAATAAAATAGTTTTAAAAAACTCAAAATATATTTTTTAATGTAATCATATTGTTAAAAAAAATTCTTACATATCATTGAAATATTATTTGGGTATGTTTACTACATGAGATTACGGTGGATAATACTATTTTATCCGACTTAATCTTATGTTTATTTTAATATATTAAAGTCTTATATAATTAAAAGTTGGTTACAATTATACTAATTTATAGGATTATTAATATAATCTAAACCCTCTAATATTATTTAATCATACTTACTAAATTATCTAAATTATCCTTCTCTTTATATAACAATATTTTTGTTTAATATATTTTGATTTCATTTGAAATGTAAGTTATATATATATATATATGTTTTATCCGTCTCTTAACAAACTGTTCATTTTTCTATATTTATTTTTTTTTAGTAATTGTACTATCTACATAACATTACAAATACTCTTTTAATTTATAATATATTACTAAAATATCATTACTTTTATAGCATACAATACTAATAAGATTAATTTAGTCTTTTTATTTTTATTTCTACTACATTTTCATATAATACTAATATTTCTAAAACTCCGTGTAAAAAATAAACGGATAGATAGATATGAGATGGATGGAGTATATGTTTTAAATTGTTAATCAATAATATAAAGTAATAAGAATGCTATAAAATAGTTACCAAAATTTAATTTATAATTTTGAGGATAAATAATAAAAATACATCAAAGTATATATATACATATTATGTCATGATAATAACTCCATTAAATTTTAATATTGTTATACTCTCTCCGTCCCAAAAGTATAGTCTTATTGTGTTGGGCACGAGAGTTAAAAAATATTGATATTATATTGATAGTTGGTAAAAAGTAATAATAAATGACATTTTTGTCATTGTGAGTATATTAGTGTAAAAAATAGTGGCAATTGTGTAATAATAATAAAAAAGTAAGGATAATTTTATGGTGATATAATTATTTATGGAAATGAGACTATTGTTTTGGAACTGACAAAATGGTAAACAACGCTATTGTATTGAGATGGATGAAGTATATTATAGTGCTATAATTAGAAAGAAAAAAATATAATAAATTATATTACAATAATTTATAATAACATTATTATGGATATTTTGGGTAAGACAAAATAATCATACCATAACAAAGTAAATATAAATTTTATTTAATATTTAATAACGCAAAGTAAACATTATATTAATTAGTACATTGATTACATAATTTATTGAAATAATTTAGGTATTATAATACAATCCTTCGAAGTAAACGTATCCTTAATATATTTTAATTGAGTTTGAATCAGATCCGAATAAAGTTTACCGTTAGACTCTGGACCCAATTCGAATCGAATTAAAATATATCATATCCAACCTATATCCAATTCAATGCTTAAATAAATACGTCCAACTCCAAATTAATTAATTAGGTCTAAATCGGATCTCGAATCTACCCGAACCTATTGTCATGTCTACATACTACCTAAAATCAAATATACTTGCAAAATATCTATTGGCATGTCTAATATGAACGGCATGGGATTGTCGCCGCCGCCAGGGGCGGATCAACATTCGATGGAATGGTGGCACGTGCCACGAGTGATTTTATTTTATCACAAGAAAACTTTTATGATTTAATAAATATGCTACCACTAAAAAAATGGTAATGTCCAATTTAAAATTTAAAATTTCATTATTATCCAAAAAAAATAAATTAGGCAGATTATTTAAAATTTAAAGTAACATCAATACTCAAATAACTAAAATTCAATTCAATTAAAATAATTAATTTATATATTAAAACATAAATATACAAAAAATATTATATTACTCCCTTCGTCCAAGTAGAAAGTATACACATTTCTATTTTGGGACGTCCAATTATAAAGCAAATATTTCATTAAATATCTTATTTTTTCCACAAATACCCTTACTTTACATGACATCATTACTTTTATAAAAAAAACAAGAGCAAAAATATCATTACACTACTTTTAACTACTCACTATAATTAAGATACTATTATTTCTTAAACACCGTACAAAAAGTAAATGTCTACTTTATCCGTGGACGGAGGGAGCATTATTTTTTAATAAATCAAGACTTATAATTTATTTTATTTTTAAACTTATATATTGTTCAACCAGTAAAAAATATTTCTAGATCTGCCTTTGGCTAACGCCCCTCTGTCCAACCTCCTCTAATATAATTGTGTTTATATATAGTATGTAATATATATATATATATAAATACATATTATCTACTTTCTTTTGTCCGTTTCTAAGTGTCATTGTATTTAATATTAAAAATATATTTATATTTGTATATTTTTTTGTACAAATATCTTTTTATTACAATTATAAAACACTAATTGAAGTATTCTTATAATTTTTTCTTAATTTGTACTCTATTTTAATATAATAATTAATATTAAAAAATTAACACGAAAAAAAGAAATGAAACCTTTAGAGACGGACGGAGGGAGATAGTGTATTATATATATATATATATATATATGAATTGTGAATTTGTGTGAGGCG
Organism: Andrographis paniculata; assembly: GCF_009805555.1. Taxonomy (NCBI): domain Eukaryota; kingdom Viridiplantae; phylum Streptophyta; class Magnoliopsida; order Lamiales; family Acanthaceae; genus Andrographis; species Andrographis paniculata. Next base: position 1,742,360 of record NW_026137588.1, read on the forward strand.
AAAAGGAAAAAGGGGCATAGGTCCGTGCCAAGGTTATCATCATGTGCAGAAGTGTGTGTTTGTGTCCGGAAATATCGCCATCTTTTCCTGCGGCAATTATTAGCAAATCATCGAATCCAACGAAACATGTGACTCATTTACTCATCCAAATCCCAAATTATAATAATATCTCTAATTAATATTTCCCTACTAAAAAAATAGCACCGTTGACCACATTCTTCTTTTACTTGAATAAAACTTCTAATGCAGATGCTCTTTAGACTTTAGCATTGGGATGGCAAATGCGCGGATTAGTCTGACCGTTTTGAATGGGTTGGGTTCGGGTTTAAAAAATATACTTTTAGGTTTGGTTATAGATTTTAAGTTGTAAATTAGATCGGGTTCGGAATATATTATGAATTTTATACAAATTTCATTATACCCCAAATTTGAATTTGAACTTGAATATTTTAATAATTATTAAAATTAATATATATATTTATATAATATAAATTATATTGTTTATTAATTTTGACAATTTTAACTTTTAGATCAAATTTATGTTTATATTTGTTTCTTCTCTATTTCTTATAAATTATTGAGAAAAAATCAATTTTTGTCCCAATATAATCAAAATTTATCAATTTTGGTCCCAATATAAAAAACTCATCAATTTTAGTTCCAATATAAACAATTTCAATCAACTTTAGTCCAATTATAAACAATTTTAATCAATTTTGGTCCCACCGTTAAAAAACTAATGGAAATTGCTGACGTGGACATGACGGAGGTGACGTGGCAGTTGACCTGGAAAGTACACGGCCATGTACAATTATACACGGTCATGTTGTTACATGACCATGTATATTTCAGTGTATAATTATACATTGCCACGTTGTTACACGGTCATTTACAATTATACACGGCTATGTACAATTCTATTTTAATTTAAAATTTTATTTTCTTGTTATATTTTTTCTAAAAAAAATTATTTTGAATTTAAAATAGTTGATATATTTAAAATGGACAAAATCAATAGTAATTATAATATAATTAAAATTTGTCAATTTTAATTCAAATATAAAAATTTATAAGATATATTCTTTTGAAAAGTTTTGTCTAAAATTTTATTATTCATAAAAAAAATTTCTCTTACAAACATCCAATTACACAACTATTTTTTAATTTTGTATATTATAGTAGTATTAAAAATTAATTTATTATTTCAATACATTAATGGGATATTTGTAACAAAATTTTTTTTGCTAAATAGTAGAATTTTAGACAAAATTTTTCTAAAGAACATACTCGATAAATACTTATATTTGAACTAAAATTGATATATTTTAATTATATTATGATTATTATTGATTTTTTTTCCCATTTTAACTATATCAACTATTTTAAATTAAAAAAATAAAATTAAAAAATATAACAAAAAATTAAAATTTTAGACCGAAACAGAAAGATACACGGCCGTGTAGAATTATACATTGCCGTGTAACAACATGGTTATGTAGAATTATACACTGAAATATACATAGTCATATAACAACATGGCCGTGTAACAACATGACCATGTATAGTTGTACATGACCGTCTAACAACATGACCATGTATAATTATACACATAAATATATATGGCCCTGTAACAACATGGCCGTGTATAATTGTACATGGCCGTGTAACAACATGACTATGTATAATAATTATACACTTAAATATATATGGCCCTGTAACAACATGGCCGTGTATAATTGTACATGGCCGTGCAACAACATGACTATGTATAATTATACACTGAAATATAAATGACCATGTTGTTACATGGCCCTGTATAATTGTACATGGCCGTGTAACAACATGGCTATATATAATTATACATTGAAATATACATGGACATGTAACAACATGCCCCTGTATAATTGTACATGGCCGTGTACTTTCCAGGTCAACTGCCACGTCACCTCCGTCATGTCCACGTCAGCAATTTCCGTTAGTTTTTTAACGACCAAAATTGATTAAAATTGTTTATAATGAGACCAAAATTGATTGAAATTATTTATATTAAGACTAAAATTGATGATGTTTTTATATTTGGACCAAAATTGATAAATTTTGGTTATATTGAGACCAAAATTGATTATTTTTTTTATATTGAGATCAAAATTGATAAATTTTAATTATATTGGGACCAAAATTAATTTTTTCTCTAAATTATATTATTTATTAATTTTAAAAACTTTAAATATATAATAAAATTTTAACTCCTAAATCAAATTTATGTTTGTATTTGTTTCTTCTCCATTTCTTATAAATTATATTGTTTATTACTTTTAAAATTTTTAAATATACAATAAAATTTTAACTCTTAAACCAAATTTATGTTTGTATTTGTTTTAATATTTGGTGCTTTAAATATATTGTTTATTTGGTGCTTTAATATTTATTTATTTTTTTAGCATTAGATTGTTAAAAAATTATACTATTCTTTTTTTTCTTAATAAAGGTGAATTTGTCTAATTCTCCTTGCACCCGGCCGTTTTGAGGCCAAAGTGAAGTGGGCGGGACAGATCCTAAAGTCTAATATTTTTTAGCGGAGTGGATCCATGGTCTCCAGAACCGGCTCCGAACCGAATGTGTTTAAATGAATATAAATTATTATTATTTAAATATTATATTAAAATATTATTTAAATTTAGAGTGAAAATCAATCAAACTCTAAATTGCTTCTTCTATAATCCATATTTTTTCTTTATTGTTATCATCCTCTCTATTTACAGTAATCACTTTTCTTTATTCAATTCCTTTAAAATATTTTAATGGATTTAGGATGCGTTTTGAATCGATTTAAAAATAAATAGAAATTAAACATAGAAGCAAAAGTAGAAAATAAAAGAAGAAGCAAATTATTAATTTGATAAAAACAATTTTTGGAAAAAAAAATAGTTGATGTAATAAAATTTAAAATATTTTAAAACTGTTAAAATTATCTAAATATATATTGTTAATGTAAATTTATTTTTCTACTAACTTAGTTATTCAATTGTATGATCAAATATTTAGGTATGCATTCTAATAAAAATGAGTAATATTTATTACTTTTTGTTATTCATAGTAAAAAAGTACAAAATTAATGATGTATTTTTTTTTTTTTTTAAGGGTAAATTGTTTTTTTAGATCGTATCTGATCTCCTTTATCATTTTAGGACTTTAAGTGGACCATGTTTGAAAATAGTCCCGTAAGTAAATTTTTTTCACTAAAATGCGCTCCGGTGCCGGAAACGCCACGCTGACCCTCCATTGCTGATGTGGTGGCGTTGATATGGCTGACATGCCATCTCTACATAGATGCCACGTTAGTGACACGTGCAATTTTTTTTATTTTTTATTTTATATAATTGTTGATGTAATTTTTCAACAAAAATAAAGTAAAATTCAAAGATATAGAAAATATCCTTAAACTTGATTAATTAGTGCCTGAGATTAGGAATCTCTAAACACTGTAACGTATAGAAAATAAACTGGAAAATAAAATACTGAAATTTAAAGTGGTGATCCCCAAATCTGACTTTGCTTTGTTGAAGTTGATTGAAGATGCCTTGCCAAATGATTATCCAAGCCTTTAAATATTCTCTGGGAAACCGTACCGAAAACCGTCACCCGAACGGTTACAACGTCTCCTTCCCAACCGTCTTCCAACCCTTCTCATGCTGACACGCGTCCCCAGCAGACCAAAATTATCCCTATATTTCACTCTTTGAGCCGACCACAAACCTTCCGCTCTTTTGGCCCGACTGCCAATCTACAATAGTATGGGTCCGACTGCCAATCCTCCCGACTTGAGATCTTTCCGTCTTGAGGACATCTCCCGACCTAAAAACCTTCCGACTTGAGGTCTTTCCGCCTTGAGGACTTCCCGACCTGAAAACCTTCCGACTTGAGGTCTTTCCGTCTTGAGGACCTCCCGACCTGAAAACCTTCCGACTTGAGGTCTTTCCGCCTTGAGGACTTCCCGACCTGAAAACCTTCCGACTTGAGGTCTTTCCGTCTTGAGGACACCTCCCGACCTAAAAACCTTCCGACTTGAGGTCTTTCCGCCTTGAGGACTTCCCGACCTGAAAACCTTCCGACTTGAGGTCTTTCCGTCTTGAGGACCTACCGACCTGAGGTCCTTCCGTCCTGATGACTTTCCGTCTTGAGGACCTCCCGACCTGAAGACCTTCCGACCTGAGGTCCTTCCGTCTTGAGGACCTACCGACCTGAGGTCCTTCCGTCCTGATGACTTTCCGTCTTGAGGACCTCCCGACCTGAAGACCTTCCGACCTGAGATCCTTCCGTCTTGAGGACCTACCGACCTGAAGACCTTCCGACCTGAGGACTTTCCTTAGTAATAAACCTATTTTCCTTGATTTCCTCATGGTGCCCTTCAGTCAGTTCAATCAACTCTATTGCCAGGCCCACTATTCTTTTTACCTTGGGCTTTTAACCTAATTCTAAATTTCGTACGTAACAACTTGCCCGCCGCCAAGGGACTTTCAAACGCCATTTAACAATCAATGTTTGGAAGTTCATAAATCACCACCCTCTTGAAAAACTCCCTTAGCAACTGCACCAGTTACTGCAACACTCCTGATTAACTTCCTCCTCCGCCATACCAGCTTTTGTGAATCACAATCCCAAAGCACTCTAACCATGGCGAATCAATACATTCCTGCCCTTCCCTTCGACGGAACCCTCCCGGAGGGCCCATTTTCAGCCTCGAAAGTACTAACTCCGACGATCCGTCCATATTGCACTACTCCTGAAGATTCAAATCGGATGAGGGAAGTCTTGGAATCCCGAAATCTCTTGGCTATCAACAACCCTAACTACCAAGCACTTCGCATTCGAGACAGCATCAAAACCCATCTGACGGACCCAAAAGATCCTTACCGCGCTTGGTATCGACGGGTAGCAGAACACTTCCAAACCCAATGGCGTTCCCAAAAGATCGACCAAGCAATACTACTGTCCACCATGCCTATCAACCTGCATGAGAAGGTGTTGTTGGCCATGTCTGCCTTCTGGAATGCGGAAAATGGGACTTTCCTCTTCCCATCAGGCCCCTTTGGCCCAACTCTTATGGACGTTGCAATGATCGCGCATCTCCCAGTCGTGGGTGAAGACCCTGTAATGGGAGCCCTAGATGGGCAGGAGCCATCAGAAGACCATCCAGGGTGGTCTTTACAAGGTGTGAAGGAATGGGGTTGGACAAAGTTCGCAACCGACCAGCAAGGGGCTCCAGGGACCCCTGTAACCGACCGGGAGCATACTGCCTTTATCCTTTTTTGGCTTTGTAGGTATGTCATTGTTTCCCCTTCCAAAAGTGTTCTTCCTTCTCATCTCGACCTGGCCATTCATATCGCGTCAGGTCGTTTTTTCTCTCTTGGCACCCTGTTTTTAGCCAACCTGTTTGAAGGACTTACTAGAGTTAGCCTTCGTCTAACAGATAATGATAGTAGGAAATTAGACACTGCCGCGTCGGGTCCTTTTTGGTTTTTAGAACTTTGGTTCCGTCTTTACTTCCCCAACGCGTTCAACTTAGGATCTCCGCCCACTATGCCACCATCTGAAAAACATTTGGGATTAGCCCTTAACCGACTTTGCTCAGGACGCAATAAACTCCAATCTTCCGATCCAATAATAATCGCAGTTTTAACAGATACCCGCAGTAACTCTCGATTTTCTATGTATAAAAAGTATGCGGGCTATGCTCCCGACCATTTTTGGCCTTTTCCAGTACCAAATCCGCTTCCGACTCCTGAGCCTTGTCCTCATTCCACTTATCCTTTCGCCTGGGACGTTGCCCTCAAACCCAGGTCTCTTTTTAGTAGCAAAAAACTTGATAAAAAGGGGCAGAAAACCTTCTACACTTATAATTATGAGCCTCAATTCATGGCACGCCAGTTCGGCTGTTGCCAAGGTATCCCTGGACCCGTCGCGTGTCCGCATATAATTTTTCAAAGCCCTGACCGACGAGTCCTACCGAATTCAATCCCTTCTTATATCTCCCAGCTCACCACGTATATAACTTCCAATTCTTATATTCCTTTCCGCTCCAACCCTGAGACTGTAGATACTTTCAATGAATGGTGGTCGGTTGTATGGCCCCTGATTTCCCCTGATGAGGGTCGGTTGCTGAACATACTCCTTCCCCCCCAAGGATTGGTTCTAGGGGCGGCTAGACATACTAGCACTCAACAACAAACAGCCGCCCCGGGGATCGGGTCTAGTGCTCCGACGCGAAAAAGGAAAGCGTCCCAGCTGCCAACACCCCCGACCTCTGGGGCCGACCAGCAAGCACCAACGGACCTTGGAACTACAAGGATGTCCGCAAGGACCCGACCCCGAATAGGTAATTTTTTCCTTACAACCGTGAACCAATTCACTATATCTTAACTTTGATTTCACATATCATTCACCAGAACCGACCTTGGCAGCACCGACCACACAACCGACGCCACCCCCAGCCGACCAGTCAATCGGGCCTTTGGTCCAGACCCATTTGCCAATGAGCAGTCGGGCGGAGGACCCGACGAGGAGGCAAACTCTTCCTCCCGTACCGAGGAGTGGTCGGGCCAGGCACCCGACCAGGAGGCAATCTTTATCAATAGTGCCTAGAGAACCAGTAAGTTCCCTCATCAGCAATACTTAGGATTCTAATGATCAACCTTGATATATTTAACCAACAACATTTCCATGATTTTCACAGACACCTTCACCCATCACATCAGCAGCAGGGGTCTCTTCTGACAGCGAGGGGACTGCTTCCCAGATGGGTCGACCGCCATACATGGCATCAGACTCATCCATTCCGCAGGAACAACCAGCCGCCCTCGCCGAAACTGACCCTCAAGACGACATCCTTGATGCTGCTGATCCCGAAATCGAAGGTGTCCCTGCTGCGGCTATCTCAGGTGCTCCAGAGATCCCGGCTGCAATGGCTCTAGATGCAGCCGCCCAACCTGCAGCCGCCCAGCCAGCAGCAGCGTTACCTCCAGCAATTGAGTGGCAGGCAGAAGAACCACCTGTGGCAGCCCAACCTCCAGAAATGGAAGAAGTGACTTCGTCCGATTCGGAGACTTCTGTGAATTTGGTAAGATTAAACCAATCCATGCTACAATGTTTCCTTCAGAAAACACTAACTGTTTCAAATACTACTTTCCATAGGGACCCAGGTCGGCACCTCAACGACCATTCGCAGCAGCCGACGAGTCGGCTGCTATCATACCAACTGTCTGCCCTACTCGGCCGACCTCATTGCTGCCCCCCTCACTGACAGCAGTCCGCCCAGAGGTAACACATATCTTATCTGAATAAATTTGCACCTTCCTTGGAATACTTATTGACATTGTAGGACTTGCAGGGGCCTTCGGACTTAGCTGTCCTATCGACTGTCCCGGTTCCAGCGGAGGCCCGAACCATATTCACTGAGGCCATTAACCATCCCCTGTCAGAATTGAGATCCGACTTATTGGACAGACTCATTCAGACGGTTGGTGGCCTTCTTTTTTACACTCCAACGGAATCGCCAGCCGTCCCCATTCTGCATCGGCTGATGGAAAGACTTACAGAGCTCAAGACTGAAGTATTAGTCATTGGACTCCTGTCAGCCGAAACCCCCCAGCCCGACTTCGATCAAACAACGCTGGAGAATTCTTTGGCTAAGACCCGAGAATCTCTTCAGCAGACTACTGGAAGGCTGGGTGGTCTCCTTAGCACGAAAGCTCAAGTTGATGAAGCTATTCAGAAAAAGGAGGCAGAATTGCGGGAGCTGAGGAAAGAACAGTCTACCCTGGATAAGCAAATTACCAATGAACAGCGTCTGCTTGAGAAGTATACCAAAAATGAGGCTGAATTGGATCAAGAGCTGAAAACCCAAGCCCGATCCCAATTCATCATAAGATATCAGACGGCTGCCAATACCAGAAGGCTATCCAGGGATGAAATCAAATGGACCCATATAAAAACTGCCCTAGGGGCATTGTTGTAATATTTCCCCCTCTGTAACAACGTTTGACTTAGTAATCCATTTTTTCTTTCGTCCCAAAAACAAGGATCACCTTTCAATTTCCAACTTTGTAGGAATAGAAACAAACTCCTTCTTTAAAAGAACATCGTTTCTCACATTTTAAGAAACACATTCCAAGGCATATTTTGAAAATCACAACACTTAAAGTGTTAACAAACATGGCGAATGACCGACCTTATGTTCCATCAAACAACTGGCAGGGTGTTCTTCAACCCTTCTTTGTGGGTAATCACCCTATTGGAGGCCATGCAGAAGACTTGTTACATATACTCAAGCAACTAGACTTCAAATTCCGATTCTCCCAACGAGGAAGAAGAACCATTCATCGCGCCATCCGCCTGATGGAAAAAGTCATTGAGGGGTATGAACCTCTTCGTGACATCCTTAGCCGCATTCCTGATCTCCATCACAACATGAAAATGATAGAAAATCACGTAGCAACTATACTTCCAGATCTTGGTTGGGATAACATCTTTTCCAATCAACGAAAAGTCTTCTCAAGATTACGGACCATTGTTGATCGTGAACATCAAGCCATAACAGACATGCAAGCACGTACCCATCAAGACTTAGACGAAATGCAAAGCCAATGGGAAAGGTACCGACCAGATTTGGAAGATCTTATTGAAGAAGAACCAGAGCTAATATCCACTCACTGGGATGAAAAGTCTGATTCAGAGGCAGAAAATTTCTCACAACTACACGATGACTAACAGAAATGAACCTTTCAGTAGGTTCGAACCCCATAAATGGGTTCTGAATAATATTTTGTTTCAGGCAGTTTTGTTATCTGAAAAGGCAGGATAATACCTCTTCAGATATTTAGCATTAATACAATCATGTACTCTTCTACCTTCATGATTTACAATAATGAACGCGCCATTTCCAATATCTTTTTGAACAATGTATGGTCCTTCCCAATTCGGTGACCATTTTCCCAATTGGTCCGTTTTCTTATATGTAGGAAGAATGGTCTTCCAGACTAGGTCTCCTTTTTGAAATGTCCTGTGAAGAACTTTCTTTCCGTAACTCCTTGCTCTGATTTCACTCTGTTTCACACTTCGATCTATTGCATGGAGACGGTTAACATCCAAATCTTCTAACTGCTGCAACATAAGTTGTTGGTATTCCTTTGTAAGATCACTATCAGTAAATTCTGTTCGGCCAGATGATACTCGGATTTCGGCTGGTAAAACAGCATCTTGGCCAAACGTGAGTTGGTAAGGTGAGAACCCTGTGGCCGTATTTCTGGTATTCCTATGTGCCCATAAAGCCTGAGACAATAACAAATGCCACTTTCTTGGATTCCCTTCAACCATCTTCTTTATAATCCCAATAATAATCTTATTTGCTGCTTCCGCTTGTCCATTGGCTTGGGGATAATAAGGTGACGAATGATGTAAACGAACACCGAATTCTGCCAAGAAACTAGAGAACTTTTCCCCTGTGAAGACCAAGCCTTGGTCGGTTGTTATAGACTGAGGAATACCATATCTGTAAATAATTTGGTTCAAAACGAAGTCTATCACTTCTTTCTGATCCACATTTTTCAAAGCAACTGCTTCTACCCATTTGGTAAAGTAGTCAGTCGCGACCAAAATGAAACAATGATGTTTCGATGAAGCAGGATGTATTTTACCAATAATATCCATAGCCCATGATTTAAAAGGCCATGGTTTTGCCAAAAATTGCAATTCGGTTACTGGCAAATGGTTTAAGTTTCCATGTCTTTGACATTCCTGGCAGCCTTTGGCAAATTGTATGCAATCTTCAAAAATCTTTGGCCAGAAAAACCCCAAACGATGAATGGCCCATCTCATATTCAGACCTGCCCGATGAGCTCCACATATCCCACCATGTACTTCTGTCATCACCTCTAGAGCTTCTTTAGATCCCAAGCATTTCAAAAGTAAACCTTCAAATGATCTCTTGTACAAAATTCCATTTATCAATTGAAAACGTAAAGCCTTCAATCGTGTCGCAATTGAAACACTCGCACCTGGATTCTGTAAATACAGAATAAGCTCTGTTCTCCAATCGGGCACTGTTTCGCCATCGGACTCCTGTCCGACAATAACTTCGCAGTCGGGCTCCTGACCGACCGTCTCCTGCCCGACAGCCTCGCAGTCGGGCTCCTGTCCGACACTCTCCTGCCCGACCATAACTTCACAATCGGGCTCCTGTCCAATAGCCTCTTGCCCGACCGTAACTTCGCAGTCGGGCTCCTGTCCAATCGTCTCTTGCCCGACCATTCGGTCACATATTGGGTCTGTCTTTTCTTCTATGCCCGACTTGACCTCCGACCACATATCCTCCAGAATTCCTTTACAGGCCCTTTGAGCCAACTCATCGGCACGTTGGTTTTCTTTCCTCGGAATGAACTCAATTATTACTTCTGAGATTTTCATCAGTAACCGACCCACAATGTCCCTGTATCTGCGAAGATGAGGGTAATTGCAAACATATTGATTGTTTACCTGGTTGATTACTAGTTGAGAATCCCCTCTTATGATTACAGACTGGACCTTCCTGGCTATTAAAGCCTCCAAACCCAAAATTAAAGCTTCATACTCTGCCGAATTATGGGTCATGGCTTCCAATCGTAGTTGTAAGTTGATCTTTTGACCGTCAGGACCTTGCAAAAAGACCCCTGCCCCTGATTTGTTTCCAGAGGTAGAACCATCAAAGAACATCAACCATGTTCTGGTACTTATATAAGGTACACATCCGACCTGTAGATTATTCAAATATGATGAATGACCAAGTGGTCGGACGCTATCACAAAGAGAATACCCGACTTGTGAAAATTCTGCTAAGAAGTCGGCTACTGCTTGTCCCTTGATTGCCCTCAAAGGGGAATGTTGAAGATCAAAAGGAGCCAATTTGATGGCCCACTTCATGAGTCTGCCCTTCATAGTAGGTCTCTGTAAAATCAATTTGATGAGATCCACCTTTGATATGACCTCAACTCTTCTGGGCAGCAAGTAATGCTCGAGTTTAGTACAAGCAAAGACCAATGAATAACACATTTTCTCTGGCATAGTGTAATTCAGTTCTGGTCCTGTAAGGGTTTTACTGAGATAGTAGATTGCCCTTTCCTTCCCGTCATCACCATCCTGTGCCAATAAACAGCTAACCACTTCATATGTATTTGCCAAAGTTTGAGTGGCCGACCTTGTTTAGGAGGCATCAAGACTGGAGGGTGAACCAATGCCTGCTTGATAGCATCTAAAGCCGTCTGTTGGTCGGGACCCCATTCAAAGGCATTTTTTCCCGCTTTCAACAATTTAGTAATGGGTCTGACCTTGCCAGCAGCATTAGAAATGAAACGCCTCAAATAGTTCACTTTACCCAAAAGACTTTGGATTTCTTTAACCGTCTTGGGTGGCCGACTATCAAGAATGGCTTTAGCCTTATTGGCATCAATTTCAATTCCTCTCTCATGAACTAAAAATCCTAAAAAGCTCCCGGCTGATATTCCAAAAGCACATTTGGTTGGATTCATCTTCAACTTGTACTTCTTCATTCTTTCGAATGCCTCTTCAAGATCTCTCAAATGTTCGTCAAAACTGGCAGATTTAACAATAACATCATCAATATAAACTTCCATAGATCTGCCAATTAAATCATGAAAGATTGAATTCATGGCTCTTTGGTAAGTTGCCCCTGCATTCTTTAACCCGAATGGCATGACTGTCCATTCATAAATACCTAAAGCCCCTGGGCACCTGAAAGCTGTCTTAGGAATGTCTTCTTCTGCCAGAAATATTTGGTTATAACCTGCATAACCATCCATCAGACTAAGGATTTTATGCCCTGCTGCTGCATCTATCAACATGTCGGCCATAGGCATCACATATTCATCCTTAGGGGTAGCTAGATTCAAATCCCTGAAATCGATGCATATCCTAATCTTACCATTTTTCTTGACCACTGGCACAATATTAGCCAGCCACTCCGCATAACGGCAAGGCTGAATAAAACCCACTTTGAGAAGTTTTTGGATTTCTTCCTTGATTTGAGGCATTAGATCCGGGCTCATTCGCCTTGGAGGTTGTTTGTAAGGTTTACAACCTTCTTTGATAGGCAATCGATGCTCTATTAGACTTCTTGTCAAACCAGGCATCTCTGAATAATCCCATGCTAAACAATCAATGTTGTTTCTAATAACTTCGAGCATCATTGTTTGTTGCTCTTTAGACAAATAACCACTTAACCTGATCACTTTTGGAACCAATTCGGTTCCTAAATTAAACTCCAATAATGGGTCTTGTGATGAAGCTGTTGGTTCTGTTTTCTCCAATAAATCAGGCCAACGAAATTGTTCATCTTCTTGGAGGTGAACATCAAGAATCTCTTTACTATTTTCTGCTTTATGTAATAACTGCTTTAAATAGAACTTATTAATAAGAGAACTACATACTTCTAAACTTGTATCATCCATTACAAACAAATTATATGGGAATGGGTGTGGCTTTATCATGAGCCATACAATAAAGGTGTTCTTTTAATAGAACATCGAGTTCTGGCCAGTGACTTTATAACCCTTGTATGGGTACTCCCTGGCCATATACAACTGAGACATCGGAGCCAAATGACTGGAATAAAACACTGACTCTTCAACTTGCTCTGATATATCGAATGGGTTGTCATTCGCTTCCATCTTGAGAACCTGATTTCCTTCCCAGAACATCAATTGTTGGTGCAGGGTTGATGGCACACATTGGGAGGCATGAATCCAGTCTCTCCCCAGCAAGAGAGAGTATGTAGTATCTGCGTCCACAATAAAGAAAACAGTGGAAATCTTCTTTGGTCCGACTTCAATGGTGGCAACCATCATCCCTTCAGGCTTAGTCGGCTGCCCTGTAAAACTTGTCATTTCGAATTCCACAGGAGACAGATCATGAATTCCTTTCCCTAGCTTCTTGAGAGTCTTCAATGGCATAACATTAAAGACTGCTCCATTATCCACGAAAACCTTTGTGATTGGTTTCCCACAAATGTGAGCATTAACATACAGAGGTTTCAAATGGGAGATCGCACCCTCTGGAATAGGAGGAAACACTATCGAAGGTTTTTCTGACTGAGGCTCAGAATCTGAAGTCTTTGCCCACTCTGTTTCCTCTAATTCATCATCTGCCAAGAATGCCCATAACGGTTCGTCCATAGTATCATCTGCCAGACTCGCCCATATCGGTTCATCTCTCATCTGATTAACCTCTGTCATCCGACAAGGGATGCGTGGCCCCAGACGAGATTTAACAGATCTTGAACTTTCCTCTGTAGTTAGAACTTCTTCCTTCGTCTTGTTCTGAGGTTGAAGCGTCAAAGATTCTATACGGAAATCTTCAAGAGATGGATTGATGTTGATCCGTTCACAATGTTGGCATCTAAAACCTTTAATTATTTCATCTGCCATTCCTTTACCTTTCCCCTGTCCCGACGAACTTCTTTTGGTATGGTCGGAAGCGCCTGATTCGTCATTCGGTTGCTTTCCTGACCAGCCCCGACTGGACCGACCAATTGGAGACTGAATGGCTGCTCCCTGCTCGTTGGTCGGTTGTTCTGTGGAGACTCTAACGGACCGATCTCCTGCCAAGTGGTCGGCTGCTTTTTGTTCGTCGGTTAGTTGTTTTGCTGAAGGAACTCGTTTCCCATACTTTGCAGCATACCTGCGTTTGGCATTGCGAATCTGTGTACGATTCATACCTGGGAAACGAGGATCTATATCAACTGGCAAAGGCTTTTTATTTCGAGCCCAATTGTTCCCGACTGACCCTGTTTTTCTGGTCGGGTGGTCACGCACTAACGCCCTTTCTTTCACCTCCACATTAAAAGAACCGTTTGGATGGTCCCATTTTTCAGCGACTGGTTTCTCACAAACTTTGAGTCGTTCTTCAGGTCGGCTGCTTTTTGGCTGATTTCCTTTCTTTGTTCCGGGGCTTGCCTGAGTTCGTTCCCCTGTTTGTCCATCATTGGCCGAACTTTTCCTTGTTTCCGAACTTGGTTGGACGTCAACCATTGCAGTTGTTACTTTCGGAAATGGTTGCTGATCTACACCTAGAGTGATGTATTTGAGCCGACCCGTCCTGATGGCCTTTTGAATTTCCTTCCTGAAATGAGTACACTGACTTGTATTATGTGTGAAAGAATTATGCCACTTACAATATGGTCTCCCTTTGATTTCTTCTTTAGTGGCAAGTCTTTGCCCCTTTGGAATACGGATCTGCCCATCAGTCAGCAAGATATCAAAAATTTCATCAGCTTTTGAACTATCGAACGTCGGTTGCTCTTTTCCTTCAGATCCTAGTACTGGCTTCAACTTAGGGTATACATAAGGTTTTCCAGAAAGGATTTCGGCTGCCATCTCTTCTGACTGATTAAAATCAAAGTCACATGTTTCCGTTCCCATACTCGCCATATGTTGGCCTCTATTACGCCTGTTATGCTTGATCTTCCTCTCTGAACAAAGACTCTAGACGTCCTGCTTTGGATGCAAGACTTGCCAAATCCTCAACATCCAGGGCAGTGAGTGCCTTTCTTAAACGAGTATGCATATTCCGGACCACTAAATTGGTCATCTCTTTCTCACTGATTACCGTAGGACATCGTCCCTTCATCAATCGCACCCTTTCTATAAACTGTGAAGCAGTTTCTTCTGGATACTGTCTCAATTCAAGTAAATCAGTTAAAGAAACAACTGGTAAAGGATTGAAGAATCTAGCGTGAAATGCCATCTCCAGTCCTTCCCATGTCTGAATTTGTCCAGGAGGCAGACTTACAAACCACGAAAACGTTGTTCTAGTAAGAGATAAACCAAACAGCTGTAACTTATAAAAAGGGTTATTGCCAACTTCTCCTAATTGTGCTGTGAACCGACCAACATGTTCTATGGTGGAAGATCCGTCCTCCCCTGAGAATGCATGAAAATCGGGTGGTCGAAAATTCCTTGGGAGAGGGTGTTCATTAATGATCCTTTCTGGGAAAGGTTTCTGATATGCAGGGCGGTTAACCATCTGAGGAGTTAATCCATACTGATCCCTTAATATATGTGCAAGCTCATCAGGATCTACATGAAAGTGTTGATGATCAGGAACATGGAACGGATCCTGCACAGGAATATGAATAGGATCATGTATATATCCTTCAGGCCTGTCCTCCCTTGTATTGTTCGTCTGCGGATTGGTAACCCTTGGTCCCAGTGGAACAGTGTTGGGAAAAGTCAGAGGAGATTTTCCCCTATCCATTCGGTTGGGATTAGTGGCACTTGGGAATGTACTATCCACGAATGATGGCCCTGCGAAATTTGCCTGTAGTCTGGACGGTGATATTCCTGGTGGAGTTTGAGTGGGTTGAAGACTAACCCTAGACAGTGCTTGATCTATCATGGTCTGCATCATGCTCTGTTGCTCACGCAACATGTTCGTTTGTTGCTCACGCAACATTTGTTGAACATAAGACCACCAATCTGTTGGTGGTTGTGGGATTTCCCCGGCATTTGGCACATTAGGTGGTGGAACGGATTCTCCCACCGGTGCCGACGATGATTGAGGTTGTGAACCTGCCATATGGACCCTTCCGATGATACGGCCGGATCTTAGACGTATGTAATTATCGCCGGAATTGGAATGAGCAATTTTGTCTTGCTCCCACTGTGGTCGCCAATTTGTTGATGTAATTTTTCAACAAAAATAAAGTAAAATTCAAAGATATAGAAAATATCCTTAAACTTGATTAATTAGTGCCTGAGATTAGGAATCTCTAAACACTGTAACGTACAGAAAATAAACTGGAAAATAAAATACTGAAATTTAAAGTGGTGATCCCCAAATCTGACTTTGCTTTGTTGAAGTTGATTGAAGATGCCTTGCCAAATGATTATCCAAGCCTTTAAATATTCTCTGGGAAACCGTACCGAAAACCGTCACCCGAACGGTTACAACGTCTCCTTCCCAACCGTCTTCCAACCCTTCTCATGCTGACACGCGTCCCCAGCAGACCAAAATTATCCCTATATTTCACTCTTTGAGCCGACCACAAACCTTCCGCTCTTTTGGCCCGACTGCCAATCTACAATAGTATGGGTCCGACTGCCAATCCTCCCGACTTGAGATCTTTCCGTCTTGAGGACATCTCCCGACCTAAAAACCTTCCGACTTGAGGTCTTTCCGCCTTGAGGACTTCCCGACCTGAAAACCTTCCGACTTGAGGTCTTTCCGTCTTGAGGACCTCCCGACCTGAAAACCTTCCGACTTGAGGTCTTTCCGCCTTGAGGACTTCCCGACCTGAAAACCTTCCGACTTGAGGTCTTTCCGTCTTGAGGACACCTCCCGACCTAAAAACCTTCCGACTTGAGGTCTTTCCGCCTTGAGGACTTCCCGACCTGAAAACCTTCCGACTTGAGGTCTTTCCGTCTTGAGGACCTACCGACCTGAGGTCCTTCCGTCCTGATGACTTTCCGTCTTGAGGACCTCCCGACCTGAAGACCTTCCGACCTGAGGTCCTTCCGTCTTGAGGACCTACCGACCTGAGGTCCTTCCGTCCTGATGACTTTCCGTCTTGAGGACCTCCCGACCTGAAGACCTTCCGACCTGAGATCCTTCCGTCTTGAGGACCTACCGACCTGAAGACCTTCCGACCTGAGGACTTTCCTTAGTAATAAACCTATTTTCCTTGATTTCCTCATGGTGCCCTTCAGTCAGTTCAATCAACTCTATTGCCAGGCCCACTATTCTTTTTACCTTGGGCTTTTAACCTAATTCTAAATTTCGTACGTAACAATAATGTCTTGGTAAACTATTTTTTTTAGTCTCATATGACCTTCTTTTATCATTTATAGGACATTTAAATGGACTATGTCTTGTAAGTAGAATTTTTTCGCTAAAATGGTCCTCCGACGTGACATTTAATGGCAATGAGATGTCACTCGCGTCAGCGCCACGTCAGCAACGGCTGGCCAGCGTGGCGAGTCCGACACCGGAGGACAATTTTAGTGAAAAAATTGTACTTACGAGACTATTTTCAAACATTGTCAACTTAAAGTCCTAAAATGATAAAGGGGGTCAAATGCGAAACTAAAAAAATAGTTTACCATTTTTTTAATAAAAAAGTAAATAAGAATATTTTTCGATAACAATTCAAAAAAAAAAAATAAACACAAATTGAAACGACAAAAAGAGTATTAAATTTGCAATTATTTTTTTTAATTTATTAATTATATTTATAATTTTTAAATTATCAAGTATAATTAAAAAAAATATATGGTATTTTAAAAATTGGTAACTTATATTTTAAAATTAACTTTTAATTAATTATACTTTACAATTTATTTTAAAATTGATAAATTATATTTAATAGTTTTAAATTGTCTATATAATTTAAAGTTATAGTTTTTTTTTTTTTAATTTGATCTAAAGTAAAATTTAAATATATATATAAAATTATTATTATTAAATACAAAAATAGTAATTTTAATTCAAAAATACTTTTATTTATTTATTTCAAAAGCTACTCGAATGTGGTTCTTAAAAAGAAATTTCTACTTTCAAAAAGTATTTTTGGTTTTGGATAAAAATCAATATAAATAATTATAGATAAGTACTCGATCAAATTTTATTAATTAGAATAAAGTCACAAAATCTGAAAAAACTTATGAAAAAAAAAAGGGCAAAAAGAAAAATAAGTCTAAGACTAAAACTAGAAATTGCTATAATTTCAAGAACCAAAATTATTTAATAAATACGTCCTAAGAAAAACTTTGGAAGGTAACAATGTTAGCAAGTGAATGTGTCTATAAACGATAAGGTTGTGGATGATGTGTTCACGGTGGGAGGTAGTTGTGCTACTATTGATTTTGTGTGCAAATAAGTGACCATTTAATTACTGTACTCACTCCGTTTGCTTTTAAGGTCATATTTATGTTTTGCATCATTGTACTTAACATTAAAAATATCATTATATGTGTATAGTTTTGTGTACAAATGTCATTATATTAGTATTATAAGACATTAATAGAAGTATTTTTACATTTTTTTCTTAATTTGTACTACGTTTTGATATAATAATTAATATTAAAAGATCAACACGCAAAAAGTAAATGAGACCCTTAGAGCCGAACAGAGGTAATATAATAAATAAAAAATAAGTATTTAATTTGATATTTTTAAGAAGAAAAAAAATTGGAATAGTAAACACACCCTAATAGTTTTTAGTTATGTGTTAACTTTGAAAAATTGAAGTGTTGAATTTACAACTCGGTGTTGTTTACTTGATTGCATATATATAATTTCTTTGTGTTTATATGTGATTTTGTGCAATGATTATATGTTAAATTGTATGTTTAAAGACGATAATGTTAATATATATGTTTAAAGACAATGATGTTAATATATTCCTTACTCTTGATTAACTTTTCCAATATAACCATGATGGTTGACCGTAAGTAAGGGAAAGATTGTTGAATTTTATTTTATTTTTTTATATTCTTGTTGGTTGAAATCAAACCTGACCCAACATGATGCATGTGTTGGGACTGGGTGAACTCAACACTAGTATGATATTGTCCGTTTTATGCCGAACCTCCACGAATTTGTTTCTGGACTTCTTTTAAAAGACCTCATACTAGTGGAGTTTATGTGGGATTTAAGTGTTAGAGTGGAGTTTATGTGAGACTTATAAGGTGTTAGATTTTCTTCACATATTTCAATGTGGAATTTGGGTTTGTACCCAACAATCTTCTCATCAAACCAATGACCAACCTATGCGTCTTCCATACCCACCTTGCACCGCCTATCACAAAGGAATCCACTATCTGACCTACCACAGCTATCGGGACTGACCGTCCAACCGAAGAATGCCAGGAGACTTTCGATGCAAGGCACCTCTGCAAATTACGAGAGTTTCCCAAAACCATAACCACTGTCCAATGTCATCCAATCCACTTAAGCATCGATCCAAACTTTAATACCATTGTTGGGAGTGGGTCAACTTAAAACTAATATGATATTGTCCACTTTGGGTCAAGCCCACACAGATTTATTTTTGGACTTTCTCCAAAAGGCCTCATACTAGTGGAGTTGGTGTAGAACTTATAAAGTGTTAGATTTTCTTCAAATCTCTCAATATAGGACTTAGGTTTGTACCCCAACAATCCTCTTCTCAAACCAAGGACCATATAACCTATGTGCCTTTCCTACCTACCTTGTACCACCTATTACAAAAGGACCCGTTGTTTGACCACAACTGTCGGGACTGACCGTGCAACTGACAAATGCCATGAGACTTTCGACACAAGGCACCTCTGCAGATCACGAGGGCTTCCCACAACTACAACCAATGTCCGATGCATTTAGTCCACTTCAACAACGAACCAGGTTTTGATACCACTAATGGAACTGGGCCAACTCAACACTAGTATGATATTGTCGGCTTTGGGATGTGATGCCACGGATTTATTTTTGAACTTCCTCCAAAAAGCCTCATCCTAGTGGAGTTGATGTATGACTTATAAAGTGTTAGATTTTCTTCAAATTTTCCAATGTGGGCTCGCATAGATTTATTTTTGGACTTCCTCTAAAAGTTCTTATACTAGTGGAGTTAATGTGAGACTTATAATATGTTAGATTTCTTCAAATCTTCCAATATGGGACTTAGTTTTGTATACCAACATGATGCAAAGGTCCCACATTGGAATATTTAAAGCAAAAACTACACCTTATAAGTCTCAAATAAACTTTATTAGTATGAGACTTTTTGGAGAAACTCCCAAAATAAATCTGTGCAGGCTCAGCCAAAGAGAACAATATCATACTAGCGTTGAGTTGTCTCAGTCTTAACATTATGTTCACTTCTTATCCACCCTTTCTATAGTGCGATTCTAATTCGAATTTTGGTGGTGTCTTCATTATCGCATTTTATCTCTTTCAGGGTTGTCTATCGGTAAGTCTTTTCTTATATTCTTAAGTTTATCCAATTCATTTCCTTGCTACATATATGGATGGGTATTGTGGGTTTTCCTGTGAGAGTGACAATATAGTAGTGTATGTTGCTTGTTTGTGTTCTCTTTTTTGTGATGCATTGTTCTTACTAGATTATTGTCGGATTTGTTACAATCTCCTCCCTCCACTAAACTTTGTATTTATTTTTTTACTTAGTAGGATTATTTGTGGATTTTCGTAGCTTGGTATCGAAAACCAATCGATTTCTCTCTTTGTGAGGATGTTGCCTCATTTGGATGACTTTTTTTTTTTTTTTTTTTTTTTTTTTTTTTTTTTTGGAGTGAGTTACAATCTGATACCACCCATTCCTAAGGTTTATAACTTTTCAAGCAATAATTTTCTATTTTTCCCTTTAATTATATTGAAATTCGCTAAATTTTCATGCTGAGAATTTGTGATTGCAGAATAATCTGTCATTTCTATTGGATTAAATTTCCCAACTGTATCAATTTCACAATCAAAATATGATGGATAGTTTTGATGAAATTTTATGCATTTTTTTTCCAATTATTTACTTCATCATCAATGATGGAATTTGGGGAAAAATTAAGAAATTGTATTATTTCAAAATAAGGAAATATATGTGTATATATACTAGTGGATTCGAGACTAAACTAAGATAGATAATATCAAATAATATCAAAATGATATCTAAATTTAATAAGAGAATATCTAAATCTAACACCCCCCCCTTAAACTTAAGATGGGGCAGTAAAGACCAACTTGAGTTTTCTCTAAGAGCAATTGGAAACGGCCAGGGAGAAAAGACTTGGTGAAGATATCTGTTGTTTGATCTGCAGAGGATACCAGAACGAAATGGACTCCTCCATTGACAACATATTGTCGAATGAAGTGACAATCAAACTCAATATGCTTGGTGCGCTCATGGAAGATATCATTATGGGTCATCTTTATAGCACTCTGATTATCACAGTGAAGAGCCGTAGAAGATAGCTGCAGGGGCACCAAGGTTAGTGAGTAGTCGACGATGCCACAAAAGTTCTGATGTAGAGTCAGCAAGAGTACGATACTTTGAGTCAGCTATCAATTGAGAAACCAAAGTATACTTCTTGCTGAGCCAAGAGATAAGAGAATCACCCAAGAAAAAGTAGAAACCAGTGGTCGAACAACGATCGGTAGGGTTCTCAGCCCAATCAACATCAGTAACCACTGAGTATCAAAGAGAAGTGAGATGACAAATGTAAACCATGCAGAAGAGTACCTTTCACATAGTGAAGAATATGTAAGATGGCAAAGTGGTGAGAGGTCCTCGAAGCAGCCATGAACTGACTCATAATATGCACTGCATGAGCAATATCAGGTCTAATAACAGTCAAATAGATCAAATTTCCAACAATCTGACGATATAAGGTAGGATCATCAAGGAGAGAACTATTATGAGTTGTAAGTCGAACGTCATAGGCAAGTGGTGTAGAGGTTACCTGACAATCTGTGAGACCAGCTCGAGAAATAAGATCGGAGGCATACTTAACCTGAAACAAAAAGAAACCATTGGGAGAATCAGAGACCTCAAGTCTAAAAAAGTAACAAAGGGGACCCAATTTCTTCATCTCTAATTACTGTCTAGGATATGCCTGTAGATCAGAAATATCAAACGTATCATCTCCCGTGATGATCATATCATCAACATAAAGTAAGAGGATAACTATCCCTGATGAAGAGCGACGAAGAAAGAATCCGGAATTGTAGGTGTACGTGGTAAAACTAAACTTCAAGAGTGCAGAGCTAAATGTGGTATACTAGACCAGAGGGTCCTGCTTCAACCCATATAAAGCACGGCGTAAGCGAAAAATCTTTCCAGAAGACGGGAAACATGGAGGAGGAGTCATATAAACTTCTTCAGACAAAGTGCCATGTAAGAATGCATTCTTGACATCTAAATGAAGAAAGGACCACTGACGAACAACAACAACAGCAAGAAGGCAACGAACAGTAGTGGGACGAACAATAGGGGCAAAAGTCTCATCATAGTCAACTCCACATTCGTGATAATAACCCTTAACCATCAAACATGCCTTGTAGTGCTCAACGAAACCATCAGAATTAGTTTTGATTTTGAAAATCCACTTGCACCCAATAGGTGTCTTTCCATAAAGCAAATCCACTAAATCCCAAGTGTGGGTCTTTGTCAGAGCCTGCAATTTCTCAGTCATAGCCTGCAATTTCTCAGTCATAACTTGCTGCCACAATGGATTAGCACTTACCTCACGAAATGATTTAGGCTCATGATGAGATAATATGGCAGAGTAACAATGATAATCACGCAAATGAGTAGGACGGTGACTTACTCGATGTGATTGACGAGGTATGACAGGTCCAGGGACCACAGACGGATCAGCATCTGGAGACAAGGTCGGAGGTGGATCAGGAGCCTCAACTAGAGGTGGAATAAAAGCCTCAATTGGAGGTGGATCAGAGTTCCCAACTGAAACAAAATCTGAAGGCATAGATGGAGTCATAGGGTCAGGATTAAGAAACAAGGGAGGACATGCCGACAGAAAAAAAGGTGAACCAGAAATAGATGAGACATAAAATTTAGACACGGTGGAAAACATGGTACTCTCCCAAAAGGTAACATCACGAGATATATACAACCGTTTAGAGATCGGATCCCAAAGCCAATAACCTTTATGCTCTACCCCATAACGAAGAAGACAACATAAATGCACATGAGGTTCCAATTTGGAACATTCATGCGGAGGGATAAGGACAAAATTGACACCATCGAACGGACGAATGGTACTATAATCGGGTGGCTGACCATATAGACACTCAAAAAGGGGTATTATTATGGAGGAAAGGTGATGAAATACGATTTATTGTATAGACAGCAGTGATGACAGTTTTCCTCTAAAACCTATCAGAACAAGGGGTAGACAAAAGGGACGCACAAACAGTATCTAGAATGTTTGCGCGCAGCTTCACCATTTTTTTGGGAGGTGTATAGATAGGAATGCTGAATCAATGTACTTTGAGTAGAGAGAAAACTTAACAAGGTAGAATCTTTATATTCAAGGCAATTATCAGTAATGAGGGTTTGTATGGGACAAGAAAATTGAGTTATAATCATTTGGGCAAATTGGATGTATGTCTGAGGTAATTCTAAGCGGTGTTTCAAAAAATATATCCATGTATAACGGGAGTAATCATCTATGAAAATGACATAATAATGAAACCCACTCATAAAGGGAATAGGGAAAGGACCGACATTTTTTTAAAAAAAGATAAGTCTAGTTGTTTTTTCAAATGACAGTGTAAGCAATCAAATTACTCGAAACGAGTAGAACCCAAATGACCCTTAGTAACGAAAGACTTAATATTAGAGGAAGATGCATGACCAATACGAATATGCTATTGAAGACATGGGGAATGTAGGGTAGTAAGAGGGGTATAAGTAGTAGTAGCAGAGAAATTACTATGAGGAACTTTCAAAGATTGTACCACAAATAGCTGACCCACTTTTCGACATGTCCCAAGAATTTGACCCGTACGTGGATCCTGAACCTGCACGCCAAAAGAAAAAAAAAGTAACAGTAAATCCTTGTTCAACTAGTTGGCCAACTCATACAAGATTTAAAGTCAAACTGAGGAATCCAATAAGTATTAGGAAGGGATATAAGTGGTAGAGATACAGATCCTGAATGAGTGATATCCATGCGACTTCCATTAGCAGTATGTATAAGCAATGAAGAAGACACATGATACGCATCGGTCAAGAGTCCAAGTGTAGGTGTCATATGATGGCATCAACCGTAATCAAAATACCACGAATTGCCCATAACAGAAAAGGGATTGGAAGTAAGAACTTGATGGAAGAAAGTCATGACATTCTGGACTGACGAAACCATATCAATAATTTACGCAAAATAAAATTAACTCCGACGACAAAACTAACCACACCACGACGTAGGGAACCAAAATAGGAAGCGGTGGCCGGAAAACGATGGCCGAAGGTGGCCGGACGCGCCCACACACGCGGCTCGAAGCGAGGTGGCGGAAAAGGCTTTTCCGCCGCGATTCACGTTGGCAGTGCGTGAGGGCTCCATGCGCGGCGGTTGGCAGCGATTTTTGGAGGGAAGGTCGGCGGCGACGAGGTGGTCTCAACGATGGCGATGGTGTTGACTGGAGTACGGCGGATGGCGGATGGCAGCGGCAGCTAGGATTTTTTTATTTTGAAAAATAAGGCTCTGATGCCCTATTAGAATTTAGGAGAAAATTAAAAAATTATATTATTTCAAAATAAGAATATACAAGAGTATATATACTTAGTATATTGGAGTCTAAACTAACATAGATAATGTCAAATAATATAAAAAAAATATTTAAATTTAATAAGAGGATATTTAATTCTAACAATCAAAATTACTTTCTTTTTTGGATTGTAATTGAAAAAAGTATTTTCCTTCTTTCTTTCGGTAAAACAAATTATACTCTCTCCGTGCCGCAAGAAGGTTGCCATGATCTTTTTGCATGTTGAACTTTGAATATTAATTATTATATCAATACGCCGTAGAAATCTAGAGAAAAAAGCAAAAATATGTTTATTAGTCTTTTATAATACAAATACAATGATATTTTTCGAGTAAATTATTCAAATATAAGAATATTTTTAATGTTAAGTACAATGACGCAAAAATCAAATGACAACCTTTTTGCGGGACGGAGGGAGTATTATTTATTTATTTACTATAAAAAAATATGAAAAGTAAAAAAAAATATAAATACACCTACACCTACATTAATATATGTCCAAAGAGATGACAATAAATTTAACCGACAAGACGAAGTACTATTTAATTTACTTTCCTAGTTCCAAAACAATAGAAACATTTGATATTGACATTAGAATTAAGGAATACTATATTATATTATATTAATACCAAAATGTCCTCGTTTATGTAATTATTATGAAAAAGTAGAGATAGTTCTGTAAAAAAGTACGAAGTTTGTTACCAAAAATGAAAATGAGACTATTGTTTTGAAACTAACGAAAATGACAAAAATGAGACTATTATTTTAAAACGGAGAAAGTATTATTTTATCATAAAATATCAATTATTATATTTATTTTTATACATTAGATCACATAAAATAGCAATTTATTCTTAAAATATTGAAAGCTAATTAAAATAAAAGGGACAGACCACATATATCATAACAATTAATATATTGAACTAACTCAAGATCTTCTCGATAGATCATCTGCAATGGCAAATTTTATAGTCCACTGTGTTTTCTATTATTTATTTATTATTACTTATTTTTTCTTGGGAAGAGGTATTCAAGACGAGCATCTTGCGGTTGCTTGGCTATAACTGTTTCATGTCAGGACTTTCATTTTTATTCGATTTTGTTTCGCATCGCCATCGATGGATGGATCTTGGCCATTCGGTTATTTTATTACATCATCATATTCTTGTTTGCAACGAAATTGTCGACACAAAATTTATTGCACGAAGACAAGTGCGAGAAATGTGGCCTCGAAAATGGATGAAAGGAATCATAATCAGTCATAGAAAATATTGTTTAATCGAAGAAGAGGACTGTTAAGTCTTCCGTATATAATACATAGGCGGTGTTACAGTGCCGAACATAAAATTTAACACTGTGCTGAATAGCACAGCGTGAGCCACCAAATACGTTAATATAATACAAATACTGTACATGACTTAACAACACAAGATATAGTCTCACACAACGTATACAATACTTGATTTTAGCACATAATATAGTCTCACACAACACATACAATATTTGATTTTAGCACGTGATGTACTCTCATGCAGCACACGCTGTAATCATGAACAAACAACACATGCCTTTATTACACACAACATGTGCTATTTTTGTATTTTATATTTGCTGATTTGGAAAATCAACACGGTGCTGATTTTCACATATAGTCCGACACTATTATATATATGCATATATGTGTTCATAGGGCAGTAAAGCTTGTCTCGCATAATTGAAGCTCTCTCACTTTAGTAGCGTTGGACAATGGCTAAGCTCATAACTCTTATGCTGCTCCTTACTTTGATTTCCATCTCCATCTTCACCACCACGGTACGCGTATAGGGTCGTTTATGTAATTTTTGCTTCGATATGCGCAAGTATATATGTGTGCATCGATCGAGCTGGTTGTTAGTTCAATATGTGATGCTATTCTTTTAGGCACTGGCTGGCGACTACCGTCCGGATGCCGTGAGTCTTATCATATGAATTTTAATCTTTTATTTGGAAGTTTTGTGTTGATTATAGCTTGATCGATATGTCTCAACGAGGCTACATTGAAAAAATATTGGGATCTTCTCTTACTTATAAGAGTAAAAGCGTGCCAATTGATTTTAAATTGGAGTTCTCTTTCTCCATTTTTTACATTATCTCTTCCGGAGAGATAATCCTCATTGCTCTTATACTTTCTATTCCTATGAGTTGTTTTGAGGTTTGGATTTTGAGTTGGAATTTGAATAGTAAAAATTTTGAATTTGAATAGTTATATGATGTGATATAAATAGGTGTTGATGTGATGTTTTGAATGTAAAATTGATTTTTAGTATAATATAAAAAATTAAAAATAGGTGTTTAATTTGATGTTTTTGGGGGAAAAAAATTGAATAAATAGTGTAAATCCAATCCAATCCCCCAAACAAACACACCCTAATTAGTTAGTTGTGTTAAATATTTTAGAAAAAAAAAATTAGTAATTCACCGTTTTAATGAGGTGTAGATAAAATGTATTACTCTCTTCGTCCGATTCTAAGGACCTCATTTACTTTTTGCGTCATTGTACTTAACATTAAAAATGTCCTTATATTTGTATAATTTTTTGTACAAATGTCATTCTATTAGTATTACAAAACACTAATGAAAGTATTTTTACAATTTTTTCTTAATTTGTACTATATTTTGACATAATAATTAATATTCAAAGATCAACGTGTAAGAAGTAAATTTGGCCCTTAGAGCCGGACGGATGTAGTATATATTAACGTACCTAAATTAATATATTAAAAAAGAAAAAATATATAAATTTTAAATATATACAAATATATTTATTGATTGAAAAAAATAGATATATAAAATTATAAGTATCCTATTTAAGGTGGGAAAAAAAAGATTAAAAAGTGTTTTAAGATTATTTTGAAATGCGTAGCTAAATTTTCCTTTTTTTTTCTTTATCCTAATCGTTAATATATATGATTAAAATAACGTAATATTCAATGGAGCGTTTGGGAATGAAATAAGAATAATGGCTACTGAAAGACTCTTACAACATTTCCAAAACGCATACATATTTGCTCCTAATTCCAAAACTATTGCGAAGTCTAACGGTAAATATTTTGTTTCAGGCAAAAAAATACGGCCCCGGTAGCTTGAAGAGATTCGGTAAATCCAAAAACCAAAATCGAAACATTCATATACACATACATACATGCATTCATATATATATATATATATATACATAAACTGATCGATATCATTGTCTTGTTGGTTTCCCGGCCAGAATGCCCGTCGGAATGTTCTAGAAGGTGCAAGAAAACGCGGTACAAGAAGCCGTGCCTAATTTTCTGCAACAAGTGCTGCAACAAATGCTTGTGTGTTCCTCCTGGCTTCTATGGCAACAAGATAGGCTGCCCTTGCTACGATAACTGGAAAACCAAGAGAGGAGGGCCAAAATGCCCCTGAAAAATAAATAAATAAATAAATTATTTATATATATCTTCACTTAGTTAATTGTCATTTTGTATCGTCTTCGATTAAATTAAAATTGTCATTGTTTGATGATGATGATGATCCTCCTACAAGATTAATTGGGACTTTTATTATGTGCCCTAATGAGACTTGCAATGGCCATGTTCATGGTCTTTGCTTATTCTATAGATTAATATGTATACATTGAAAGGTATGTAATGTTGGGACTGGTGATGGATAATATTTTGTTAAGAGTATTGTGAGCCTTTAAATTTGTTGTCGCGTTTTATTAAATTTTGGATTTAAATTTAAATTTGACTTTGAAATCGAAATTCTGATTCAATATTTTTTAATAAAAATTAATTTGTTAATGTAGTATTTTAAATAAAATAGATGTTAATTTAATGGTTTAAGTGGTATGTGAATCAATGCACTACAAGAGTTACTAAAGGTGTGTTTGTTCGAGGGATTGGATTTTTTTTTTTCACTATTCATCCAATTTTTTCACCCCAAAAACATCAAATCAAACACCTAATTTTTATTTTTATATTATACTAAAAATTAATTTTACATTCAAAACATCACATCAACACCTATTTATATCACATTATACAATTATTCAAATTCAAAATTTTTACTGTTCAAATTCCAACTCAAAATCCAAACATCCAAACAAACACACCCAACAAACTTTATTTTTTATCTTCTATTTTCTTTATATATATATATATATATCATACTCTCTTTGTTACCTTCGCATACACGCACCCAAAAAAAAAAAAAAAGAAAAAAAATTAGTCTTAAATTAATTCGAGAAATCTTGAAATAATTATGTATATATATATATAGTTGAGATATATCACTATAAGATATTTGTGTTTTACTCATGAAAATTATTTACGAAATTAACTTGGAGTAATATCGATGAAATTATGGAAGAAATTGAATTTCGCCTGGATTATTCAAGAAATAAATTTTGTGAGTAATTACGGATGGAACCGACTCCGTCCAGATTACTTACGGATGAAATTTAATTCCTACTTACATAATGACTCGCAAAAACAGTGACGATGTTTTGAACGGCAGAAGTATTCTCACTATAAAAAAATTATAAGTTATTGCAAAAATTTTTGCTAATAAATATTATCATAGTAAAAAATTATTAACTGCAAACTATAATTTGTAACTAAAATTAATTTATTTCTTATTATAATTTTGTAACTTATTGTAATTTAATAGTAACAAATTAGAAAGATTTTATAGTTAAAAACTTAAATTAAAGATTTTAATATATTCTTTTATTAATCATCACCAATCGCTAAAAATTCAAATTAGATTAATATGACAAACTCAATTAAAATAAAATCATAAATTATGACAATGGACAAGAAGGTACAGAAGCTAGTGAACAAGGCGGCATCTATCCCTCTCCTCAAGGTCTCAGCTTGCGAGTGGTGGTCGGAGGCTTTGCACGAAGTTTCGCGCCACGGCAAGGATGTCCGCTTCAATGGCACCATCAAATCCACCACTATGTTCCCTCAGATCATCCTCGCCACACCTCCTTCAATTCTAATCTATGGGATCATGTTGCTCAGGTATGGATTTGGAGTCCTCCAACTGTTCGATGAAATGCTCCTTAGAACATTGATTTGCAAAAATTAGGGCTTTTAACTCGAGGTTTATCAGTTATGCACGATTTGGTAGGCAATTAGGGAAGAGGCGAGGGCAGTGTTCAATGCAGGGTAGGCAATTGGGATGACATTTTGCGCACCGAACATAAACATATTACTTTATCTCTCTCTCGAGGTTCTAGAGAGAGTAAACAGTCAAGTATTTATCTCTCTCTTTCTTTTCTTTTACTTGCTTCTCTTCTCTTAAATTATGGATTGTTCTGGATGTCGATTATCATTTCTTCATTGATGTACTTGTCATATCTTTACTATCCGCATTGCATTGTACTTCATGCAACTGCTCTATTTGTTAATACTATTTCATTTTTCTATTCATAAAAAAAAGATTATTTATTGTAATTGATTATTCTCTTTTATTTAGTGCCTTGTTAATATTCTTCATATCTCAGCCTTTTTGTATAATTCTAATTGAAGGTATGCTATTGTTTTTGCGGAATTTGTTTATGGGATGACACATATGGTGGGGATTGACTTCGGTCACAAATTACTTGCACATATTGCAAATTTTTTTGATGTATTGGTTTTCATGAACGAATTTTACATTATTTATATGCATTGCAACAACTATTTTTTTCTTTTTTTAAATGAATGTTGCAAGTCAATGCACTAAGTGTTGAGGAAATTATAATTGTTAATGCCATTGCTTAATTATCATTCTTGAATACTAATATTCTTCATTCTTACGAAGCTGTCTCGTAAAAATGTCATTAGAATGGTTAATGAAGCGTATTGTTCAATGTTGGCAGAGAATGCACACCTTCCCTTTCTTCTCAAAGATTGTTACAAGACATAATGGATCCACAAATATCATTTCCATTTGTTATCAGGGCTCGTGTGAGTTAAGTAGTTGCTCCTTTTATGCAATTCTCACTGTTTGTGACCTTATGTTTTCATTTAATGTGTATGTATATGTAAATAGAGTTTGTTACTATCCATTGTGGTCATAAGGAATCTTTTCAGACCATCTTTACTTATATTAGGAGTTATTCATTTTGCTACATTGTTGATGAAGGTTAGTGAAAGTAATAGGTAAATGCTACTAGTACATGCATCCACTGGATCACTTTACTAAGCTTCCTATGCTGATATTTTGAGGGCATGAATGGCCAAGAAGGTAGGTAGGACTATTTGTAACTATATTGGCTAAAAGTCCATACAATGCTAGCTAGTGGGATATGAATTTTAATTTTCTATTTTGTGAATTTTATTCATTTGTACTTGCAAGTAGTTATTTTCTTACTAAAATATTTAGACATCAGGCCTACAGTTACTTTAGTTACACTAAAAGCAGAATAACTCTTTAGATAGCAAGTCAAAGACATGTTAGCTCTTGAAAAGGTTGTATTTTCAATTAAATCTTTACATTTCCAGAACAACTCCATCGGTTTGAATTTTCTTCTTCTTGTCTTCATCAGTCAGTTATTTAGTCTGCAACAAGCCTCTTCGAATTGTGACTTGGGTACTTTGTACATAACTAAGGGTTTCGATTTTCGCCCAATTTGTTATTTTAAATTATTTTATTTACATGAGAATGCTTAGATTAGAAATGTTCTTTATTTATAGATGGGTATGATTTTTCTATTTTGGAAGAGTTAGGATTATGTGGAAAATATTGAAATGGGTAACTCATTCATTGGATTTCTGGTTCACTGATAATGTGAACTTTCATTTGTACAGATTTTTTATGAGTGTGGTAACCATGTAGAGAAGGTTGGGAGCACATATTTAAAGGTGCTTGCAGTTAGCTTAAGTGTTGTTATAGATACTTCTTGAGAATTTTTTGTTAATGATTTGTTATGAAGTTGTGTTTGATACTTTGATTCCATCAAAACCCATGATTTTGGAGGTGAGGACAAATAGTTTTGTTATAGATGCATGACAGGTGTTTAGACCAGACCTTATCAAACTGCTTTCATGTTTTATAACAGCCAAAGGTTGAACTGTAAATCGCTGCAGCAGTTTCAGTGTGCTTATTAATGCTATGCTTAGCCATTTCACCAATGTTTCTAAAGCTTTGTGTGCAAAAAAATTTTCTACATGTTGAAAGGCTGGAATTTATAAAAACATTTGTATAAGGCATTTTCATATTAAACTTGTTTGAGATAGGCATGTCTTGCTGTGTTTGACTAAACCAATACTAATTATATGGTTCCTAATTTCATTCTTTACTTTGTTCTGTCAGCATTTTCAATCACTTTGTGGCTTATTATGAGCTTTTATTATAAAATGCATTACTCTCGCTAGTAGGAATGAGTTTCACTTCTTTGGTTAAAGATGACTTCTGCCTCCATCTGACTTCAATATATGTTATACTATGTATTTATAACTGTTGTAGTTCTATAGTTGTATGATTTCACAGTGATCTTCAAGCCCTTGTACCTATGATAAGTCTCATTAAACACCAATATATTTTCAGTTTGTTGCATCTCATTTTTCCTTGGAAGGCTATTATGTAGGTTCATTAAACTGTTTTGGTTTTGCATTATTATTATTGTTGTTGTTGTTGTTGTTTATGTGTTTCCTGATTTAGAGTGTTTGTTTGACAATCCCTTATGTCTTACAGCATAAAAATTATAAAGTAGTCATTGGGACTTCCGTTTGCGGATATATGATTAATGACTGTATTTTCCTGACAGTTCGGGATTCCCGTTTACGAATATATGATTAATGACTTCATTTTCCTAACAGTTCGAGCTTTTAGATGAGACGGTCATTAAGCATCCAACATGGTATCAGAGTCTGGCTAGGTCTCGAGTTCCACCATACTCATTTGTGCGCATATGTATGTGCAAGCTTCGCATACCTCCACTTGTACTTGAGGGGGCGTGTTGAGACTCCCGTTTGCGGATATATGATTAATGATTGTGTTGCTAGGTCTCGAGTCGTCCCACTTTAAGGGTCTCATTTACTTTTTACATGCTGATTTTTTAATATTAATTATTATATGAAAACGTAGTACAAAATAAAAAAAAATGACAAAAACATTTCTATTAGTGTCTTATAATATTATTATAATGACATTTGTGTAAAAATTTATACAAATATAAAGATATTTTTAATATTAAGTACAATGACGCAAAATGCAAATGAGACTCTTAAGTTTGACGGAGAGAGTATTAATTGTCAAGTAAAACAATATATGATATGTTAATTGAATGTTTATCTATCCTACCAAAGAGGAAAATCATGTAAGGTAAAGTTTGGGAAAATGTTGTATTGTTATAGAAGTAATTCGCTGAAAGCAATAAGAAAAGTGGCTGACGATTTTAGGGAAAACAAGGAAGAGAAATTTTCTATTCTAAATTGATTGCGGAACACTCTTCTGTACAGGCTTGATATCTATATAAGTGTATGTATATATGCAACAGATCAAAAAAACTAACAGCCTATAGCAATATGAAAATGGGCTAAACTAAACTAATTAAATAGCCCAATGTTAGGTAACAGCAAATGGCCCAACTAGTTTATTACCCCCCGTCGCGCCAAGTGTATCATTGCAAAGCTTGGAGCGAAGCAGGTCGAAAGTCGCACGAGGAAGCGATTTCGTGAGAATATCAGCTAACTAATTACCACTGTTCGTGAAGACGGGAATAAGAAATTTGTTTTCATAATAATGGAGGATGAAATGGCAGACGATGTCAATATGTTTGGTCCGGTCGTGAAACACGGAGTTCTCTGTGATATGAATAACAACCTGGTTGTTGCAGTGAAGTGGTACCGGGGTAAGGAACTCAAGGCGCAATGCATGAAAGATGTAAGATAACCACACAAGCTCACTCGTACACGAGCTCATACTACGGTATTCCGATTCCGCGGTAAAGAGACTGACAGTAGTTTGTTTCTTGGCTTTCCATGAAACCAAATTGTTCCTAACAAAAATACAATTGCCAGAGATAGACTTTCGGCTGTCCAAGTAGGCACCTCACTCAGCATCTTCAAAGGCCGTGACATTCAATGCAAGATCGGCACAATAGTGTAACCCGAAATTAACGGAGCCCTTGAGGTATCGAAGAACATGCAAAGTAGCTTTCCAATAACAAGAAGTGGGGTGTGACATGAATTGACTTAACTGTTGTGTCGTGAAAGTAAGATCAGGACGAGAAAAGTTGAGATATAACAAACAACCAATGAGACGTCTGTATGAGGCAGGATCATCCAAAGGTTCACCATCAGAAGCTGACAACTTGATCCCATGTGGTAAAGGAGTGGCAACAGCCGAAGCAGAGTGCATATCCATGTCCTCAAGGATGTCAACGATATACCGTTGCTGAGATAATATCAAACCAGAGGAAGACTGTTTAATCTCAATGCCCAAGAAAAAATTGGCGTCACCAAGATCTTTAGTGGTGAAAATATCATGGAGATAGGTCTTGACTTTATTAATCAATCCCACAGAGGAACCAATAAGAAGAATGTCATCCACATAAACTGTCAAGGCTAGAATATCCGGACCTCGGTGAAGAATAAAAAAACAGTGATCATGAGGAGACTGATTAAAGCCAAAGGCAAGAACCTTCGTTGCGAGAGTCTAGAACCAAACCCTTGGAGCCTGTTTCAGCCCATACAAGGATTTTCTCAATTTGCACACATGATTTGGGGGGGGGGGGATTGAGTACCCTGGAGGGGGCTAGAGATAGACATCCTCCTCAAGAGTTCCATGCAGAAAAGCGTTATTAACATCAATCCGATGTATAAGCCAACCTTTAGCAATGCCGATAGCCAAGAGCAGTCGAACTGTAGTGCATTTTGTTACTTGTGCAAAGCTTTCACTGAAGTCTTTCCCTTGTTCCTACAGGTAGCCTTTGGCTACTAACCGAGCTTTATATTGAGAAATTGCTCCTGATTTGTCTCTCTTAATTTTGTATATCATTTACATCCTATAGCCTTTTTTTCTTTGGGCCTTGCAACTATGTCCCATGTATGGTTTGACTCAAGAGCATCAAGTTCCTCTTGCATAGCCTGTATCCAATGGGTGTTATCCACAGCTTCAAGATAAGAGATCGGCTCATCATTGTTGTCAGTACACATGCAGACGTAGTCATTAAGCCAACCAGGTTGCTTAACCTCCCTATAGGGCCGTGTAGAAGGTGGCACAGATGATAGTGCAATTGTTGTATTGTATCAGGAGAAGAGGGAATACTAGATGTAGAAGACTGAGGTTCAGCAACCAGGGATAGAGAAGCCTGAGAAGTTAGTTGAATAGGGGATGGGGTGTCTGTAGAGGTGAACTTATCGACCGGCAAAGATTTTCTGTCCTCAGTACCAACCACATGGGAAAGGCAAAAGTTGGAGGTAGAGGCAGTACAATCTAATCCAGGGAACACTGATTCAAAAAAGACCACATTTTTAGAGATCAAGAACTGTCTGTGGAGGGAATGTAAATTTTGTAACCTTTTATTCCTTTTTCATAACCCATGAAGATAGCTTTAACTCCTCTATTACTGAATTTATTTCTTGTAGGATCTGTGTTATAAATAAAATACAGATAGCCAAAGACTCTCGGTCCATCAAGATCTGGTTTCTTGTTATATAAAATCTCATAGGGTGATCTCCAATTCAACACAGGACTGGGGAGAATATTTTGATCAAGTGAGTAGTTGTTAGAACAGCCTATCCCCAGAACTCAGTAGGTAGATTGGCTTGCACAAGCAAGGTTCTAGCAATGAAGATGAGGTGCTGATGTTTTCTCTCCACTCGACCATTCTGTTGTGGAGTACATGGGCAAGACTTGTAATGAGCAATTCCATTCTCTTGTAATAGATTCTTGAAAGCCAGAGAAGTAAGCTCGGCTTCAAAGTCTGTTCTCACGTTCTTTACTTTGGAGTTAAACTGAGTATGAATCAATTTGATGAACACAACAAATACGTTTAAGACGTGAGACTTTAGTGATAGCAAGAAAATCCATGTGCTTATGTTGTAGTCATCTACAATAGTCAAAAAATATTTGGCTCCGCAAGTAGATGGTAAGTGATAAGGGCCCCAAATATCACGATGTAATAAGGTAAAGGAAGAATCAGCTTTATTAGCACTCAAACCAAAAGGTAAATGTCTCATTTTGGTTGAATTGCAAGCATCACAAGGTAGAGAAGTAGTATGTGCAACATCCTTATTCATAAGAGTAGAGTTAAACAATAATTTCTGCATTACCAAACTGGATGGATGTCCTAATCTTTGATGACAAGGAGTATCCAGCTTGACAGCACGCACTTGATCGGTGTGACCTTCCAGATAGAACAGATGTCCTTCAAGCACTCATTTTCCAAGCACATGATGATCATGGTCCTGAATTAAACACTGGTTATTCTTGAAGATCACATATAATTATGGTAACAAGCACAAGTTGTATATGGATACCAAGCAATTGTTTTAAAGGTAGGGAGAAAATAGACATCAAGAAGAGTAATAATCTCATTCAAATTTCATTGTGCCTATCCACTCTGCTAACTGCACTGTTCCATTGGGCATGAAGACTTTAATAGGACTATCAAGTTGTATCAAACAATCAAATAACCTTCTGTCATTAGCTATATGACATGTGGCTCCACTGTCAAGAACCCAACCTCTAAGTTTATTCACCTCATTAGATGCATTGAGACAAACAGTACTTGTATGGTGAGTGCTGAAAATATTGATTTCTTCAACTGGAGTTTTGCAGGATTCAAAAGCTTTCCTAATCTCCCTTTGTATTAGATCGCTTAAGGCTTCATTGGATAATGAAGATGAGGTACTATTGAATGCAGAGTTAAATGCAACATTATATGAAGCAGCTAATTTCGTATCCTCACCTGCTTGCAATGTAACGTCTCCCTTCTTTTATTATTCAATCTTTCCTTATACCACTCAGGATAGCCGTGAATTTTGAAGCACTCAGCTTTGACATGTCCATTTCTCTTGCGGTGATCACACACCAAATTCCTTTTTAATGACTTATCCAACTTTCTTTCACTGGTTCTTGAGTTAGCAAGTAACACAATGGGTGAATGATCTTTTAACATATCATGTACCTCTTGTTGTTTCTCTACAGTTGAGAGTATACAAATATATTGTTTACATCCGACAAAGGATCCATCATCAATATTTGGTTTCTTACAGCATCAAAATTGTCATTTAAGCCCATCAAATCAATTGCATCTAGGTTGTGGAGATACAGATCAAATTCATTTCTATCAATAGGCACAGGTGGCAAATAGGACAGCTCATCTTTCAAACTCTGCATTTTATTGAAGTATGCAGCCATAGAGAGATTACCTTGATAGAGCCTACTGATTTCTCTCATCTTTTGGTTAATGAGAGGGTCGTTGTGTTGACTATAGCGAAGTTTTAGTTTCTCTTGATGAGACTGAGCGCAACTGTAATTTTTGGAGAGATCGAGTTCAACAGCCAACCAAGTACCATATCATCATTTCTTTTCCATTCTAGGGCAGCTATTGGGTTTTGAGGTCGTTTAATTTCCCCAGTCATGAATCCCTTTCTTCCTTTTGCTGAGAGAGCTCTCAAGACCACTGTGCTCCATATCAAGTAATTTGTCTCCGTGAGTTGAAGACGAACAAGACTCATGCTAGGTTGATCATGAGAAAAGATTTCCAAGGATGAATTAACTGTGTTTCCAGAAGAGAGTGACAGATCTGTAAGCATCTTGCAATTTCTCAAACAAACTACAACAAGAAAATAATAGCAGCAGAACAGACCATGAGGCTGAGAATTAATCAATCTCAGTGAAATAAAAAATCACAAATCAAATTAATCAAATGAAATAGAAGATCGGTAATCAATCAGTAATCAATCGAACTCATGCGCTCTGATACCATGACGATTTTAGGGAAAAACAAGGAAGAGAAATTTTCTATTCTAAATTGATTGCGGAACACTCTTTTGTACAGACCTGATATGTATATAAGTGTATGTATATATGCAACAGATCAAACAAACTAACAACCTATAGCAATATGAAAATAGGCTAAACTAAACTAATTAAATGGCCCAATGTTAGGTAACAAACAAATGGCCCGACTAGTTTATCAGTGACAAATCAAATTTGGTGCATTTGTTTGATTAATTTCTATTGCATTGAGAATTATTATGTAATGATTAGTTAGTTGTAAAAATTGAAGAAAATGCATTGTTTTCGGTTGGCCAGTGATGAATTTGTTTGTCAGTTTAGTTTTTAACAGCTTCATAATTTTTTCCTAAACCATTGCATAATCTCCTTTCGATTTTAAATTTTCACATTTGATGTTTGGTCATCTAATTTTAAATGTATGAATTATGTATTGTAAACATAAACTCTAGTTGTGACTATCACTTCTAATTGCTATGCATGGTTTGGTGTGTCATCAAATATTTGTTAGCTTTTCATGAAGTTTGTAATCTATGGTTGGCTTGTTTATTCTAGCGGAACAAGTTTGCTCATGTTCTACTAGAGAAATACATTACAAAATCAATTCTATTCAGTACAATATTTATTCGCTACATGGTATTATTACACTTGTATATCTTCACAAGTTCATTGAGTTTGGATGCTATCTGAATTGTTTTAGTTTTTATTTTAGGCGCTATTGTGTATATTTGTTTAATGGAAAAATGTAATGAGATCATGAAATTTGCAAGCTTTCTTTCACCAAAGAAAGGACAAGATTACACATTTAGCTAAGTAACCTATGAATCTATTTCAGTTGCCTACCTGTATATATGCCTACCAAATTTACCTACCTATAAATATAGAGTATATACATATATATATATATATGTGTATGTATGCTAACTTTCTTTGTGCTATATATTTATAAGCTCGACTATTTTTGGAGCAACCTTCTCAAAATTCAATTGCACTTTTGACCTTGTCAAGACCAAATATATATATATATATATATCATTTTATGCTATTTGAATTTAAGTTAAAAATCACGAGCTTTCAGATAATATATTAGATTTTAATTTTTGGTTTGGAAGAATGAATAGAAGATTCGATGAATTTTTGTATCTTGTATTTTGGAGCTAGCACTATTATGTTTTAAATAAGAAAAAAAAAAATTCAATAAATGCTAATGAATAATGGGGTTTAATAAAATGTGTTGGAAATTATAAAGAAAGAGGATTGTAGATTAGTTTTTTTTTTTTTTTTTGTTTTTATTTCAAAATTTTGATAATATATTTTTGTTTTACTATTGAAGATTTCAATGGTTGATTGTCATAAAATTGATGAAGAATTTTTGCTTGTCTAATAAATATTATTTCAGAGGCAAATAACTTAGACATGACAACTCCTAGACGAGCTTGGATGTATAATAGGATGCACAAGGCTATTCTAAATAGAAACATTATTAATAGGGTTACCGACTTTCTGCATTATTTGCATGAACAACTCAAATATCTATAAGATTGACAATACTATATGTTGTTCATGAAAGCAGTGTAAGAATACAAGGTTTCTAGCGGGAGATGATGACAAATACCATCATGCAGCAGCTCAAGAGGACGAACTCCCGGCAGAACTGCCGTGACCCCGATGGCAATTTTGGTGCGCCATCCGTTTGTTTATTTTCGTACTGGTATTTAAACTCTAATATTGTATGGATTCTACTATTTTGACTGTAATGTTATGTTTACTATTTTTCGTGATATCCATCGATTACGGAACTATGATTCACTCATATTTTGTTTATTGTATATTTGGTTTGGTGCGATTTACTTTATGACTTGGATTTTTGTTGTCGTAATATATGATTTAAGATAGATACGGATAAATCAAAATATAAATTTTTGGTGGTTGGAAGAATTATTCACAGAAATTCACTATAAGAAAATATAATTTTTGTAACGAGATTTTTTTGTCTTTAAATCTACTTTTTCCGTTACCAATGATATTAGAGACGGAACTAACGATGGAATTACATTAGCTACATGATCTTTAAGGACGGAATTCTGTTACAAATATACTATTTTTTTTTGTAGTGATTATTCTATTTTAAACATTATGTTGACATGTTTCGAGGGAAAATTATGTGAGTAATTTTTTGAATAAATTACTCATGCAATCTTTATGTCGCAAATAAGATAGTCAACTTCTATCTTGTTGAATTTTATTTATGGAATTATTCATATAATTTTTTATGAGTAAATTTGCTCACAGACAAATCTCGTGAGTAATTACACGAGCAAATTACTCACGGAGCGAATTCTGTGAGTAATTTAGTCATAGATTTTCCTCGTACATACTTACTAACGAGGTGTTCACTGACAGAATATTCACAGACAAAATTACGTGAGTAATCGATTTACTCATGGATTTTTTATGATTACTCACATAAACATTTTGTAAGTAATCTTACCTTTGTTTTTTAGTGTATAGATATAATTCATATATTTTTTTATTGATTATATCTCGTTACTATATAGCTATATGCATTAAATTATGTAGTAAATTACATTTATTTTTAATCTCCTACTTTTATTATTAAAAATAATTTTCATTCTGAAAATTTTTACATAGTATGAGAGTTTATTTTTCTCTAATAATGGGCACATCCTTCTATAACAATTTCATCGTTATCCGTTGATAACCAATCAACACCGCCCATCACATTGTCACTACTATGCCGAGACCGGCCACCAAAAAAAACTATTACTACGAAAGCGGTGCATGCGGCCCACACACGCCAGTAATGCGTTCCGATGTTGATTTGCGACGGAAGTGCATAGGGGCATGTGATGGCAACTCTGTCATCAAATTTTTGTGGCTTTATTTTGGGATTTTTTTATACAAGTCTATGTGTCAGTTCTTGCACATATGAGTTTCAAATTTTATTTTGTTATTTGAGGTTAATTTGCTTTGTTTTGAGAATTTCTGATTATGTTGTAGCTTGGTTTGTTTAGACTATTTTTTGGGTTGCTTTATTTTATTGATTTACATATTAATTATGATATTGGAATGTTGTTACTATCATCGTAGAGGTCATACTATTCAAAATTACTTTGTTTGGCCATCTTGACTGAGCTCTGTGGTCTTCCGAAATGCTTGAAATACACGGCCGCCTTATCACTATGATCAATCAGCATCTCCGACACTCCATAACATCGTAACTCTCTCACATCAAGTTCGGGCTTCAAATTTCTCTCGTATCATGGTCCCTTCAGGTAGTCCTCAGTGGTATTTCGATCTTAGTTTCTACAATCATATAACACCTACACTTGTCTATTGACTAATAGATCTCCATATCATTTTCACTACCTATGCACATTACTAATGGGAGCCACATAGATATCACTCATTCGGAATTTTTGCCTCTATCATCTACATATTTTTCTGATACTCACTGTATTCTCAAGTTGACTCTAAATCTTGTATCACTCGGCCAACTAGTTTACCAGGGACTTATTGTTACTTTCTTTT
The DNA here is from genome assembly GCF_009805555.1 of Andrographis paniculata. Lineage (NCBI taxonomy): Eukaryota > Viridiplantae > Streptophyta > Magnoliopsida > Lamiales > Acanthaceae > Andrographis > Andrographis paniculata. Next base: position 1,783,202 of record NW_026137588.1, read on the forward strand.
CTTCTAGTGTGCAGGTTGAGGATCAACATACGGGTCAAATTCTTAAGATGGGTCGATAGGTGGGTTGCCTATTTGAGGTTCAATAGAAGTAGACTCATCTTTGTAATCTCTTTACTACTATTGCTCTCACTCATAATACTACTCTTGTTCTTCCTAGTCTCATTATAACCTTCGGTCATGCATATTCTCCTAAAATTTGATCTATGGTTGCTAAGGACTGTTTAGGTTCTACTAGCTTTGAGTTATTTGATTATTTAAAATATCATTTAAGAAAATAACATGCCTAAACATTTTCAAAAAAATATGTCAATCACAAGTACACTATTTTTCTTTAATATATTATGATATTTCAAATCCTTTTTATATTCCTCTATGTATGGGTGTTGTCACCGTTTACATGGATATATTTTTTAAACAATGTTTGGGATCACCTCAAGTATACATTCAATATGTCCAAATTATTATGACTCAGTTCTCATGCTCCATATAAACCTTCCGTACTAGTAATGGGCTTAAGGGAAAAATATCAGATCATGGAGGATTGAAGTTTGATGGACTACCTAAACATAGAAAGGTATATTATGTTGAAGATCTCAACACGAATCTTATTAGCATCATCCAGTTGTGTGATGAAGAAACTGAAGTCAAGTTTACTAAAGACGAATGTGAAGTTTTGAATGGGGGACAACAAGTCATGAGTGGAGTTTTGATTAAAAAAACAATTGCTAGGTCTTGACTAAATCTCTTGAAGGTTGCATTGTTTACTCAAAAGGAGGGTCGCAGTCTATGACACATTAGACTTGGGCATGCCAATATGTAGAGTTTAATCAGGATCAGTAGTCTAGAAGCAGTTCGAGGCCTGCTTAAATTGTCAAACTCTCAAAATATTGTGTGTGGACATTGTTGTAAAGAGAAGAGAAGCAAAGTGAAGCACAAGTTGTCTAATCAACACACAACCAACCGATGTTTGGAGTTGCTACATATCGACCTCATGGGTCCGACGGAGTGGAAAACATAGGTGAGAGAAAATATAATTTTTTCACAGCGTACAACTACTATAAATGTGTGAGATTATTTAAGAAGAAAGAGAGACACCTACGAAGCCTTCGAAGTATTGTGTCAACAAGAGGCTAATGAGAAAGGATCTAAATTGATGAGAATTTGAATTGACCAAAGAAAAGAATTTGAAAATAAGGAGTTTGATAATTTATGTAACAAGAATTGAATTATACATGGACTTTATATCCTAAAAACCCCGTAACAGAACGGTGTTGTCAAGAGAAAGAATAGATTACTCCAAGAGATGACCAAGTGTATAATGCGAGGAAAGGGAGTGCCAAAGAATTTATGGGCTGAAGTAATAAATACAACATGTCATGTCATCAACTGAATCTTTTTTAAGCCACACACTAAGTCCACACCTTATGAGATATGGAAGGGAAAGAGGCCCAGAGTACATTACTTTTGAGATTTTGGTTGTAGGTGTCCTTTTCTAAAAGACAAAAATGTCTTGGGCAAATTTGACTCGCTAGCTAATGAAGCGAACTTCTTGGAATATTGCACAGATATTCAATCTTATAGGGTAATCAATTTGAGCAATAAGAAAGAGATGGGGTCAGTAAATGTGAAGTTTTGCAATGAACTAACAAAGGAAAAGAGTCAAGGCTCAGATGATAAATCATTTGAAACGTTCATCGAAAGAAATGGTGTTTAAATTGATTGCTCTTCTAGCAGGTGCCAACATCATCGGGACCATGTGAATTTTTAGAAATAAAATAGATGAAAGTGAAAATATAGTTCAAAAAAAATTTAGAGTGGTCCCTTAAGAAGATACGGACTTGATGGGGTATTGTGATTATCGTAAGATTACATAATGAGTGCTTTTATATTAGGAAAAACTTGGTAACCTGGTTCTCCAAGAAATAGAACAACATAACTCTATCTATAGTGGAGGCATAATATATTGTGTTCGCCAAAGAATGCTCCTAACTTCTTTGGATGTAGCAAATGCTGGATGACTATGGAATTGGGTGCAAAGGATTCGTTCCTCAATGTAACATCACCAGTTCCTCAATATGATTGAGATGAAGAAGCATATTCTAGAATATTCGATTGAAAGCAAATTTTGGAGTCAACATAGAGAATTATTGAGAATGATTGTTTTTCATTTTTGATGTACTTGCCTTATTGAGACTTTTGGGTGTGAACTCTAGGGAGAGGAAAAAGAAAAAAAAATACAATGAGATAAGAGGTAATCAGAAGAGTAAAAGATGGAATTGAGTTCGTAGAGGTTGAAAATGTGAATGTTTGTTAGAAAATTCTAGGTGAGCGAGGGTATGGGATATCTGAAGGTCATGATTCACACAACTTTGTGAGCTTGATTTGTTCATCTATGAGTATTAATCTTCCTTGGTTATTACCCTCAGACATACGTCTTCGATGATAGATCCGAGTTAACAATTTGAGTGTGATTTATTACACTTACAACGTGCGTGAATGGTTTGCCTCTTCCACGAACAACATAACTTTGTTTGCGCTATTGGAATTTTTTCTGCAAAAATCTGGTGTAGATTGTGTTGTTAATTATTTAAGGCATTTGGAATCAACACATAATTCCTCACATAGGCTTAAGCAGTAAGGCCAAATATGGGATAACTGTCTCAGTGAAAGCTTAACAAAGAAACTTATATAAATAACTTTATTTATCCATGTGTTTTTATAAATAAATATAGGTCAAAATTTGTAATCATTGTCATATATGTCGATGATCTCAAGCAATAAGGCCAAATATGGAATAACTGGCTTAGTGAAATCTTACCAAAAAGTTATATAAATAACTTTATTTGTCCATGTGTTTTCATAAATAACTATAAGTCAAAATTTGTAATTATCGCCATACATGTCGATGATCTCAAGTGAGATGAAACTCTTGGAGTGCTCCATTGGAATAAAAGAATTTGAGATAATTTTATATATATATATATATAAAACAGAATTCTATCTTGGTTTGCAAATTGAGCACTTGAAATATGGGATCTTCATCTGCTAAACAAATTATTCCAAAATGGTATGAAAATTTATTTTTTCTGAATAATCATATTCGCTATGTACCCAATTATCATAAATTCACTTGATCCACTTAAGGATCCATTTGAATTAAAAAAAAAATAAAGAAAATAAAGAAGTATTTGGTCCAAAAGTGTCATATCTCACTGTTATAGGTGCATGGATCTATCATGCCAATGCCATCTAAGTTGATATATTATTTAGATTAAATTTATTGGCAAGATTCAACTCGTCGCTTGCTCGATGATATGGGAATGAGATTAAGCATTTCTCTTTATCTCCGAAGAACAATTGATTTATGGTTATTTTACTCGACTTATTCTCAACGTGAATTAGTTAGTTTTTCCAATGCATGATATTTATCATATTCAAATAAAGTCAGATCTCAAAATTGTATACATATTCACATATGATGAAACTATGATTTCTTAGACATTGATGAAACAAACTCTAAATACCACTTTCTCAAATCATGCCAAAATATTGGAAAGTTATGAAGTTGGTCGAGAATGTCTTTGATTGAAAACAATGACTTACACTGGTAGAAAAAATATCCCAAAAAATACTATATAAAGAAAATATAACTTTTATAGCCTAAAATTATTAAGATGTTGTACCAAATGAGATAAAACGAAATATATTTTAAAAAATCACTCGTGATGTTAAAAAAAATGTGAAATTGATTGCAAGAAATTCGATGAGATAATAATTTAGTGGTTTTATTAATGTAAACATTACCTACTATGATATTTGAAAGATTTGTAAAGAAAATTGGAATGTGTCAATTAAAAAATCTCAAATTATGTATATAACAGGAGAAGCAAAACAACATAAGAATGATGTAATTTTTTTTCTTCACTATAATTTTTTTCAAAGAAGTTTTTTTATAGTAAAATCTTAGAAAGAAATATTCTTTGTACAAAAGCATTCAAGAGAAATTGCTATATGTGTAGTGTGAAACTTGTTGTTGTGTGTTTACTAAAAGCTATCACATTTCATCCTTCATAGTAATTATAAATAGTTTGATGTACTGAACGAAATGATAAACACTTAAGGATGCATATGATTACCCGTTAGATTATAAAATTCAAAGTTAGCTTAGAGGTAATTTATTCAATTACTATGTGATTAAAAAATTCTAAAATATGTGTCTAAATTTTTTAAAAATTATATTTCAATAAAAATATATACAATATGAATATTATTTTATAGAGAATAAAATTTTATGTAATATAATAATTAACTCAGATGGAAGAAGTATTATTTATGTAAGTAATTTAGGTTTTTTAATTTCATAATATACTGATTATTTTAATTATAAATTTTGTATTCATAATTAAGGGATTTTTTTTTGAAAAAACACAATGTTAGAAAATCTATGTAAATCATATTTTTATCCGAATATTTAATGAAATATATTAATATAATTGTTCATAATTTTTCTGTAGTTTTGAAATTCAGCGTACAATCTCCATGTACTTTCAAAATAGCATGGTGCCCTTTTATACTTTTAAAAAACGCATGAAACCAGGGTGTAACTCCAATATCATGGTCTTGCAATTTTGGAGAAATTTAAGTTTGCACCATATCGACAGTCCACACTATATTGTAGCAACTATGGCAAGACAGTTTATAATTTCTAAAAAACAAAGACAAAAAAGACAAGTTGGGAAGATATTTTTTAAAAAATAAAAATTAAAAGATATATATTCATATTGTGCCACATGGCGCAACCTGAACTCCCAGAATATGTGTTTCGGGTGTAAGGTCGAATTAACTCTTCACTAATTGCCCCCATCGCCGATATTTTCCACCCTTGATGTCGAGTTTAATGTGTTCTCAAAAGAAACCATATGAGGCATCGTTCAAACCGAAGGTGCAAGAATGTCACTCATACAATTTTCTTTGCATGCCCAAAAGTGATCTCAACAAAGACAAGTTATTTCAACTAAGCGGTGATTCTCTAAGGTATTTTGGGTATGGTACGTGTTTTAATTATTATTATTTTTTTTTTTTTGTCATTTAGACGTCCCTCAGTGTAGTCCTAAGCAATTAGATGCTGGTGTATTTTAATTTTAAAATTTTGGAAATTCTAGTTCATGTTTATGCCTTCTTCTCATCATTGAAACCGTGAAAGAAAGTGATATCCTCTTATTAATACATAATATTATTTTGGTCAACTTTGTTTACCTATTCTAATGTTTTATTTTTAACGAAGAACTTGGGTTTTCTTAAAAAAATCTAAATATATGTCAAATAAAACTTAATAGAGATGAAAAAAGGCGGCGAACAACAAATCAAAAAAGATACATTGTACGTATTCAAGTAGATTAATCGAAAACAAGATTGTTGCGAGGCTCATCCTTGAGATTCATCCAAAAACAAAAAAATCGTCCCGAACAACATTAAATTGACCATAAAAATGCATCTAAACACCTACGACCCCTTCCTAACTCTAGTTTAAACCAAAGAATTCTTCACACACTCGATATATGGTGCTAAACACGCCAAAATTCACACAAGGGAAAGAAACAATACAAAAACCTCAAACCACGAACACAAAAAATAAATCAGTTGGCACGTCGCTCACCTTGCCAAAGCTCTTTCCATTCCAAAAATTTAGAAGCAAAGGAACATAATTAGAAAGTCTCAAGCCTCACGGAGCAGAAGCAGAGGACTCTAAGTAACAAGGGAAAAAAAACACAAAATGAGAGGAAAATATTAGAAAGAGGGATAAGAAAAATTGAGTTTAGAGAAAAAGAGAGAGAGAGAGATAGTAGTATGTGTGAGAATAGAGTAAGTGAATTATGAAAGATATATACATACATACACAACATATATATAGTAGGGATAGTTTAAATCAATGGCTCAAATTTTTATCCTATATCCAACCATGTATGTTTAATTTCACTAGTTCATGGGTTGGGCCAAATAGATTGACTAATGTAATAAACTAGATACAAAATAAATTGATTTTGGATTGAGGCCTTGTAATCACTGGCCCAAATTATAACAAATCTCGTACCTAATTCGGGACACGGTTTCTTTGGGTAACTTTAGAGTCATCATCGCCAATGCTTTTCTCATTTGCAAAAATAAAAAAAAAAAAGTTGTATCATGAAAGATATTATTTTATACAATTGAATACCCGATTGGCTATCAAAAAAAGAACTATTGTTATGAGAAAATAAGAAAGAAAGCAAATAAAGAAAACAGAAGTTTTACGTGGTTTAGTGACGATGTGTCAACCTACGTCCATGGGCAGGAATCAGAGATATTATTATATTAATTTAGAGAGTTACAATCATTGTCAAAGGGCTAGGAACCCTAAGCTCATTTGTTATTAATTAGGATGGGCCCAAAAGGAACCCTGCCAATTGAAACAACCTTTTCACTTTGGTTCCGGGTCGGGTAGACCGGTAAATCCAAGTCAAGTTTCAACAATCTCCACCTTGACTTGGAGTTTCTCCAATCGCCAAAGGTTCCTAATATCTCTCTTTATCGTCTCATTCCTGCCAGATGACCCGAGGGACTTTACCTCTTGCAAATATTCACCAAATTCAAACAGTGCTCGAACTTCTCCATTGATAGAGCCTTTGTCAACATATCTGCTGGATTGTGTTCTGTAGATATTTTTTGAATAGAAAATTTGTCTTCCTCCAGAACATCACGGATAAAATTCAACCTTACATCAATATGCTTGGTTCTCTCCTGATACACCGGATTTTTAGCTAAACTCAAAGCACTCTTACTATCACATAATAACACCGGTTTCTCCACCTTTAGACCCAGACTCCGCACTAGACCATGTAACCAGATACCCTCATTAATATCTTCAGACATTGACATGTATTACGCCTCAATTGTCGACAAGGCAACCATAGGTTGTAAAATAGACTTATAACTTACTACATATCCAAAAATAGTGAAAAAACAAGTCAGTGATATTTGTTACATCAAGTCACCCCCGTAATCAGAGTCTGCATAGCCAACCAGACCATCACCATGGCCTTTATCATCATATACTAGACAAATATCAGACGCTCATTTCAAATATCGCAAAATCCACTTTACAGCTCTCTAGTGAGCTTTACCCGGATTAGCCATAAATCTGCTCACCACACTAACCGCATAAGCGAGATCCGGTCTCGTACATACTATCGCATACATAAGACTTTCAACTACACTTGAATATGGAACCATCTTCATGTAGCTAACCTCTTCAATTGTAACCGGTATAGTGCTTTGATCAAGTTTAAAGTGTGCCGCCAAAGGAGTATTTGCCGGTTTGGACTGATCAACAAAAAATGTCTACAAAACTTTCTCAATATACTTTTCTTGAGAAACCTATAGCTGTCCTGCTTCTCTATCACGCCAGATTTCTATACCTAGTATTTTCTCTGCCGCACCCAAATCCTTCATCTCAAACTCATTCTTTAGTAAAGCCTTCAATTCATTAATCACAACCATATTTTTAGCTGCAATTAACATATCATCCACATACAACAACAGATACATAAAGGAATCACTAGAAACTTTCTTCGAGTAAACACAATTATCAAACTGATTACAAGTATAACCATTAGATACCATGAAAGAATTAAATCTCTTGTACCACTGCCTCGGAGACTGCTTCAAGCCATATAGAGATTTCTTTAACAAACATACTTGGTCCCTTTTAGAACTATCGAACCCCTCCGGTTAAGACATGTAAATCCGTTCTTCTAGATTACCATGAATAAATTTTTTTTTTACATCAAGCTGGTCCAGCTCCAGATCCAAAGCACCCACCATTTCCAAAAAACTCGGAAGGTTTTTTGTTTCACCACATGAGAAAAAACTTCATGGTAATTGATTCATTCCATTTGTGAGAACCCTTTTGCCACCAGTTTCGCCTTGAACCTAGCAGGTTCAGCACCAGAAATTCCCTTTTTACTTTTAAAGGCCCACTTGCATATCACTGGCTTTACCTCTTTTGGTAGTGCAACGAGATTCAAAGTCTTGTTCTTTTTAAGAGACTGCATCTCTTCATTCATTGCTATAATCTAGTTTTCTGCATCTTTACTCGCCACAGCTTCTTTATATGTTTTTGGCTCATCAGAGCCAAGATCATCACCAACCGCCAATGCATAAGCCACGGAATCCATGTCACGTGTATTGACACATCCTGTAAACCTAGTTGATTATTTCTTTTCTAGCTGCTATGGAATCTTCAACCCCATTACTAGTGTCATCAGCTTCCTCTTCAACCGGTTTTTCTTGAGGTTTTGACTAATCTGGTTGATCGGATTGATCAATAGTATTATCTTGTTGCTCTTCCTCTAACACAACTTTGTCAGGAGTCTCAAACTCCACTCTCTGGTCAGCACTACAATCTTTTATACCTGCAATACTTTTACGACCTCTACTCTGATCAAGCATAGCAGATTCATCAAAGGTTGCATCTTTGCTAATAAAAAATTTACTAGGATTTTTACCTTTTGTACACCACAGTCGATAACCTTTGACTCCTGTTACATACCCTAGAAATATGCATTTTACCGCCATCGGCTCCAACTTACTATCATTCACATGAGTGTATGCAAGACATCCAAATATTCTTATATTAGAGTAATAAGAGGGTTTACCGGACCATACCTCTTGAGAAGTCTTTAAGTCAATTGCAATTGATAGAGATCTATTAACCAGATAGCTAGCAGTGTTAATTGCTTCAGCCTAGAATTGCTTAGATAAGTCAGCAAATATGCGCATACACCTAGAACGCGCCATGAGGGTTTGGTTCATACGTCTGCAGCCCCATTTTGTTGTGGTGTGTGTCGTACAGTGCGGTGCCTCATTATACCTTTTTTCTTGCAGAAATCATCAAATAGAGCGTTCCAGAACTCCAACCCATTATCAGTTCTTAGAGTCTTGACCTGTTTACCTGTCTGTTTTTCAACCATAGTCTTCAAAAAGTACAGCCAGACTTTTCTTGAATAATCATCTATGAAAGTGACAAATTAAGAACAACCGCCCTACGATTTCACCGGAGAGGGACCCCATATATCTGAATGAACATACTTCAGAATTTCTTTTGAAGTGTGATGACCGAAACTAAACCTTACCTTGCGTTGCTTCCCTTTTACACAAGCCTCACAGAATTGAATTTTACCTGTCACATCCCCACAAAATAAACCCTACTTGTTCAGCACAGACAACTCCCGCTCACTCATGTGACCAAAACGGCGGTGCCACAAATTTGTCATGTCATAATGTTTATCCACGGCCTGGAATACCGCCGTCGTTCCTATCACTGAACTGCCCTATAAAATATAAATTTCATGCTGCAGTTTTCCCTTCATCAACACCAGAGCACCTTTCAGGACTTTCACCAACTCACATTCACCATGATATTTTAAAACATTCTTGGCTAAGGTGCTAAGAGAAATAAAATTCTTTATGAGTTCAAGAACATACCAGCAGTCAAATTTCCTAACAGCACCGTCATGCAATTTTATATGCACTATATTGCTTCCCTTTATGGCTAGAATCCCATCATCACCTAACTTTACTGTTCCAGTCCACTCCTTAAAAGAAGTGAGTAGATCACGAGAGAACGTCATATGGTGAGAAGCACTGGTATCCAAAATCCAGGTATCAGCAATACTAGCACTACACACTGTCAGAACTTCACCAAGGTCTTCATCATCAGAACTGTCTTGTACTACAATAACACTGCCACTGTTACTAGACTCAAATTTTGTATTTCCCTTCTTCTGCGAACAATCCCTTTTAATATGCCACTTCACTTTGCAAAGATAACACTTAACTTTTCGAGAGGATTTTGATTTTGAGCGCGACCTCCCACTCCCATTACCCTTCTCATGTGGTCTTCCCCTACCTGCAAACATACCTGAACCAGAACCCTCTTCCAGATAAACCTTTTTTTTTGAATTCTTTGGACATAAGGGCATCTTTCACATCATTAACAGAAATTGTAGTTATACCATATAGCATAGTATCTACAAAATTCTCATATGAACCAGGTAGTGAACACAGTAAAATTAGAGCTTGATCTTCATCATCTATTTTAACCTCAACCCCTTGAAGATCAAGAATAATATGGTTAAAGGTATCAAGATGATCCTTTACCTAAGTACTTTCAGACATCCGGAGAGTGTAAAGTCGTTGCTTCTGATATAGCCTATTTTTGAGATAGTTGTTCTAGTTCTTCTTACACAGTTTATTACTTCTCACACAGTTTATCCCATAGCCCAAAAGCCGTCATCTGATCTACAACCTCCCGTAACACCTCATCACCAACTGACAGCAAGATCGTGGAATGAGCCTTTGCCAAAATCTCCTTCTTCACCTTCTCCTTCGTGTTTACAAGAAACTTGTCTTCTCCCTCCAATGCAGCCGCACATACCTGTTGAACCAGAAGTGCCCTCATCTTGACCTTCTAGAGGGTGAAGTCATTCGACCCATTAAACTTCTCCAAATCAAACTTATATGAGGACATCTTCAATCAATTAGATATGGCTCTGATACCACTTGCTATGAGAAAATGAGAAATAAAGTAAATAAAGAACACAGAGGTTTTACTTAGTTCGGTAACGGTGTGTTACCCTACGTCCACTGGCAGAATTGGAGAGATTTTATTATATTGATTCAGAGAGTTACAATCATTCTCAAACGGCTAATAACCATAGCTATCTATTTATAAGCACTCCTCCCCCCCTCCTCCAAAACATCCTAAACCCTAAGCCCATTTGTTATTAATTATGATAGGCCCAATCATTGTCTAGGTCGGGTAGACCCCTAAATCCAACTCACGTTTCAATAACTACAATATCTTTATGCAAATAACCAATTTTGATTTAAATAGTCTTTTAACTAAAAATTTATTTTATGGTTACAAATTCAAACTCGATAGTAGAAAGAAATAATGTTGGAGTTGTTACTTTCAACTTAAACAAGACCCACACAAAGTAAAAACATATAAAGTGGTCGATTTTTGGAGTTCCTATCATTAGCATAATTTATATCCACATATCCATCTAGTTTAATTTCATTAATATGATTACCAAATACCAACCAAAATTGATGGTACTAACTAAATTCCTAAACAAATATTTCTAAGCATTCCAGGATTCAATGCCGGGATTAGCCATATAACGGCTTAAACAACACACTATATAAACCAAATAGGACCTAGTTCATACTAATAAGTACATTATCAAACCTAAAGTATTTGGATATGGCACATGTTTTATATATTTAGTACCCTCTCCGTCTCACTCCAAAGGGGTCCTTTAGAGTTTTATAGTAAATTAAGAAATAATTGTATTTTATTGATTAATAGAAATGTGAAAGACGTTTTGACATTTTTGTCATTTTACTTTATGTATAAAGTATTGTATGGGTAATGATATATTTGAAATTTAAGTAAAAGTTAAGAGTATTTGGTAATAGTGTATTACTTTTACTAAAATAGGAAATGTATGTTTTGGAGTTAGACGGACGAAAATAGTAAAAAGAGTACTTTAAGTTGGATAGAGGAAATATTATTTTTATATTTTGGACGTTATCCTTTAGATAATACAAAATTAAAGACTTCATATAAAGATATTGGTTTTAAAATAGCACATTTTATCTTTAATTATACTTATGCCAAGAATTACATTAGCATTTCCTAACATATTTCATAATTGTAACTCAACAATCTTTACATGATTGATAGCTTCTAAGTACTCATCACAGTATATCATCATATATTAGTAAGAAAAGAAGATACTTACATGCTATTTTAAAGGACAGGTAATGGTGAAATTTACTCATTGTAAATTCAATTGATTTTATACATTCATCACATTTTATATTCAATTTTTTAGGATATTGTTAAAGACCGAAGAGTGATTTATTCAAAACAAAAAAATAATCTAATTTATTTTTATCGACATAACCCTCAAATTATTTCATATATTTGTTTTTTATTTAAGTCACCATGTAAAAAAAAATTGTTTTTACATCTAACTGTTTTAATTCTCAATTAAAACAAGCAAGCAAAGGAAGTATAGATCTACTAGTGACATTTCACAACGAGTATAAATATTTCATTATGATCGATTTCCTGATATTGAGTAAATCAGTTAAAAACTAATCTAGCCTTAAATTTAATCTCAGTTCCTTAGTTAACTTTATATAATCATTTACAATCAAGAACATAACAATTAGAAACTTTAGGCACCAACTCAAGTATTATCAGTTAGTGATTTAATTTCCTTGTCTATTTTTTTTTTTTTTTTTCATTGAGCTTTAAATTCATATTTATTGCCTTATTATAGGTTTTAGATTCATTTTCATATAAAACTAACACACATTCAAAACAAAAGTCAAAACATCACAATCATCACATCTATAAGGGTGTTTACTATTTTTTGTAGTTCTACCTCTAGTCAATCAATGATTTCTTTTTTAAAAAAAAAACAATTCTAATGTGTTATTTAAAAGTTAGAGCACAATTGTTTTTAAATTCAATCTTAACATATGACAAAACAATAGTGTTTTCACTGTCATGATCAACAATTTGATAATAATTTTGCTCCACCTTGTTAGGTGTGCCATTAGAATCACTGTCTGTTTTATTATTAATAATATTATTAGGCTCCTCATATTTCAAACATGACAGTTCATTATCATTAGATATTATATCTCTAATAATAAAAGTTTTAAACCTGGTTTGAATGTCAACCAAAGTATATCGCCTAGTGTGCTTGTCTTGTCGGACCTAGTTTGCATATTTAGGTTCGGCCGAAAATTTACCCAAAACACATCTAAAGGGTAGCGACTACGGATTCCCACGTTATCTAAAAAAATATATACATATTTTTCAACTTTAGATTCGAATTTATCATTAGATACACTTATAAAAACAGAACAACCAAACACTCTCAAGTTTGACAAGTCCACATCTTTACCACACCAACCGGATTCAGGATAAGCACCATTTAAGTATACTGAAAGACCTGCTAATTAACTAAATTTTTGTTACAACAGCCTCCCCAAAAATGTTTTAACAATCTGGATAAAGCTAATAAGCTTATAACCCTTTTCAAAAGAGTCTAATTCATCAGTTCGTCCACTTCATTTTATTAAGTATATATGAAATAGTTTTATGTCTTTTAATACTATCTTCTATAAATATATATACATATGAAACCAAATACTACAAAATTTCTAACCCGTTCTTAGATATTTAATTTTTTTTTCAATATGATTTTTAGTTAATTGTTTCAACCTTCAAAATTTTCAAAAATAGAATATTTTGCTTTCACTAAAATATTCATTTCTTTCTTGAAAACTTATCAATTATTGATACAAAATATATACTCCTATCATGGATGGGATTATTAAAAGGTCCCCGCATATCAACAAGTAAATAATCAAGAATTTTTTAAAATATTTTTTCAAGAAAAATATTGGAGAACTAAATTCTACTATATTTTCCATAAACACTGATACCACAAAAGGAACAATATAATGTTTTTTATTTTCAAAATAACGAGTTATATACAAAATTCTAAACTCTTATTATTTAAATGTCCTAATCTTCTATGATACAAATCAATTCTATCATAAACAACATTCACATAAGTTACATGCATATTAATAAGATCTGTAACAGTCACAACTAGGTTATTTTTTATTTTAACTTTAAAAGCAACTAAATCACCTTTTGTAATTTTCAAATAATTAGAATTTCATTTTTCTTCTAAGCTAAAAGTAGAAAAATCAATACATGATAATGTTATATAATTTCAGCATATAACCAATGCTAAATTTCAAATTTATAGTACATATCTGTTTCTACTTTATACACATTCATCAACCATAGAAATATTAAATTTTGTTAAAGTTTTATATTTAGAAAATATTTTTGCAAGGGAGATATATGATATGTGCTTGCAAAATCAATCAGCCACTTCAATTTTTTTTTTTTTTTTTTTGTTTTTTTTCATTATATTAATTTTGAATATTCAACCTTATCGATATGTTCATCACCTAAATTTTCATAAGTTAATATTATAGTAGCAAGTTCACTAATAGGTGATTTTTATTTGAATTATCTTTTATTGTTCTTAGGGAAGTCCCTATCATAATGAGATGGATCATCGCAATTAAAGCAATATTTCTACATATTTGTTTTTTGAAGGAATTTTAAATATATTTTTAGACTTATTTCTTGATTTTTTTTATTTTGATTATTATAATAATAATAATTTGTATTATTTATATATTATTTTCTTAATTAAATAATTAATATTTTATAATTATTATGTAATGATTATCATAATATAAAAATAGTTTAATTTAAAATGATTAATTAATCATACTATAATTTTGTAATTTTGTGAAATGTTTAAGTATTATTATAATATAAGCATGAAAATAATCCTGACAAATAATTATATGTACTTATATTATAGTAAGTAGAAAAATTGTAGCTATTTTTCCTAAAAAAAATAGTGTATATATTTATATATAATTTTGTGAGGTAATTACTGTGCTGAATTAAAAATTTAGCATAGTGCTCACAATACACTATATAATAAAAAAATAGCACATGATAAAATAAGAGACAATATATCATTTATATAACATAATATAAATACAACGCGTGACAATTATCGACACATCACATATTATACATAAAATACGTACATATAGCATACTTTCTAAATAGAATTGTCAACAAATGATTTCATCTAACACAATATTTAATTTGTTGTATTAAATTAAACTATATGATGTCTGTTTATTTATGATGTGTTTGCGAGTTAAATCATCACATGTATATTTCACTTAGTTAGCACAGTGATTTCTCCCAAAATTTTGATATTATATGTAGCATTGTTTATCCTTTTAGCTTTAATTTAAAACAAAACAGGAAAATCATTTTATCAATGGCATGTTCGATAGGAGACTATCTATAAAAGGTTTACTAAAGTATAAAAATGGTAATAGATGTCACTTAGGATAGCAAAATAATATATTTTTTCAACTAATAAAATCTGAAATAATAATACTACAATTACTAAAATAGTGTATTTATTTAAATATTATTATGTGTGAGCTCATTTTAAAAGTAGATAATTTGATAATAAATATATATTTTAATTAATTTCCGCATTTGAATGCATAGATAGAATGTAATTTAATTCTAGAGCTACTATATATTTCATGACTTTTCCTCGCTGTCACGGTATATTTGAAATCAGGAATCAGCATTTGAGAATACTTCTCCATTCGTGGTTTTCGCTTAGGTACTTTCTTCTGCTTCTTCTTCTTCGCCGTAAATCATTTGTGAGTTTATTTGTTCTTTGTTAAATATAGTTTCAATGCGCTGTGAAAATTGAAGAACATTCTAAAATGTTAATGATTTTTTAATGAAAAGAACGTTCTTTTTTTTTTCCTTTTTCTCTATGTCTTGGGTGACAATAGATCCGGATGTGATGTTAAGATTTTGTGCTATATGGGAATCTATTTGTTTTGCGCGTAGATATGCATAAGTTGGTTGGTTTTTCTAATTCCATCGATTAAATTATTGCCGAAATAAATTAAGTAGATCTGATCTATTGAGTGATGTATTTCATTGACTATAAGGAAAACATCCCCGTAGTCATGAAAGTGCCACTGAAAAATTTTACTAACCATGGATGTCTTGGTAGCAAGTCACATATATGTAGCAAGTTGAATGATAAATTTTGTTGCGGTAGAACTGTTTTGTTGTACAGATTTTTAGCATACTTCAATGTGTGTTCTTTTTGTGTGTGAGTGATTGATGTGAATCATATTTAGATGAAATATTTTGCAAAAAAGAAATAGTGTAATTCTACAAAAGTTTGTAGTGTTGCATTTTATAAAAAAAAGAATATTACAAAGAGAACAAAGCTCTAATCTCATGACATGATCATATGATGACACTAAAATTATGGAACTAATATATTTGTTTATTTGTCAAAAATAATGAGTTTAAATTTAGAGAAGTCAAAAGTATTGAGTGGAAGTGGATTAAATAAATAAATAAAAAGATATATTGTGTTTCTATTATATTTTTTAAGTATAGAATTCTTGGGATTGCCTGGAATATTTCCTCGGATGCCATTTATAACCCAAAAACTAAAATCAATGTACAAGACCAAAGAGAAAAAAGAACAAACATTGCTGTATTTCCCTAATTTTAGCAAGATCTAGTATTCATACATCACAAATTTATTTCACTATTTCTTTTTTCTATTCATAAAAATACAATTCCTATATAAGAAGATGAAATTTTAGTTTCTGTCAATTCTTTAGGTCGAATAATTTGTTACTTGTACAATTTTGACAATTTATATATATGCATATCTATGTAGCTTACTTATTGCTTATGATGGGATTCAAGGTGCATAATTTGCTATTAGATGTAGCCACATTTTGACATATGGCTAACTCAAAGATGAGCTATTATTACTTCTATCAATGTAATAACAAATTATAAACTGACATTTGGTACTTCATTGAAATAAATTGAAACAGGATAATGGATAATGCTCCCCAGAACAATGAAGACCTCTTAGATCTATCACCCATTTTGGAAATGGACCCAAATGATTTCAGGTATATATGAGATTTTTTTATTAAGGCTGTTATTTTTTTTTACATAGTGTTGTTGTAGTTTTAGTATTTTGATGGATTTGGGGGAATTAAAACAGTGGACTAGAGGATCTGTTTGAAAACTGGGAACTTTATGGACATAAACATACTCCTATTGATGCTGGTTCGGTAGCAGTCGATCCTTTCTATCCCCGGATTGATCCTCTACAGAAGAGTATTTTTGTTCCAGGTATTCGTGTTCGAAACTGAATTCCTTTTGAATCATTGATCATCATTTGATTATATTCTTTAGACTTCTTTGTGTTTCCAAGTGATCTTTATAAACAATCAAAGTTCTATTATTTATGTCATGTAAAGGCTTTAAAATATTTATGAAAAATCAATCAAAATATTGTTGGTGAGATTCACCAACAAATAAATGGCACTGATCTTTTAAGACACTGGCTTTTCCATTAGGTTTTTTCATAGGGTTTTCAGAACATTTTGTATGGTTTGTATATGCATAGGGTTTAATTTGTCATGTATCGTTTAATACATAATTTGTGAAAATTTCAATATTGTAAACTCTAATGTTGGATATAAACTTGTGAATACATAAATTTCAATATTATAAAATATAGGGTTTGTTCATTCGATTTGTGCGCGTATGTTTTGGATTATATATGTTCTTAAGGTGAAATAGTTGTTGAATGTTATATTTTATATAAAAAGTATAATTCATATGTGATGTTTGTTTAAATATATATATATATATATAGATTGGATTGTAAGAAAAATTTGATAATGGAATACAAAAATAAGAAACTCAAGGGGTTTTCTTGTTTTTACATATTATATTTTCATAGATTCTGCACCTTTGCAACATCTTTGATCAAATTTTTAGTTGGATCAGATATGATTCTTTTTTGTTTCTTTTTTTAAGAGTTGAAGATTTTGACAAATAAAAAATTAAATATTTGATGCTATATTTTTTTTTATAGAAAATAAGTATTTATATGATATTTTTTTTAAAATAGTACTAGACATAAATGAGTGGCAATGTAATTTTTTGATGTGTGCAAACAAGAGTATTAGTTTTCAAACCCATGTTTTGCCAACAATTTAGGGTCTTCCAATGAAGTCGTGGTATGGGTTCCTCCGCCACCCCAATCAACACTGCAACCGCCGCCCCAACCAGCACAACAACCATTGATGCTTGAAGATTGCAATATCAACGATCAAAATATGGAAGTAGCTGAACATCAATTGATGATTGAAGATTGCAATATCAACAATCAAGAAATGGAAGTAGCTGAAAAACCGTTGATGCTTGAAGATTGCAATATCAATGATCAAGAAATGGAAGTAGCTGAACAACAGTTGATGATTGAAGATTGCAATATCAACAATCAAGAAATGGAAGTACCTGAACAACAGTTGATGATTGAAGACTGTAATATCAACGATCAAAATATGAAAGTAGCTGAAGTGCCAACAACAAAAGAAGTCAAGGAAAGCCTTCAAAGGCCAAAACTGCCATCCAAAGTCACTCATAAGAGCTCGAAAACGTTGCCAAGGGAAATTATTCGCAAGTACTTCCACATGCCAATCCGTCGAGCTGCACAAGAACTCAAGATGGGCATTACTCTGTTGAAGAAAATGTGCCGCGATTGGGGTATACAAAGATGGCCTCATAGGAAGCTTATGAGCATTGAAACCCTGTTGAAGACCATCCAGGTTATCTAAACCCTAATTTGGTTTTTTATTATCCGAATTTGTTCTTATAATTAAGGGTGAGATTTGGTTATAATAAATTATATATTGTGTCTAAAAGATGATTATTTATAAGAATGATTTTGAAAGGTTTTTAGAATGTGAACGATTGAAATTAGTTTTATACTCCTAAACGGTTGAAATTTGGTTATAATAAATTATTTATTGTGTCTAAAAGATTATTATTTAAAAGAATGATTTTCGAAAGGTTTTTAGAATGTGAAACGATTGAAATTAGTTTTATACTCCCTAAACTACTATGAGTCAAGTGTGTTGGATTAGTGTTTTAGTTTGAAATGTATTTTTATGTGAGACATGAAAATGGTATCGTTGATATAAAAAATTAATATTTTATATTGATTGTTAATGAGAAAATATAATATATTGAGAATCATGTTAGCAAAAACAAAATATATTTTGGTGAATACATTTATATATCCATTTTTGCTCATTATATGATGATATGTATACTTGGATATTGATTAAAGGCACCTCATATTGTGTTTAGTTGGTGTTTTTCCTTCTTTCTTTTTTTTTTTTTTTTTTTTTTTTCTGTTTTAGTTTTTCGTTTGAATAATTATTTTAATGCAATATTTTGTGCAAAATAATAATATACTTTTATAGAGAATTATGAAAATTTTGAATTAAAAAAAACATGTCCAAAAGAATAAACTTTCAAAGCATATCTATCTCATTACTAGATTAGATTTTTATTTTATTTTATTTTTCTATATATACATTCGGTATAATTTTAGTAGTAGTAATGTTTAAAATTTTATGTAGTATTCTAAATGTGATTAGGAGACTTGTACATGGCTTTAAATGTGTCCAAACTTCAATGAAATGAGATGATTCAGTTTTGCATTCTAATTTCTTTCAAAAGTAACACATTTCTATCGAATAATTATACGCTAGAATTGTGACTTGACAGGAAGAACGGGGAGATAGCTATGATAGGAAGCTCAAGGAAGACATTGCTTATCTGAAGAAAATGAAGAGGATAATAGAAGTGTTTCCCGACGCAAAGCTTGAAGACAGAATGAAGACATTAAGGCAAACTTATGCTAAAGTGAAGCACATAAAAAGAAAGTCGATTAGAATGCTGAGCCGTGGCTGAGAAGGTTGACAAGTTTTCGATATGGTAATTGGACAGCTTTCGATTAAAACTTTATAATATAGTGGAGTTAATTTTGCATTCAAGGTGACTCTATGGATGGAGCACATTGCTTAAACATGAACACACCGGAAGCTTAGATTGTATTAGATATCGTTTAATTGCTTGCTTATGAATCCAAGCCATCTATGAGCTAAGAGTGGCATCAGGCTTCAGCGATAATAAGCGCTTGAGACTTATAATTTTAAATTGGAATCCTAGCGTCGAACATATGTAATGGTTTGTTTTGGATATTTTAGTTAAGATTATGGTTGAAAGTTTGATTTTACTGTTTTAAATAATATGTTATTTGGTTAGAAGGGTGATGTTGAATCAAACTCCTTTGCTTGTCTTGTTAAGCTACTCGATCGATGGAGTACTTGGATTGGACTCAAAGAATTTGAATTTGAGTCGAGTATCGAGTAGCTTAAATGTAATATTGAGTCGAGTCATGAGCACTGATTTTGTTGCTTGAAACTTATTAAGTAGCTTGCTATAAGTTTGCATAATTATTTTTTATATATTTGTATACGAAATTGGTTTTGGTATTAAGCCAGCAAAGTATTAACTACATTGATGTATTATGATTAGAGTACTAAAAATTAGTTTCGAACTTTCAAGACTATATTTATGTATTTTTTGTATTTATAGTCCTTCAAAAAAATAATAATAATAAAAGATTCATAGTTAAAATTATAACAAACATTTATTTAAAATTGTACTAAGTCGAATGTAAACACATTCTTATAAGCTCAAGTTTGAATTCAAATATGGCTACTAATTCGAGTTTAAGAAGAGCTTGTGAGTCGAGCTCAAGTACCTTGCTACTTAGCCTCAACTCGACTCATTTACACTCCTACTGGTTAATAATTAAGTTACAATGTAATATAACTTATTTCATAAAAAAATAAATTTTAATATATTTTGAATTTTATTTCCGTTAAGAAGTTGATTATTTAGGACTAATCAACATCATGTTAATCTTAATAAGTACTTCTAAATATAACAAATATCATATGAAAATAGAACAAACGATCTATGTTATATCGAGTGTAGCATATGGTGTCCGTTTCATTTTATAGTGTGTTGTGTTAATAGGTGAAATTAATTATAGTATGTGTTATATATGAACTATTGTTATATAGTGTATATTTTTTTGTTATATTTGTATTATGTAAATGTATATACATTGTGCTTTTAATTTGTGTTTAATGTTGGTGTATATTATTTGTGATGTTAGCATTGTGCTCGTTAGTGTTGTCTAGCACTATTATCATTAAATGTAATTATTGCAACAACAACCGTCTTATATGGATATTATTTGTAAATAATAAAATTTTAATACTCCCTCCGTCCATTTACAAGGGTTACATTTACTTTTGGCACGGTGATTAAGAAATAATAGTATTTTAATTATAGTGAGTAGTTAAAAGTAGTGTAATGACATTTTTGCCCTTACTTTTTTTTGTGTAAAAGTAATGATGTGATGTAAAGTAAGGGTATTTGTGGAAAAAAGTAGGGTATTTAATGAAATGTAAACTTTGTAATTGGACGTCTCAAAATAAAAACATGTAAACTTTGTAAGCGGACGGAGGGAGTATTTGTTATCGTTGAAATTCGTCAATGATGGTCCAACGGATCTGTTAAGATCGACGAGAATTGAGTTCCCTGGCCTACTCAAAAAAGTATTCGGACTTGGTCTCGCAATCGAAAAATAGTGATTGTAATTGTACGAGAAATTAAACTACTAAATTGAGAGATAGGAAGAAATCAGTATAAACAAAAAAGACTTGGATTATGAAACGAATAATTATAAAATAACATGAATGTAGGAACAAAAATAAGAAAAGCAAAATAGATAAAAGTTGGATGTGTGTATTATTTTTTTTATGAGTCTTGTCCATAATTTTATCACTTTCCCTATTTTTGTTCCACTATTTTTTTTCATTTTCCTACTTTTTATTTAGAAAAGTTTCTTAACTCACTCCCTCGTCATATCCATCGTCCAAATTAAATTTGTCTTTATCCGTATACAAATTTGAATTGGATTAAGGTTGTTTGGGCCGGTCCATCTACTCCTCTGAGCTGGGCTGTTAGTTAACTCCGAAGCCCTAAAAATAGTTAACTCCGAAGCCCTAAAAATATTTTGGAGTAACAATATTATTATACAAATAAATAAAAATATATATAATTAACATAAATTAATTTATAATTGGTCCAACCTCTGAAAATTTTACCAAATATTTGAGATGAAAAAAAAGGTAATCTATCTTTTTTAGTCTGGCAGCCGGACTAATTATCATTTTGCCACTCTAAATAGATATTATTCAAGTAACCACTTTTGCTGAAATAATATAAATGATATTAAATAGTTTTTATTATAATTGTTTTGGAAATTATGAAACTATTTTTTATATAATATTTCATCCGTCCCACTCAATTACGACACCTTTTTTTTTTTTTTTCCATTCAATTATGTCATTTTTCAAAAGAAGTAAAAGTTAACAAATTTAATTACAATTAAATCTTAACAAATTCAAAACAATCTATTTAGTTTGTTATTCACAAATATTTTAAAATTTTATTTTTAATTACATTTAATTAGAACTGATAAAAAAAAAACATATGATCTAAAAATATAAAAATTCAACTCGAACATGATATGAAAATTCGGATTTACGCCGGACGTAGCTGAATTTTTTAAAACTAAAATAATTTAATGTTTAATAATTTTTAAAAATATTCCATAACTAATCAATATTAACAATGTACTTGATTTTAGATTTTAGTTTGTGTAAATAAAAAAAAAAGTTAATTTGAATATTTTCTTGATTTAATATAAATATGTATTAATACGATGTTTTGAATATAAAATTAATTTTTAATATAATATAAAAATAATATATATAAATTTAATTTGAAAATTTTTAGAAAAAAAAATTGATAAATAGACTCGGGTGTGTTTGCTCACAGTTGTATTTTGAATAATATATATATATAATTTAAATAGGATATTTGATAGTATAATATTAATATATATTTAATATAATATAAAAATAAAAAAATAAGAGTTTGATTTGATAGTTTTAGAAGGAAAAAATTGCAAAATAAAATCTAACGACTTTGTTCCTTAACAATCTATCTATTTTTTATTTTGGTTTGTCTCGTAATAAAGTATTCATTTCCGTTTTTATAACTGTACTTTCTAATAACATTAAAACTAACCTTACAACTTATAATATATTACACAAATGTCATTGCTTTTATATTACATAATATTAATAAAGTTATTTTAGTCTTTTCTATTTTATTCATACCACACCTCATAGATAAGGGACGGAGAGAGTATTTTGTTGGATATTTAAATTTTGGATTTGAATTTGAATAGTATAATTTTTTTAAAAAAATATTTAAATATTATTTTATGTTATGTAAATAGTTATGGATATGATATTTTTTATTTAAAATTGATTTTTAGAAGTACAATATAAAAAATAGAAAAACTAAGAATTTGATTTGATGCTTTTGAAAAAAAAATAAAATCAGTGAATAAATTTAACAATATGTTTGGTTGGGGTTTACATTTTAAGTTTAGTATTGATAAAAAAAAATTTTCAATTTGAATAATTATCACATGTTATATGAATATGTATTAACATGATATTTTGATATAAAACTAATTTTTTATATAGTATAAAAAATAAAAAATAAGAGTTTGATTTGATGTTTTTTTTTAAGAAAATTATGTGAATAAACTCGAACTACCTGTTTGGTGGAGGGTTTAAAATTTGACTATTATTTTTAAAAATTTGAATAATTATTTGATTTTATATAACTATTTATATAATAATTTTAATGTGAAATTATTTTTTTAATAGAATATAAAAATTTTGATTTTTATTTAATATTTTAAAAAAAATTAGTACATAATAAAAATTTCAGGTAAATCCAATAAAACATAAATTTTTTTATTTATATTTAAAATAAAAAAACTGTTATAAATAATCTAATTTTTTAAAAGAGATAGTATTATTAAAAATGATTATATTAATTATTTGTCCAAATAACAAAATTATTTATGCCAAAATATTTAATATGTATTTTATTTATAATATTTAATTAATATATTCTATTCTATTACAATTCACATATCAATTAAAATAAACACAATTAATTTTTTAATACATACTTTATTAATTGAAAAGAAAGTGGCATAATGTCGTGTGAGGGAATATTTTTTAATTGAAAAGACACATAATATCATAGATCATTCCATGACTATTGTTAGAAGGTTCGACATTTTCCAAGTCTACTTTAAATGGCTTCAGAATTTCCGAAACTTTATTAAATATATTATTTTTTAATTAAAAATTTATCTCAGAATTTTCGACACAATTTGTTATATATATTATTAATATTTAATTAATTAAAATGGCTTCGGAATTTCCGAAGCTTATTAAATATATTATTTTTTAATTAAAAACTTATCTCAAAATTTTTGACACAATTTGTTATATATATTATTAATATTTAATTAATTATTTATTTTCAAAAATTTCGAAACATTATTATATATTTTTATATAACTAAAAAAAAATTGTTTTGAAATTTTTAAAATTTTATTACATATATTATTTATATTGAATTAATCAAATTGTCTCGAAATTTTTAAGACAATTTATAATATATATTATTTATATATTATTAATTAAATAGGTTTAGAATTTCTGAAAATTTATTATATATTATATATATATTTAATTAAGAAAGTTCAAAAATGATTCGGAAGTTTTCGAACCCATGAAATAATTCAAATATCCCGCCCAGAGCGTCCTCTTCTTTGTCTACTTCTTCTTCTTCTTTAACTCCTCTTCTTCTTCCTTCTCTGGAACTGGAACCGCCAGAATCGAAGAAGCCCGTCGCCACTTCTCCACCACAGCTGCCATTATCGCCTGAATCGAAACCGGAAGCCACTTGTCTGCCGGAGCTGCCGCCTGCCGCTGCCGTCAGAATCGAAGCTGGCCGCTACTCCTCCGCCGAAAATGAAATTTCAGCCGGAATCGAAGAAGCCCGCCGCCACTCCTCCGCCGGAGCTGCTGCTGCCACCGAAATTGAATCCCTCCGCCACTTCTCCTCCGGAGCTGCAGCTGTTGCCGGAATCGAAGCCTGCTGCCACTCCTCCGCCGTAAACGAAGTATCAACCCGGAGCCGTAGAATCCCGCTGCCACTTTCCCCCCCGGAGATGCAGCTGCCGGAACTCACGCTCTTGCCACCGGAATCGAAGCCCACTGCCGCCGCTGCTGGAGGATGGGGGAAAACCGGCGTCCCGGGTCGCCGGAGAATTTTTCTGATGACACGATTTTGAATATATCTTTTTTGTAAATAATTAAAATTTGCTTCAGAAAATTCGAAACAAGTAGAGAATACACCGGAGATGACAGCAGCTTCGGATGCGGTCTCGGAAATTCTGAAGTTATTAATAGCCTCTGAATTTCCGAGACCACTAAAAGGGGAATGAGTTTTATTCCTTGGACGTCATTCCAAAGCAAATTCCGTAACTTTTAAAAAATTGTCTCGGATGTAGATTAAATTCTGAAATTATTTTACAAAGCATAGGTAACATTTTCTGGTAGTAAAATGTCAGTGTACTGTCAAAATTAATTTTTTTAACAATTTATCAGTCAAAATTGTAAAATGAATAAATAAATAAATGGAAAATAATTATTTTAAAAAAACTAATTGACTGGAAAAAAGAAATTATAATTTTTTTTTATGATGAGTATTGATTTATGTGAGAGTATAAATTTTTCGAAAGAAAAGAAAAATGACTAAAATTTTTTTACATTTTATCAGCAAAATTATAAAAGGAAAATTAAAAAAAAAATTGACTGAATTTTTTTCACCGATAAAAAATTACTCCTTTCGTTCCACGTACCGTGTCTGCTACACTGTAGATACGGTATTTTAGGAGGGGTATAATTAATAGATAATTAAGAATGTATTAGTGAAAATAATTATTCGATAATATAAATAATTATAAATTAAGATTAAGATAACTAATTAGTTTAATTAAAATTTTTTAAAAAAATAAAATTAAAAAGTTTAAAATGAGATTAAAGTGTGTAAGCATTTTCTAAAAAAGGAAAGGGACGGACAGAAACGAGGCAACGTGGATATGGTATGTGGGACGGAGGAGTATAATTTATAGGTCAAAATTTTTTTTTGGCTCCAATCCAACCCCCCCCCCCCCATGTACTCCAAAAATGGAGTAACGGTGTTACTGTTTTTGTGGTGTTTTTTATCTTTTTTGTATTTTTTTGGTGTATTGTGTAATTTTAATTCTTAGTAGATAATATATAATTTTATATTTTAAAAATTTATATGTAATTTTATTTTTTTTAAAAAAAATAATGTATAATTTTATCTTTTAAAAGTGATATAATTTTAGTTTTTGGAAAATAATATATAATTTTATTTTTAAAAGTGATATGTAATTTTATTTTTTAAAATTAAGGTGTAATTTTACTTTGTAAAAACTTATATTTAATTTTTTATTTTAAAATTAATTATTTTATATATTTTCCACAAAAAAAAAATTATAATATGTATGTATAATTATTAAAAAACGATATGTTTGTATTTAAATTTAAATTTAAATATATTTAAACTTGAAAATAATATATGTTATAAAATTATTTAGCAAATAAAATTAAAATACAAAAGCACGTTGCATATTATGCAAATTATATAAAATATTCTATTGATATAATTCAAATTACATAAAACAAATTGCATAAAAAAAATTACATTGATAAAATACAATTGCATAAAATATTAAAATATACTGATCTAATACGGAGGAATATCAGCATTTCCATCTCCACTAATATCATTGAAATATTGAGAAAACATATTCAAAGAAGATTGTGGATTTGATCCTTGAAATTCTATTGTTCTTTTCTGTAAAATTTCATCTTTCTTGAGCTGGTATTAAGCACGCTGAGCAGGATCAGAAATAGCGTTCAAGTCCATATTCATAATTTTTTTCTCGCATGCCATTCTTTTAAATACTAATTTCTCTCGTTCCAGTTGCAAAAATTCTTGCCTGTGCAAATTTGATTTTTGCAGTATTTTCAGAACCATTGAATTTTGTTTTTTTAACTTCACTAACATGAGCATCTTTTTATCTTTATTTTTCTTCTGCTGCTTTGCTTTTTTCACCCTATGGGGCGCTCATATCAAGACCCACTAATATTATAATTTAAATTTAATCTACTCTCATCATCGTCTAAGTTAATAGAAAATGATGAATTTCCAGGAGATTCAAAAACAGTGTTATCCGACGATGATGATACATGAGTGGAATTATTTTTTTGAGGTATTTTATTATGATCATTAAATTTTTCAAAATCTTTTAACAAATTCCAAACATGATCAAATTTAAAACCTTTTTTAAAACTTGCATCTTCCTTCATTAGTATCTCATTTGTTTGATTTAACTGCAAACAAGATTTTAATGTTACAAATAGAACTTTCAAGCTATATATATTAACAATAAATTTAAGAAATGACTTACAATATCCATCTCTGAAGCTCCACTGAGTTTTAAAGTTTCTACTTTCTTGATACAAGCAAGTAACTTTCGAACCGCTATCTCCATGGCTTTGATCCGATTTTGTACAGATCTTGCACTACGTATCTCCCAATCAGGATTTTTAGTTTGGTTGTATGTTCGATTCCAAAATTGATCCCTAGATTGCTGCCTTCCGGTAATTGGATATTGCGATATATCTAAGTAATGTTGGCATAGCAACACATCTTTATCATGACACTATAACCACCACCTTGGATGGACATTTTGAGAAGAAATTTTGATAAACTTTTGTTATATTAGAATGAAAAGTGAGTGATTTTGGTGCAATAATTCAAAAAGTGGAAACATGTATTTATAGACAAATTTTGGATAGATATCAAATCTTATCCATTTTAAAACTTAATCTCAGACGTTCATTTAGATTTCACAACACCCTAGCCGTTTGATCAAAACACTTTTTTGACCAATTTCAATTATTTATATTATATTTGACTATATATATATATTATAACAATCTACTTATCTATATCAAAAACAATATGAACCGTTCGTTTGGATTTCATCTTTATTTCATCCGTTGGATTGGATATCTATATTATCCAATCAATTATTATATATTATAAATTCTAAAAGTTCATTTATCCATGTCAAATTAATCATGAGCGTTCATTTGGATTTCATTTACATTTCATCCGTTAGATTGGATATCTATATTTTCCAATCAATTTTTATATATTATAAATTATTAAAATTCATTTATCTACGTCAGAGCAATCATGAGCATTCGTTTGGATTTTATCTCCATTTCATCCATTGGATTGGATATCTATATTATCCAATCAATTATTATATATTATAAATTATAAAAATTCATTTATCCATGTCACAACAATCATAAGCGTTCGTTTGTATTTCATCTTCACTTCATCCGTTGGATTGGATATCTATATTATCCAATCAATTATTATATATTATAAATTATAAAAATCCATTTATCCATATCCGAGCAATCATTAACGTTCATTTGGATTTCATCTTCATTTCATCCGTTGGATAGATATCTATATTATCCAAATATTTCTCGTATAATTATATTTTATATAAAATTTTAATTCTATAAATTAGTTGGCATTCAATGAAAGTTTATTCATCAAACTTATATTCACTTATCAAAACAATATTATTTCTTCAGCATGACTAACTCTTCATCGTCAGATGATGAAGAAGTGAGTAGAATTTTCATGGAGTCCTTTCAAGAGGATGAAGCAGCAATCTCCATATTGATACAAAACAATGCTTATTTGGAACAGTTACTCAATCCATCTCAATCAACCCATCGAGGCTCTATCCCAGGTCTTCGAGTAATTAATCGTGATTGTGAAAGTTCAGATCGTAATTTATATAATGATTATTTTTCAAATAATCCTTTATATAATGAAAAAATGTTTCGTCGACAATTTCGAATCTCTCAAAATCTGTTTCTTCGTATTGTTGATGCGGTTAAAGATCATGATCCGTATTTTCAACAATGGAGAGATGGTCTTGGTAGAGCTTGTCAACCTTACAAAAGGTAACTGTTGTTTTTCGGGTGTTAGCATATAGTGTACCTGCAGATTCAACTGATGAGAACATTAAAATTGATGAATCAACAACAATTGAAAGTGTTAAGAGATTTTGTCGTGCCGTCGTTGAAATTTTTTCAACTAAATATCTTCGACATCCTAATGTTAATGATATTGCAAAGTTGCTTCATATTGGAGAATCTCATGGTTTTCTAAGTATGTTGGGAAGTTTAGATTGTATGCATTGGAAGTGGAAAAATTGTTCTACGGCTTTCGCAGGTCAATATGCAGATCATAGTGGATCACCAACTATTATTCTCGAAGTTGTGGCTGATTATGATCTTTGGATTTGACATGCATATTTTGGTATGCCAGGTGCCAATAATGACATTAATGTTTTAGAATCATCGCACTTGTTTTCAAATCTTGTTCTAGGTATTGCTCCTCTGCACATTATACCCTTGAAGGAAAAGAATACAATATAAAGTATTATCTTGCTGATGATATTTATTCTAAGTGAACTACTCTTATGCAAACTATCCGTGATCCACGAGGTCCAAAAAAAAAGCTTTTTGCACATAAACAAAGTCTTGTAGAAAAGATGTTGAGCGTGCTTTCGAAGTTCTACGATCAGTGACAGTGTAAATACTTTCAAATCCTTCAGACAAATACACCCTTAGTGTATTTAGTTAGAACAATTTCTTATTCATATTATTAAAAAATATAGTAGACACACATTAAAACAATACATAATTTTCATAAGAAATAATCTAATGGTCTTAGTCTTAAAGTCTTGAATTCAAACCACCGATATCTCTAAATCTTGTCCATCATATATAATTAGTTTCGTTTAGTGCGACTTAACTGATCTAATTTACAAACTATAGAGTGTCTCAAAAATTTATAAGCAACATATTCAACTTCTAACTAAAAAAGAAAAGAAGAAAACCTATATCCTATTCAACTTCTAACTATTCCAAAACCATCTAAAATTCCAAAACATATCTAAGACACTTATCCACAGTTCCTGTCAAAACTAACATATGATAAATGGTGCATTGCATACCAACAGTGACAAGCCCAAAAAAAAAAATCAATCTGTTTCACATGAAATTCATTATGTCAGATCTAACAAATTCCATATAAGTATTATCCCAACAAAATTGAATAAAGACCTCAATCTGTTACCATTCTAATAACCTCAAACCTTCAATGGCAACAGACACGATTTCCTCAATCACAGTAATCGAATCGCCTGCACGATAGACAGCCGTTGGAGATGGGACATACCTCTCCTCCATGCCTGTGTTAAAGAATAGAACACAAACAGAATGAAATGCCATTATTTTCGTCGTAAGTCAGCTGCTAATCATTTACCATGATCATGAATTCTAGGCTAAAGTCACCAAAACTCCCTCCTCCTCCTCCTCGACCCGTAGGAGGGAAAAGAATTAGATCGACTATCAATGGATTTGTAGGATGTCGCCTAAATTACAAGGGCGGATCAGAAAACAACCTTAAAAATATGTGAATTTCTTGTCTCGATCTCAATGTTCAGCCTTCAGTTGCCACTAGCTTCTTCCTTTGCTGATGCTCAGCCACTTTATAATCCACCACTTCTCGGAAGAGATTCGGGTCCAACACACAGTCCTCGCTGCCGTATACTGCTGCTTGAACACTAGCCATTAGTTTTGCTATCTCTCTCCCGGAGAATCCTTCTGTCTTTGCTGCAGCTTCCTTAAGAATATCATCATTCAGGCCCTTGATCTCGATCTTCTTCTGCTGCTTTTGAAACAAATTAGAAAACAATCCTGGCTTTCGAGCCCCAGCTTGTGCTATATACTTGTCGAGATAAAGTTTTAGTAGCTTGAGGCGCTCTTCTTCACCAGGAAGAGGAAACTCAAGAACCTCATCAATACGATCCGCCACAGCCGAATCAAGATCACCAGGTCTGTTTGTGGCAAGAGCAAGGACTATATCCTTGGATTGGTCGCCAGTGCGAAATAGAAGTGCATTCAGTGCACTCCTTTGAGCTTCACTCATATAAGTTTTGTTCCGCCTGTGATATGAGATATAAGAAGTTAGTTTATACTCGTAATACATATGATAGAAATTAAGTATGGGGCATCAAATACTAGCAGACAACAAACTAAGATTGAGACTTGACGATATAATTGAACATATCCTACTTGGACACTAATTGAATCTTCTTTTCGATGAGTGAACGGACAAAATATCCAAAACTTTTCAGAAGTCATGCTTTTACTTACAACATCTTAAACTAGTCAATCTCTACATCTATGGATTCTGGCTAAGAACAACATATTGTGAATGAATGTAAGCTACCGCTGCAAAAAACATTTGTTTGACTTTCAATGAGAAATAAGTGTAAAATACGTACATACATAACGGATACTAAAGTAATTTCTCAGGGGCAAGTTCCTTACTCGCATAAGAATGCATCTGCTTCATCAATGAAAAGTAACAGACCCTTGTTGGACTTCTTAGCCCAATCAAACAATTGGTGTATCTTCGTGACAGCCTGAGAACCGAGTGGCGCAACATCTCCTCCAGTCATTAGAGCATAGTCAAGACCCTGTATGAAACAGTTGTAAGAGAAAATCAGATTGGCAGCTAATTGAATTTCAACGAAGATAAAGAGAACCGATATAAGAACATGACCACAAGCTTTATAATGATTCTACTCAGAACAGGTCCTAAAAGATAAAACTTAGAAACCAGTGTAAGACATCAGTTTAATGGATGATTTATAAAAAGAAGTTGCTAACGTACAGATTTTTGGGCAAGCTCTCGAGCAGCCATAGTCTTTCCAGTTCCAGGAGGTCCATAGAAGAGCATGTTCCTAAAGGGCGCTTGATGAGCTTTTGTATTAGCTGTTGCATTGGCCAACTGCATAATTCGCTTCTGAAGAGAAGGGTGTAAAATAACATCTCCAAATTCATTCGTATTTTGGGAGCTAGAACCTCCTTTAGCTGTCCTCCAACTCTTGGCACGTGAAAAAAGTCCAGACCATGGGTATTTTCCTCGGGAAGATTCTCTGATCAGAGACGGTTGTCCTAATATTCGATCAACATAACTCCAAATCACACGAGCTCCTTCTCTGAAATCGAAAAGAGACACTAGGATTAATTGCAAAAAGAATATTGTTATCTCCCAAACCATTAAAATATATTTTAATAGAGTTGTCAATCCCATATTTACAAATCCACTAGCATATAAGTTTAAGACTCGAGAACATAAGAGAATAAAATTGGAGATATAGGCATGAGAGAGACAAATATGATTTAGTTATAACTTAATTTTTAAGAAAATATAAATCTAACAGCTATCAGGGTACCCAAAAAAGAAAAGATGAATGTAATGAGTGCAAGGTCGTTAAGGTTTCGAAACAAATGTCAAATGGAAGAATATGACAGCTTCATACGCTCCTTGCCATCGAAGTTCAAAATCCAGGCTTCATTCACCATTGCATCATCAACGGTCATTCTTTGGTGGATTTTTCAAGATTTTTCACTATTCAATTAATTTTTTTCATCCACAAACATCAAATCAAACGCTTATTTTTTGTCTTTTATGTTATACTAAAAATTAATTTTATATTCAAAATATCATGTCGATACCCATTTATAACATATCAAACAACTACTTAAAATTCAAAAATCTATTATTCAAAAATCCAAACTCAAATTCAAACCGTGAAACAAACGCAATGTACTCCAAATAATATTCATCTTTGTTTCACATGGAACAAGGCATTCTCACCCAACTACATTGAAATTATGGAACTAAACGCAGCTGTGGAAAATCATCAGATGCAACTATATGCACTATTCAACAACATGAACTCAATCAGTAGGAATAAGATCTGCAACTGGTAGATTAATAAGGGAATCTTTTATTCATATATAGTTCTACACAACAAGAAACAAAATTTCTGACACTGCTCCAAGTAATCATTTTGCAGCATGTTAACTCAAGAAAAACAAGCATAAAATAATATTTAATTAATTAAAAAAAAAAAAAAACATAAACAACAAGAAGTTGCTGTCAACAACACCCATCTATAAATCATAGCACAGTACCTTGTAGTGTAAACTCCTGCAGCAAGGGCAGTTACACCCCCCACAGCTACAACCAACTTATTTTGATCTGTTAAAATTGCTCGCAGGCCACCTGAATTTTATAGAAAATGATCAGATGGGAAGTCTGGACAAGGGAACAAACATTGGTAGAAAAATATTAGATCATCCAAAATACATCAATGTTACCTCAAATTCAAAAGCAGATTATTAGCTATATAATTCAACTGGCTATATCATTACGTGATTCTACACACATTTTGTCAATAATACATGGAAGGTCAAGGTGCACGGGCCGGCCTGTGCCATATGACCACTGAGTACCGAATTATGTATTAGATAAAAGATATTCACACAATAAATTTTTAAGGGAAGTAAAATAATACACGTTTTTTTCTACATAATATATAACGAATAACTTTAATTTTCAAAGTGTTCTCTACAGCTGTATTTAGTAATGCCAAAGCAACATATACAAGAACCTATAAAACTTAGTTTAGTTCTGGTGTACGCCATGTGACCACATACAACTTTATGCACTCAGTTGATTATTAATTTATCATCAAATAAATAAAAACTAGCATACAACCTTCATTAAACATAGCACTTCAAGAGGAAAACATTCAGACACAAAGGAAGCAGAAGGTGAGAATCAGGAAAAAAAACCATTAGCAGACACAAGCTTTTTAATCACAGCCAGCTTTTCATTCATTTTATTCTCATAAATAAAACCAAATTGTATAAGTTAAAAAATAAAAAGAAAAACAAACCTCCAATGTGTTCAAACGTTGTATTAATTGCAGCAACCCATTTCTCTCGCTCTGCATTAGCACGTTCTACTAGCATCCGTTTATTAACATCCTCAGCAAGCTTAGCTTCATGGGCTCTTCCCTCTGCTTCAGCCATAGCTCTCACCCTAATAGTTTCTCGTTCTATCTCTGCTTTCTCTCTTTCAGTTTGGCGACGCTGTGCTTGAATTTGCTCTTCAGTTGCTCTCCTTGCAGCCTCCTGCCTCATAGCTGATTCCTCTTGCATCTTGACAAGCTCTTGATTTCTTGCTCGATGGTGCTCATTTTCTGCCTACAAAAACACAGTTTCTTATGAACTATCATTTACTGAAACTCAAAATTGTACTTCATACAAAGCCCAGAAGACGGCCTACCTACCTGCATCCTTTTTCTCGCCAATTCATCTTCATACCGAGCCATCTGTGACTTTATTTGTGCCTGTTGCTGAGCTAACTTCTTCTGTTCATCATATATCACCCTTTGTCTCTCCTGTCACGTTTTGAAAGCCACATTTGAATTGATCAATAGATAAAATGGAAAAAATAATAATTTTAGTACATGTATGCCATCTCATTATTGATCTGCTAGAACTTTGACATCACGGTAGCTTGATAATGCCATTAACTCTTCAGAATATGTTTGGATCTTCAATGGCCATGATTATCCAGATTAAAAAAGATAGTTGACAACCTTTATCACATGTGCTAAGAAAGTACATGCAATTGTGACTATTCACATCACAAAAACATAAAATCACTAGAGTGCAACAAAATTTTCAGAGCATTCACCACTAAATTTCATTTTCTATCTGCATATCTAGTAACAAAACTAATAAATTTGACAAACACAGAAGACATCTGTCCCTAAATAGACATAATCGAGATCTAGTGACCAGACAAGAACAGAGCATAATGACAGGTTTCAATGTCAACTCTTACAACAAACAAGGTTATAAAAACAGCAGTAATGCCTGGATCAAAGGTGGTCTATCATTCAACACGAGTTTAGACTACAAACACAAGAACATCAAGCAGCCCCTCAAGGAACAGAACAATTCAAACCAAGCAAAAGAAGTAAAGCATATCGCCTTTTTTTTTTTTCAATTAAAAACTAGTAGAAAGATAGATATGCAAATGCAAGTGACAATATCAATCAACCATATCAAAACCATAAGCATCTAACATTATCCTGCATCTACTTGATTCACTGAAAATCTGAAACAGCTATCATCCAAGACAACAGGATTCATCAAGTAAATCATACAGTTTCAGCTTGAGCTTGCAATGCCTTGAACTCTGTCGCTTTTGCAGCTAACTCTTGCTGCCTCGTCTCTTCTTGTTTTTTCATCACCTCAAACACCTACAAGAAGTAAATTGCTCATATAATTAATCTAAATTGCGCAAACAACAATAAATGCAAACATCGAAATACTAACTTCACAGATATCAATTGACAACATAAGCTTGTAAAAACTTGAATCATGCCACCACTACGCTTACCCACACAAAAAGTCCCTCCAAGTTCGCAAAAATGAGCCACAAATCACCCAAATTACAGTTTCCATTAACTGAAAATGACAAAATTTCGGTACCTTCTTAGCATGTGAAGAGCTATTAATCTCTCTCAACGCCTTGGCTCCCCTCTCTAATGCCTCGGGGTCGAAACCAGCAGAGGTTGTCCTGGGGTTATCATTACGAACCCGCGGCGCCTCTGGCTCCGCCGGCTGGGATGGAGGAGGCTTAGAAGGCTCAGGAGCCGGCGGCGGATCCCGTGACGCCGCCGGAGGCGAATTAGTGAACGGAGAAAAATTAAAGGGCCCATCCGCGTGAGCATGATCAACGCCGAGAGCTGCATAAGCTACATACGCCAAAATCCCGGATGCACAATTCTTGGCCATTTTCTAAACTCAGTTCAATCGAATCAAAATGATTGAGCAGACGACGATACGGCTCTTATTTGCTAGAGTGTGTAAGTAGAGGAATTTAAAATGCAGGAACCATGTCTTGAGGAACAAGAAAATAGGGTTTTCCAATTGGGGGCGTTGGGAAGAAGGGGGAATGGTACAGGTTTATGTAGGGTTTATCCAACGTACGAAATACATATATACATATTTAGGCTAGTCGCCCCCTTCACTTTGGCTGTGGACCCTGGAGTGTATTAGAGCATTGTTACAATAACTTTTTCTATTACCTTCATTATTACTTTCTTACATTTTTTTTTATTATAATAAGATATATTACTTTTATTAAGAAATACAATTAATAATTATTTATTATTTTTATTAAGAATTCATTATTTTTATAAAATAAATAAATAAATAATAATTTAATTAATTATAACTTAAAATTTAAAATTTTAAAATTATCAATAATTTATTTATATAAATATAAATTCAAATTTATTTCAAAAAAATCACGACTCATCTATATATTTATCAAAAAAAAAAATTATATATCCAATTTTAACTTTTAAAATTTTTATATTCAATATCTTTTCAACTAATTCTTTAATAAAATCATGGGAAATAAAATTTTGGCAATATATTAATCCGAACTTATTTCAATCATTCAGATTTTGAATGGACATTAATTTTATAAATTCGAATAATTTTAATATTTCATAATACTATAAAAATTTATATAATATTATTATAATTTATATAAATTAATATTTAAAAATAAAATATAATATTACATAATAAATATTATTTATATATTATTAGATAATAAAAATATATAAAAATTAATAATTATGATGAATTTTATAAAATTGTAAAGATAATAGGTAAAAATAATAATGTTATAAAGAACAATAAAAGAAGTAATTTGAATGTTAGAATAGAGATAAAAAAAAAAAATGTAATACAACACAGACATTATAACGGATACTTTTAGGGGAAGTTTTGGGTGTTTGCGAGTGCGAATGAAATGAAGGAAGAAATAGGAAAATAAAAAATAAAATAAAAAATAAAAAAATAAAGAAAAAAATTCACAGTATGTTTCATTTCTTTCGGATACAGACTTTAAAAAATATATTATTGTTGTGATATTATTATAGGGATAGTCAATAAAAATATTAATTATCTTTACTGCTAATTACTATTTTATATTTTGTATTATATTATATACTGTATATAACATATAAGCGAGTGTATATATATGTATATATGTGTATGTGCAGCCGTGTGTATGTGTGTTGTATAATATATAGATGTATGTATGTAGTATGTATGTATGCCAGTGTATATATAATATATTATATAATATATATGTATGTGTGTACTAATGAGGATTTATGTGAAGGTGGAAATATTAACAATGGAGAGAGAAAGTAAAGAGATAGAAATTGATAGAGTAAAAATTGAAGGTGGTCATTTATTTCATCAATTCAACCCATATTTATATTACAAGATTGAGTGAGTAAGAGGATATGCATGACCCACGTAGTATCCACGATATTGTGCACAAAGCACTATGTGTACAATACTCCCCCTTAATGCTTTATACAAATAATGTGCCTCGTTAAAATCTTATTAGAAAAAAAAATCATGTGGGACAAAAAAATTCTAGTGAAGAAAAAATAGTACAACATTCTTGTATCAATTTACTCCCCCTGATCCGAGCATTATTTGAGATCTCTTAACCGACGCATCCCAATTTTCTTCACCAATTTTTCAAATGTTGCCGTCGGCAACACCTTGGTTAATATATCCGCCAAATTATTATCGGATCGAATTTGATGCACATCAATTTCACCATTCTGTTGAAGATCATAAGTGAAAAAGAATTTTGGTGAAATGTGTTTCCTTCTATCTCCTTTAATGTAACACACTTTCAATTGAGCTATACATGTTGTATTATCTTCATACAATGTGGTCGGGGGGATTTTATCGTCGGATATTAACCCGCAATTTTTTAGTATATGTTGAGTAATTGATCTCAACCAAACACATTCTCGACTAGCTTCATGTATTGCCAATATTTCAGCATGATTTGAAGAAGTGGCAGTTAAAGTTTGTTTCATCGATCTCCAAGAGATCACTATTTCGCTATAGGTGAATATATAGTCAGTTTGAGACTTGGCTTTATGAGGATCAGATAAATATCCTGCATCGGCAAAACCAATTAATTCATGTCGAGAATCTTTCGAGTAAAATAACCCGAGATCAATTGTTCCTTGGAGATAGCGAAGAATGTGCTTAATCCCATTCCAATGTCGTCGAGTAGGTAATGAGCTGAATCTTGCCAATAAATTTACAGCAAATGATATATCAAGTCGGATGCTGTTAGCAAGATACATCAATGCACCTATAGCACTCATATATGGCACTTAAGGGCCAAGTGTTTCTTCGTTTTTCTCTTTTGGTCTAAAAGGATCCTTTGCTGGATCGAGTGCCCTGACGATCATTAGGGTACTTAGCGGATGTGATTTATCCATCATGAATTATTTCAGTACCATTTTGGTATAATTTGATTGGTGGATGAAGATTCCACTTTCCAAGTGCTCAATTTGCAGATCAAGGCAAAATTTAGTTTTTCCAAAATCTTTGATCTCAAACTCCATTTTCAGATATACAACAGCTTTTTGGATTTCATCAGGAGTTCCAATTAAATTGAGATCATCGACATATACAACGATGATTACGAATCCTGACCCATTTTTTTTTACGAAAACACATGGACAAATAGGGTCATTTATGTAACCTTCTTTTGTTAAGTTTTCGCTGAGACGATTGTACCACATTCGGCCCGATTGCTTGAGCCCATACAAAGATTTTTGTAATTTGATGGAATATGATTCTTTTGGATTTGATTTGAATGATTCATGTATGTTAATCCCTTCTGGGATTTTCATATAGACATCATTGTCTAAGGAGCCGTAAAGATAGGCAGTAACCACATTCATTAATCACATATCAAGATTATTGTGTACTGCTAGACTCACAAGATACCTGAATGTTATTCCATCCATGACCGGCGAATATGTTTCTTCAAAGTCAATACCCGGTCTCTGGGAAAAACCTTGGGCTACAAGCCTTGCTTTGTATCTTGTGATATCATTATTTTCATTTCTTTTTCTCACAAACACCCATCTGTAATCAATAGGTTTCACATTTTCCGGTGTTTGGACTATAGAGCCGAATACTTGCCGTTTTTTTATTGAGTCCAATTCAGATTTAATTGCGTCTTTCCATTTTTCCCAATTATCTCTTTGCCGACATTCATCAACTGATTTTGGTTCACAATCCTCGTCATTTTTTATTATATCGAGTGCTACAGAATATGCAAATGCATTATTAATATTTGTTTTCTTTCTGTTTCAATATTTTCCACTGGTGGTATAGTTAACGGAAGTTTCAATAACTTCATCATCACTTTCATCAGCATTTTTAGTATCAACCTCTTCAGGGGTTATACTGACCTTTTCAGGTATCAGATCATTGTTGATCTCTTCACCAGTATTTACAATTTTCTTCTTTCGTGGATTCTTATCCTTGGAACCTAACGGTCTGCCACGTTTTACGCGGGCAGTATGCTCATTAGCACTCGGCACTTTCTCTTCTGGGATATTTATTTTAGCCGGTGCATTTGCTGCTGCAATATATGATTTCGTAACTCTGGCAGCATCATTAAAAGCATCAGGCAATTGATTTGCAATTTTTTGCAAATGCACAATTCTTTGAACTTCAAGTTCACTATGTTTCGTACGAGGATCAAATTCAAGTGGTATTTTCCACGAAATTTCTTTTTTCAGTTTATTACTGTCTCCCCCTAATGTCGGGAAATGTGATTCGTCAAAATGACAGTCTGCAAACCTCGCAGTAGATAAATCACCCGTTGTTGGTTCAAGATATTTTGCGATCGAGGGTGATTCATATCCGACATATATACCCAACCTTCTTTGAGGTCCGATTTTCGTGCGTTGAGGTGGTACAATTGGCACATAAACAGCACACCCAAATACTCGAAGGTGGGATATATTTGGTATTTTTCCAGAAACCAATTGAGTAGGGGAATAACAGTGATAACTTGTCGACCTTATTTTCACGAGGGCTGTTGCATGCAATATAGCGTGTCCCCAACATGATACAGGAAGTTTAGACCTCATCAATAATGGTCTAGCAATTAATTGCAATCTTTTGATAAGAGATTCAGCCAGACCATTTTGCGTATGTACATGGGGAACAAGATGTTCCACAGTAATCCCAATAGACATGCAGTAATCATCAAATGTATCTGATGAATACTCTCCAGCATTATCTAGACGTATTTTCTTTATCGGATGATCTGAAAATTGTGCTCGCAATTTAATTATTTGTGCAAGTAGTCTAGTGAAAGCTAGATTGCGAGTAGATAACAGACATACGTGTGACCATCGCGTTGACGCGTCGATTAGTACTATAAAGTACTTAAAAGGTCCACACGGTGGATCTATTGGTCCACAAATATCACCCTAAATTCTTTTCCAGAAAAGCTGGGGATTCAAATCTAACCTTTGTTGGAGATTGCCTGATTATTAACTTCCCTTGGGAACAGTCAGCACAAGCAAACTCATTCGGACTCAAAATATTTTTCTTTTTCAATGAGTGGCCATTTGAATTTTCAACAATTCGCCTCAGCATTATATTGCCAGGATGCCCAAGTCGATCGTGCCAAGTTTTAAATTCGCTAGTAGCCATTTGGTCTACTAGGTGATATGTTTCAATGGCACTGATTTTTTAGTAATATAAGCCGGAAGAAAATGATGACAATTTTTCTTTCACAATTCTTTTGCCATTC
The DNA here is from genome assembly GCF_009805555.1 of Andrographis paniculata. Classification (NCBI taxonomy): domain Eukaryota; kingdom Viridiplantae; phylum Streptophyta; class Magnoliopsida; order Lamiales; family Acanthaceae; genus Andrographis; species Andrographis paniculata. The sequence continues at coordinate 1,823,634 of NW_026137588.1, forward strand.
ACAACCTGAGTTATCAGAAGATATTCATTTTCTACCTCATTCAATGTTTCAATGTGATGCCCATTTTTCCCAATATCACTGAAGCTCAGTAAGTTCCTTCGAGCTTTGCTCGAGAACAAGGCATTTTCAATTGCCATTTTTGTCCCTTTTTGGAGAAATACAGTAGCTTTTCCTGAGCCTTCAATCATTTTCGATACACCATTGATAGTAACAATTGTGGTCTTTCCCATATTCAGGTGGGAGAAATAACATTTGTTTTTTAGAATGCTACGAGTCGTAGCACTGTCGATAAGACATATATTGTCATCGGCTCCAAAATATTTGGCATCCATATCTTTGCAAGAAGGTAAAAATAATAAAAGACATGTATTAGTAACATAATCAAAATAGACTTATATTATAAGGGGTAATACAAAAAGGGGGGCCAAAAAAGCATCAAAATAACAAAATAGATACAACAATATTTTATCATTTAACATCATCAGCTATGTCAAGCAGATCATCGGCATCCAAGTGCGTGATATTTTCATTCATCACATCGTCAAATGTGTCATCGTGGACAACGTGGCTTGTTTCGGCAGCAACTCTTCCCTGCCTTTCTTTTGAGGCCCAATACAGTTCAACCAAGTGACTGGCTGTGCGACAAACATGGGCCCAATGGCCTTTGATTTCACACCGGGTGCATTCCTCGTCATTGTTTATGTTTCTCCCGGTGTTGAACCTCTGTTGAGGTCTGTACGGCCTTCTGTCATTATAACACCGATTTGGCACATATCGTGGTCTGTTTTGATAATTATTGTGACTGTATGCGTTTGCCCGGCCCCGTCCGCGATTCTGATTTCGATCGCGATCAATTCGCTGATTTCTGACTTGCCCACAACCATGCACCGGATTTGCCGGTTGTATTGCATTTGCCTCTGGAAATGGATTTGCACATGTCGGCCGAGATTCGTGATTTTTCAGCAGCAATTCATTATTTTGTTCGGCCAGCAAAAGACAGGTGATTAGCTGAGAATATTTCTAGAAGCCTCTTACGCGATACTGCTGCTGTAGAACCATGTTAGAGGCATGAAAAGTGGAGAAAGTTTTCTCCATCATATCATATTCAGATACATTTTCGCCACAGTGGCGCAGCTGTGATGTTATTTTGAACATTGCAGAATTATATTCTTGGACTGTTTTAAAGTCCTGAAGCCGTAGGCTTTGCCATTCGCTTCGTGCCCTTGGCAATAATGTCAGCCTCAAATGATCATAATTTCTTTCAATCTCTCCCACAATTCAAGTGGGGATTCCAGCGTGACATACTGCATTTTCAGTGCCTCATCGATGTGATGGCACAAAAAGATCATGGCCTTTGCACGATCTTGGCTCGGGGAGTTTTTATCCCGGGCAATGGTATTTTCCAAGCCCATTGATGCCATATGCATTTTAACATCGCGAGCCCATGCCATATAATTTTGGCCAGAAATGAGGAGATGGAGAAATTCCTATTTGGCAAAGTTAGTCATAATAAACAAATAAAATATGAAATATTACTTTGCGGAAATTAAAATATATAATCGTGATAACGTGTTGTGATAATATTATAGGAATAGCCAATAGAAATATTAATTATCTCTACTGTTAACCACTATTTTATATTTTGTATTATATTATATATTGTATATAATATATAAGTGAGTATATATATATATAGATGTATATATGTGTATGTGCAGCTGTGCGTATATGTGTTGTATAATATATAGATGTATGTATGTAGTATGTATGTATGCCAGTGTATATATAATATATTATATAATATATGTGTGTACGTATGAGTATTTATGTGAAGGTGGAAATATTAACGAGGGAGAGAGAGATTAAAGAGATAGAAATTGATAGAGTAAAAATGAAGGTGATCATTTATTTTGTCAATTCAACCCATATTTATATTACAAGATTAAGTGATCGAGAGGATATGCATGACCCACGTAACATCCACGATATTGTGCACAAAGCACTACGTGTACAATACTTATTAAATAATTAATTAATTTGATTAATTCATATACTCCATTCATCTCATTGAAAAATTGTCATTTTCTATTTTCGTCCGTCTCAAAACAAGGTTATCATTTCCTAATTTAGTGATTGTATTACATACCTAACATAATAAATACCCTTTCAACTTACACTATATTACACAAATGTCATTACTTTTATATTACACAATATTAATAGACGTATTTTTTGTCTTTTTCACCACAATCCATTATAATACTAATATTTAAAAATCTACATGCAAAAAGTAAACGGCAATCTTATTCCGGGACGGAGGGAGTAATATTTTTAATGTATTATTGTTTTAATTATTTTTATTTAGTGATATATTAAAATAAAAATAATTTATTTTTTTATACTGAATATTTTATATTTTGAAATTAATTTTTTTTAAAAATTGTTGTATCATTAGTAAAATAGTAATAATGTAAAAACAGAAATTAATTTTATTAATCTAAATATATTTAAACAATAAAATATAATGTGACTATAAAAATTTTAATTTAAATAATATTTTATATAAAATTATTCCAAAAATAAATACAAAAAATAAAATTCATAATTGAATTTAATTATTGATAGTAATAAATATGATACATGAGTTATGGATTTGTTTATTCTCACAAAATCTTAATCACATTCTTAATAATATTCTCCCACTGTAGTCGCCAATTTGTTGACGTATTTTTTTAACAAACAAAAAGTAAAATTCTAAGATATGAAAAATATCTTTAAACTTGATTAATTAACGTCTGGGATTAGGAATCTCTAAACACTGTACGTTACATAAAGAAATTAACTGAAAATTAAAATGCTGGAAATTTAAAGTGGTGATCCCCGAATCTGACTTTGCTTTGTTGAAGTTGATTGAAGATGATTGTAGAAGAAAAATCTAAATCCTTAAATATTCCTTGAAAAGACGCTTTGGAACCGTCGCCAGCAACCGCCGTCAACCGCCCAAGACAAAACGTTTTGAAACGTCGTCTGGTCGGTTACATCAACCGCCTCACCAACCGCATAACCCATCCGACCAAATCAGAGAATAACTGGTCGCTAGACAAAAAGACTCCTTGACCGCCCCACCAAGCGACCTACTGACCATCAGACCTGTCCGACCTGCTGACCATTAGACCTGTCTGTACCACCTGCGGACTAACCGACTTGCCAATCTGACCTGCTTATCCGCCCGCAGACCATCCGACCTGCGGACCTTCCGACCTGTGGACCGTCCGACCTATAGACCGTCCGACTCACAGACTCTCCGACCTGCGGACCTTCCGACCTGTGGACCGTCCGACCTGTAGACCATCCGACTTACAGACTATCCGACCTGCGGACCTTCCAACCTGTGGACTGTCCGACCTGCCTATCTGACCGAGGACCAACCGACCTGACTATCCGACCGAGGACCAACCAACCTGACTATCCGACCGAGGACTAACCGACCTGACTATCCGACCTCAGACCTTCCGACCTACTTATCCGACCAAGGACTAACCGACCAGATCAACCGACCTGACCAACCGACCTGAACGCAAATTTTTTCCTTTTCCACCCGACTTCGTGCCTAACTTCCTTTAAGATTCTGCTATCCTTATTTTTTTATTATTTTTATTAGTTTTTGTGCGCAACAGTAATTATCTTTAAATCTCATTGTTATTGAATTATTTGAGAAACTTTTGCTTTTACCACGAACAAAATGGATTCAACATGTTTACTAATTTTCTATAGTTGACTTTAAAAGTAGACCTTATGTATTAGTTGTGTTGATGTATTTTTTCAACAATAAAAAGTAAAATTCGAAAATAGAGAAATATATTTGAATTTGATAGATGAGTGCTTGAGATTAGGGATCTCTAAACACTGAAGAATACATAAAATAAAATAGGAAAAAATAAAAATAAAGACTGGAAAATAAAGTGGTGATCCCCAAAAGCAATTCTCTTGAATTTTTTTTCGATTGAAGATAGTTTTTTAGGTCAAAAACATACCTTAAATAACCCCTTAAAGAAGCGGTTTGAACCATCATTTGGTCGGTTATAGCAACTGCTGTCAACCGTCCACTAAGTTCTCCTCTGTTGACACGTGTTGCAACTTCCTTCAACCGTTCGCCGGTTGCAACTTTCTCCAACCGCCCCAGAACTGCCTCTCATGACTTGAACCGTCCCAGAAATGCCTTTCGTCCGACCTGCACATCCACTGCCATGTCTTTTCTTGCCCGACTTCGTTTCGCCCGACCTCTGCGCCACCCGACCAATCTAGAGACTAACTGGTCGCTAAACCAAACGATTCATTGGCCACCCCGTCAAGCGACCATCATCTGGTCTCTTGTCCGACCACGTATCGTCCGTCTCATTCTTCTTCACCCGACCCCACTTGGTCCGAACTCTGCATTAACCAACCTCTATATCAGCCGACCTCCGTGTCGTCCGACTCAACCGATTGCGGACCGCCCGACCTGCTCAACCGACTTAGAACCATCCGACTTATTTAACCGACTGAGAACCAACCGACTGCAGACCAACCAAATGTGGTCCCGACCACGGACCAACCGACCTCGGTCCCGACTGCAGACCAACTAACTGTGGTCTCGACCACAGAACAACCGACTGTGGTCCCGACCACGGACCAACCGACCTCTCGGTCCCGACTGCAGACCAACCAACTGTGGTCCCAACCACAGAGCAACCGATCGGCTCTATTTGTCTTATCTCCTTAGAAGGACAGACTGTCCTCTTGACAGACCTCCGCGTCTGTCCGTACTTCTTCCTTCCCCGACCTTCCTCTTGACAGACCTCCGCGTCTGTCTGTACTTCTTCCTTGCCCGACCTTCCTCTTGACAGACCTCCGCGTCTGTCCGACTTCTTTTTTCCCGACTTCTGGGCCATTTGGCTTATATCCATACCCATCCAGAATCCTACTGCCATTATTTATTATTATTATTATTTTTTGTGCTTAACAATATACCTCATCTGCAAGACTCCTAAACGTCACTTCTCGTGATGTTTAGGAGTTCGCAGGCCAACATCCGAGGGTACATCAACCTCGGATTTGACCTCCATCGTCCAAGGCTACATTGGACCCGACCTCTATTTATCGCGGACTGGTGCTGGCCTGCATGTTGGTCGATATTGCACTACCATTGCTTCAGCACCTCCCCCCTGACGGAAGTCGTGATCATTTTCTCTAAAAAGAGGATTATAACCTCCCTGCCTTGGATGCCAAACTGGCCAGGTCTCGAATATCGTGGGCTGTCAAAGCCTCCCGAAGGCTGGTGTGCATGTTCCTGACCACCAAAGTGGTCATTTCGCTTTCTTCAATGAACGTTGGGCAACGTCCCTCATTAGACGTATCCGCTCTATAAATTGATAAGCAGTCTTGTCTGGCATCTATCGGATCTCCAAGAGATCTGTGAGTGATACCGTCGGGAGAGGGTTAAAAAACCTTGTATGAAACGCTGCCTCCAAGCCTTCCCAGGTTCGCAACTGTCCTGGGGGCAGATTAGCGAACCATGAAAAAGCGGTTCTTGTAAGCGATAATCCGAACAACTGTAATTTGTAAAACGGATTATTGCCCACTTCCCCCAATTGAGCCGTGAACCGTCCCACATGTTCAATGGTCGAGGCTCCATCTTCTCCTGAAAAAGAATGAAAATCCGGTGGCCGGTAATTCCTTGGGAGAGGATGCTCATTGCCTATTCTCTCTGAAAATGACCTCTGATACGCCGGTTGGTTCACCGTTTGCGGATTCATTCCGAAATGTACCCGCAAAACTTGAGCGATGTCCTCCGGATCTATTCTAGGTGGAACAGGGTCGAACACCGGAACGGGATTATGGACCTGTTCCCTAACGAAGGTTGGCTCGGCAGGGGTGGGATTATGAATCTAATCTTCCAATCTTTCTTCTCTGGGGACAGTTGGTTCGGCTGGGATGGGATTATGATCCTGTCCCCCCAACCTCTCTTCCCTTACGATATTCGGCTGAGTATTATCAACTCTTGGTCCCAAAGGAACAATATCTGGGAAAGTTAGAGGAATCTTTTCCATATTTGTTCGGTTGAAAGTTGTGGCGCTTGGAAATGTACTGTCAACATATATGGCCCTGCAAATGTTGGTCATGGCAAAGTTGCCTGAAAGCGAGAAGGAGAGAATGTTGGAGGCGTAATCGAATGTAGTGTGACTTTGGAAAGCGCCTGATCCAACATGTTCTGCATTAGATTTGTTGCTCACGCAACATGTTTTGTTGTTCACGCAACATGTTTTGCATAGCCAGAGTATGTTGATTGTTCAATTGTTGAACATAAGACACCCAATCAGTAGGTGCTTGTGGCATTTCCCCTGCATTTGACATGACGGGTGGTGAAACTGCTTCTCCCACCGGTGCTGAAGATGCTTGAGGCTGTGAGCCTGCCATGTGGATCCTTCCGACGATTCGGCCGGACATCAGTCCTATAAAATTCTCCGTTGACGTAGGATCAGCAATCATGCCTTTCTCCCACTGTGGTCACCAAATTGTTGATGTATTTTTTCAACAATAAAAAGTAAAATTCGAAAATAGAGAAATATCTTCGAATTTGATAGATGAGTGCCTGAGATTAGGGATCTCTAAACACTGTAGAATACATAAAATAAAATATGAAAAAATAAAAATAAAGACTAGAAAATAAAATGGTGATCCCCAAAAGCAATTCTCTTGAATTTTTATCGATTGAAGATGGTTTTTTAGGTAAAAAACAGACCTTAAATAACCCCTTAAAGAAGTGGATTGAACCATCATTTGGTCGGTTACAGCAACTGCTGTCAACCGTCCACCAAGTTCTCCTCTGTTGACACGTGTTGCAACTTCCTTCAACCGTTCGCCGGTTGCAACTTCCTCCAACTGCCCTAGAACTGCCTCTCACGACTTAACCGTCCCAGAAATGCCTTTCGTCCGACCTGCATATCCATTGCCATGGCCCTTCTTGCCCGACTTCGTTTCGCCCGACCTCTGTGCCACCCGACCAATCTAGAGACTAACTGGTTGCTAAACCAAACGATTCATTGGCCACTCCGTCAAGCGACCATCATCTGGTCTCTTGTCCGACCACGTATCGTCCGTCTCATTCTTCTTCACCCGACCCCACTTGGTCCGAACTCTGCATTAACCGACCTCCATATCAGCCGACCTCCGTGTCGTCCGACTCAACTGACTGCGGACCACCCGACCTGCTCAACCGACTTAGGACCATCCGACCTATTTAACCGACTGAGAACCAACCGATCGCAGACTAACCAAATGTGGTCCCGACCACGGACCAACCGATCTCGGTCCCGACTGCAGACCAACCAACTGTGGTCCCGACCACGGATCAACCGACCTCGGTTCCGACTACAGACCAACCAACTTTGGTCCCGACCACAGAGCAACCGATCGGCTCTATTTGCCTTATCTCCTTAGAAGGACAGACTGTCCTCTTGACAGACCTCCGCGTCTGTCCGACTTCTTTTTTCCCGACTTCTGGGTCATTTGGTTTATATCCAGACCCATCCAGAATCCTACTGCCATTATTTATTATTATTATTATTATTTTTTGTGCTCAACAAGTTGATTTGGGTATTAAAACTTGTATGTTGTTATACACGAGATTGTACGGATCTGCCACTTGAAAAGTCTATCCCGCCCCTCATTTCGAAAATGACAATTTAGCCCTTAACCTACCTTTGTACTAGCTTGAAGAGACATTTTGGAACCGTCGCCAGCAACCGCCGTCAACCGCCCAAGACGAAACATTTTGAAACATCGTCTGGTCGGTTACATCAACCGCCTCGCCAAACGCCTCCACCAGTTCCAAAACTCAAATAGCCCAACCGACCAATCCAGAGACCAAACGCTAGACCAAAAGACTCCTTGGCCGCACCCACCAAGCGACCTGTCTATCCGCCTGCGGACCAGCTGACTTGCATATCCGACCGCAGACCAGCCGACCTACTTTATCCGACTGCAGACAATCAAACTTGTCTGTCCGACCTACTAACCATCAGACCTGTTTGTCCGACCGCTAACCATCCGACCGAGGACCAACCGACCAGACCAACCAACCGAGGACCTTCCGACCTGCCTATCTGACTGCTAACCAACCGACCTGATCATCCGACCGAGGACCAACCGACCAGACCAACCGACCGAGGACCTTTCGACCTGACTAACCAACCCACCTAACCAACCAACCAGACCAACAAACCGAGGACCAACCGACCTGAGCGCAAATAATTCGATTGCATTTTTGTTTTACAGTTTATATTTCAAATAAATAATGTTTCACTACATTACATTATAAAATAGTCGCGCGGTATACCGCGCAAAAACGTGTTCTAGTATATATGTATATATAAAAGAAAAGTCGAAGAGTATATGGTTAAACTTGATTTGAAATGAATATTGATTTAAATTTTTATTTAAATAATATTTTGATATGATAAAATATTATATTTTTATTGAAAATGTAAAAAACAAATAGTATTGATTTCAATCATTACAATACTGATCACAAAACTAAATTGGAAGAGAATAATCAATCTCAAATAATAAGGTAAAAAAAATAAGGGAAAAAATCGATTTTGGTCCCAATATAATCAAAATTAATCAATTTTGGTCCTAATATAACCAAAATTTATCAATTTTGGTCCCAATATAAAAAACTCATCAATTTTGGTCCAAGTATATACAATTTCAATCAATTTTGGTCCTATTATAAACAATTTTTATCAATTTTGGTCCACCATTAAAAAAATAACAAAAATTGCTGACGTGGACATGACGGAGGTGACGTGGCAGTTGACCTGGAAAGTACACGGCCATGTACAATTATACACGGCCATTTTGTTACATGGCCATTTATATTTTAGTGTATAATTATACATGGCCATATTGTTACACGGTCATGAACAATTATACACGGTCATGTTGTTACACGACCATGTATATTTCAGTGTATAATTATACATGACCATGTTGTTACACGACTATGTATAATTCTACACGGCCGTCTATCTTTCTGTTTCGGTCTAAAATTTTAATTTTTTGTTATATTTTAATTTTTTTTTATAATTTAGAATAGTTGATATAGTTAAAATGGAAAAAAAAATAATCATAATAATAATAATTAAAATATATCAATTTTAGTTCAAATATAAGTATTTATCGAGTATTTTCTTTTGGAAGATTTTGTCTAAAATTCTACTATTTAGCAAAAAAAATTCTCTTACAAACATCCAATTAATGTATTGAAATTTTTGCTAAATAGTATAATTTTAGACAAAATCTTCCAAAAGAACATACTCGATAAATACTTATATTTGAACTAAAATTGATATATTTTAATTATATTATGATTATTATTATTATTTTTTCCATTTCAACTATATCAACTATTTTAAGTTCAATTTTTTTTAAAAAAAATATAACAAAAAATTAAAATTTTAGACCGAAACAGAAAGATACACGGCCGTGTAGAATTATACATGGTTGTGTAACAACATGGTCATGTATAATTATACACTGAAATATACATGGTCATGTAACAACATGGCCGTGTAACAATATGGCCATGTATAATTATACACTGAAATATACATGGCCCTGTAACAACATGGCCGTGTATAATTGTACATGGCCGTGTAACAACATGGCCATGTATAATTATACACTGAAATATACATGGCCATGTAACAACATGGCCGTGTATAATTGTACATGGCCGTGTACGTTCCAGGTCAACTGCCACGTCACCTCCGTCATATCCACGTCAGCAATTTCCGTTATTTTTTTAACAGTGGACCAAAATTGATAAAAAAAATTGTTTATAATGGAACCAAAATTGATTGAAATTGTTTATATTGGGACCAAAATTGATGAGTTTTTTATATTGGGACCAAAACTGATAAATTTTGATTATATTGGGACCAAAATTGATGAATTTTTTATATTTGGACCAAAATTGATTAATTTTGATTATATTGGGATCAAAATTATTTTTTTCCCAAAAAATAATAAGGTAAAATAATAATAAGGTAAAAAATTTAAAACTAAATTTATTTGTTTATGATATGTTGAATCTTACTTAAAATAAAGTGATATTTTTGCTTGATACAATATAATTGTGTTTCTCCACCTAGTTGTATTGTAATAACTCAAATATTCACATTTTTTATTGTATTTGTAATAGAAGACCCAAAATGGTATATAATTTCTAATTAAATTACAAATAAACAGAAAAATAAAATAAAATAAAATAGATGTTCACCCAATTTTATTTTGTAAAAGAATAACAAAACAATAGTTAAAGATTAATTGATACATGCCTCAATTAAAAATGTACATTCACCATTTTAGGGAAATTCATATTAAATTAATACATTTATAATCGCAATACCTATAATTTGAATTTGGGTAAATTATATAACACTATATTGTGTTTTAGTAAAAATGCATAAAATACTATGAATTTTATTTATTGTGTGAAACTCTCGTGTGTTAATGTAAAATTTGCAGGAAACACCCCCATTGTTCAAAGGTGATGTTCGATTTTAAATAAAGACCTAAATTATGCAAGTTTTATAAAAATAAAATATGTAAAATATCTTAAATAATTTTTTTAAATAAAATAAATAAATAAATAATTGATCAATAATTTACTTTTACAATTTTTGTAAAAATCGGATAACAATTTGTCTTCAAAAAAATATAAAATGAAGAATTAATTGATTAATTAATTATTTATTTTATTCAAAAAAATTATTTAACATATTTTACATTTTTTATTTATATAAAATTTGCGTAATTTAGGTCTTTATTTATAACAGAATATCAATTTTGGACAAGGAAGGTGTTTCACGCAATAAATAAAACACATGGTGTTTTGTGCATTTTTATTAAAACACAAAGGGGTGTTATATAATTTACCATTTGAATTTTAAACTGAGATCAATACAATTCAACCCACATTCTTTTGATAAAATATATTACTCCCTCTGTCTCATTGAAAGGTTATCATTTTTTATTTTCGTCCATCCCAAAACAAAGTTACCATTTATTAATTTAGTAATTTTACTATCTACCTAACATAATAAATACACTTCTAACTTACACTATATTACACAAATGTCATTATTTTATATTATACAATACTAATAAGGGTATTTTCGTCTTTTTCATTACAATTCATTATAATACTAATATTAAAAAATCTACGTGCAAAAAGTAAACGACAATCTTGCACCGGGACGAAGGAAATATTATTTTCTATAAAAAAAGTCATATCAAAATATTGTTTAAATAAAAATTCAAATAAAATCTAAGCAAACCCTAAACGTTAAATTGTGTGAAAATTGTACTTATTTATTTAGATAAATTTCATATGGAAATTTTAAATTCTTATTGTATTTTGATAATGATAATAATAATATAACTTAGTATTTAAAAATTGTAGAGCATTAGTTATTTTTTAATATACATCTATTAACTATATACAAATATTAAATAAAATATAATACTTTCTCGTCCTATAAATTATGTATATTAATTTGATTGAGTATTGAGATTATTAAATAATATATTTTAAGGTTAGAGTAAGATAAATAAAAAAAGTGAAAATATTTAAAAAATTGCTAAAAATTAAATAAAAAATAGTGACAAACTTATTATTATATTTTTAAATAAAAGTAATAAAGTTATGAGTAAATAAAATGTTTATTATAAATAAATTGTATATCTTGGTGGAAGATAGGAGTAATATATAATAAGTCAATGTGCAGCAAACCATAATCACAATTAATGAAAATTATCACAATAATCTATATTATCAGATAAAAATTAAATAAAATAAAATAGCTATTAATAAATGGTTTAGTAAAATAATATGTTTATATATATTCTTTATTTTGTTTCACATATTTTATCTATTTTTTTAAAAAATAATTATATATTTTAATCGTATTTTAAATTTTATAATTTATAGTTTTTTTATAATTAAATTAATTATTTATATTAATTTTAATTTTAATTATTTATATCATACAATAATTATTTTTATAATTTATAGTTTTTTATAATTAAATTAATTATTTATATTAATTTTAATTTTAATTATTTATATCATACAATAATTATTTTTACTAATATAATTGTTAATTATTTACTCATTATACTATTGCATAGATTCTTATATATGCACTATAACTAACAATTAAGATGAAACATAGGGAGTATTAAAATGTAGGAGTATTTTGGACTTAATTTTGAATAATAAAATTTTGAATTAAAATAACCGTTTGATCTGATATAAATATTTATTACCCTCTCGGTCCCACTTATTCTTTCACTTTCTTTTTTTTTTGGAAAAAATTATACATTTTAATCTTATTTTAAATTTATTAATTTATAATTTTTTTAAAATTTTAATTAGACTAATGAATTATCATAATCTTATTTTAAAATTATTTTTATTATACAATAATTATTTTTACTAATACATTTATTTACTAATTATGCTTCTCATAATTCCCGAAACCAAAAGAATAATTTAATATTTTAAATAAGATTAAATTTCACTATAACATAAAAGTAAAGAATAAAAATTTAAATGTTTTTAAGGATTTTTTTTTCTTAAAAAAATAAATAATACTTCCTCCGTCCAATTTCTATTGTTCTAAAGTATATTTGCACGGTTTTTTAGGTGATTGTCTTTTTGTTATGAATTGATAAATTTGCCCTTAATTGTATGGTAGAGATTAAAAATAATAAATCAATGAAAGATAAAAATGTAAAATTTGTGTTTAAAAAAAAAATAAAACAATAGCTGTCGAACGACAACGTTAATTTGTGGACCTAAAACCTCATAAATAAACAAACATTGCAGGCCAGACATGGCACTTTTAAGTTAGGTTTTGATTGCCTATTTTTGTAGCCTTGAAAATATCGATTTGGATATAATCTTACATAGTTTTTAATAATTACTATTAATGTAAGTTTACATCTTTTAAATTGATTGTGTCTGCAGTCCCAAAAAAACTTCGAAATCATTGTGTTTTTTTTTTTTTTTAAAAAAAAAATAAATTGGTAATTATTTCTGCTGCAAGCAATATCTCTCTCAACCTTCGTGAAAATACATGCCAAAATATACTCTTCTCCATTTTTCTATAATAATTTATTTAATCTTACTTTACTCGATATTGATTGCCAGCGCCACTATTTTTGTTTTTTTATTACCCTCCCGTCCCAATATCATGTCACTCTCTTTTTTTAAAAATGATTATACACTTTAATTTTATTTTAAATTTTTTAATTTTAATTAAACTAATTAGTTATCTTAATCTTAATTTATAGTTATTTATATTATAGAATAATTATTTTCACTAATACATTCTTAATTATCTACTAATTACACCCCTCCTAAAATACCGTATCTACAGTGTAGCAGATACGATATCTGAGACGGAGGGAGTATAATTATTTAATATTAAAAATATTTTTGTATTTTAATATATATATTTTTTTAATATAAATATCATTCTATTTCATAAGATACTAATAAAATAAAAGTATTTTTGTAAATTTTTCTTAATTTATACTATGTTCTAATACTCCTCCCGTCCTATAACAAAATATTCATTTTTTTATTTTAGTCCGTCCCATAACAAAATATCTATTTTTTTTAGTAACTGTACTATTTATCTAATATTACAAATAACCTTACAACTTATAATATATTACACAAATGTCATTACCTTTATGTCACACATACTAATAAGGTTATTTTAGTCATTTATATTTTATTTATACTATATCGTAATATAATACTAATATTTCTAAAACTATATGTAAAAAATAAATGGAAATTTATATATGAGATGGAGGGAGTATAATAATTAATATTAAAAAATTAATAGACAAAAAATAAATAAGACCTCAGAGCCGAACGAAAGTAAGTACTCCCTCCGTCCCATAACAAAGTATCTATTTTTTCATTTTAGTCCGTCCTATAACAAAGTATCCATTTCATTTTTTAGTAACTGTACCATCTACCTAACATTACAAATACCCTTACAATTTATCATTACATTTATATCACATATACTAATAAGGTTAGTTTAGTCATTTCTACTTTATTCATACTATATTTTAATATAATATTAATATTTCTAAAATTACGTACAAAAATTAAATGGATATTTAGTTTCGGGACGGGAGGAGTATAATATTTACACTATATGTTTAATTTTGGAAAATGAAGATAAAGTTAATTAATTAATTTATGTCATATTTCGATCATTATCATTAAATGAATCCATGTCTTAGAAAGACTACTACTAAATACTACTTGTGTCAGAACAAAATCGATCCACTCAGATAAAAACTTTTTTACAGCAGTCTTTTTTTTTTATTATTATTTTTTATATATATATATATATTTTAATTATTCGATTTTGACGTTAATATATTTATTTTAGACAAAGGGAATCTGTAGCCGCCATTGATGGTCTTCAGATCCCAAATTCCAACGAATTTTAATCAATTTTTGTGTTATCTATGTATAAATTTACGCTCACCACCAATCACCTAAACGCATATTCTACACGCATTAATACACACACATGAAATTATAAATCATAACTTTAATTAAAAAATAAAAATAAAAATAAAAATAAAAATAATGGGTTTATCTCTCTCTATATATATATATTTGTTAATTTTTGTTGTTTCTAAAGTAAAATATAGTATTTTTTTCTTTTTCATTTTTGTGTTATGTGTTCATTTTTTTCTTTTAATAATATAATGTAATAAAATCTTTTACGAGAGAAAATATAATAATTTTATTTGAGAAAAAATAAATAAATAAAATAAAAAAGAAAATACAAAAGACCAATCATTTTAGAATATAACAAGAAATATATATTTATTTTAAATACAAGTTTTGTCCTACAAAACAATATTACTTCTCTCCGTCAAATAATATTCTACTTTTCTATTTGAAACATTTAACAATTATTGTTCTATTTTTTTTTTTTATATATACAAATTTTACTTTTTGTTTATAATTTCTTTATTCATTTACCATTTTTATTTGAGTATGTATTATCTCTATCTTACCATAAAGAACAAATTTATCAATTTATAACCAAAAAAAAAAAAAAAAAAAAAAATAATTACCTAAAAAACTGTATAGTTTGATTTAGGACAAAAAATTAGACTGTTAAGAGTAATGCTTTTGTATATATATATATATATATATAGTAATGTAAATGAATAATAACTAATACTTTTTCTGTCCAACATTTTATGTTCAATTTTACTCATACTTTACGTCCAATTTACGGTAGATACCAGAATTTAATTGATTGTATAATTAATAAAAATAATTATATATTAATATTAATATTAATATAACTAATTAATTTAATTAAAATTTTAAAATTATTGATTATAAAATTTAAAATATTATTAAAGTATATTATTTTTTGTAAAAAAAAAGATGGAACGAACGTAAATAAAAAATAGTTAATAAATAAAATGGATTTGGGAAAATAGTATATATTATATTTTATATGAAAAAAAATATAAAAAATAGATATTACAAGTTTTTACTTGAAAAAAATAAAAACACTTTTTAATAACAAAATAAAAATAATACTAGTAATATTTTAGGACAGATCGAGTAGAAGTAAATGTGTAAACTTATATAATATGTCATTAAACATATCTATACAATAAATTTTTTTACAATATAATCAGAAGCGTTAAAACATTTAATTTGTGTATAATTTTAATCTAATTACTTCATCCGATACAATCAATTACTCCTTCAATTATAAACATTTAAATTTATTTATTTATTTATGTGATTGTATGTATATATATATACATATACACATAGATGCATGTATGGGTAAAGAGTGTGTTATTGCGGCTACGCAATAAATCTCCATAATTACACACGTCCACTCACAATCATTATTCACCCTTTGCAACGTCTTCTGCACTTCCAAGAATCTCTCTCTCTCTCTCTCTCTATATCTCTCTCTCACTCTCTATATATATATACAAACACAGCAGTCTTTTTTCTCGTATAGTTGATCACTTTTGTCCCTGTAATTACACTTTCAATTATCGAACGGATAATTTAATTTGGAACGTAATGGATGCTCAAAAGTGGAATTGTTGCATTGGTAATGAAACTGTAGTAACAGCCAAACAAGAGTTTCAAGACATGTTCTGCAATCCACTTCCACCATTGCCAATGGAACCCTTCGATTACAGGTAATTCACAATTTAATTTTCTTGATTTACTGTTTTTATAATGGGTTTTTTCTTTATTTTTTAAATTTTTTTATTTTTACTGACTGGAGATCGATGTTTTTTTTGTGGATTTACAGCAATGGATTTGAAGATTTGAATATTGACTGGGATGGCCTTCAGAATGCACTTCTTGATGCTGCTCCAATGGCGGCCGATGTGTATCAGAATCAAGCTGATCCCTTTTATGCTCCATTCGATACTCCTCTGCAGAAAAGTTCATTCAATCCTGGTATTAGAAATGGATTTTTGATCATCTCATTACATTATTTTCTGTAAACTATTGTATGTTCTGCAAAAAATAAAATAAAATAAAATTCTAACATTAATTAAAGTTTCATTTGTTATGTCATATAAAAAATTTAGAAATTTTGAAAAGACATAACATTTTTTTAGTGTTTAGTATTGATTTTCCCAGTGGTTTTCTGGAAATTTTATATGGGTTGTTCATATAAAGAGTCTATGTAATGTAATGATTTATCAAATTTAAATTTCGGATTTTAAAACCCTAATTTTAAATTTACAGAGATTATTAGAAACATAAAACTGAACTATAATAAAACCCTAATATTCTTTTCACAATATTTGTCTCCTGAGACATTTTGGTAATTTATAGGGTTTGATTGATAATGTGTGATTTGTATTATAATTGATCATATATTTCCTAGGCTTTAAAAACCTTATCTCACATTCTACTGCAGGTAGCATTCTTTGTAAATGATTGGCACACTTTAAATGTCGTATTAATCAATTAATTTATCCATTTTTTGTTCTTTTGGTGGTTAAGAATGTATATTATAATTCAATTCATAATCTCTAATTTGTAGTTTAAGCTTTACAAAATATCTAATCATTATTTTTTATTTTTTATTTTTTACCAACCATCGTTTCATTTTATTTTCCACAGAAGCTTTCATGAGTCCCAACATTGGGAGTGGAGAATTAGGGTTTCTTGATGATATGATTTTAGGGTTTCCTCAACCTCAGCCAACATTGCAACAATTGATACTTGAAAACAGCAGTATCAACTATATGCCGACGGCCCCAGTCGAAGCCAATCGAATGATGGCACCAATTGAGGAGACAATTAAACAAGAAGACAAGAAAAACCTTCAAAAATCGAAAGAACCGTCCAAAGTTAGTGAGAAAAGCTCGAACAGGCTGTCGAAGGAAGTCATTTCTCAGTACTTCTATATGCCGATAACCAAAGCAGCATGCGAACTTAATGTTGGCTTGACCTTGCTAAAGAAAAGATGCCGCGAGTTGGGCATAAAGAGATGGCCTCATAGAAAACTCATGAGCATCCAAACCCTAATCAAGAATGTCCAGGTAAAAAATTAGACCCTAATTTGGATATTGTTACCAAAATTGAAATAAATATTATAGTACATTTTTTGTAAGAAAAAAAAAAAAGATTAATTACATGAATATATAAATAAGTTACATTTAATTTAGTATGAAACCCTAAAATAAGTTTGACAAGTTGAAGATGTATATTCATTTGATTTCTCATTGCAATTTCATATGGTTAATTTTTTAATCTTATTACTCTTTCTATGTAACAATTATTTGATAGGAACTAGGGAGAGACGAGGAAGAAGGGAAGCTCAAGGAGTATATCGGCAGTCTTGAGCACGAAAAGAGATTAATGGAAGTGGTTCCCGACTTACAGCTTGAAGACAAAACGAAGAGGTTAAGACAGGCATGTTTCAAAGCGAATTACAAAAAGAGAAAGTTGATGGGAATGGTCGAATCTTCGTCCCGAGCTGCAAGTAGTGACTCCAACAATATTCAGGACAGTGATGAAATTACGGCGAATGTTGTTAATAGGTCGAGTGAGATGGATCTGGATCATTATATCGATAGCGATGACGATGAACTCAAGTTTTTCTTCCCTGAATATTTTCACCCAAGCTCGAGTGGCAAATTGTTCTAAAATATTTGCTGTAGCAATACATTTTGGTACTTGGGGTTTGTACAATATGGTCTTGAGTGAGTAATTTCAAAGGCATTGTAGTGTTCATAATAAATGATAATATATGAACTTGTTACATTTTAATGTTTTCCATGTTACAAAATTGTTTTATCTATATATATATATATATATATATATATGAACTGTTATAGAAAAATATGTTCATATTTTTTGGATATATATTTTAATATAAGTAAGTAATAGTTGGTATTTTTTTTCTTTTATAAATTTCTATTTTTTGAAAATTCAACTTAATCCAATATTTGTTCTGATTTTAAACTGTGTCAGGATATTAAATAGAATAATTTAAGATAAAGAGAGAGTAGGATTTTAATATTTAATTATATTTTTCAGAAATATCACTTTTTTTTGTTTATTATATTATATTATATGTAAATTTAATTTTATGTTAAAAATATCAAATTAATATATTTTTATGTCACATCAAATAATATTTCAATTACAAATTTTAGTATTTAAAACTAAAATTTGAAACTAAAATCCCACAAAACAAATACACCATTATCTATCTACACAAAAGAATATGTTTTTCAACTGAAAATACTTTTTTTTTTTTTTTATCATTTTTGTATATCATAGTAAAAAATATTCACTTATTATTATAGTAAAAATAATACTCCCTCCATCTCATAATTAGATATCAATTTGCTTTTTGTACGTAGTTTTATAAATATTAGTATTATATTGAGATATAGTAGGAATAAAATAGAAACGACTAAAATAACCTTATTAGTACGTGTAATATAAAGGTAATGACATTTGTGTAATATATTGTAAGTTCTAAGGGTATTTGTAATGTTAGGTAAATAGTAAAGTTACTAAAAAAAAAAAATGAATACTTTATTATGGGACGAACTAAAATAGAAAAATGGATACTTTGTTATGGGACGGAGGGAGTACTAACTATTACCTAAATTACAAACATATGATTAGATATATCATAAAACACAAATGGCAAAATAGTCAAAACTATCTATACATACTTTCCATAACCGATTAAATATTACTATTATTTCTTAATTTGCTATAAAATTAAGGAGTATATTTGTCAGCGATGGAGGGAGTATACTTTTATTTTTGGTAACTATATTTTCAAATTTAATTTATAAATAATACTTCATTCGTCATGCAAATATGTGCTGATCTAACTGGATACAGTTCTAATAAAAGTAAATAATAATTGTTACTTCTTTTTATAGTAAAAAAATACAAAAGTATAATGATACTTTACTTAAAAAAGAAATAATAATATTTTTTATGCACACTTAAAAGAAAAGTGATCATAGATTTGAATGACATATAGTCTATAAATTAAAAATAAAATTATAATTTAATGTTAAATCGATTGTACTTTACAATTTATGTTAAAATTTTATAAATTTCATTTAATTATTTTGTTTCTAGTATAATTAAAAACCTATATTTTTAAATTTGGTATCTTAATTATCATTTTAAATTTTAATTAAGTATAACATACAAAATTTAAAACAGAAATACAATTATATTTTTAAATTTTTGTTTAAATATAATATATAAATTTATTATTATTATTATTAAAATTATAATTATAGAGTAAATATTAATTTTAATTAACTTAAAGTGTTTCTACTCATTTTAAAAGACATTCTTAAAATGCTTCTGAAAAAAATAAAAATTACTATAGCATTTCTTAATTTCAAATGCCACTTTCAAATTTCAATACATATATAATATATATATATATATACTCCTCCCATCCCACGTAATTTATTCTTATTTTTTATTTTCGTCCATCCCACATAATTTGTCTTTTCCATTTTTGAAAATATAATTATGCACTTTAATTGCATTTTAAATTTTAAATTTTATAATTTTCTTAATTTTAATTAAACTATTTACTTATCTTAATCTTAATCTATAATTATTTTTACTAATACACTTCTTAATTACTTACTAATTATATTTTACCTAAATTCTCGTGTCTACACTAATACACCCATATTACATGGGACGAAGGGAGTATATATTTAGAAATAGAAACTAAAAATTGCTTTAAAAAATAATCGAGACGGGCCTAAGTAATAAGATACTAATCAATTGAATACACACTCTCAAGAACCTAATTGTGAAGAAGAAAGTGTCAGTACTCATCCAAACTTATTCATTAAGGGTTTGTTCATCAACTTAATTTTAAGTAACATAATTCTCTATAAATATTATAAAAATATACAATATATATTTTAAGACAATATACATAATATATTTATTCATCTAAAAAATTAATAATTTAATACAATGTTACTTTTTTACATTACTGGTAAGACTTTTCAAACTTAACATAAAAATAAATTCCTTCATCCAAAAACATAAAATAAACTCAGCCCTAGGGTGTATTCAATATAGATTTTGTAGAATTTTGTTGGACTTTCAAAATTTAAGTGTATTCAATCAAAGACTTTTAAAAGTCTTTTAAAATTTAGAGGTATTCAATCAAAACTTTTAAAAGTTATTTAAAATCTTGAGTATTCAACATAGACTTTTAAAAGTCAACAATCCATGGACTTTCAAAGTCTATGAATTTTAATAGATTTTTGTGAAAATTTTGTATAAAAAAGAATCTATTACCATCACAGATTTTGATGGATTTTTAAAATTATTATTATTATTATTGTTATTGTTGTTATTGTATATGTGATCAATAATACAATAATATTTATTACTATTATTATAATTTTTAATAAAAATAATAATTTAAAACTAAAATATATTAGCAAATTATTATGAATTTTTTTAAATATATATTTTATATTATAAATATAATTTTAAAAAATATTATTATGACAATAAATATGTATTACTGTCGTCTTTTCTTTTCAATTATCGAATACACTATATTATCATAACGATTACGATGAAATAGATATTTAAATATATATTTTTTTGTTGAACCGTTAATTTATATTTATTTATTTATTTTAATATTTTTTTAAAAAAATTGTAAATTATTTATTTATTTATTTTAATATAACCTTTTTACATAAAAAATATATACGTATATATTATATATTAATATTAAATATTATCTTATTAATAATTATTTATTATATTTATAAAATTTGTTGTTTGATATAAATTTATATAATTAATATATATTCACAAAAAAATTATTTTACAATCCTACAAAATCCATATAAATCCATAAAAAATTCAATCAAATCCGTAGAAATCCATCTAAATTAATTATTAAAATCTATCAAACTCAACGTAGACTCTGTGGATTTTCTAAATCCACATAAATCCATAAAATTTTTAAAATATAAAAAGATCTATTAAAATCCCAATTGAATACACCCCTTAATCTCAAATAAATATCTGTTTCTACAAATATGATATGGTTACTTCAATAGTTCCATTCCAATCAAGATATATACCATCTGGACGTACATATCTTTACGACCATTTCATGTACATCACTTTTATATTTTGAATTAAATTTTTTTAGGATTTTTTTGGTTACATATTTCGATATTATTAATTTAGCAATATATATATATATATATATTTTATTTTATCTCACACACAATACATTTTTCGTTTGATAATCTTAAATTTGTTGAACAATTCTATCATATTCTCATCCACCTCTCTAACAAGGAAGACTATTCTAGATTGAGATCGAGACGAGTATCATTTTTAAAGGCTTCTCGATGGTGTGCTCAAATGGTGTCCGGTGTTTAAGCTGAATGAAGAATCCTCTATTGAGGCTGGATGAAGCCGGTGCATCTTGTTCTACAATCTCCGACGCGAGAATTGGTGTTGAGATTGATGTATGCAAGCCAATTCCTAATATCAATTGAAATTGAAGTTGAAGATTCCGGCGAAGAGGTCTTGTTTAGATAACCTTTGGGGTCTGTTTGGTTTGAGGAATTTGGAGGGGGAGGGAGGTGAGCGGAGGAAATGAAAAAAAATACAATTATATCGTTTACTTCAAATTTTTATTTTTATTTTTTAAAATTTTTAAATGGGATGGGAAGGGAAGGGAAGGGAAGGGAAGGGAGGGGAGGAAATATAAAATGAAGTTATGTCGTTTTTCCGTCAAAATTGGGGGAATTTGTAGGGAAGAGAAAGATGTCTATGTTTTTATTTTATAAAATTACTATATCTTTAATATTATATATTACTTTATCAGTATTTAATTATGCATAAATTATATTATAACGTATTTTATAATTAATAATTAGTTATAATATTTTTAAAATTTATAATGTAATTAAATTATAAAATAAAATTTTATATAAATTAAATTAAATTAATTTTATTTTAATTCTATTATATTAATTTAACACTAATTTATTGTAGATAAATTAAAATTATGTTAGAATGATTATTTTGTTATTAAATGATTCAATTTTCTTATATATAATTTTATTTTTATTTATGTTTTATTTATATGATATAAGTATGTATATATTTATTTTAAAACAAACTGCGTCATTCTTATATCAAAATTTATGTTTTATTAATAAATCAATAAAATTTTATTAAATACTTTTATTTTTATTTATTTATACAATATAGAGATAAAATAGTAAAATTATTATATTTTTTCTTCTCTCCCTTGCCTAACCAAATACAAAAATACTATTTTCCCTCGCCTCCCTCCCTTCGTTTCCATATGAGCCAAACACACTATTACAATCTTAATATTCTTTCCCCCCCCTCGCCTCCCCTCTTTTCCATTAAACTCCCTTCCCTTCCCTACCTTCATTTGAACCAAACACACCCCAAAGGTGTTCGAAAACATCTAAAAGTTATGCTCTAAGTGCCTTCACATTGGCCGCAATTTTGTGGAGTATCGAGCTAATGCCCATAAAGTGAATCCTATTTGTGTATCTTCAGGTTGTTTGGATCAACCTTTTGCTCTGGATACTGGTAAGGCTCAAGTTTAAGCTTCCAATTCTACTTCTACGGTGGACAATGAGGGTCAATGGCCTTTGGAACAACATGGTGAACCTTCGTGATTTCCTAAGGGTGTGTTAGTTTGAAGGATTTCATCAGATTTCTACTATTTACCATTTATTTTCTAAAAAACATCAAATCAAATAACTGTTTTTAATTTTTTACACTCTATCCGTCTGGCTCTGAGGGTCTTATTTGCATTTCGCGTCATTGTACTTAACCTTAAAAATATCTTTATATTTGTATAATTTTTTGCACAAATGTCATCGTAATAGTATTATAATGTACTAATAGAAGTATTTTTTTTCCCTTAATTTATATTACGTTTTCGTATAATAATTAATATTCAAAGATCAATACACAAAAAATAAATGAGACCCTTAGAGCCGGACGGAGGTAGTATTATATTAAAAATTAATGTTACATTCAAAATAGCACACCACTGCCTACTTGTATCCCATCATACCACTAATTCAAATTTTTTACTATTTAAATTCCAAAACTCCCAAACAAACACACCCTAAATGAAAAGAAGAATGCTTAGATGGAAGTCACTCAAAACAACAAAGGCAAAGGAATTGCTATACAAGCTTATGATTTGAGAAATGTATTGATTGGGAAAAAACAATATGATCAACCTGCTGTGCCAAAAAAGTTTCCCATCTTTTACAAATTCTCGGCCATTTTCGCCAATTCGATTGCGTCGGAAAAAAACATCTTATCTTCTATGATTTTGCAGAGGAGGCTTTGGATTTTTTGAATCGGAATTGTCTCTTGAGGCTGAAGCTTCGGCAAAGGAGGACTCGGACTCAAACTTGGATCATTTCGGAGATTTGGAGATTTCCGCTGTGCTTCATTATAGCTGCCTTCCTCGACACCTGCTGAGAGATCTCTGTTGGAACTTATCAAGAATTAAACTCTAAATCCAGATCTGTCGTGTTGAAATAGTTGAAATAATAAAATAAAGTTAATTATATCTAACCTTATTCGCAACCTCTTCTGAGAAAACTGCTAGGTTTCTGCCGTTACTTTCACGATCAGATATGAAAAGTAATGACGCTAACCTTGGATCACAAGCCTAATTAATATCCCTTATTATTAATTAGCCTCATCACCCAATTAATAAGTTACCGGGTTTCTACACATAGGAGGCTAAAATTTACTAAATACATTTAAGCCCAATAAATTTATAAATAACTTAATTTAGGATAACCCAAATAATTACATTTAACCCAGGATTTTTAATCCAACGATCTTCCTTTTTGGCCTCGCAGTCGAAGTGTAACCAAATAACAACATAATTCTCGAAGGTTAGTCAGTGGTGTGAGTATTTGTTTGTGATCTTGTATAGTTTTTGAGCTTGTATTGTCTTGTTGATCTTTTGATAGTTGTCTTTGTTTTGTAGATGTAGGTGGCAGAAGTTGTTTATTCGTTTGAAGAATTTTACCAAAATTCTATTATTCATCCAAAAAATTTTTCAAAAAAATATTAAATCAAACATTTAACTTTTATTTTTTATATCATACTAAAAATGAATTTTATATTCAAAACATCACGTCAACATCTATTTAGATCACATCGTACAACTATTCAAATTCAAAATTTTTACTATTCAAAGCTCAACTCAAAATCCAAACCCCCAAACAAAGCATTTGGCCAAGTTGCTTTTACATGATTTGAGATTCTTAATTGCTTTGATTTTTAATTTTTTAGTTGTGTATTTTATGTAAGGCTTGTGGCCTTTGATTATTATGCTTTTTTATGTTATATAAATTTTATTTTTTTATAAGGAGAACACATAAATGTTAAAATTATTATTATTTCTAAAAAATTCCAAAATTTAAAAACTAAAAAAATCATCTCTCCCTATAAATAAAGAGAGTCATCGACAATACTTAATATTCTCTTTGTCCCATTTGTCGTATCTTATTGTCGTTTCTGTTCGTCTTATATTTTATTTTAATTTATTTATATTTTTTAGAAAATGATTACATGCCTTAATTTTATTTTTAAATTTCTAATTTAACATTTTAAAATATTAATTAGATTAATTAATTATTTATATTATAAATTAATTATTTTAACTAATTAACAAAATTTGACTGTTAAAAAAATTGAGTAAGAAAAAAGTCCCTATTGGGTCATTTTCCGTAACAAAAAATTGATGGTCAACTCCTCTAAATTGCATGTCGGAAATTTATTTGTAATGGATTGGATCTTTTTTTTTTTTTTCTTTTTTTTTTTTTTTTTAACGAATAAATCCATAAAAAAACGAGTATAAATTCTTCATGATCGTGAAAAATACCTTTTCTTACAAATTTTTTCGTAACAAAACAAACATGATAAATACTTCAAAGTTGTTAAAATTAATTTTTGTTACAAAATTTAATCGTACAAAACAAACGTGATAAATACTTCAAAGTTGTTAAAAATTAATTTTTGTTACAAAATTTAACCATAACAATGAAGCCGATACCAATACCTTTAATAGTGAGTTTTCATCTCAATTTTGTATGTGTTTGCTTTTGATTTGTGCTGTTGTTATTTGATTGTCTATGTCTGCTATGTTTGTTTGCTTTTAGTCTCATGTTAGTATAACTTTTTTTTTTGTATTGTTTGATTTTGATTAATCAATTTAGTTGCTTGATTCCGTTATATTATAGTTTTTAATTTCACTTTTGATTAACTAAATAATCAAACTTTTAAAGGAAAAAAAATAATTATATATTAATAAATAATTATATACTATAATTTTGAGTAAAATTAATACATATATTCTCCCCGTCACTCAAATTTAATTTGTGCTCAAATTTTTTCAGTGAGTTATATTATATAGAATTTTGATCGATACTTTTTATAACTTTCTATCATTTTATAATAATAATAAAAAAAAAACAAATATAAAATAATGGGTTAATTGATAAGTTGGAGTTGGGAATGTACTATCCTCTTCGAAAGAGGCTAGCAAGAGTAGAAAAATTCATAATGTGACCAAGACACCCAAAGCTATCAATCTTCCTGTGTGTGATATCTATAATAAGGAATAATGCCAGGCAAAGTTACGAAATAGACATCCCTTTGATTGGTAAAAATGGTAGTGCCTAATTGGTTGTAACATAGAGATCAAAGATAACCTACAATGGATGATTTGATACCCCAAACATTAAATTCATATAGGAATGCATACAACCAGTTTATAACAAGGCTAGCTACTGTGAAATCTCAACTAGTCATCACTACTGTCATCAAAAAAACCAAGCACGTTTTTTCGGCCTCGGTAATATACTCAATATCAGACCCTGAATCATTATTCGAAGGAAAGTTTAGCTCATGTAGTGAATAATACATATTGACACTCATATAAGGCCATTCTTTAGCTTTGATGGGCTCTTCGGGGCCTTTAAAATCTTTTATCTGCTGAGAACATCACCTGCCTAGATTGCCCTGTAAATCAACATTGAAGCATCTTCGGATATCGAGTGATTCAAGATGCAGGCACCTGTCGAGAATTCCTTCTAATCCTTGGTCAGTCATCATGTCCCCAATAAGACAGAGGTGGTGCAAATTAGGCATGCTTTTGGCAACTTCCAGTGCACATGATTTCTCCATTTTGTCTGAACAACAGTATGTGAAGGACTTCAACTGGCGACAAGAATTGCCGATATATTCAATATCCTCAGGGAAGATTGGACTGAGTAGAAGTTGCAATTTTTCCAACTCCTTGAAATTTTCAAATGCATATATGAAAGTTTGGCTCAAAAAATCTCCACGCACAAGCGATAAGCATTTGAGATGACTGCACCTGTTTCGACAATTACTCTCAAGATCAAATACATTAGGTATTAAAGGGGAAACTCCTTCAACCATGCATAATAATTAAACTCAAATTCTCTTGAATTTTAGGCACTTTTTTTGATGAAATTGTCTTATTGATTATCAAAATAAAAAAATCTATATATAAACAATACAAAACAAATTCAATAGAATCAAATTTAAGTAATCTAATCTAGAGATAAGATCAAATTTAAATATAAATCTACTAAATCTAAAATTGAATATTTAAAATATCTAACAAACTTCACTAAGTTATGAAATATCAATACTAAAATCATTTAAAACTTGAATAGTAAATAAAACTATATGTACCTTTTTGAAATGTAGGAGATCAAGTCATTGGTTGCAAAATCCACAATTGTAATGTCGATTAACTGTCCCTGGCTACGATCAACAGCTTCGTGGCACATCATTTCAAGTTTATGGGGATCAAAGAAAGCAAGCACGATTGATTCAATGTGGATGACCCTCCACATAGAAGGATCTTTGCAGGCTCTCCACCAGGTCTTGCACACTCTCTGTGCCTTTTCCAGGATCTCTTGCACGTCGAGCCTTTGGAGGATATTGATCGTGACATCATCTGGCAACTCAGTCCATGGTGGTAATGATAATGGAGGGCTCAACAAAGACGAGATGCCACTGCAGATTTCTTTCTGTATCTTTTCTTCTTCTTCTTCTTCTTCTACCCGACATTTGGTTTCCATTTTCTTTTGCAGCTTAATTATATCCTCAAATGGTTAATGAGTTCTGGGCCTGTCCTGAGACGTGTAAATATATAGTAGCAGATCATAATAAGGCCATTAGGGAAACCGATCGATTGGGTTCCCAACAGGTAGGAAAATACAGTAATCTATGGTTAATTAATGAAGCATTAATTTCCTATGGTGGAATAGAGTCGATTGTGCTCCCAACCCATCATCTCCTCTCCATTATAAATATTCAAGTATCATAAACTGCCATAAGCAAAAATAAATATATCACTGAAGAACACACAGTGACATCCAAAAACTATACACTACATCCGTCTGCCGCCAATCTATCCATTTGCATTTGATGTTTTTAATATTAAAAATATCTTTATATTTGTATAATTTTTTGTACAAATTATAAGACACCAATATAAGTATTTTTTGTCGTTTCTCCTTAATTTGCACTGTTTTTTTGATATAATAATTAATATTTAAAGATTAACATACAAAAAGTAAATTGATGGATTAGCAATGGACAGAAGTAGTATTAAATTAGTTAAAAACTCAATAAATGTATTAGAACAATATAACACTTTTCATAATTTTATATAATAATATTGAAAAAAGAAGTAAAAAAAAGGAAAGAGAAAAATGGTTAGATCTTGCACAGGAAACAGTTTGAATTCCTCCTCAATTTCTAATTTTATTTGAATTTGTTAAGAGTATTTCTTAATTTTTCTACTATATACTTATTTTTGCCCCTCTATTCTCTTACCTACTGGCTATTGCTTGATTACATAATCTCGTATAGTAAACAAATAGCAAAAACAACGTAAGTTTGGATCTATAGGAATGACAAAATGAATGTAAGCTTGGAAAAAATTGGTGTGGAATGTCATATAGGTATGCGGGATATAAAAAATTGTGTCGATATTAACAAAATTTGGTTATAGTTTTGAAATATGTGTTTCAATAATTATTTATTATCAAAATATTATAATTAAGATGTTGTTTTCTATATCTTACTATTTATTTATCTATATTATATGGTGTTTACCTCTACACGTATATTTTTTGAATCTTTCAAAAAAAGAAATTGACACCTATTTTTTTACTTATAAAAATTGATGTACGATTTTTGGCTCATCATAATATATAATTTTAATAAATAAAATTAAAAAAAAAATGTTATGAACATTTACGCCATGTGTTGTATTATGCAAAAAAACAAAGCCTTTTTTGTATCTATTTTTGAAATATTAACAACTTTACTATTTGTTGTGGCAGCTGCTGTTTAACTCATTTAAAAAAATCTGCCACAAACAGGACACTTGGGAAAGCCATCTTTTCTTGTGTCAAAAAGTGTCTTATGTACGTTGGAACGAGACAAATAGAGGAGATGGTGTGTTGCACTCAACCTGCATGATATAAAATGCCTCGTACACACAGTCCAAACATGCACACAAATCGGCCTTGGTCTTGGGTGTGCATTGTGTTTCTAAATTGTGTTATAGTGAGTGAAACAAGTTTGTTTCACACACTTCTTGAATGAAATATTTTGTCCTTGTTTCAAAGAGTTGAGAGCTACTTTGGTGGTGTTTTGAAGTTGTGAAGAAGGAGAAAAAAAAGTTAGAACCAGAGGATACAACCAATATGGAATCAATCTTACTTTTAGTATGATGGTATATCTGTTGGAGTTGTTGTCACGTTGTAACAGTCAGTTCGTCTGTGTTTGTAAAATAAAGAAGAGTTTAGCTAGATGATAGATTGAGTAAATTTATGTGGTGTCTTGAATGATGTAAACTAAGTGTTTGATTTAGTGAACAACTTCTGAATTGGTATCCCCATACGCAAGTTTGAATACCGAAATGGGTAAACAAATTAGGTGTGTTGTTTTTTTTTTTTTGTGCTTATTCAGCAATTAATTTGTGTTCATATACACTGTTGTTTCAACCGCGAGACAATCATATTGTAAAACTGTGTTTACATTAATACATTTCATAGTTTTGTTGCGTGAGACTTGGAGATGTTGGACCTCTTATTTGATCGGTGACCTTATGTCCAACACCATGCTGTTATAAAATTCAAGAGATCAAAATATTAGAACATCACTATCTATGTATTTAAGAAGATGACATAAGACCCAACTATGTCTACCTCTTATAATATTTAAAATAAATAAATAAATGAAAGTGAAGTATGACTACTTTTGTCTCATTATTCATATATACTTTGTTCGATCTCGGTTAATTGGCGGGTGGAAGATTTCGGCTATATCTTTTTTGGTCACTTCTGATAAACTCAAATTTGTTCGATCATATCTTGAGTTTAAGGAGGGGTGTTAAAATATATTTAGAGACAATATATTATATTTATGGTAGTTATCTTATTTAAAATATTTATAGGATTCTTGTCATATTTAGACGATTTATATGTACGTATTCTTATGATTGAAATAGAAAATTTCAATTTCATATTCTAACATCATCATTTTTAATAAATAATGAAGATACACAGGGATGATCTGGTGATGTAGAATGAACTTATGACTGTGAAGTCTTGGTCTTATGGATTCAAACTTTCAATCCCTTCGGGTCTTACTTCATCATATATATATAAACAAATGGCATAATATTTTCGACTATATTACAATTGCGTGTTAAGAGGCTGAACAGTTCCGATCCTTTTGTCCTTCCACTGAGCTCAAGCCGGGATCCTCTACCATTCTTGTATCGTACCTTTTCGACAATGCCTCTCATCGGTATGCTTCTATTTTTATTTGCATTTTCCTTGTTTCTTATTTGTTTTCATTCTTTTATGGCTATGTGTTTCCACTTCAATTCGATGTTGGGGATTATTTCATGTGTAGCATTATTACTAGTTTTGCTCATGTGCTCTATAGTTGATGCCTCTGAAAAAAATGTCGGATAATCGGTTAATCGATTATTTATTTAATCGATGGAATTTAATTTATAAATTAAATTTATAATTTTCGAAACCGATTATTTGGTGAGTTGAAATGCATGTGGGCTTTATAATGGTTATAAGATATGGTTTAGGCATATAAATGCTAGAAAGCCACTGGCGCGCTGCTTACCTGGATCAAATAATGTAGTCGTGGGTTAAGACTTGGGTATTAGACTTGACAAAGTCTATTATGCTCCGGAGACCAATCGAAACAACAAAATATATTGTTGAAATCGAAGCCCAAGAAAATAATAAAAATAATAAAAAGCCCGAAAATACATTTGTATACATGCATGATTGTAAGTAATACTCACCTACGTGCATGACATAATGCATGACAATTTTATATTTGCATTATTTCAAGCAAATGAATGCATTACATAGAATGAATATGCACATGCTGCATGATGCATTTATTATAAATAATGATGCACGTAAGTGTGTATTATTTTTTACACAAAAAGTCAAATGACAAAAATGTCAAAATCTTTTACACAATTTCACTGACTAATAAAATACTATTATTTCTTAATCTACTACAAAACTTCCCCTTTGGACCAGGACAACGAGAGTTATTTTTATTATTTCATAAGAAGAAAATGATATATATTTAGTGAGAAATATGATTAAAATTTTAATTATTATTTCTTTTTTATATATATTTTTTCTTTCAAATGCTATTGCTATATAAAGATGTTATACAGAAACTCAATAAAATATGTTGAGTATATTGTTGAAAGAAATTTCACACTTGTCATTTTTTTAAATTCAAGGATTTAAATCAGGAACTTTGCCAATCAGTATACCAAACATTCAAAGAGCATTCGTCTTACCTTCAGTGAACTTTAACGCAAAACATGAAGAGAAAACATACGCTCAACGCACTAACAGCTAGAGCTGTTAACGATTCGAGCCGAGCCGAGCTGAGTCAAATTTTAAGTGTTCGTTAACGTTCGCGAATAAGACTCGTGTTCGTTCGTTAAGCTTTTGAACTCGTTCGTAGTATTCGAGCTTGGCTCGTTAAGAATTTTTGCTGTTTGAGCTCGTGTTCGTGTTCGGCTCGTTTAGGCTCGATTAAGCTCGTTCGAGCTCGTTTGTCTTATTTTTTAAAATTTATATATAAATTATAAAGAAAGTTTAAATTATTTTATTTATATATTTTAAATTAATATTTTATTTATTTATAAATTATAATTTTATATGTATATATAATATTTATAATAAATATATTATTTAAACGAACGTTCGCGAACAAAGCTCGGGCTCGTTCGTTAACCAAACGAGTCTGTTTATGTTGTTCGGCTCGGCTCGTTAACGTTCGAGAATGAGCTTTAACCGAGCCGAGTTCACGAACGGCTCGGTTCGTTTAACAGCTCTACATACCGTTGGAATTGCAATGCCCATACATGTTGTCTCTTCTCTACCGGTCTACGAGGCTCATGTATGGGTGGAAACTTCGGGCTGGCCCGGTCCGTTTCCAATTTGTACCGGGACAAGCCCGGCCTAGTTTATGGTCTATCTAGGAATTCAGGCCCGAGCACTGCCTACTTCAAACCTTGCCGGGTCGGGCCAGCCCGGATTGTAATTTATATTTTCTAAGTTATTTTTTAAAATTCTTTTTGACGTACATTTATTTGTTAATTTATTTATAAAAATATTTATTCAAGCCGTACTTATTTTTGTCAGCTCTAGGTTCATATTTCCATTGATGATTATTGTTATTTTTTATTTATTTATATTTTTACACGTGATTTTTGGAATGCTTTAATTTGAACCCACGTCATAAGTGTCCCTATAGAAGGATGCCATATACAGGAAAGTTGTCAGTGATGTGCTCTTCACAAGAGATCTTGTTAGATATATTTTGGCTCAACCCAATACAAAGCCCAACTCGCAACCCAAAACCCTTTAACCCGACCCGACTCGACCCGGCCCGCACCTTATAACTCCCCCTTCCACCCCTTCTCATTTGAGACAGTGTATTGCGTGATTTGGCTAGTCTGGGTTTTCCTCTCCCTCTGGTTCATCTTCTTCGCGTTCTTCTCCTTAAGTTTGGGGGTTTTCTTCTTCACCGAAATTGCAGTCGCTCTAGTTCGATTCATTCGGTAAGTTGTTCATCTGGGTGTTCTTTGTGAGGTTTTGGGGGAAATCGGTCGATTAGAGTTTAGGGTTGATCGAGTCCGTAAGAATAGTTTCCCCTATCGTTTGTCGAGTCGCTTGGAAATCGCCGGAAGAGGAAGTCGCCGGAGCTGCGGCGCTTGACTGGGTGTGTTCGCCGGAAGATGGTCGAAAGAGGGAAGTTCGAGTTCTGCCTTCATATCTTTTGCCTAATCTTGGGATTTTGTTTGTTTGTGTTCTGTAAATTTGATTTACAGAAAGTCATATTGCCTCTTTTACTATCAATTTTGTTGGACACATTCTAGTTGATGTTTTTTTGTTGCTTGACAAATTATATATATAAAAACACAACAGATCTAATCAGTATGCGATGGTAAGTATTGCTCAATTTGAATGAAATAGTAGTAGGCCATCTTAGAAGGCCACTCATCATCTTTGCTATCTTCATCAGGAGCCTCAAATCTTTTATCTGCTCACAACATCTCTTGCCGAGATTGCCCTGCAAATCAACGTTGAAGCTTCTGCAAATATCAAGTGATTCAAGATGCAGACAACTGTCGAGAAATATTGCTTCCAATCCTTTGTTGGTCATATTGTTTCCATTAAGGCCGAGGTGGCGTAAATTAGGCATGGTTTTGGCAACTTCCAGTGCACATGAATCAACAATTTCAAAATGATACCCGGCACATGTGGAGGACTTCAACTGTGGGCAAGAGTAGCTGATATTTTCAAAATATCCTCGGGGAAGTTGCGAATGAGTATAAGATGCAGCTCTTCTAACTCGTAGACATTTTGAACTGCTTCTATGAGAGATTTGCTTGAAATACCGTGTTAGGCGTTTGAGATGACTGCACCTGTTTCGACAACACAGACATTCAAATGTGAGATACTTTAAATATTCAGTCTAGAGTTAGATTTGATTTTATCTATTTATTAGATTGTTTCGTATTGTTTAGATTTGAATCTATGGAAGTCTACGACACTTATTTCCCTTGTTTTGGTGATAATATAATGCAATTTTTGAGTTTTTCTAAAATATTCTCGCAAAAATCTCAGACAAAAATATACTTCCTCGGTCCTGGCTACCGTGTCATCTTTACTATAGACATGAGAATTTAGTAGTAGTATAATTAGTAAATAATTAAGAATGTCTTAGTTAAAATAAATTATCGTATTGTAAAAATAATTTAAGATTAAGATAACTAATTAGTCTAATTAAAATTAACAAAAATGAAAAATATTAAAATGAGATTCAAGTGTATAATTTTTTTCCAAAAATGAAAGTGACAGAATAAAAGTGGGACAGACGAAAATGAAAATGTGGACATAGTTACTACCAGAAAAATTAGAATCGGCTTGGGAAAATTGTCTCGGAATCAATTCCGAGACTATAAAAACATATACGTAATATATATTAAATCAACAAAAATTAATTGGCCTCAGATTTGTTAAAATGATCTCGGAAATTCCGATGCCAAATTAAAAATATATTTCATTATATTTAATAGTTTCGGAATTTCCGAGGCCAAAGTAAAAATATATTTTATTATATTAAATAGTCTCGGAAATTCCAAGGCCATCCAAGATCAAATTAAATGTATATTATATTATATCATATGATATCAGAATTTTGGAATTTATTTTAAATATATATTTTTATTATATTAAATGGTCTTGGATTTCCGATGCCAAATTAAATATATATTTTAATATATAACATGGTCTCGAAAATTCCTCGGAAATTCCGAAACCATATTAAATATATATTTTATTATATTACATAGTCTCGGAATTTTTGAGGCCAAATTAAATATATATTTTAATATACTCCATTCGTCCCGTAAAGAAATATTCATTTGCTTTTTGCACGTAATTTTAGAACATTAGTATTATATTGGAATATAGTATGAATAAAATAAAAATGACTAAAATAACCTTATTAGTATGTGTGATATAAAGGTTTACATTTGTGTAATATATTGTAAGTTATAAGGGTATTTGTAATATTATGTAGATAGTACAATTAATAAAAAAAGAAATGAATACTTTGTTATGGGATTGACTAAAATAAAAAAATAGATACCTTGTTATGAGACGGAGGGAGTTTAAAATTGTCTCGAAAATTCCAAGGCGAGATTAAATATATATTTGATTATATTAAATGATATTAAATATATATTTTATTATATGAAATTGTCTCGGAAATTCCGAAGCCAAATTTAATATATATTTGATTATGTTAAACGGCATTAAAAATATATATTTTTTATTATATGAAATTGTCTCGGAAATTTCAAGGCGAAATTAAATATATATTGTATTATATAAAATTGTCTCGGAATCTCCAAAGCCAAATTAAATATGTATTTTATTATATTAAAAAGTCTCAGAAATTTCGAAGCTATATTAAACATATATTTAATTATATAAGATGGCCTCAGAATTTCCGAATCTATTAAATACTCCCTCCGTCCCAGATATCATGTTCATGTTGTCGTTTCTGTCCGTCTCACGTACTATGTCACTTTCTATTTTGGAAAATTATTACACACTTTAATCTCATTTTAAATTTTATTTTTTTAAATTTTAATTAAACTAATTAGTTATCTTAATTATCTACTAATTACACCACTCCTAAAAATATCGTATCTACAGTGTAGCAGACACTGTATCTGAAACGGAGGAAATATTTTTTTTTTAAAAAAATTAAACAAAACCAACCCTATAAACATCATTACTATTTCCTCCTTCCCCCTAAACCCTAAATCCTTTCCTCCCAAAATCAAAATATTTCTTTCCCCCCAAAAATTCCTTCTTCCTTTTCTTCTTCTTCAACTCCTCCTCGTACTATTTCCTTAATTATTTTTCCTCTCTTTCTTCCCTCCCTTAATTCCTCCACCTTCTTCTTTTACCATAATCTTTCCATTCTCCCCCTTCTTCATCAACGACGGCGGCAGAGACGCTGCGGAGGCGGCGGCGAGGGCACCGGCAGCACGTCGGGTACTTTTGCCGGCGAGAACGGTGACGACATCGCCTCTTCTTTCTTCTTCTTCTTTGCCGGCAGCGGCGGACCGGCGGGCGTCCTTCTTCGTGAGGACGGCGGCGGACCGGTGTAGTCTCCTTCTACGGCGTCATCAGCAGCGGCGGGGGACGGCGGCGGAGCCTCCTCGTCCTTCGTTTTCTTCTCCTGCGGCGACGGCGACGGGAGACGCCGGAGCCTCCTTTCTTCTCCGACGGCGGCGGCGGCGGCGGCGAAGGAGGGCCGAGCTTCCTTCTCTTCTTTCTTCTTCGTCTTCTCCGGTGGCGGGGAAAGCGGAGCTCCTTCGTGTACTTTTCCGGCAATGGTCGCGGAAGGATGATGGAACTCCTTCTGCGGCAGCCCTCCTCTTCTCCGGGGGGCAGCGGGCGACGGAGCTTCCGCCTCCTCCTTCATTTCATTCTCCGGCGGCGGGCAGCGGCGGAGGAACGTACATAATATAATTATATATTTATCTTTTAAAAAAATAAAAGAATATTTGCCTCGGAAACCGAAGCAATTTGAAATATAAATATATTTAAAATTTAATACTCCTAGCGCGTGGGTTTAATAGTCTCTCGGAGACTATTAAATAATCAACCGGTGCTTCCGAAATTCTGAAGCTTTTCAAAATAGCTTGGGAAATTTCGAAGCAATAAAAATGGCAGTGAGATTTTCTCTTTGGGTGTAATTTCGAGATAAAATCCGAAGTCAAAATTAATTTGTCTCGAAATTCTTTTAAATTTTGAGGCAAATTTTCGGAGGCTATTTAAAGAATTTCTGATAGTGAGTAAGTGAGACGAAAGGGAGTATGTATATATTTTTTTTATCTAATATATACAAATATTATATTTTTAATTGTTTATAATTCATAAAAAATTATATTCGATGATAATAAAACTAAAAAAATTAATTTATTTTAACTGACTTATTATATATAATAAATAATTGTATTTATATATTTTATAATTATTAAGTTGAAAAATAAAAAATATTGTACAAATTTTTAAATAAACTAGTAAGTTATGTCGAGTATTAAAGTAGGCCAAGCCTAACAATGTCATACTCATATTTTAATTTTATAAAATAGATCTAATCTTGAATATATATATATTTTAACATGGGGATAGACCAAACTAAAGTTTTAATTTTATTAGACAGACATAACCTATTTAACCAACGCCTTAGCCTGGGTGGCCTATTTCCGCAAAAGATCCATTTTGCATCATATCTAAGGGATTCTACCTGTAAATATTATTGGCAGATCAATAAGGCACTTGGGGAAACGATTGGGTTCTATGTTTGTTTTGGGGTTTGGATTGAGATTTGAATAGTAAAAAATTTTGAATTTGAATAGTTGTATGATGTGATATAAATAGATATTGATATGATATTTTGAATGTAAAATTGATATTTCGTATTCTATAAAAAAAAATTGAAAAATAAGGATTTGATTTGATGTTTTTAGGGGAAAAAAATTGGATGAATTCCTCCAAACAAACACAGCCTAAGGAATGAATTAAATTATCTCCGAAATCTATATACTTAATTGAAGGATTAATTACCAATTCATCGGCTTTCCATCGAAAAGATTAAAGTGGCATATATTGCCATAACAATTTAAATATAACAAATAGGAAAGTGGGTGAAAATCAAAACAAATACTCCTGCGTCTTCAAAATTTAAATAATTTTGATTGAACACGAAAGTTAATAAATTATGGTATTATAATATTAAAATAAAGTATGTTAAAGTAACTATATCATACTCTTTCCGATCAAATTTTTTTTTTTCTAAAGTATATTTAAACAATTTTTTCAAAAGTAAATTTACCTTTAGTGTAAAGTAGAAATTAAAAATGGTAAATGAATAAAAAGTAATAAATAAATAAATAAAATTTGTGTTTAAAAAAAAAAAACTATAATCGTTGGATGTTCAAAATAGAAAAATAGAATATAGTTGTGGACGTAATGATGGAGTATGAAATTTATCAAGAACTAGAAAAAAAAATGATGAAGCGAATAAAACATAACATAGCGATAAAATTATTATTATTTTGATAAAGTATGAATAATAATATTGTGCATCAATAAAATAGTTAACTATGAATAAAACGAAAAAAAATTTAGCTAACATAAAAAATATATATATGAATATGGACAATTTTTTTTTTTTTTTATTAAGTGGAAAGCCGCTATCGCTATTCGAAATTGCCGCACTGAGTAATAATTTTAGTAGACGTAGAGGCTGAGGCTATAATATGGCTATGGGTTGGAAACCCAACCGATTCATTTCTATTGTATTGTATGGCTAATTAATTCTTTCTGTGTTGGGAATCCCACACAAGCAATCCAACCACTTTCCCTAATTGCCTTAATGGTTTCATTTCATTAATTACCTTAATAATCTGCTATATTTACACGTCTCAAGAACATCATTTCTTTCGTTAGTGTTGTACTGTCTGGATCTTTTCTATCACCCAGAAAAACCCTTGCTCATTTGAGTATCGAAGGAAAAGAAAATGGAAACAAAAAGTCTGGTGGAAGAAGAAGAAGAAGAAGAGTCACAGAAAGAAATTTGCAGTGGCATCTTGTCTTTGTTGATCCCTCCTTCATCACCATCACCATCACCATCTCCACCTTGGATTGAGTTGCCAGCTGATATCACGTCCAATATCCTGCGAAGGCTCAACGTTGAAGAGATCCTGGAAAGTGCACAGAGAGTATGCACAGCCTGGTGGAGAGTTTGCAAAGATCCTTCTATGTGGAGGGTCATCCACATGGAACCAAGCGGGTCTCTTTCCCGTACAACATTAAGGAAGCTTGAAATGATGTGCCGTGAAGTTGTTGATCGTAGCCAGGGACAGTTAATCGACATTACAATTGTGTGTTTTGGAACCAATGACTTGATTTCCTATGTTTCACAAAGGTACTGTTTGAACAAATTCTAGTTTCAAGAAACTAGAAAATTTCGATTTTCTATCTTGCATAACTGAGATGAAATGGCTTAAATTCCATATGCGACTGTTCTTATTGTTTGTGTCCTTTGGGATGGTTTTCCATTATTCATATGTGTTGTTGTCATGTCAAAACAGGTGCAGTCATCTCAAATGCCTAAAGCTTGGGCATTGCGTTTTGGTTTCCAGCAAATGTCTTAAAGTTGTCGCTCAGAATCTCAAGAAGTTAGAAGAATTGCATCTTGTAATAGATGAGATTCCCCCTGAGGATATTGAAAATATTGGCACCTCTTGTCCTCAGTTGAAGTCCTTCACTTACTTCTCTACTAATATTGATATAGTTGATGAATATGCAATGGCAGTTGCAAGAAGCATGCCTAATTTGCACCACCTCTGCCTTTTCGGGCACAGGATGACGAACAAGGGATTGGAAGCAATTCTTGACAGCTGCCCACGTCTCGAATCACTTGATATCCGTAGATGCTTCAATATTGATTTACCGGACAATCTGCGCAATCGATGTTCCAAGCAGATAAAACATTTGATGCGTCCCAATGATCCCATCTATGATCCTCCCTGGCCTTTTATAATCAACTTTGTTTATGAGTTACTATATGACCCTGTCTATGCACTCAAGTTATACTATTTTCGTCCCGATTATCCAGTGCTACGATTCTACTGACCCTAATATCGACTTTTATTGATATCTTCTGGTCTAGTCTCATTATCTGCTGCCTTGCTACAGCTTGATGTAAGAACATTATCTGTTCTGGTCTCCATGATCTTCCATTCGTTTTTGATCTATTTTGTCTAAGAGAAGTTTTTTAGATGGATTAGCTGATCTCTATTGATGAAACAACGATGCTTGTTTGAATTTTCTATTTGTTGGCATTTTGAAATTTGTTGTCGATGATTTACATCCAAAAAACATTATTGGAAATTTTGATGTTTATTTATAGAAAGTTGATGTAATAGGACCTATATGTTTATTATATATACTAGTAAAATTTACCTGTAAAACAAATTAATAAAAAAAAATCATTATCAAATTAAAAATAAAATAAAAGTTAATTTGTAAAAGTAAGTTATATTTTCCAATATATTTATTTAGTTTGGCTTTAGTATTGTGTTATTGTATTTAATATTAAAAATATTTATTTATATGATTTTTTGCCAAAATGTCCGGTATAAGACCTATTTGATTTTCTTTTTTTTTCATTTTACTTTGATTTGTACTTAAATTTTCATATAATAATTAATATTCAAATATCAATAGTTCAATATGCAAAAAGTAAGACCCTTATCTTTTCCTAATTTAGATCGTTGTTTAGCTTTTGAAAAATTGGTGCATTTGTTACTTGTTGGATTATTTAGTTGAAAGTTGAGTTATAATTGATTAATTTAATTAATATTTGGTTTAGTATATAATATATACTTTCCCTGTTCAACTCGATTATAAAGTAAGTATTTTAGTAAATACTTTATTTTTTTTTATAAATATTTTTATTTTATCATTATATAATTACTTTTACATGAAATTATCTACACATTACTTTTAATTTTTCACTACAATTAAAATACCATTACTTTTTAAACTCCACGTCAAAAAATAAATATATACTTATTAGCCCGATAGAGTATAAAATTAAAAAAAAATTGAAAAATACGTGTTTAATTATTTTAATAATTATATTTAAAAAATATATATAATAATAGAGAATAAAATGTGATATAACAAATAAATAGAGAAATATAAATATTTATTTATAATTAATATTCTCTCCGTCCAGCTAGAAAGTATACATATTTCTATTTTGGGGCGTCCAATTACAAAGCAAACATTTCATTAAATACTTCACTTTTTCCAAAAACACCTTTACTTTATATCACATCATTACTTTTATGCTAAAAAACAAGGGCAAAAATGTTATTACACTACATTTAATTACCACTATAATTAAAATACTATTATTTCTTAAATACCGCGCCAAAACTAAATGTATATTTTATCCGTGGACGTAGGAAGTATAAATTAGTTTTCAAATAAATAGGAAGTTTTGAATGTATATAAATAAAAATTTTTACCTATGAGAGGTAAAAATAAAATTTTGAATGGAATTTGAGTTGTCTCATATGTAGGGGTGGAAATAGGTCAGGACAGACAAGACTTTCGCTAAACAGACCAGGCCTATTTTATAAAATTAAAGCCGGAGCCTGACCTATCGGCTTATTAAAATATATATGTAAGACCTAGGTTTGGCCTACTTTAAAACTTGACCTACGAGCCTATTTAAAAGACTATATAATATTTTTTATTTTTTTATTTTTCGATTTAATATTTATAGAAAAATATATACAATTATTTATTATATATAATAAGTCAGTTAAAATAAATTAATTTTTTAGTTTTTATTGTCGCCAAATATAATTTTTTATAAATTATAAACAATTAAAAACATAATATTTATATATATCAGATAAACAAATATGCAATATAAATAGATAAACAGGCCGGCCTCATAGGCCAAAAAGGCTTTTCGTAAAGCCTACGCTTGTTCTATTTATTTAAAAAGACTTAGAAATATATCTGAATTTAACTTTGTTAGTAAACAGGCCAGGCCAACTGAGGCCTTATGCAGCCAAACTGTAGGCCCCTGATAGGCGGCCTTGCCTATTTCCATCCCTACTCATATGATATAATATTTTGAAAAAAAGTTGAAAACATAACGTCAACTTTGGCCAAAAATCAACCAAACACAACCTTATATGATTAACAAAGTTAATATTAAAAATATGGTAAATTATACCATACGCTCTTGTGTTTTAGTAAAAATGCATAAAACACCACGTGTTTTATTTATTGTGTGAAACCCCTTATGTTAATATAAAGTTTACATTAAACACCCTTTTTGTCTAAAATTGATATTTAGTTTTAAATATAGACCTAAATTATGCAAGTTTTATACAAATAAAAAATGTAAAATATTTTAAATAAGTTTTTGAATATAAAAAATAAATAATTGATTAAATCATTTATTTTTATATTTTTAAAGTTATTTGTCTTAAAAAAATTATAAAACGAAGGATTAATCAATTATTTATTTATTTTATTCAAAAAATATTTAAAATATTTTACATTTTTTATTTGTATAAAACTTGCTTAATTTAGGTGTTTATTTAGAACCAAATATCAGCTTTGGACAATGAGAGTGTTTCATTCCAATTTTATATTAACACAATGAGATTTCATACAATAAATAAAACACTAATTGTCTTATACTTTTTTACTTAAACACAAAGAATGTTTTATAATTACCCTTAAAAATAAAAATAAATCAAATTTTATTTTTCATGTTGATAATAAATATAATATGCTAAAGAATTACATGTGTCTAAAAAACAAACGACGACCAACAACCCAATGAAGGCTTTTGAGTTTTGAGGCATTCATAAATAAAGATGGTACGGGAAGTGGTGAGAGTCACCAAATCCTTACTGAGCTTTTGTCCATTTTCAATGTGTTTTCTTTGCTGATAATGTAAAATTCGATGCTGGAAGTACGACTAACGGTAGATATTTCAATTTTTCCCAAGTTGTTGAAATAACATATTTGTGTAGCAGTAATACCATAATTTCTAGAAATCGATAAAACAGAGAAGGAAGAGCAGGTTTTATTTTTTCTCGTATTGAAAAAAATAAAGGGAGTAATGATTAAATAACAATGCAATTCAAAACTCTTTGTAAATAACTACTCTAAATATCGAGAGGATAGGAACAATAAGGATAGAAAATAAAAAATAAAGTCAAGATGGAATGCAAATTTGCAATGCCAATCTTGCCAAGAAAAAAATTGAGTTGTTGAGCTGTGAGTCCCTTGGTTAGCAAGTCTGCTACTTACATCTTACTGGTGATATTCATTGGTACTATATCTTTCGATTCGACCCTTTCACGTACGAAATGACAGTTCATTTCGACATATTTTGTTCTTTTGTGGAAAATGGGATTATTAGCTATGTGTCGAGCTGCTTGGTTATCACAAAACAAGAAAGTCGGAAATGTATTATGAACTTGCAGCTCACCAAGTAACCATGGAACCCAAATAATCTCACTAAATGTGGAAGCCATTGCCCTGTACTCTGCTTCAACGGAAGAGTGAGAGACTACTGATTGTTTCTTGGTTCGCCAAGAGATAGGAGTCCAAGTAAGCAAGAGGCAATAATCAGTACGTGACCGTCTTGTATAGGGACATCCTAAACAATCAGAGTCGCAATAAGCAGTTAAGACATGATATCATGCTTGAGAGAGAAGAATACCTTGGCCAGGTGTCGCATTTAAGTAACCAAGAACACGATTTGTTGTCTCCAAATGATTGTTATGCGGATCAGAAACAAACTAGCTTAATACATTCACGGAATAGGCGATATTTGGCCGAATGGTTTGAAGGTAGAGGAGTCGGCCAATGAGTCAACGATACTGTCTTGCATCCACCCGGGGTTCATTTTCTCCTTTGTCTAAGTTCAAGCCTTGTTCAATGGGAAAGGAACTTGGTTTGCACCCCATCTTCCCACTACTCTCCGGAATATCCAAAGTGTATTTTCGTTGGCTTATGACAAGACCATCATTTGTTCTTGTTCCCTCAATTCCAAGGAAATACTTTAATGAACAAGGTCTTTAATGCTGAATTCATCATCAAGCTGCTTTTTGGTTTCTTGAATTTTGGTGAGATTGTTCCCAGTAATGATTACGTCATCTACGTAAATTAGAACGACCACTATTGTGCTCCCTTCTTCATAAAGAAAGAGTGAGTAGTCGGCCTTGGACTGTCTAAAATTTAGAGTTAAGAGGAAGACAGTGAACTTGTGATACCAATTTCACAAAGCTTGCTTTAACCCGTATAAAGATTTTCTTAGCTGACAAACACGGGTGTCATTATCCTTCGAGAAACTTTGAGGGATTTTCATATAAACTTCCTCATCAAGCTGCTTCTTGGTTTCTTGAAATTTTGTGAGATTGCTCCCAGTAATGATTACGTCATCTGCGTAAATTAGAACGACCACTATTGTGCTCCCTTCTTCATAAAGGAAGAGCGAGTGGTCGGCCTTGGATTGTCTAAAATTTAGAGTTAAGAGAAAGGCAGTGAACATGTGATACCAATTG
The DNA here is from genome assembly GCF_009805555.1 of Andrographis paniculata. Lineage (NCBI taxonomy): Eukaryota > Viridiplantae > Streptophyta > Magnoliopsida > Lamiales > Acanthaceae > Andrographis > Andrographis paniculata. The sequence continues at coordinate 1,867,676 of NW_026137588.1, forward strand.
CGCGAAGCTTGCTTTAACCCGTATAAAGATTTTCTTAGCCAACAAACACGGGTGTCATTATCCTTCGAGAAACCTTAAGGGATTTTCATATAAAATTCCTCATTAAGGTCTCCATGTAGGAAAGCATTGTTCACGTCAAGTTGATGGATGATCCACTCATTTTTTACTTCCACTACTAAAAGAGTGCGAACGGTTACCAACTTGGCCACCGGTGCAAAGGTTTCATGATAATCCACTCCTTCCATTTGAGTGAATCCCTCGCAACTAGAAGAGCTTTGTACATTTCAACTTCGCCATTCGGCTTGAATTTGATCTTGTAGATCCACTTTGAATCAATAGCCCGTTTTCCTTCTGGTAATTTTTCTAAAGTCCAAGTATCATTTTTCTTGAGTGCCTCGATCTCTTTTTTCATGGTCTCACGCCATCGAGCATCCTGTGCAGCTTGGCTGAAAGACTTAGGCTCATCATTATTGGTGATGGCCGCTAAGAAGGTCTTATGATTAGTGAAGAACTTATCATAAGAAACAAAGTTAGAGATTAGGTAGCGTACCATAGAGGTAACTTGATTGGATGCAGGGTGTTTGATTGAAGGGGGAACTTGGACAACATAGTCTTTGAGCTTTAATGGCTGATATTTTGTTTAAGTGGGTCTTGTCTCAGCTTGGTTTTCAACTTCATCAACCAGCTCATTTATCTCACCCTTATTATTAAAGCCTGTTTAATCAGCATCCCCAACACTGTTCTTATGATCCAATTCATCTCCAACGCGTGGTTCACTTGAGACATCGTTCGGCTCATTTCCTTCTACATGAACAAAATCGATAGTTCTTGGTTCTTGAACCATTGGAATTTGTTCCTCAGTCTGAACCATTGTGGCCTCATGATGACTGATGTGATCATGACATTTCATTGGTTCCTCGGTGGAATCTTCATTAATTTCTCGGATATTTTTTAAAGGGAATTTTCGTTCATAGAAATCAAAATTTCTACTCACTACTATTTTTCTGGTTTCATGATCAAGGATTTTATAGCCCTTAATCTATTGTGGATATCCAAGAAAGACTCCTGGCTTCCCCCTTTCTTCAAACTTATCTCTCATTGTATTGTTGTTTGTGAAATACGCAAGACACCCAAAAACTCTTAGAAATTCATAATCTGGTTTTTATTTTTTTATTTTATTTTTTCCAAATCAGCTCAAAAGGAGTCTTATTTTTAATAACTTTGGATGGAAGACGGTTGATCACATAAGCAGCGGTTAGGATGCATTATCCCCAAAATTGTTTAGGAAGACTTGCATCGAACCTTAAAGCCCGAGCAGTTTCAAGCAAGTGCCTGTATTTTCTTTCGACAATGCCATTTTGTTGATGGGTGTGTGGGCAGGTGGCTTCTAATAAGATCCCCTCCTTATTATAAAAACTTATCATGTAATTAGATGTGAATTTCCCACCATTATCGTATCTTATCCTCATAATCTGCTTTTCGAATTGGACTTCAACCATTTTATGAAAATCCATGAGGCATTTTCTGGCCTCACTTTTATGTTTAATGGGAAACACCCAAACAACCCTACTAAAATCATCCGTATTTGTAATAAAATAGTTGGCTATTGTATCCGAAGGTACCCGATAACATCCCCATATGTCACAATAAATTAATTCAAAATGGGCATGGGTTTTTATATAACTGAAAAAAAAATGGCGTTTTTGTATGTTTTGCTCTAGCACAAGAATCACAGAAATTATTGAAGTCAATAGTACTTGTTCTAAGAAAATCAAACTTAGCAAGCTTCTCTTTTGATGCATGTCCAAGTCTTTTATGCCATGTCTCAACCGTGGCTGTTATCGCTTTTCTTTCTTGAACCATCTTCATCCGGTGGAGTCCCCTTTTACACTTACCCGCACCAATTAAATTCTTCCTCTGTAGTCCCTGCATGACACAAAAATCAGGAAAGAAAGATATGGAACATTGCAGGTCCCGACAAAGGCAACTAATTGAAACAAGGTTGCATTTGAAATCAGGAATACATAAAACCCTCTTCACTTTGGCTCCTCCTGGAAGGGTGTGATCCCCTTTCCTTTTAACTGGAATCAGATCCCAGTGGGAATAACAACAAGTTCCTCAAGAGAGGTGGCTTTCTTGTTGTCAAGGACGTGGGGTAGGTGAGTTATATATTCGGTGCAACCCGAATCAATGATCCACTCACCCTCGATGTCTTCCTTATGAGCCATGTTAGCAACGGGTTTGGCACTTTTACCATTAGCCGATCCAGAGAATTGTTTCAAGAAGAGTTGATAGTCCTTGTATGTTAATCCAGGAATGGTACATGTCTCTGTTTCGACACAAGAAGCCTTGGCCTTGGTCTTTTCGCTTTTCTTTTCGGGCCACCACTCCGGATACCCGATCAACTTGAAGCAGCCTTCTTGCCTATGACCATCTCTGTTGCATTCGGTGCAACGTTCAGCTTTGGATCCACCTCTTTCTTTGTTTGAACTTGGAGGACCATTCCGCCTTTGAAAGGCCTTACACAAGGGATTCATGGGAATTCATATTTTCATTTGATATGGCTCTTTACCTCTCATCCTTGGCCACCATGTGATACGCCATGCCAAGTGAAGAAGTCGGCTTCGTGACTAAGATCTGGGTCATTAATTACAACAATGCTTTCAGCTGCAATTAATATATCATCCATATACAATAGCAGATACACAAAGAAATCACTAGAAACTTTCTTCGAGTAAACACAATTATCAAACTAATTACGAATATAACCATTAGACACCATGAAAGAATCAAATCTCTTGTACCACTACCTCAAAGACAGTTTCAAGCCATATACAGATTTCTTTAACAAGCAAACTTGGTCCATTTTAGAACTGTCGAAGCCCTTCGATTGAGACATGTAAATCCATTCTTCTAGATTACATTGAAAGAATGATGTTTTTACATCAAGCTGCTCAAATTCCAAATCAAAAGTACCCACCATTGCCAAAAGAACCCGGATGGTTTTGTGTTTCACCACAGGAGAAAAAACTTCATGGTAATCGACTTCTTCCTTATGTGAGAACCCTTCACTAGTCTCGCCTTGAACCTAGCAGGTTCAATGCTAGGAACTCCCTCATTTCTTTTAAAGACCCACTTGCATCCCACTGGCTTAACCCCTTTTGGTAGTGCAACGAGATCCCATGTCTTGTTCTTTTCAAGAGACTGCATCACTTCATTCATTGCTATAATTCAGTTTTCTACATCTTTACTTGCCACAAGTTTTTTGATCCTCAGAGCCAAGATCATCACCAACAGCCAATGTATAATCCACAAAATCCATGTCACATATATTGACACATCGTACAAACCTAGCTGGTTTTTGAATATTTCTTTTTTCCATTCTAGCTGCTATGGAATCTTTAACCACAGTACCAGTGTCATCAACTTCCTCCCTAACAGATTTCCCTTGAGGTTTTTACTGATCTGGTTGATCGAATTGATCAATAGTATTATCCTGCTACTCTCCTTTATCACAACTCTGTCAGGAGTCTCAAACTCCACTTTCTGGTCAGTACCATAATCTTTTATACCTGCAATACTTTCACAACCTCCACTCTGATCAAACATAGCAGATTCATCAAATTTTACATCTCTGCTAATGAGAAATTTACCAGGATTTTTACAATCTATACACCACAGTCAATAACCTTTGACTCAAGTTGCATACCCTAGAAATATGTATTTTACCGCTCTCGGCTCCAACTTACCATTATTCACATGAACATATGCAAGACATCCAAATATTCTTATATTAGAGTAATCAGAGGGTTTATCGGACTATAACGTGTCCGGAAGCTGACACGTCCGGCGCCTAGGCCACGCCCGCGCTGAGGCCCAAACCAGCCATCCCCTGTGCACAACACGCCTGGGATATACCATACAGTATGAGAGAATCATGCGGAACACGTACCTGCACCAAGATATGGGTCATTAGTCGGCCGTACATGACAGGAGCTCGCACACATGGGATGGACTATGGCCGAGAACCAGGGGCAGGAATGTTAGCCCGTGACAAACTTCCCCACTTCAAGTCGCAAACGCCCTTGTGAGACGCTATTTGAGTGCGCTGACGTTGTTTCTTGCACTGTCGGTACGCCTCCAACATCACTCCGTCGACCCTTTTCCTGCATACCATCTTCTGGTGCTCACCAACAGCCAGCGAGGTCTTTTGCCATAATCAACCCACATGCGACCCAATTTCTGCTGCGCATCTCCACACACCATCCGGGACATCCTTTGTTGCGGCTTGTGCGATATTCGCCCGATGATCATCCTTAACGTGGTTTTGCCCTCACGAACAAAGCTCGGCCCTCTTAGCCCTTCAGCAACGTCGAGCATACTCTCCCTCCTTGGGATGTCCAGTTACCTTAGGAGATGCTTTTCCTTGACGTTCTCGGCCACGTCGGATTGTCTAGCTACCTTAGGACATTCTTATTCTTGACGTACCCACAGACATGCTCCTCGAGGAATGTCCCCTTTGTCGCTTTGTTCGCCACCAGCGTCAAGGTTGCTCTGATACCATGTGTAACATGTCCGGAAGCTAACACGCCCCACTACAAAAAAAATCATAAGTTGCAATAGAATTATTCCGTCGCAAATGAATATTTTTCCATCGCAATTTTATGCTGCGATGGATTTTACATCCAAATGGAAACTGCCGCAGAATATTGGTTGTAATTCCCAAACGACAAATTGGGTTCCATCGCAGAAAATTGCAATGAAAGTAACAATGGTAATTTCGTCGCAACATTGCAATGAAAGCAACAATGAACATTCCGTCGCAACATTACAATGGAGTTAATCTTTTACTAATTCCGTCACAACATTAAGAATATTACAAAAGAATAATTTTGTTGCTAATTCCGTTGCAAAATTCATGATCCAATTCAATTATTTTATTTTTTTTGTCCGTTTTTTCAAATATCTGTAAAGCTAATATGAATTCAAAAATAAATTAGTTTAATAAAATATATTATAATATGAACAAAATATAGTTAATATCAAAACCCATTACCAAATATCAAACATACATTGGAGTTAGCAACTTAGCAAATATCATTGCCAAAAAAAAAAAAAAAAAAAAAAACGTAGAGATATTATTAAATTATGTATGGAGAAAGTACCAGTATCAAGCATTCATACTCAGGAATGCATTTCACATTCCATGCTCGGTCAACACAAACACAAATATCAAATGTTGACATAGATGCAAATGCATAAAAAGAACATGATAGACTGCATGAAAAAAAAATCAAAATTTAAAAACATAAATAACAAAACAAAATAAATTTAGGAAAGCAAAGGATAAACCAAGATTCAGGACTTGTTCTGATAACATACCAATGCAAATGTCAGGAAGATATGTTGCCAGGAACTTAAGCTTTCTAAGGTCTATATATGAATTCTGGACTCATCGTCAGCTATTACCTAAGAAGCATATATTATCAATCTTAGACAAACATAATAACGAGGATGTGGAAAGTGGTAAATTTAGGTAACAAGATTATTCCAAACAACTTTTACAATTAGATGTTGGGGTTTCCACACCTGCAGGTTCAATCAAGTATAGAAAGTAAAAGGAAAATATAAAGCAAAGAGAACAATTTTACCAGACTCTGAATCCTAGCAATTGGATATTTGTGATGTTATTACAATGTCAGAAAGAACGTTCGACTGATGTGTAAGAGAACAAAAAACTACCTTGCCCAAGTGTGATATGCGGCCAACAACTTCATAAAATATATTAGTAAAAATGAATCACTAAGTTAAACAATTACCATGGATGCAGAATTCGAAGGAAACATAAATTAAATTCAATATATCATCACTAACCTGTGATTAATACAGTTCCTCAAAGAAACTCATACATATTGTTGATGTATTTTTTCAACAAAAATAAAGTAAAATTCAAAGATATAGAAAATATCCTTAAACTTGATTAATTAGTGCCTGAGATTAGGAATCTCTAAACACTGTACGGTACAGAAAATAAACTGGAAAATAAAAGACTGAAATTTAAAGTGGTGATCCCCAAATCTGACTTTGCTTTGTTGAAGTTGATTGAAGATGCCTTGCCAAATGATGATCCAAATCCTTAAATATTCTTTGAAGAAACTGTACTGAAAACCGTCGCCCGAACGGTTACAACGTCTCCTTCCCAACCGTCTTCCAACCCTTCTCCTGCTGACACGTGTCCTCAGCAGACCAAAATTATCCCTATATTTCACTTTTTGAGCCGACCACAGACCTTCCGCCCTTTTGGCCCGACTTCGTCCTTCGCCCGACCTGCTTCTTCGCCCGACCTCACTTGGGCTGACCTCCGCATCAGCCGCCCTCCGTCTTTGACCGAAGACCTCCGCGTCTGTCCGTACCTCTTCCTTGCCCGACCTTCCTCTTGACAGACCTCCGCGTCTGCCCGACTTCGCCTTCTATCCGATCTACGGTTTACCCGACCTGCGGACTTCCCATCCTGATGACTTTTCGTCTTGAGGACCTCCCGACCTGAAGACCTTCCGACCTGAGGTCTTTCCGTCCTGAGGACTTTCCGTCTTGAGGACCTCCCGACTTGAAGACCTTCCGACCTGAGGTCTTTCCGTCCTGAGGACTTTCCGTCTTGAGGACCTACCGACCTGAAGACCTTCCGACCTGAGGTCTTCCCGTCCTGAGGACTTTCCGTCTTGAGGACCTCCCGACTTGAAGACCTTCCGACCTGAGGTCTTTCCGTCCTGAGGACTTTCCGTCTTGAGGACCTACCGACCTGAAGACCTTCCGACCTGAGGTCTTCCCGTCCTGAGGACTTTCCGTCTTGAGGACCTACCGACCTGAAGACCTTCCGACCTGAAGTCTTTCCGTCCTGTATTTTCCTTGATTTCCACACGGTGTCCTTCAGCCAGTTCAACCAACTCTATTGCCAGGCCCATTCTTCTTTTTACCTTGGGCTTTTAACCTAATTCTAAATTTCGTACGTAACAACTTGCCCGCCGCCAAGGGACTTTCAAACGCCATTTAACAATCAATGTTTGGAAGTTCATAAATCACCACCCTCTTGAAAAATTCCCTTAGCAACTGCACCAGTTACTGCAACACTCCTGATTAACTTCCTTCTCTGCAAAACGAGCTTTTGTGAATCACAACCCCAAAACACTCTAACCATGGCGAATCAATACATTCCTGCCCTTCCTTTCGACGGAACCCTCCCAGAGGGCCCATTTTCAGCCTCGAAAGTACTAACTCCGACGATCCGTCCATATTGCACTACTCCTGAAGACTCAAATCGGATGAGGGAAGTTTTGGAATCTCGAAATTCCTTGGCTATCAACAACCCTAACTACCAAGCAGTTCGCATTCGAGACAGCATCAAAACCCATCTCACAGACCCAAAAGATCCTTACCGCTCTTGGTATCGACGGGTAGCGGAACACTTCCAGACCCAATGGCGATCTCAAAAAATCGACCAAGCAATACTATTGTCCACCATGCCGATCAATCTGCACGAGAAGGTGCTCCTAGCCATGTCTGCCTTCTGGAATGCGGAAAATGAGACTTTTCTCTTACCATCGGGCCCCTTTGGTCCAACTCTTATGGATGTGGCAATGATCGCGCATCTCCCAGTCGTGGGTGAAGACCCTGTGATGGGAGCCCTAGATGGGCAGGAGCCATCAGAAGACCATCCAGGGTGGTCTTTACAAGGTGTGAAGGAATGGGGTTGGACAAAGTTCGCAACCGACCAGCAAGGGGCTCCAGGGACCCCCGTGACCGACCGGGAGCATACTGCCTTTATTCTTTTTTGGCTTTGTAGGTACGTCATTGTTTCCCCTTCCAAATGTGTTCTTCCTTCTCATCTCGACCTGGCCATTCATATCGCATCAGGTCGGTTCTTTTCCCTTGGCACCCTGTTTTTAGCCAATCTGTTTGAAGGACTCACCAGGGTTAGCCTTCGTTTAACAGATAATGATAATAGAAAATTAGACACTGCCGCATCGGGTCCTTTTTGGTTTTTAGAACTTTGGTTCCGTCTTTACTTCCCCAACGCGTTCAACTTAGGATCTCCGCCCACTATGCCAATATCCGAAAAACATTTGGGATTAGCCCTCAACCGACTCTGCTCAGGACGCAATAAACTCCAATCTTCCGATCCAATAATAACCACAATTTTAACAGATACCCGCAGTAACTCTCGATTTTCTATGTATAAAAAGTATGCGGGTTATGCTCCCGACCATTTTTGGCCCTTTCCGGCACCAAATCCTCTTCCGACTCCTGAGCCTTGTCCTCATCCCACCTATCCTTTTGCCTGGGACGTTGCCCTCAAACCCAGGTCTCTTTTTAGCAGCAAAAAACTTGATAAAAAAGGGCAGAAAACCTTTTACACTTTTAATTATGAACCTCAATTCATGGCGCGCCAGTTCGGCTGTTGCCAAGGTATCCCTGGACCCGTCGCTTGTCCGCATATAATTTTTCAAAGTCCTGACCGACGAGTCCTACCTAATTCATTCCCTTCTTATATCTCCCAGCTCACCACGTATATAATTTCCAATTCTTATATTCCTTTCCGCTCCAACCCTGAGACTGTAGATACATTCAATGAATGGTGGTCGGTTGTATGGCCCCTGATTTCCCCTAATGAGGATCGGTTGCTGAACATACTCCTTCCCCCCCAAGGATTAGTTCTAGGGGCGGCTAGACATACTAGCACTCAGCAACAAACAGCCGCCCCGGGAATCGGATCTAGTGTTCCAATGCGAAAAAGGAAAGCTTCCCAGCGGCAAACACCCCCGACCTCTGGGGCCGACCAGCAAGCTCCAGCGGACCTTGGAACTACTAGGACGTCAACAAGGACCCGACCCCGAATAGGTAATTTTTCTTAAAACCGTGAACCAATTCACTATATCTTAACTTTGATTTCACTTATTTCATTCACCAGAACCGACCTTGGTGACACCGACCACACAAACGACGCCAGCCCCAGCCGACCATTCAATCGGACCTTTGGTCCAGACCAATTTGCCAATGAGCAGTCGGGCGGAGGACCCGACGAGGAGGCAAACTCTTCCTCCCGTACCGAGGAGTGGTCGGGCCAGGCACCCGACCAGGAGGCAATCTTTACCAGCAGTGGCTATAGAACCAGTAAGTTCTCTCATCAGCAATACTTAGGATTCTAATGATCAACCTTGATATATTCAACAACAACATTTCCATGATTTTTCACAGACACCTTCACCCATCGCATCAGCAGCAGGGGTCTCTTCAGACAGTGAGGGGACTACTTCCCAGATGGGTCGACCGCCATACATAGCATCAGACTCCTCCATTTCGAAGGAAGAACCAACTGCCCCTGCCGAAGCGGACCCTCACACCAACATCCCTGCTGCTGCTGATTCCGAAATAGTCCAATCGGATGCAGCCGCACTGGGAACCGAAAGTGCCCCAGCTGCGGCTATCCCAGTTGCTCCAGAGATCCCGGCTGCAGTGGCTCTAGATGCAGCCGCCCAACCTGCAGCCGCCCAGCCAGCAGCGGCGCTACCTCCAGCAATCGAGTGGCAGGCAGAAGAACCACCTGTGGCAGCCCAACCTCCAGAAATAGAAGTTCCTTCATCCGATTCGGAGACTTCTGTGAATTTGGTAAGATTAAACCAATTCATACCACAATGTTTCTTTCGGAAAACACTAACTGTTTTGTATACTACTTTCCATAGGGACCCAGGTCGGCACCTCAGCGACCATTCGCAGCAGCCGACGAGTCGGCTGCTGTTATACCAGCTGTCCGCCCTACTCGACCGACCTCATTGCTGCCCCCCTCACTGACAGCAGTTCGCCCAGAGGTGACACATATCTTATCTGAATAAATTTGCACCTCCCTTGGAATACTTATTGACACTGTAAGACTTGCAGGGGCCTTCGGACTTAGCTATCCTATCGACTGTTCCGGTTCCAGCGGAGGCCCAAACTATATTCACTGAGGCCATTAACCATCCCCTGTCAGAATTAAGATCCGACTTATTGGACAAACTCATTCAGACGGTTGGTGGCCTTCTTTTTTACACTCCGACGGAATCGCCAGCCGTCCCCATTCTGCATCGCCTGATGGAAAGACTTACGGAGCTCAAGACTGAAGTGTTAGTTATTGGACTCCTGTCAGCCGAAACCCCCCAGCCTGTCTTCGATCAAACAACGCTGGAGAATTCTTTGGCTAAGACCCGAGAATCCCTTCAGCAGACTACTGGAAGGCTGGGCGGTCTCCTTAGCACGAAGGCTCAAGTTGATGAATCTATTCAGAAAAAGGAGGCAGAATTGCGGGAGCTAAGGAAAGAACAGTCTACCCTGGATAAGCAAATTACCAATGAGCAGCGTCTGCTTGAGAAGTATACAAAAAACGAGGCCGAATTGGATCAAGAGCTGAAAACCCAAGCTCGATCCCAATTCATCAGAAGATATCAGACGGCTGCTAATACCAGAAGGCTATCCAGGGATGAAGTCAAATGGACACATATAAAAACTGCCCTAGGGGCACTTTTGTAATACTTCCCCCCTTGTAACAATATTTGACTTAGTAATATATTTTTCCTTCTTCTCTCAAAACAAGGATCACCTTTCATTTCCAACTTTGTAGGAACCGAAACAAACTCCTTCTTTAAAAGAACACTGTTTTTTCACATTTTAAGAAACACATTCCAAGGCATATTTTGAAACTCAAACACTTGAAGTGTTAACAAACATGGCGAATGACCGACCTCATGTTCCATCAAGCAACTGGGAGGGTGTTCTTCAACCCTTCTTTGTAGGTAATCACCCCATTGGAGGCCATGCAGAAGACTTGTTACATATACTCAAGCAACTAGACTTCAAATTCCGATTCTCCCAACGAGGTAGAAGAACCATTCATCGCGTCATCCGCCTAATGGAAAAAATCATTGAGGGGTATGAACCTCTTCGTGACATCCTTGGTCGCATTCCTGACCTCCATCATCACATGGAAATGATTGAAAATCACGCAGCAACCATACTTCCAGATCTTGGTTGGGATAATATCTTTTCCAATCAACGAAAAGTCTTTTCAAGATTGCGTACCATTGTTGACCGTGAATATCAAGCCATAACAGACATGCAAGCACGTACCAATCAAGATCTAGACGAAATGCAAAGCCAATGGGAAAGGTACCGACCAGATTTGGAAGATCTTATTGAAGAAGAACCAGAATTAATATCCACTCACTGGAATGACAATTCTGATTCAGAGTCAGAAAATTTCTCACAAATACATGATGACTAACAGAAATGAACCTTTAAATAGGTTCGAACCCCATAGATGGGTTCTGAACAATATTTTGTTTCATGCAGTTTTGTTATCTGAAAAGGCAGGATAATACCTCTTCAGATATTTAGCATTAATACAATCATGTACTCTCTTACCTTCATGATTTACAATAATGAAAGCGCCATTTCCAATATCTTTTGAATAATGTATGGTCCCTTCCAATTCGGTGACCACTTTCCCAATTGGTCAGTTTTCTTATATGTAGGAAGAATGGTCTTCCAGACTAGGTCTCCTTTTTGGAATGTCCTGTGAAGAACTTTCTTTCCGTAATTCATTGCTCTGTTTTCACTCTGTTTCACACTTCGACTTATTGCCTGAAGTCGGCTAACATCCAAATCCTCCAACTGTTGCAACATAAGTTGTTGGTATTCTTTTGTAAGATCGCCATCAGTAAATTCTGTTCGGCCAGATGATACTCGGATTTCGGCTGGTAAAACAGCATCTTGGCCAAAAGTGAGTTGGTAAGGTGAGAACCCTGTGGCCGTATTTCTGGTATTCCTATGTGCCCATAAAGCCTGAGACAATAACAAATGCCACTTTCTTGGATTCCCTTCAACCATCTTCTTTATAATCCCAATAATAATCTTATTTGCTGCTTCCGCTTGTCCATTGGCTTGGGGATAATAAGGTGACGAATGATGTAATCGAACACCGAATTCTGCTAAGAAACTAGAGAACTTTTCCCCTGTGAAAACCAGGCCTTGGTCGGTTGTTATAGACTGAGGAATGCCATATCTGTAAATAATTTGATTCAAAACGAAGTCTATCACCTCCTTCTGATCTACATTTTTCAAAGCAACCGCTTCTACCCATTTGGTAAAGTAGTCAGTCGCGACCAATATGAAACAATGATGTTTCGATGAAGCAGGATGTATCTTACCAATAATATCCATAGCCCATGATTTAAAAGGCCATGGTTTTGCCAAAAATTGTAATTCGGTTACTGGCAAATGATTTAAATTTCCATGTCTCTGACATTCCTGGCAGCCTTTGGCAAATTGTATGCAATCTTCAAAAATCTTTGGCCAGAAAAAACCCAAACGATGAATGGCCCACCTCATATTCAGACCTGCCCGATGAGCTCCACATATCCCACCATGTACTTCTGTCATTACCTCTAGAGCTTCTTTAGACCCCAAACATTTCAAAAGTAAACCTTCAAATGATCTCTTATACAAAATTCCATTTATCAATTGAAAACGTAAAGCCTTCAATCGTGTCGCAATCGAAACACTCGCACCTGGATTCTGTAAATACATGATAAGCTATGTTCTCCAATCGGGCACTGTTTCGCTGGTATCTTTGTGTCCGACTATAACCACGCCGTCGGGCTCCTGCCCGACAGTAACTACGCAGTCGGGCTCCTGACCGACAGTCTCCTGCCCGACCGTAACTTCACAGTCGGGCTCCTGTCCGACATTCTCCTGCCCGACCGTAACTTCGCAGTCGGGCTCCTGTCCGACAGTCTCCTGCCCGACCATTCGATCACATATTAGGTCTGTCTTTTCTTCTATGCCCGACTTGACCTCCGACCACATATCCTCCAGAATTCCTTTACAGGCCCTTTGAGCCAACCCGTCAGCACGTTGGTTTTCTTTCCTCGGAATGAACTCAATTATTACTTCTGAGATTTTTGTCAGTAACCGACCCACAATATCCCTGTATCTACGAAGATGACGGTAATTGCAAACATATTGATTGTTTACCTGGTTGATTACTAATTGAGAATCCCCCCTTATGATTACAGACTGGACCTTCCTGGCTATCAAAGCCTCCAAACCCAAAATTAAAGCTTCATATTCTGCCGAATTATGGGTCATGGCTTCCAATCGTAGTTGTAAGTTGATCTTTTGACCATCAGGTCCTTGCAAAAAGACCCCTGCCCCTGATTTGTTTCCAGAGGTAGAACCATCAAAGAACATCAACCATGTTCTGGTACTTATATAAGGCACACATCCGACCTGTAGATTATCCAGATATGATGAACAACTAAATGGTCGGACACTATCACAAAGAGAATACCCGACTTGTGAGAATTCTGCTAAGAAGTCGGCTACTGCTTGTCCCTTGATTGCCCTCAGCGGGGAATGTTGAAGATCAAAAGGAGCCAATTTGATGGCCCACTTCATGAGTCTGCCCTTCATAGTAGGTCTCTGCAAAATCAATTTGATGAGATCCACCTTTGATATGACCTCAATTTTTCTGGGCAGCAAATAATGCTCGAGTTTAGTACAAGCGAAGACCAATGAATAACACATTTTTTCTGGCATAGTGTAATTCAATTCGGGTCCTGTAAGGGTTTTACTGAGATAGTAGATTGCCCTTTCCTTCCCCTCATCACCATCCTGTGCCAACAAACAGCTAACCACTTCATATGTATTTGCCAAATAAAGTTTGAGCGGCCGACCTTGTTTAGGAGGCATCAAGACTGGAGGGTGAACCAATGCCTGCTTGATAGCATCTAAAGCCGTCTGTTGATCGGGACCCCATTCAAAAGCATTTTTTCCAGCTTTCAACAATTTAGTAATGGGTCTGACCTTGCCAGCAGCATTAGAAATGAAACGCCTAAAATAGTTCACCTTACCCAAAAGACTTTGGATTTCTTTAACCGTCTTGGGTGGCCGACTGTCAAGAATGGCTTTAGCCTTATTGGCATCAATTTCAATTCCTCTCTCATGAACTAAAAATCCTAAAAAGCTCCCGGCTGATATTCCAAAAGCACACTTGGTTGGATTCATCTTCAACTTGTACTTCTTCATTCTTTCGAATGCCTCTTCAAGATTTTTCAAATGCTCGTTAAAACTGGAGGATTTAACAATAACATCATCAATATAAACTTCCATAGATTTGCCAATTAAATCATGAAAGATTGAATTCATGGCTCTTTGGTAAGTTGCCCCTGCATTCTTTAAACCGAATGGCATGACTGTCCATTCATAAATACCTAAAGCCCCTGGGCACCTGAATGCTGTCTTAGGAATGTCTTCTTCTGCCAGAAATATTTGGTTATAACCTGCATAACCATCCATCAGACTAAGGACTTTATGCCCTGCTGCTGCATCTATCAACATGTCGGCCATAGGCATCACATATTCGTCCTTAGGGGTAGCTAGATTCAAATCCCTGAAATCAATGCATATCCTTATCTTACCATTTTTCTTGACCACTGGCACAATGTTAGCCAGCCACTCCGCATAACGGCAAGGCTGAATGAAACCCACTTTGAGAAGTTTTTGGATTTCTTCCTTGATTTGAGGCATCAGATCCGGGCTCATTCGCCTTGGAGGTTGTTTGTAAGGTTTACAACCTTCCTTGATAGGCAATCGATGCTCTATTAGACTTCTTGTCAAACCAGGCATCTCTGAATAATCCCATGCTAAACAATCAATGTTGTTTCTAATAACTTCGAGCATCATTGTTTGTTGCTCTTTAGACAAATAACCACTTAACCTGATCACTTTTGGAACCAATTCGGTTCCTAAATTAAACTCCAATAATGGGTCTTGTGATGAAGCTGTTGGTTCTGTTTTTTCTAATAAATCGGGCCAACGAAATTGTTCATCTTCTTGGAGGTGAACATCAAGAATCTCTTTACTATTTTCTGCTTTATGTAATAACTGCTTTAAATAGAACTTATTAATAAGAGAACTACATACTTCTAAACTTGTATCATCCATAACAAACAAATTATATGGGAATGGGTGTGGCTTTATCATGAGCCATACAATAAAGGTGTTCTTTTAATAGAACATCGAGTTCTGGCCAGTGACTTTATAATCCTTGTTTGGGTATTCCCTGGCCATATACAATTGAGACATCGGAACCAAATGACTGGAATAAAACACTGACTCTTCAACTTGTTCTGATACATCGAATGGGTTGTCATTTGCTTCCATTTTGAAGACCTGATTTCCTTCCCAGAACATTAACTGCTGGTGCAGTGTTGATGGTACACATTGAGAAGCATGAATCCAGTCTCTTCCCAGTAAGAGAGAATATGTAGTATCTGCGTCCACAATAAAGAAAACAGTGGAGATCTTCTTTGGTCCGACTTCAATTGTGGCAACCATCATGCCTTCAGGCTTGGTCAGCTGCCCTGTAAAACTTGTCATTTCGAATTCCACAGGAGACAGATCATGAATTCCTTTCCCTAGCTTCTTGAGGGTCTTCAATGGCATAACATTAAAGACTGCTCCATTATCCACAAAAACCTTTGTGATTGGTTTCCCGCAAATGTGAGCATTAACATACAGAGGTTTCAAATGAGAGATCGCACCCTCTGGAATAGGAGGAAACACTATCGAAGGTGCCTCTGGCTGAGGCTCGGAATCTGAAGTCTTTGCCCACTCTGTTTCCTCTAATTCATCATCTGCCAAGAATGCCCATAAAGGTTCGTCCATAGTGATAATCTACCAGACTCGCCCACATCGGTTCATCTCTCATCTGATTAATCTCTGTCATTCGACAAGGGATTCGTGGTCCCAGACGAGATTTAACAGATCTTGAACTTTCCTCTGTAGTTACAACTTCTTCCTTTGTCTTATCCCGAGATTGAACCGTCAAAGATTCTATGCGGAATTCCTCAGGAGATGGATTGATGTTGATCCGTTCACAATGTTGGCATCGAAAACCTCTAATTATTTCATCTGCCATTCCTTTACCTTTCCCCTGTCCCGACGAACTTCTCTTGGTATAGTCGGAAGCGCCTAATCCGTCGTTCGGTTGCTTTCCTGAACAGACCCGACTGGACCGACTTTTTGGAAACTGAATGGCTGCTCCCTGCTCGTTGGTCGTTTGTTCTGTAAAGACTCTAATGGACTGATCTCCTGCCAAGTGGTCGGCTGCTTTTTGTTCGTCGGTTCGTTGTTTTACTGAAGGAACTCGTTTCCCATACTTTGCAGCATACCTGCGTTTGGCATTGCGAATCTGTGTACGATTCATACCTGGGAAACGAGGATCTATATCAACGGGTAAAGGCTTTTTATTTCGAGCCCAATTGTTCCCGACTGAACCTGTTTTTCTGGTCGGGTGGTCACGCACTAAAACCTTTTCTTTCACCTCCACATTAAAAGAACCGTCTGGACGGTCCCATTTTTCAGCGACTGGCCTTTCAACAACTTTGAGTCGTTCTTCCGGTCGGCCACTGTTTGGCTGACTTCCTTTTTTTGTTCCGGGGCTTGCCTGAGTTCGTTCCCCTGTTTGTCCATCATTGGCCGAACTTTTCCCTGTTTCCGAACTTGGTTGGATGTCAACCATTGCCGTTGTTACTTTCGGAAACGGTTGCTGGTCTACACCTAGAGTGATGTATTTGAGCCGACCTGTCTTGATGGCTTTTTGAATTTCCTTCCTGAAATGAGTACACTGACTTGTATTGTGTGTGAAAGAATTATGCCACTTGCAATATGGTCTCCCTTTGATTTCTTCTTTAGTGGCCAGTCTTTGCCCCTTTGGAATACGGATCTGCCCATCAGTCAGTAAGATATCAAAGATTTCATCAGCTTTTGAACTATCAAACGTTGGTTGCTCCTTCCCTTCAGATCCTGGTACTGGCTTCAATTTGGGGCACACATAAGGTTTTCCAGAAAGGATTTCGGCTGCCATCTCTTCTGACTGATTAAAATCAAAGTCACATGTTTCTGTTCCCATACTCGCCATATGTTGGCCTCTATTACGCCTGTTATGCTGATCTTCCTCTCTGAACAAAGACTCTAAACGTCCTGCCTTGGATGCAAGACTTGCCAAATCCTCAACATCCAGGGCAGTGAGTGCCTTTCTTAAACGAGTATGCATATTCCGGACCACTAAATTGGTCATCTCTTTCTCACTGATTACCGTAGGACATCGTCCCTTCATCAATCGCACCCTTTCTATAAACTGTGAAGCAGATTCTTCTGGATACTGTCTCAATTCTAGTAAATCAGTTAAAGAAACAGTTGGTAAAGGATTGAAGAATCTGGCATGAAATGCCATCTCCAGTCCTTCCCACGTCTGAATTTGTCCAGGAGGCAGACTTGCAAACCACGAAAACGCTGTTCTAGTAAGAGATAAACCAAACAGCTGCAACTTATAAAAAGGGTTATTGCCAACTTCTCCTAATTGTGCTGTGAACCGACCAACATGTTCTATGGTGGAAGATCCGTCCTCCCCTGAGAATGCATGAAAATCGGGTGGTCGATAATTCCTTGGGAGAGGGTGTTCATTAATGATCCTTTCTGGGAAAGGTCTCTGATATGCAGGGCGGTTAGCCATCTGAGGAGTTAATCCATACTGATCCCTTAATATATGTGCAATCTCATCAGGATCTACATGAAAGCGTTGATGATCAGGAACATGGAACGGATCCTGCACAGGAATATGAATAGGATCATGTATATATCCTTCAGGCCTGTCCTCCCTTGTATTGTTCGGCTGCGGATTGGTAACCCTTGGTCCCAGTGGAACAGTGTTTGGAAAAGTCAGAGGAGATTTTCCCCTATCCATTCGGTTGGGATTTGTGGCACTTGGGAATGTACTATCCACGAATGATGGCCCTGCGAAATTTGCCTGTAGTCTGGATGGTGATACTCCTGGTGGAGTTTGAGTAGGTTGAAGACTAACCCTTGACAGTGCTTGATCTATCATGTTCTGCATCAGACTCTGTTGCTCACGCAACATGTTCGTTTGTTGCTCACGCAACATATTCTGCATAACCAAAGTTTGCTGGTTGTTCATTTGTTGAACATAAGACCACCAATCAGTTGGTGGTTGTCGGATTTCCCCGGCATTTGGCACAATAGGTGGTGGAACGGATTCTCCCACCGGTGCCGAAGATGATTGAGGTTGTGAACCTGCCATATGGACCCTTCCGATGATACGGCCGGATCTAAGACGTATGAAATTATCGCCGGAATTGGAATGAGCAATTTTGTCTTGCTCCCACTGTGGTCGCCAATTTGTTGATGTATTTTTTCAACAAAAATAAAGTAAAATTCAAAGATATAGAAAATATCCTTAAACTTGATTAATTAGTGCCTGAGATTAGGAATCTCTAAACACTGTACGGTACAGAAAATAAACTGGAAAATAAAAGACTGAAATTTAAAGTGGTGATCCCCAAATCTGACTTTGCTTTGTTGAAGTTGATTGAAGATGCCTTGCCAAATGATGATCCAAATCCTTAAATATTCTTTGAAGAAACTGTACTGAAAACCGTCGCCCGAACGGTTACAACGTCTCCTTCCCAACCGTCTTCCAACCCTTCTCCTGCTGACACGTGTCCTCAGCAGACCAAAATTATCCCTATATTTCACTTTTTGAGCCGACCACAGACCTTCCGCCCTTTTGGCCCGACTTCGTCCTTCGCCCGACCTGCTTCTTCGCCCGACCTCACTTGGGCCGACCTCCGCATCAGCCGCCCTCCGTCTTTGACCGAAGACCTCCGCGTCTGTCCGTACCTCTTCCTTGCCCGACCTTCCTCTTGACAGACCTCCGCGTCTGCCCGACTTCGCCTTCTATCCGATCTACGGTTTACCCGACCTGCGGACTTCCCATCCTGATGACTTTCCGTCTTGAGGACCTCCCGACCTGAAGACCTTCCGACCTGAGGTCTTTCCGTCCTGAGGACTTTCCGTCTTGAGGACCTCCCGACTTGAAGACCTTCCGACCTGAGGTCTTTCCGTCCTGAGGACTTTCCGTCTTGAGGACCTACCGACCTGAAGACCTTCCGACCTGAGGTCTTCCCGTCCTGAGGACTTTCCGTCTTGAGGACCTCCCGACTTGAAGACCTTCCGACCTGAGGTCTTTCCGTCCTGAGGACTTTCCGTCTTGAGGACCTACCGACCTGAAGACCTTCCGACCTGAGGTCTTCCCGTCCTGAGGACTTTCCGTCTTGAGGACCTACCGACCTGAAGACCTTCCGACCTGAAGTCTTTCCGTCCTGTATTTTCCTTGATTTCCACACGGTGTCCTTCAGCCAGTTCAACCAACTCTATTGCCAGGCCCATTCTTCTTTTTACCTTGGGCTTTTAACCTAATTCTAAATTTCGTACGTAACACATATATAGATAGGTTTTTTAAATTTTTATGTATGTGTGTGTATCACTTCTACTTATTAAGTTACGAATTAAAAAGAATGTGCTTTCGATACCTTTAGCTCAAAAAGGTATAATGGCTTGATTAGAGTGTAGATATTATTAAAATTGTACTTTGTATGGTTAGAATATTGACTATATATAGAAACGCATCTCCGGTCGAACAAGAAAACAAAGCTGTTGAACAGCACCCACCCTCTTCATTCTATCTACATCTTCTTCTTCTTTTTTATTTCTTTACTAGTCCTTTTCCACCTACAAACTTGATCCAATATTATTTTTATTTAATTTTGTGATGGAGTGACAATCAAAATTCAACACAACACTGGAACATGATGCAGTATCTAAACTCCAATTTCGTTTGCTATTCTTATTATCAAAGTATTTTTTCACAAACTTTCAAAAATATTTGATGAAGCCCCCCACCTGAGAGAGAAGACTCAGGTTGATTCTTAACCTTGCCGTGAATCTTTACTTCAGATCTAGATATCATTTTTCAATACCTCAAATATAAACATAATTATACTAATTACTCAATCAAATTATAAGTGTATTTGAATGTAATTTCAACCTAACCAGCTATAGAAATAATGAAAACAAGCAAAACAAAACAAATCAAAATGTTATAACCAATCAACATTATACCCATTGTAGAGCAAACAAACAAATTTATTAGAACAATATTCAGCTAAATAATATACAAATTTATTGACTATTGTGGCCACAGATAGATAATTCTTGATGTAAAAAATAAACAAACTATCATAATCAATCAAACCTTCATCGACAATCCCCAAATTCAATTAATTATGTAAACATTGCACCATTTTAAAATGGCATAAACCTCCATTTCCCACTCAATAAATAAAAGACTCAAAACAAGATCAAATCTGGAAGGATACATATATATATATATATATACCTTGGTGAGAAACTGTCAAAGATCAAAACAAGATCAAATGTGCAAAAAAACTCATACAATAAGCGTTTAGTAGATCCAAGAAATGAAACCAAGAATTCAATCCTAATCATCATAAAAAATGAGATGAAGATTTCCAAATTCAATCAAGTGTCTACGTTTGGATAAAACCTAATTTGATCTATATTCTCCAACCTCATACATCATCCTACCTAAATCTCAACCACTGAAACAAAAAAAAATCTTCAGTGTTTCAACCAAATCCTAAATCAGATCAATGATCGATCTTTCCCCAAATCAATTCCAACACACAAACAAGATGGAAAAAAAAAAATTAATGAAAACAACACAGATATGCAACAATACAAATTTAGAAACGAAACTTACACCGATGAAGAGGACATTTTGAAGAGTGGCGCCTCACAGCTGAAGCTTGGCGGTGGACGTTGGTCGGAGATACGGGAGAAGAGCGGCAATTGATTGATGGACGACAGAAGTGAGGCCGCGGTGGTGTGGACTAAGGGGCAGAGGCTTCAGGTCGCGGGCAGCTAAACGGGAGGAGGAAGGAGAAGTGAAGTCGGTGACAAAGAAGCAGCAGAGTTGGAGTTGGGTGGGTTTAGGGATTAAATTGAGGGAAATATTTGTTTTTTGTGACGGAATACACATCGTTGCACAACCAATTGCAAAATTGCAACGCATTACTTTATTTGTCGTATAAAATCTAAGTAATTTGGTGTAAAAATAAATTTTACAACCGTATACATTTTTTTTTTTTGCAAGATCGGTTGCTGAATTATGTCAATTTGTATTGCAACTAATATATTCTCTTGGATATTCGGTCATTATTTTGCAACAGACCATATTTTCTTGTAAATTTTATTATTAAATTGCAACTTTTTAAATCCATCCCAATATTACATTGTAAAAATGATTAATTACAACGAATTTTGTTTACCTTTGCAATTTCCGTCAAAATATTGCAATGAAATGCAAACCTTTGCAGAATTTCATTGAAATTTATTATTATTTTTTTAGTGCCCGGCGTCTAGGCCACGCTCGCGCTGAGGTTCAGACCAGCAGTTGCCTATGCGCAACACGTCCGGGATATACTATACAGTATGAGAGAATTATGCAAAATACGTACATGCACCAAAATATGGGTCATTAGTCTCGCACAAATGAGACGGACTATGGCTGAGAACGAAGAGCAGAAATGTTAACTGCTTCAGCCTGGAATTAGTTAGATAAACCAGCAAATATGCGCATACACCTGACATCTTTATTTATCTTTCCTTGATTTTCTCGAATTTCCGTAACAAAAACTTTTGAACTTTCTTTACAAAATAAAATAATATATATAATAAAATTTTGAAGATGAATTTGAAAATTTTTGAACTTTATTAATTAAATATAAATAATATATATAATAAAATTTCAAAAATTCTAAAACTATTTAAGTAGACTCCAAAACTTCAGTCTTTCTTAATAAATAAAATAATATATATAATAAATATTTGAAAAAGCTAATACCATTTAAAATAGACTACAAAACTCTTTAATCTTTTTATTAAAATAAAATAAGATATATAAAAATAGTCTTCGTTACATGGATTCGAAAAATTCAGAATCTTCATATTTTTTAATAAAATAACATTATTTATAATATACGTCTTGGAATTTTTGAGATAACAAAACCTTTTTCTAATAACATAACTTAAGCATAATTTTATATTTTATAAATATTTTTGTAAAGTATCGGAACAAAACCTTTTTATTTTTATTTTTATTTTTTATACCTCTAGATTTGTTTCAGTTCATTTGGTTTGGTGCATAGCATTTCTATAAACCCTTTGGCCGTCCCAATCAGGATATATGGTACGGACTATGGAGTAAGTCCTGACGTATGCAAAGGCAAATGCACACTATTCATAATACTATAACACGAGCAACAGTAATTTATGGAGAGTCTGAGGCTATAATATGGCTATGCCTATGGGTTGGAATTTGGAAACCCAACTGATTCATTTCCACTATATGGCTAATTAATTCTTCAATTACTCAACCATAGAGCATTGGTTTCATTCACTACTGCATCTTTCTGTGTCCCAAAACTATTCGAACTAGAGTTGTGAATGAGCCGAACTGAGGTGAGCTTGTTATATTTGAGCTCGGCTCGTTAAGGACTCGAGCTCAACTCGTGTTCATTAATTCGTTAAAAGATACGAGCTGAAATTTTTGTTTGAACTCATTTAGGAAATCTTTTGTTTGTGTTCAGTACGGTTCGGCTCGTTCAGGGATTTTTTTTTAAAAAAAAATTGAAACTCAATTAATAATAATTATATTGATAAATTTAACTGAAATAGAATTAAATATAATATTTATACAGATATATATTTATTAAATATAAAAATATTAATTTAAATTTTTAATAAATACATTGATTCCTGAACATAACGAGCCAAAATTTATGTTTGTATCGACTCGTTTAGCTAACAAACTCAAACAAAGCAAACCAAGCTAAGTTCGCAAATTATTTGTTTGTTTTATTACTCTAATTCAACCGGCTACACTAATTGCCTTAATCTGCTATATACTTCCTCCCACATAATTTCTGCATATTTTCTATTTTCGTCAGTCCAACTTAATTTGTCATTTTTTTTTTGAAAAATTAATTATACACTTTAATCATCTTTTAAATTTTAAAATTTAATTTTTTTAATTTTAATTAAACTATTTAGTTATTTTAATCCTAATCTATAATTATTTTTACTATATAATAATTATTTTTACCAATGCACTTCTTAATTATTTACTAATTATACTTTACCTAAATTCTCGTATCTATAATAATATGCTCATATTATCTGGGACGGAGGGAGTATATATCTACATGTCAAAGAATATTTACTTCATCACTGTTGTTCTGTCTGGAAGCACTAAACATTTTTTCACCCAAAACAAAACCATTTTGATCATTTGAGAATCAGCAAAGAAAATGGAAACAAAAAGTCCAGAAGCAGCAGCAGTGATATAGAAGGAAATGTACAGTGATGGCACCTCGCCTTTGTTGATCCCTTCTCCTCCACCATCTCGATCGCCATGGATTGAACTGCCAGCCGATGTGACGACCAATATCCTGCAGAGGCTGGATGCTGTAGAGATCCTGGAAAGTGCAGAGAGAGTGTGCACAACCTGGTGGAGAGTGTGCAGATAGTGTGCACATGATGTGCCGCGAAGCTGTTGATCGTAGCCAGGGGCAGCTCATCGACATAACCATTGAGGATTTTGGTACCAATAAGTTGATTTTATACATTTCAGAAAGGTACTGTTAGAACATATTCTAGTCTCAATTTTCTACCTTGCAATAACATAACTGATATGAACTTCCTTAAATTAAAGAGAGTGGAGAGTACTCAGGGAATGTTTTTGTCCATCCTAGTGTCACAGACTGAATCCGTAATGGGAGATGACCGAGAGAAGGAGCCAAAACCCGGAGGCTAGTTCAGAACCTTCTGAATAAAACTAGAACTTGTATGGAGTAGTTGGGGGTTGGTAGGTGGTAGGTGGAAGATGATAGGTGGGGATTGGTAGATGGTTGGTGGAAGATGGCAGGTGGGGTGGTAGTAGATGATGGTTGGGAGATGATCTTAACCATTGGATGGATTCGATCTTGCCCGTGCATGCCATAATGACCTTGTATAAATAGGTGGTAGTGCTCATTTGTAAATCATCAAGTTGAGAACAATAATATATACTTTCCCTCATTACTTTCTCTTTATACGATTCTTGAACGTTCTTGATCGTGTTCTTGAAGGTGTTCAGCAAGACTGTACTAACAACCTCTAAGTATTCGAAAGTTGCTAGGCCGCACTGAAGGTGTTTGAGGAACAACCAGGCGGTCTGTGACACTTGTAAGTTCAATCTTCTTCCTATTCACTGCAGTTTGCTCGTTTCTTGTTTTTTGTGCCATTGTGTTGCTTTGGTAGGGTTTCCATTGTTCTCAGAGTTTCATATGTGTTGTTGCTATGTCAAAACAGGTGCAGTATGTGTTTTTCAGTACCTGAAAATCCATCCAAAGCATTGTCATTGTTTGTATATGAACGCTAGATCAGATCCAACCAAAATATTTTTCTTCGATAAGAGATAATTAATTGTACCAATATCTCAAAAAATGTCCTAGCGCTTTCTTCCTTCATCTTTTCTTCTTTTAGCCATGAATTTGCTATGAAGATAGCGTCCCAATGTTATGAGAGGCAAAGAAAAATTATCAAAGCAAACTGGGATATGTTTCATTAGAAACAGGGCACAAGATGAGAGTTTATAATCATAGCTTGTATTTGCAGAATAGTTATCTGGAATAAAAAGAGACAAAAAGTTGACAAAGGTCGAACAGACAAAGTCCTCTTAAATAACAACAAATACATAATGTCGGCTTACATTTTGCTTGGCTGTCTATGTCACTTGAAGTTGTTACCTGACAAAGAAAGACGTTACACCGTAAGCATCATTTACGTCAAACACAGATTGGAGAAACGAAACAGAATCCCGAGTAGGGATAAATATACATTGTGATATTAATCAAAAATAATAATGCAAAATAGTCCGTAACTCCTTTATAGTTTTGAAAATCATATAAATTCCTTTTTACTTTAAAAATAGTATGGCGTTTATTTATACTTTAAAAAATATTGCATGAAATATTATTTTAAAAATTGCATAACATCCTTTATACTTTAAAAAATGTTAGATGAAATTACCACCGTGCAAAAAAATATAAATAGGAAATCATCAGCTCATCACATAATGAAGTTTTATGGCGGTGGGGTTCATGCAACATTTTTTAAAGTGTAAGAAGATGTCGTGCAATTTTTACAGTATAAGGAGATTTTAAAGTTTTGAAACCAAGCGAGAGTTACGAGCAATTTTATCAAATAATAAGAATAATAATAATAATAATAATAATTTAAAATTAGTACCTCACAAAAGACTTCATTCAGTTCTCCTTCATTTGAAGATTGCATCTTGTCCATGCTTTCATGTGAGGTGGAGGCTTCCAGGATGTCTGAATCCAGAGCTTCTCCAATCTTCTGTGGCCTCAATAAGCCCAAATTAGATGTGGGTGTTCTCAGAGGACCCTCGATAGCCCGGAAACCAGCATCCACATTTTGTTCATTAGCTGTGCATGCTGGAAATTGGAAGTTGTCGGGATTGGCAGGCAATTTGGCAGCAGAAGTCGCTGCTGCACAACTCTTGTCACAATGAAGTGATGCTAGATCAGCTTCCATGCCTGCACGTGACATGGTTATTACAAAAATGAGCAAGCAAATTTGGAAATTTGCAAACAAATTCAAATCAAAGAAGGTATTCACTGGATATCAATGGCTCCGTCAAAGATAGGAGTGCTTTGGCCAAGTTTAGAAGCCCTCCATGCCTGCAAAATAGTTTTTGGAACAGCCTTTCTCTCACGTTTCAAAGCACTTGGAACGTTTGCTATCCATTCTTTAAAGCAAGATTATTCTGTAGCATGTTCATCATACTTGTAAGAGCTTGATAAAGCAAGAAATACAGACATGTTTGTCAAATGTCTACAATACATCACTAAAAAGGATATAAAAGTTTGAAGAATCTAAAAGATACATTCACATACCTATTAGGAATAATAGTGTCCATATAAAAGTTCGGAGTTTTACCACATTCTTGTGCAGTAGGAGTGTCGAATAAATTTTCCGGCTTGCCCTGAATTTTAGCACATTCTTGGGCAGCAGGAGTCAGGATATCCGCAAGCTCAGGGATACTTGTATATGAAAAATAAAACCAGACGAAGATAAGGAGTGTATTTTCCAAACTTACAAACAAATGAAACAGATCACCATTACACAAAAGTACAAAAATCAAGAAATTTGACAAGCAAATTTCACTATGCTAGTTTGAATTAGAGTGCCAATGGACATCGGAAACACATCCATATTCTGGCAGTTCATAATGGTAAGCACCTCTTGCATGCTCAATTGAGCCTTTAGTTTCTCCACAGGTTTTTCTGTAATTCCACTCTGCGTAGAAGAAGGCTCGTTGCTGCCCTGATCCTTTTCAGCTGTATTATAAGGAGATATATATCAGTTCCTTCAAGTATCTCCGTACCTTTGGCCGACTCAATTCCAAGAGTTAATGGACTTGAGTCATCATCGAATTCAACTTCTTTGATCGGATCAGGGAAATCAAGTCCCTATGGCTTATGGTTTGTTTGCTGTTTTTCTGCTCCATCCAACAACATACAGTCTGAGCAATCTTCTAAAGAAATAACTTGGATTGGGTAGCTCCCCTAGGTGAGCCAAAGAAGAAACTGTGTTAACGGATGAGGCCAAGACCAATTATTTGTCCTTATAATGCCGCAAATATGCACTGCAACACAGGATCGGAGGCCTGAGATAACAAGGTCAGTGCAGAATTAAATTTCAGCGAAAGAATTTGTCGCTACTTACTTTCTGGGTAGTGTATTTGTTGTGTTCTCCTGCAGCTGAAAAATTCAATGCAAAACGGTTTATTAAATCAACCCTCTGCCAATCAATTTACATGTAAGAGATTCACATAACAAACAGGCAAATCTTCATAAATAGTGTTAGAAATTTTGGTAGAAAATAATGATATTGCCTTATATATCATCAAAATAAGACGTTTATATATAACCAATACAAAACAGACTTTCTAAAACCAAATTTAAATATAAAATTTACTAAATTTAAAACTGATATAATAGAAACCAACTTGAGTTCGATAAGAAAGTTGAATACAAATCCAAATAAAAAATAACAGTTGTTTGTCTGTCGTTGCCGCCCTCGATCTATGGTGTCAAAGTCAGAAACAATGATCTAAACTGAATTAGAGTCGAAAATGACATGACTTTCTACTAGAGTCGAAAATGACATGACTCTTAGCAAAAAACGACGGCAGTACTCTCCACAATGTCGGAAATAACGGGACTCTCGACTCTTGTTGCAATCAGAAACATAACTCTGAAGAAAGGTATCAGACAGATTGCCGAAAGATGCGCAAACATGACTTCAATCTCAACAAAAAGAGATGAGTAAGAACACGTGTATCGAATCTCAACAGATAGAACACATAATGTTTAAATGATTGTATTCCCTTACTGAGGTTTGGTCAACTACACGACAAAGAATGGAAATAACAATATTCCTTTACTGAGCTTTCGACAACTAAAAGACAAAGAATGATAATGCTCAATATTTCCTTACTGAGCTTTCGACAACTAAAGGACAAAGAAAGACAATAAAAATCAATGCATGCTTACTGAATTATCTATTAATGATCATTCCGCATGTATCAATCATTAAAATATCCGAAAAGCCGGACAGTCCATAAATGCAGCAGCAGGTGCACCGTTTCATCAAGATTTAACACAGAATCTGAACTAATTTTTCGATCATTATGCATATTAGTTACTCTAACAAATCAAGGACAGGAAAAACGAAAAAATTTATACAACCGTACCTCACATTTAGGGATGGAAATAGGTCAGGCCAAGCTTAGACTTTAGCTAAATAGGTCTGGCTTGTTTTAAAAATATTTGGCCTAAGCCAAACTTGAAAATTTTTTAAAAAAGCCTGAGCTTGACTTTTTTAAAAGTCTGACATGACCTACAAGTCTATTTAAAAACTACATAATATTTTTATTTTTATTTATTTATTTGTAAATTTAGTATTAGAAATAAAAAAAATAAAGTACATACAATTATTTAAGATATATATAAAAGTTAAAAAGTTCTATTTTTATAATAAATTAATAATTAAAATTATTTAATAAATATTATATTAGATAGAAAGTTATTTTTAATATATAATAATAAAAAATATTTTTATAAAATAATAATAATAATAAATAGGTCCGCCTGTTAATTAAAAAAAACTTTGATTTAAGCTAAATCTGTTCTACTTAAATAAAAAGTTTTTAAAATTTTTTTTGACCTGGCCTTTCTAGTAAATAGATCAGGCCACGCTAAGCCTTATATAGGTCAGCTCGGCCTATTTCCATCTCTACTCACACTCTTTCTTGCACCTTCGAAACATGATAGACTCTCATATTAGTCCAAGATGTTGTTATATAAATAGCATGACACAATAGAATATATGTATATAGATATATATACCTGCGCAATTTGATTGTTCGACCTCACATTTCCACTGCATGATAACAAATTCCAAAGAAAACCATGAAATAAACAGTACTTAAAATGCCCCACAAAAAACATCCAGATCGAAGCTGTTTGGCATGGTGATCGAGAATTTCTGCAAAGTTCTTAGGCTTGAGTCACTGTTATTTTCTTTCTTGAAAACCTCACATAGTTTGTTTAGGATGTCTGCACAGTCATTGTTCTGATACTCTCGCAATGCCGAGTAGAAGGCTAAGATTCTATGGGTCGATCAGCTTAGAAATAAATATGACTGTTTGAAACCGATCATGTTCAGCTTCTGTTACAGTCACGTCAGTATATTCAGTTGAAATGTTAACAGTGGAGTCAAATGTGATAATTTATTTTTCTTTGGAAGATTAATTTTGATAATTATTTTTTTTAATTAAACTAAAAGAAAAGATTTGATTGAGACCAATAGCAAAAGATTTGGTGGCCCAAAGGGTGCTTAATCATAAGCACAGAATTAAACAAGAATACACACAAACTGTTTCATGTTACAACAAGCTAAGTGCCGAGAAATCTCAAGTAGTCGTCATAGGTGCTAGAATAGTAAGGCTGTAATACCATGTTATATAATGTCTTACCTAAAAGATTAAACTGGTAAGAATATACATCATTTAATTATCTATGTACAAACGAGAGTCCACCAACAACTTACGTTTATATTTTGACAGCAACGAAGATCATGAAATGATAAACGAATTCTCGGAAAACTAGAATAGAATAGATAAGCACGATCACATTAGGGGCATTAAATAACAACCTCACTCAAGCATAGAAAGACAGACGATACAATTAAACTCA
This sequence comes from Andrographis paniculata, assembly GCF_009805555.1. Taxonomy (NCBI): domain Eukaryota; kingdom Viridiplantae; phylum Streptophyta; class Magnoliopsida; order Lamiales; family Acanthaceae; genus Andrographis; species Andrographis paniculata. Next base: position 1,897,033 of record NW_026137588.1, read on the forward strand.
ATTCTCATGCATTCTAGGCATTTCATTGCAATTATGCAAATTGAAATCATATAAAAGTTTCCTTGATTGTGAAAGATTCGAATATTACTTGGAGTTCCGAGTTTAACAAATCAAGCGAGCTGCATAATAAAGAATGCCCACAAACACAAATCATCGTTGCCTCACTGAAATCATCTAATCAAACCCCAAAACCAGTCCAATTTGACAGAATGAATAAAAAACAAATGGAAGATGAAAACAACAGGGTGTTCTTATAACAAGGTACAGACAAATCTCAACTAGTCAGTCATAAATGTCATAAGATAAAGGAAGGCCGTTGTCGGAGCTTTCAGAAGAGAATCTATCAGGACTAGAAGGAAAGTATGATCCGAATAGTGAATACTTACCATAATAGGTGAGCACAAAAGCCCACTTGTGATCATCAATGGGATCAGTAGGGAATCTAAAATATTTTATCTGCTTACGTTAGAATATGAAATTGAAATTCTCTATTTCAATCATAAGAATATGTACATATTTATAGTGATATACAAATCGTCTAAATAATGCTAGAATCTTACAAATCTTTTAAATAAAATAACTACCATAAATATGAAACTGAAATTTCAATCATAAGAATGCGTGTACATATTTATAGTGATATACAAATCGTCTAAATAAGACAATAATCCTACGAATCTCTTAAATAAGATAACTAGTATAAATATAATATATTACTTTTAAATATATTTTAACAGCTCAGAACATCGCTTGCCTAGATTGCCCTGAAAATAAAGATGCAGACAATTATCGAGAATTGCTTCTAATCCTTGGTCAGTCATCATGTCCCCAATAAGACATAGGTGGTGCAAATTAGGCATGCTTTTGGCAACTTCCAGTGCACATGTAAACTCTTCTGAACAAATTTTTGTTAGAAAATAAACATCTAATCAAATATATTAGCAGAAGCGGATAGCGAAATTTAAACAAACCTCTAGCCATTGCTAAAAATTTAATTTGTTTTTGAGATCTTCTTCTTCAAGCAAACAGTAGATTGCATTGGAACCGTAGAAAGATGGTATTGCCAAACCCTGGAACCCTCCGGAAGATGTTGCCAAACTTTGGAACCCTGGGAAGATATTGTCAGATCCTGTAACCCCAGGATGACGTTGCCAAACCCTGGTTCTCAAACAACAATAGTGTATTCTAATTTTCTGAGAGTAGTTTTAGTAACCCGTATGTGAGAATATTTATAATTAAAAAGAAAAACCGTCCATCACGATTTTTCTGTCACTTCTTACGTATATTTTGAATGTGATAGACTTAATGGGAGAAAAGTGGTCCACAATTTAAGGTTAGTTTAATTATATAAGATAATTAAAAAATAATCAAAATTTAAATATAATTAATTAATTAATTAAACTAACATTCTCCCACTTGGCCCACTCAAACCATCACAACATAACGAGAAACCTTACATTTGAATCATGGCGGTAGATCTTCTATAAACGAATGTTACCTTCCATGTGTCACGATATGTCAAGCATCTCAAACTAAATTCACAACTTAATGAATAAATCTTATATTTATTCCGAGTTAAACTTAAGCGAGTTTTCTCAATAATAAACAAATACGTGCACAATAACGCGAGAAAACATCAAACTGAATAAGAGTCTCAAATAACAATGTGCGCAAATAAACTACATTGTGGAATCAAGTCCCATACTTGCTACGTGATCCCTGAAATTCTTTAGTGGCATGCCTTTAGTCAAGGGATCAGCAAGCATCAACTATGTACTAACGTGTTCAATGACCACTTTATTTTCCTTGACACGTTCTCTTAAGGCTAAATACTTGATGTCGATGTGTTTACTTCGACTCCCACTCTTATTGTTTTTAGCCATAAACACCGTAGCAGAGTTGTCACAGTACAACTTAATCGGTCTGGAAATAGAGTCAACGACTCTAAGCTCGGATATGGAACTCTTCAACCATACACCATGCGATAGCCTCGAAATATGAAACAAACTCAGCCTCCATAGTGGAAGTAGCAATGATAGACTGCTTTGCACTTCTCCAAGAGATAGCTCCACCAGCCAACATGAACACATAACCCGATGTGGATTTCCGAGTGTCAATGCAGCCAGCGTAGTCCGAATTGAAGTAGCCAATCACTTCCAGGACATCAGTTTGTCTATACGTGAGCATGAAATCCTTCGTACCATGAAGGTAACTCATCACTTTCTTTGCAGCTTTCCAGTGGTCAACACCTGGATTACTCTGATATCTCCATAATACTCCAACATCATATGCTATGTCAGGCCTGATGCAAACCTGAGCATACATAAGACTTCCTACTGCTGAAGCATAAGAGATATTTCTCATCCTTCAAAGTCATTTTTCGAACACTGACTCAAATCGAGCCTGTCACCCTTCACAATGGGAGCTACACTCGGTGAACAATCTTTCATATTAAATATTTCTAGAACTTTCTTGATATAGGCTTCTTGAGACAAACTCAAAATGCCTCGATTTTTATCTCTATGAATCTTAATGCCAATGACATAAGATGCCTCTCCTATATCTTTCATATCAAAGTTCATTGAGAGAAATTGTTTCACCTCATATAACATCCATTTATCATTAGTTGCAAGCATAATGTCATCCACGTACAACACAAAGAAGCAAATACGACTCCCACTAACCTTCTGGTATATACAGTGATCCATGATGTTTTCTTCAAAGCCGAATGAAGAGATAACATCATGAAATTTCAAATACCATTGACGGGAGGCTTGCTTCAATCCATATATGGATTTATTAAGCTTACAAACTAAACTTTCTCCACTACTAAAGGTAAATCCTTCAGGTTGTTTCATATAGACCTTTTCCTCTAGATCACCATTTAGGAATGTTGTTTTCACATCCATTTGATGTAACTCAAAATTAAACTGAGCTATTAATGCCATGATCACATTGAGGGAATCTTTCTTAGATACCGGAGAAAATGTCTCGGTGAAATCGATTCTTTCCCTTTGAGTGAATCCTTTAGCAACAAGTCTTGTTTTATGTCTTTCCATGTTGCCATCAGAGTCTATTTTGGTTTTGAAGACCCATCTGCATCCGATGGCTTTTACACCATCAGGCAACTCGACAAGATCCCATACCTTATTTGATGCCATAGAGTTCATCTTCTCTTTCATAGCACCATGCCATAAATCGGATTCTTTAGAATTCATGGCTTGTGAAAATGTTTCAGGATCATTTGCGGTTTCTATATCGTAATCCGATTCTTGAAGATACACCATAAAGTCACTAGAAATAGCTGATTTTATGACTCGTGTAGATCTTCTCAATATTGTCTCATCATTATCATGAAGAACTTTCTGACCAACTGATTCAACATCATGTTGCTCAACATTTTCTTGATGTTCCTCATTAACAACTTGATCTACCTGATCATTTTCATCAGTTTGTGGAACTTCATTAGTTAATTGTCTAACATGCGTTGGAAGTTGAGGAGCGTGGAAGACAATCAATCTATCACTCGATTCAGTAGGTTGATCTTTATAGTGATATCTTTCAGAATGAGTATCTTGAAAATGATCACTCCCACTAACCAAGTCATTCCCGAGAAATTTTGCATTTCTCGATTCCACAATTCTAGTGCTATGAGATTGGCAATAGAATCTATGTCCTTTGGGCTTTTCGGCATATCCAATGAAATACCCACTAATAGTCCTCAGATCTAGCTTCTTTTCTTATGGATTATAAATTCTCACCTCAGACGGGCATCTCCAAACACGTATATGTCGCAAACTCGGCTTCCAACCCTTGAATAATTCAAAAGGTGTCCTTGAGACATGCTTGGTTGGTACCCGGTTCAATACATACGCAGTCGTCTTTAGTGCTTCAGTCCACAAGAACTGAGGAAGTTTCACATTACTCCTCATACTCCTCACCGGGTCCATTAATGTTTGATTTCTTCGTTCTGAAACACCATTCTGGTTCGGAGAACCAGACATAGTGTATTGGGCAACAATCCCATTCTCTTGAAGAAACCTAGCAAATGGACCGGTAGCTTGTCCATTTTTTGTGTATCTGTCATAGTACTCACCACCTCTATCAAATTTGACGATTTTGATTTGTTTTCCACATTGTTTCTCTACTTCAGCCTTCAAAACTTTAAAGGCTTCTAAAGCTTCATCCTTAGAATGAAGTAACTAAAGATAAATGTACCGTGAATAATCGTCAATAAAAGTGATGAAGTATCTCGGACCACTTGTATCCATGTCTGGACAAAAAATGTCCTTATGAATAATTTCCAAAAGATTCGAACTCCTTTGTGCACCCTTTATGGACTTTTTAGTTTGCTTGTCTTTAATGCAATTCACACAAGTCTCAAAATCAGTGTAATCCAGAGTACCAAGTATCCCTTCCTTCACTAATCTCTTAATTCTGTCAATTGAGATATGTCCCAATCGACGATGCCATAACATATATGAGTTCTCATTCATAACACATCGCTTTAAACCAGCTGTGACATGCAGTGAATCAAAAGTAGTGTCGTTTTTCAATTTAATCGAATAAAGACCATCATTAATTTCACAACAACCAACGGTTCTAGATTCAAAATCCAAAACAAAACTAGAATCCATAAAGTGAAACGAAAAAACCAAACATGATAGTCTCGATACAGAAATTAAATTTTTGGAAAAACTAATAACATAAAAAGTCTTTTCGAACTTTAAAAAAAAAAAATCCACTACTAAGCACTAAACTGCACGTCCCAATGGCTTCCACAGGCGAACGCATCCGACTACCGGAATATATGAACTGTTAACTTCCCATTGGTTTCCTTAGGCTTTCCATACCCTGCAAGGTATTGGAAACATGGATTGTAGAACCAGAATCAATCCACCATGTGTTATAATTAATATTAACCATATTGGATTCATAACAGACAAATGCAGAAGGGATACCTTTCTTTTCGAGCCAGGTTTTGAACTTAATGCATTCTTTCTTCATTTGTCCTTTCTTTTTACAAAAAAAAAACACGTAGACTCCTTCTTTATAACCCGCTCAGCTGGCACAGGTCCCTTCCCCTTTGTATCATGCTTTCTCTTCTTGCCATAGACCGTTAGGTTCACTTTCTCACATTCCTCTATCAATAGTCTCTCATCATCTTGTACACATGGTCATCAATTCATTAATGGACCATTTATCTTTATGTGTGTTGTAGGATATCTTAAATGGACTGTACTGATGAGGTAAAGTGCACAAAATGTAATGGACAAGAAAGGACTCAAACATGGTCACCTCTAAGCTTCTCAGATGCGCCGCAATGTCCCGCATATGCATTATGTGCTCGCGCACACCCCTTACACCCGTGAATCTCATGGTGGATAACTGAATGATCAATGTGCTGGCAAGAGCCTTATCAGACTTGACGAATTGCTCGTCAATAGCCTTCAAAAGCTCTCTGACATTGTCATGTTGATCAACAGACGCACGGATACCAACAGAGATCTTAGTCTTTATGAGCATCATGGGAAGATTGTTAGATCTCTCACATCGCTCATAAAGATCTATATCATCTGGCTCGCTGGTTTCAGTAATAACCAGCAGCTCGTCTTTCCGTATAGCATAATCAATGTCCATCCAACCTAAATAAAGGAGAATCCTCTCCTTATAGATTTTGTAATTATCACCAGTCATTTCGAGAATATCACACTTAATGTCAGATAAATTCACAGGATTAAATGCTGCAAAATTAAACATACATGCTCATCAATAAACGAGACAAATAAATTACATGTTCTACCCATGTAAACATGTTAATACATGAATCTAAAAACATAAAGACTTGCCTATGGGCTAAAGTTTTACTCAATTAGATTCAAACAAACAAAAAAAAATTATAATAAAACTATCAAATTGCGCTCTTTTTCTTAATTTGTGGGTAGATCAAGAAATACAATTCGATATTTTATCCTAATTACTCATATTAATATAACAAGACTCATGTGGGTAGATATCATCACATCGTACATGACAATTACAATCGATGTCTATTAATGTGATTTCAAATAAATCATAAATAAATTTTTAATTAATCGAGGATGTTGTGGCTATTCTCCAATCAAATAAAATTTAAAACAAATCATAAATATCATAAATATATAATATGAAATTCACATAAATAAATGTATGCATGATCATAAGTGATGCTCCAATTAAAAAAATGCAGATATCTTCGTAAAATAATAATAATAATAATTTTGCATGTCTCATCATCATAATAATAATAATAATAATAATAATAATAATAGCAACAATACTGCTGCATGCCTCGTGACGATGATAATAATAATAATATTAATAATAATAATGATAAATAAATAAAGTTAAAGTATACGCAGCAGCAAGAATGTGATCCACCTTCTCAATTAATTGGATACACAAAAGTAATCGCATTAATAATAATAATTGAATTCTCGTTCGCACACAAGAACCGTAATAATTGTAAATGTATGAACCCATAACACTCGCCGTTGACGTCAACACGAGCAGAGAAATAATTTCAGAAATTAGAATATTTGCAGAATTAATTTTTTACAAAACTCAATTTTCCCAAAATAAAATTTTCTTTAAAAGAACGCAGGATTAGATTTCGATCAAGAAAATTTCGGCAAAGCAATTGTTGAAAATCAAAATATTTTCAAATAAGAAATTAAAGCTTGATTGAGGAAAAAAATTCAAAGCAAGATAGATGCAAAAATTGCTTTGATACCAAATGTTAGAAAATAAACATCTAATCAAATATGTTAGCGGAAGCGGATAGCGAAATTTAAACAAACTTCCTGCTAAAAATTAAGTTTGTTCTTGAGATCTTATTTTTCAGCAAACAGTAGATTAGAACCGAAGATGGTGTTGTCAAACCCTGGAACCCTCCGATGTTGCCAAACTTTGAAACCCTGAAAAGATATTGCCAAATTCTGTAACCCTAGGATGACGTTGCCAAACTCGGCTCTCAAAAAGCGATGGTGTATTCTAATTTTTTTAGAGTAGTTTAGTAACGAGAGTATTTATAATTAAAAAGAAAGACCGTTCATCACGAATGTGATAGAGTTAATGAGAGAAAATGGACTTCACGTAAGTTTAATTATATAAGATAATTAAAAATAATTAAAATTTAAATATGATTAATCAATTAATTAAACTAACAATTTTACTACAAATATGTGTGAAGGACTTTAAGTGAGGGCTACAGATTCCGATATTTTCAATATCATCGAGGAAGATGGGGCTGTATATAAGATGCAACTCTTCTAACCCAAAAAATTTTTGAACTGCTTCTTTGAGAGATTGACTCGAAACAGCACTGCAATGTATGAGCGTTAAGCGTTTGAGATGACTGCACCTGTTTCGACAATACGTACATTGAAAATCATATACAAAACTCTGACAACAAAGATGGATGGAATCACAGATAACTGAGGAGGGGTATGCATTGAAAACTGGTCATTCGGACATTTGAATTTAATTTTTTTGGAATTTTTTAAATAAATTTACGACCAAATTTAATTTCAAATTCATATTTTTCATTTTCAATTTCTCAATTGGAAATTCATTTGAATTCAATATGAACATAAAAAATTTGAATTATGATGATGTAAATTTATTAATTTATTTAAAATATTATACTAATATAATTAAATATGATATAAAATTATAAATTTTTTACATTTTGTGAATTTGTGTTATATAAAGTAATTTTTTTTTAAAAAAAATAAAATAAAATATATGTATGTATAATATTAAATAAAAATAATTATTTGAATTCGAAATCGGTAATCTCAATTATAAATTGGTCAAATCAAATTCGAATTAATTTGGAAATATTGAATTGGACAGACGGATTACCAAATTACTTAATGGTAAATGAAAATGGATAATTTTGTTCACCCCTACAACTGAGTAAAACAATCACATTACGAGGCATCGAAGGACGACGTCCGATCCCTCAAACATAGAAACAAGAAAACATATGATATAATTAAAACTCAATTCCATGTATTTGTATTTCACTTGAATTATCCAATATTGAAATCATAGAACCATTTAAGAATTCATCTCAGCAGCTTCCATTGAAAACTAGGGTTTGTTTGAAGAGTACCTTTTTTGGGATGTACAAAATCAACTCACTAGTTCCAAAATCCACAGTTGTAATGTCGATTAACTGTCCCTGGCTACGGTCAACAGCGTCGCAGCACATCATTTCCAAGTTGCGGAACAGAAATGGATTATGAGGTTGCATGTGGATGAGCCTCCACATAGAAGGATCTTTGCACACTCTCCACCAGGTAGTGCACACCACCTCTGCACTTTCTAGGATCTCTTTAGCATTCAGTCTTTGGAGGACATGGCAATCAATCCATGGTGGTGATTGTGATTGTGATGGAGGGCTCAACAAAGATGTTATGCCACTGCATATTTCTTTCTCTATCTCTCTTTCTTCTTCTTCTACACGACTTTTTGTTTCCATTTTCTTTTGCAGCTTAATTATGTCCTTGTTGACGTATTTTTTCAACAAACAAAAAGTAAAATTTCAAAAATATGAAATATCCTTAAATTTGATTAATTAGTGACTCAGATTAGGAACACTGTACGGTACATAAGAAAATTAACTGGAATATTAAAATGCCCTGGAAATTTAAAGTGGTTATCCCCGAATCTGACTTTGCTTTTGTTGAAGTTGATTGAAGATGCATTCTCCAGAAAAATCCAAATCCTTAAATATTCCTTAAAGAAAACGCTTGGAACCGTCGCCTGGTTGGTTACAGCAACCGCCGTCAACCGCCCAAAAGAAACGTTTTGAAACGTCGCCCGGTCAGTTACAACAACTGTCTCGCCAACTGTATAACACAACCGACTAATCCAGCGACTAACTGGTTGCTAGGCCAAAAGACTCCTTGGCCGCCCCCCACCAAGCGACCAAACTACAAACTACTGTTCACTTAAGTGGGCAATCAATTACCAGATCTTACTTTGCCCGACCTCCGTAGCAGCCGAATTTACTTGGTCCGACCACGGACCAACCGACTACAGACCATCCGACTGCAAACCATCCGACTTATTGATCCGACCTGCGGACCTTCCGACCTGCGGACCGTCCGACCTGTAGACCGTCCGACTCGCTCACTATCCGACCTGCGGACCAACCGACCTGCAGACCGTCCGACTTGCAGACTATCCGACCTGCGGACCTTCCGACTTACGGACCTTCCGACTTACGGACCTTCCGACCTGCGAACCAACTGACCGGACCAACTGACCGAGGACCAACCGACCTGCCTATCCGACCGCAGACCTACCGACCAGACCAACTGACCGAGGACCAAACAACCTGACCAACCGACCTGAGGACCAACCGACCTGCCTATCCGACCACAGACCTACCGACCAGACCACAAATTTTTTCCTTTTCTACCCGACTTCGTGTCTAACTTCCTTTAAAATCATGCTATCCTTATTTTTATTATTATTATTATTATTATTATTATTATTATTTATACGTAACAGGCCTAAGATCAGTGTGTTTATTTTGGTAGACAGAGGTAGGTGTTCATGGGAGGGCATTAAATCATCTATTCTCCTTTTTCTATGTTCTCCCTATTCCAATCAATAAAACAAGAGAGAATATTAATATCACTTACGTATTATTATTATTATTATTATTATTATTATTATTTTATTTTCTTGCTAGTTTTTTTTTTAAAAATAAAATAAAATAAATATATTTTTTTCTTTTTTATTTATTATTTTTATATCTCAATTTTTATTAAATTATTTTATTGTTAATTTTTTTTGAAAGTATTACATTTAAAATACTATATATTTAGACTTAATTTCTACATAATATTTAAAGTATTTATTTGAATTTAATATTTGTTTTATTTTGAGTATAATATTTTATATTCAAATAATAATTTTACAAAATTTATAAAGTAATAAAATTAAAAAATAATATAAATGAAATTAATTTTTAATATAATTTTCATATATATTTTAGAAAAAAATTAAATAAATAATAAAAAAATAATAAAATAGAAATATGAAATTCATAATATTTTATTATTTTTCCATACAATATTATGTTATATTAATGTATTATAAAATTTGAATTTATATGTTATATAAAAAAATAAATTTAAATTATTTGTATAATATTTCATCATAAAATTGTTGAAATAATATTTGAACAATATATCTTATGAAAAATAGTACTAATATATTTTTTAAAATAATATAATATAATAAAAATTAGGATAGATAAATTAGTGAATGAAACTTAGTTTAAAATATTTTTTTGGAAAAAAAGTAAATCAATAAATAATAGAATTATAGAGAAGTTAACAAATGCATAAATGATACTCCTCGGTCATTCAAATTTATTCTCTTTTTTTCTTTTTTGTCATTTAAATTTATTCTCGTTTCATTTTTTAGTAAAAGAATACCATTTTTCTTTACCAAAAAAATAAAAATTTCTATTCTTAAAACTCGTGCTCGATCAAATGAGCATACAATTGGATGACGGGGGGAGTATTAACATTCTCTCCCATTAAGTGGCAATATTTTATTGGTTGGAATAGGGTGAAAAGAAAAAAAATGGGAATACAAGATTTGCCTAGACTTGTAAATATTACTCCCTCCGACTCTCATACCATGACCACGTTGTCGTTTCTGTCCGTCCCACATTTCATGTCACTTTTCTTTTTTGGAAAATGATTACACACTTTAATCTCATTTTAAACTTTTTAATTTATTTTTTTAAATTTTAATTAAACTAATTAGTTATCTTAATCTTAATTTATAATTATTTATATTATAAGATAATTATTTTTACTAATACATTCTTAATTATCTACTAATTACATCCCTCTTAAAATATCGTGCCTACAGTGTAGCAGATACGGTATATGGGACGGAGGGAGTATTAATTAGCAGATCATTTGCATGCAATAAGGGAAACAGATCGATTGGGTTCCCGAGCAGACACAGCTTGGAAAATACAGTAATGAATGAACGAATGAAGAGCTCTCTAATCTATGATTACTGATTGAAGGATTAATTTACTTTTATATAGTAGAAAGTATCTATAGTCATCAATAGAGCTGTGAACGAGCCCAACAGAAGCGGACTTGTCATGTTTGAGCTCCGCTCGTTAAGGACTCGAGCTCCGCTCGTGTTCGTTCGTTGAGAGATATGAGCTGAAATTTTTGTTTGAGTTTGACTCGTTTAACAATTTTTTGTTCGTGTTTAGCTCGAATCAGCTCATTAAGAGAGATTTTATTTTATTTTATTTTATTTATTTAATTTTTTTAATAAATTTAAATTTAGTTAATAATAATTATAATTTTTATTAATAAATTTAAATAAAAAATAGAATGAAATATAATATTTATAAAGATATATATACTTAATAAATATAAAATTATTAATTTAATTTTTTAATAAATACTATCGAACCGCTCGACAACATAACGAGCTAAAATTTATATTTGTATTCGGCTCGTTTGGCTTAACGAACGAGCTCTTAGCAAGCTCAAACAATTCGAACCAAGCCGAACTCACATACTGTTTATTTATTTTATAGAATAGTAACACCCATACTAATTTATTTATTTAACATTTATATATATACAATTATAATATGGTTGCTTCAGTGAATTATTATTATTTTTTTTAATAGGAAAGATAATCTGTATACACTTATCCTTACAATCAGTTACTATGCATCACTTTTATATTTTCAATCAAAGTATTTAAATTTATGACATTTATAATATCCACTAGTTATGTATATCATACTTTCCAAATTTTTTTCCCCTTTTACCACAAATATCTTAATTTTATTAATGTTTATAAAGATAGGAATAGCAAATTGTACATATGAAACATATGGAACTGGTAAGCTTCCTCATAGTTGTGTTTTCTCTTAGACGGCTAAAGTGCTGAATGTAAAATTAAGTACTGAACAACGCATATCATGTGCTAATGGACATCACACGGTATAACTATATACAACACATAACATGCGTTAATATAATACAAATGTCAGTATATGATATATTCTCACACAATACATACAACAACAGTTGATTTTAGCACATACAATATATGTTGTATATAATAAACGCATGTGTTATTTCTATATTTTACGTGTGCTGATTTATTCCAAATTCAGCACCGTAACCCTTCCATTTCTCTTATTGCTTTGTGTTAAAAATTACTTGAGGGTATGATTAATACCTTAAATGTTTGCTCTACAAATTGAACAAGTTCTATACTTGAATCCTTGAACTGAAAAGAAAAGAAAAATGTGAAAAAAATTCATATAAGAATGCACACAAACACAAATCAAAGAAGCATCTTTGTCTTGATTCACCGGAGAGGTTCATATTTCATAATGAACAACATGGGGTTCTTACACCCCAAACAAGTAACAGCTGATGATATTATAACAAGGTACCCGGAAATCTCAACTACTTATCATAAAAGCCAGAATAGTAAGGAAGCTCATTGCAAGAGTCTTTAATGTTACGCAGAAAATGCCACAAAAATAAATTCTAAACATATTTTTCAAAACTTATTAACACAAATAGAAAAAAGATGAATAAGCATTTACATATTATGAACCCAACAGTTTATTTAATACGAACAAGCATTTCCCTGTATTGTGTTTAACATATTACTGTACTATCAAACCTTACGAATGTTATCCAAAAATTGCCAAGAAAAAAAAACACTCGAAATATATTTTCATACACACTACTGATTTAAACTAATATTCAAACAGAAAAGAAGCATCAAAATACCGTATTAGAAAATGCCGAAATAAACTTGGGTTTGCAGCAGGTCAATTGGGCGACGGTGGTGGTTAGCGCCCGGTCCTGGATTGGCGGAAGAACGGCGGTTTTCGGCAGAGATCTGGGCAACCGGTGGTGAACTGTTCGGAGGAAAAATAAGAGAGGAAGGAAAATATAGATAGAGAAGAAAAAGAGAAAGAAAAAAAAAATGGCGGCGGCTGCTAGGACTGGGGAGGCGCTGTCGCGGCTGGGCAGTGGCAATTGTTGGCGTGATTCGGTCGATCGTGAGAGATAAAGAGAGATTTGCGTACATACAAATCCACCCTTTAACTTTTTAAATTTAAAATGACTATATTACCCTTTTTTAATCTAAACCATTATTTATTGTGATGGACTGTCCATATTCTATCAATATTGCCGGATCCACCTCCCATAACTATATATATTTTCTTTTTCATATTGTTTTATAATTAATAAAATTTTTAAAAACATGGGTTTGTTTATTTAGTATTTTGATTTTAATAATTTTTTTATCGTAAAGCATAAGAAATTGTGTCGATAATATAAAAAAATAATATTTTGTATTGAATATTGATTTTTGTGACATAATGAAATATAAATATTGGGAATAATGTTGGAAAAAAAATTGGGTAAAAAAAGTGTATGTTGTCTTTATATAAGTAGTATTTAAGAAGAAGTATTGTATACATATAGAGTTGTAAACGAGTCGAAATGAATCGAGCTTTTCGTGTTTAACTTCAAATCGGAAAGATTTTGAGTTCGGCTTATTTTTATTTGTTAATATATACGAGTTAAAATTTTTGTTTGAACTTGGCTTTTTAAGCAATGTTTTTTTTTTCCGTTAAAATTTTTGTTTGAACTCGGCTTTTTAAGCAATTTTTTTTTTCATGTTCAGCTCCAGTGGGCTTGTTAATAGAATTTTGATTTATTTTATTTTACTTTATTTTAATTTAAATTCAATTAAAAATTATATTTTTTATTAAATAAAATTCAAATAAAAAATTAGAATTAAATATAATATTTATAAAGATATATAGTTATTAAATATAAAAATATTAATTTATTTTTTAAACAAATATTATTGAACATTCACAAACAAGTTCGAATTCATTTGTAAACGAGCAAAATTTTATTTTCATGTTTAGTTCATTTAGTTTCGCAAACGAGCTTTTAATGAGCCGAGTTGAGCCAAGCTCGCGAATTATTTATTTATTTTACGACTTTATATAGATATAAATTTCACATCAAAGATGTGGATGCATCAAATGCTATTACGTGTAATAAAATGATTAGAGCAATGATTGGTTATTTTTTTTAATTTTACTAGTCAATAATTGGTTAATTTACAACCAAATAGTTGGTCTATTTAGTCGTCTATAAAAATAGAAGACTTCTTCTATATTCATGTTTATGGTGAAAAAGAAAGAAAAGACACTGTTAACTACTTTCCTCACACTTCTGCATATATTTTCATATACATTGTTATATTATACATGTCTTAATTTTGGTGACAACAATGTGTTTCACAACTATTGGTATGTATATATATGTATACATTTTTTTTATTTTGAAATTTGTTTTATTTTGTTTATTACAATTACTTTCTCTTTTATTTAAATTTAGGTTTGTTTACTTAGATTTAGAGAATGTTTGACAAATAGCTTTTTGAATAGTTTTTAACTTATTGAACAGCTTTTAACTGTTTGACCAGTCAAATTAGCTTTTTGGAATAGCTTTTTGAATTCAAGACGCAAATTTCTGAAAAGCTAACTTACCCAGCGTTTTGAAATAACTTTTTCTATAAAAAAAATTTTATTCCTTATATGCCTTTAAAAATTTATTATACATTTTACACAAATAAATATATTTTGATTATTTATTAATTATATTAGAATATTTTATTATATTATAGTTTTACTTTTATAAATTTAAAATAATTAATTTTTATATAAAAATTATTTTAATTGTAAAATATATAAATTTATTAAAATCAACATAAATAAAAAATATAAATATTAATAATTTATTTTTTTATTAAAATTACATTATATAAATTTTATACTAAAAATAAATTAAATTTATTGAAAATTATAAATATAATGAACTAATGGATAACTAACATAATAAATATATACACGAAAAATTTATTATTTTATATTTTACATCATTTTCAATAAAAAAAACTATTTATATATTTTAATAAAAATATATTATTTTTTAAATCTAACTGTAATAAAAATAAATACTTTTATAACATTTTTACAATTTTCAATAACTAATAACAAAATATTTTAAACATTCTAAACTCAAAAACATAATTGAATATATTAGAAAAAAAATAAAATAGAAATGTCATCAATTGTCATTTTATATGTAAACAACTAATATCAAACAGTTGTTTTACCAAACATTTTAATACAAACAGCTAATCGAATCAACTAATTAAACCAGCTAATTGAATCAGCTAACAGCTATCAGCTAATTAAATCAGCTAACAACTATCAACTAATTGCCAAACACGCCCTTAGAGTGTGTTTGGAAAATAGTTTTTTTAAGAGCTTATTGAACAACTTTTAGTTGTTTGATCAGTCAAACAGCTAATTTAGGTGTTTGATAAATTAGCTTTTTGGAATAGTTTTTTGGACTCAAAAAGCTAATTTTGAAAAGCTAACTTACCAATCGTTTTGAAATAGCTTTTTCAGTTTAAATTTTTTTATTCCTTGTATGTCCTTAAAAATTTATTATGCATTTTACACAAATAAATATATTTTAATTATTTATTAATTACGTTAGAATATTTTATTATATTATAGTTTTACTTTTATAAATTTAAAATAATTAATTTTTATATATAAATTATTTTAATTGTAAAATATATAAATTTATTAAAATCAATATAAAATAAAAAATATAAATATTAATAATTTATTTTTATATTAAAATTACATTATATAAGTTTTATACTAAAAATAAATTAAATAAATTAAATTTATTGAAAATTATAAATATAATGAACTAATCGATAATTAACATAATAAATATATATACGAAAAATTTATTAGTTTATATTTTACATCATTTTTTTAATAGGAAAAACTATTTATATATTTCACTAAAATATATTATTTTTTTAACTATAATAAAAATAAATACTATTTTATAACACTTTTACAATTTTTAATAACTAATAATAAAAAATTTCAAACATTTTAAACTCAAAAGAACACATTTGAATATATTAGAAATAAAATAAAATAAAAATTTCCTCAATTGTCATTTTACGTCTAAACAACTAATATCAAACAGTTGTTTTACCAAACATTTTAATACAAACCAGGTAGTCAAACCAGTTAATTGAATCATCTAACAACTATCAGCTAATTGTCAAACACGCCCTTAGTTTTAGGAGTTTTTGGTACAAAAAATGAAATTGCAGATAAATAAGAATAGATAATGAAATTGCAGAACAAATGAATTCATTAGAAAATGAGAATTAAAATTTCGTTTGGTAAAATAATTATTTCAGTTGAGAAGTGCAAAAAAAAATACGGCTATTTAGATCGATCGATAAAAAATAAATAATTAATTGAGCAATAGAGAGAGTTTTTAACGAGAGAGGATCCATGAAAAATATGTTTAGCATTTTTTTTATTTAAATAATAGATTAGATACAATATTAAAAAAAATTGTAAAAATATAATACTTAAATTAATAAATTAATAGATTAGATGCAATATTTTCGTTTTTGTTTGTTCCAAACTCAATGCAATATTTTTAAATTTAGAAATAATTAATAATATTTTTATACATATATTAATATCCATTTCACTTAATCCCATCACATCACTCAAATAAAAAAAATAATAATTATTTTTCTCCCCAATCACATAACTAAATATTCAAATTATCTCAAATTATCATACTTAATACTCCCCACCTAAATTATCGTGTCAAACACAAATATTGCACAGTATTTGGAACGGATGAAGCGAGTATAATAAATAAATATATATATATATATATATATATATAGAAGAAGCAATTATGCAATGTGAAAGGCTTTCTTTTTGTTATAGATTAATAAGTTAAACTGTCTTATTTAATAATTACAGTATTTTGCAAAAAGGCTTTCTTAAATAATAAAATAATAAAGTAAATGACCAATCTACCCTCAGTCTGTTTCTTCCATGGAAACCACACTGGAAGGAAGTCCTGCTGGTTCTTGAAGTCAATTCCATAACTACCAAAGCCATTTCCATTTTTTTTTTTTTTTTTTTTTTTTTGAATTAAGTATGCATACATACTGCTTTATATGCATATATAATATTTACATACTTTTAAAATAATTATTTTAGGAAAATTCTCTTGAGCTGTATGTGTTCTCCTCAATTAGAATCACGAAATTTCCAAGTAAATCATGGTTTGAATCCAGGCCATTGATGTGTAGACCCCGCGCCACGAACGGTGCAGATTCACCAGGCCCTCAGCTCCGGGAGCTTCCAAGAAAAAACCGAGGACCTCGCGAAGTAGTGTCAATATATACGTGCAAGATCCTTGCACGAACTCCATGCAATCGACTCGATCATCAATTTCAAATCCCTAACGTTAAAATTAACCTCCAAAAATGGCACCGGCGGTGGCGGTGGCAGCGGCGGCGGCAGTTCCCGATCGGGCCGAGGAGGTGAAGCGATTCAACGAAATGAAGACCGGAGTTAAGGGCTTGGTCGACGCCGGCGTCGCCAAACTCCCGAGAATCTTCGTCCACCCGCCGGAGATTCTTGAGAGCAAGCCACCGGAAAATGAGGCCGTCGCGGAGCTCCCCACCGTCGACTTCGGGGGGCGGCGGGAGGTCGTAGTCGAGACCATCCGCCGGGCGGCGTCGGAGTGGGGATTTTTCAGAATCACGAACCACGGAGTGCCGGCGGAGGTGACGGACGGACTGCTGACGGCGGTCCGGAAGTTCCACGAGCAGCCGACGGAAAAAAAGGCAGCGCTATTTTCAACCGACAGCCGGCGTAGAGTTCGGTTCAACAGCAACGGATTTGTCCTGAAGGAGAACGACTTCGCCTGCTGGAAGGATATGCTCACCTGCGTCTACACCGACGACTTCCTCGACCCGGAAGAGATTCCTCCGGTCTGCCGGCGGGAGGTCGGAGATTACGTCCGGCATATGATCCGGATGAGGGAGACGCTGGCGGAGCTGCTGTCGGAGGGGCTGGGACTCGAGAGGCAGTATTTGTCGAACATGGAGTGTATGAAGAGCGAAGCCCTGGCTTGTCTGTATTATCCCGTCTGCCCCGAGCCGAAGAAGACGTTAGGAACTCCGAAGCATTCGGACACCACGTTTCTGACGCTGCTCCTTCAGGACGTCGGCGGCCTCCAGATTCTTCACGGCGGTCGGTGGGTCGATGTCCCACCTGTCCCTGGAACACTCATAGCCAACGTCGGAGATCTTATGCAAGTAAGAATCAATTTCCACATATATATATATATATATATATAGACAGTGCTGACAGTACAGTACAAGTATATTACTATAAACAACACATGATATGATGATAAACACTACATACATTTATATTAATAGAAGGTTAAATTGCACAAAACTTACACGTGATTTTATAAAATTGTGCTAAATATCTATACTTCTACAACTACATAAAACTACTTCTGGTTTTATAAACTCTATGTCTAACATCTTCGGCGGTATTTGACATAAATGAGCCTAAACTGTGAATAAATTTTAGAATCTCAATTTCTAAACTCCTAAAATTACAAATATAAGAAAAATAAATATATTTTTAATTTTAGGGGTTTCGAACTTTGAAATTCTAAAATTTATTCGCAGGGCGCATTTAAGTCAAATACTATGAAATAAGGACGGCCGAAAAAATTAACTGCAGAGTTTATGAATCTACGAGGAGTTTGACGCAGTTTTATAAATATGGAAATTTGGCATAATTTTATAAAACCACATATGAATTTTATACAATTTAGCCTTAATAGAATACAAATACAACACATAAACATACAATATATCATAATAGTCTACATAATAACACCTACCATCGATAGATACATATAAAGAGAGTCTAACTCTGTCTATTTATATGTTCCAGATTATAAGCAACGACAAGTTTGTGAGCGTAGAGCATAGAGTGAGAGCTCAGGCCGAAGGGGCAAGGGTGTCGGTGGCGTGCTTCTTCACGCCGAGCGTGAAAGCGGCCGGAAAGGTATTCGCGCCGGTGAAGGAGCTGGTGTCGGAGGAGAATCCAGCTGTGTACAGAGAGTTCTTCTTCAGGGATTACTGTGAGTATTACAAGACAAAGGGGCATAATCTCTCGGCTTTGTCTCACTACAGGATTTGATCATCGCCACAATCATATATATATGTATATGTATGTTATAATCCCATGTTTCGAGCTACGCTAGCTGTAATAAAGTTCACTTCCATTGCGCGCCAATTAAATATAAAACACAAACCCGATACAATTGTTGCAGCGAAAACCACATGACACAACAAGATCAATAAAAACAGATCGATTCCCCGCCCATCTCAAAAGATAAAATAAATTTGAACACACCTCATCGGATTGCTTCTGGACAGAGATTAATGAGAGATTTCAGGTTGCAGAAGCTGCATTAGAGACCACAAGACGTCCATCCTGTGAGCCCTCGCTCTGTTATTCTTCCCCTGCAAAAGAATCGACAAAGGATGGAATAGCCAGGTTATGTTATAATCTGCGACAATGCTATCCATATGCAAGAGATTGAAGCAACCTATGGCCGATCAAAGCTAAAAAATAATCGGTAATATCACAAAGCAGTACCTGCACCAAAAAGCACATCCACATCTTGTTTCTGCAAGCTTCCGACACACCTTTCACAATAATCAGACCCAAGCTTCGAATGGTTTCTGCTATTTCTAGAAATTAACTGCACTCGCTGCATAGCATCTGCAATAGACAAGGAATGAAAATCGAATACTTGTACCCACCGCTGGGTATAAGTCTCGTTAGAGATCCGAAGAAATGGTTTAACACAAATCACTTTTCTTACCTCAACCAGCATTTTTCCGTTCATATTTACGTTTTCCACCATTATTGGGCATACTTTTTCGTTGCTTCCAACTTCCACGGCCCAGCTGGAACCTTGCTCGTGACAGGAGAATCGTCGCATACCTTTGTCCTTATCGAGCAACTGGAATCAAAGATGGTTTGGAACATGAAATCTTCAAATTCATTTATTCAGAACTTTATGCATTAGAGGATTCGATATATCAACTGTGAGTACCTTAGACACCATTTATTTACTTAAGTTTTCGGCGTGCTTTGTAATGCTTTGCGAAAAATGTATGTGTTTGATTGTTCGTTCAAGAAGTGAATCAATGTTGCACTGTTAGTCAGAAATTTCAGCAATTTAAATATAGAATTACAGATAAGAAAACAACGAGGATGGCAATAGATATCACCTTTGATCCATTAGGAATGAGCTCCCGCAACTCCTTGATTCGATCTTGGATCAATTGTCTGTCCCTAGGTCTTGGCCGACAACTTTCACCAGGTCTAGCTCTCTTCTTATTAGTCTTGACACCTTCTCGGGCCCTATTCAACTTTCCACTTCCCTTACTGGAACTTGTCGTCGGAAAATTTTTACAAGTGTCGACCCCACATGCCACTGGTTTCGAGCTACTCAAAATTCCTTGATCAAACGAATATCCTGCCGAGCTAATAGAACTAAACAAGAGGGGTTCTCCAATGTCACGGCATGAAATCTCATTTTCTGTTTCTTCATCCTTTCGACTTACTTTGCCCACCACCGCATCCAAAAGTTGCCCATCAGTGTCTATTCCTTCTGGAAAATCAACAGCCATACAATTTGCAGTTTTTTCAGGCTCCCGTGCATAGTCATTTTGCTTCTGAAAAGATGGCCCCAATGCTTCAAAAAGTTCATAACCGGCATAGTAACTCAAAGGCGAAATCGCTTTCTCAACATGCCCAGATTCAACAGGTAGTTCTAGAGTCTCAAAACCTTGATGCAACTGTAGATTTTGGAGTTCGGGAACATGAGCATCATCTTGGTCCTGAAAAACTGAAGAATCTAGAAATCCCAGCAGAGGATTGTACGCAACTAATTGAGTATTGTCAGATGGTAGAGTAGCATTAAACAAAGTAGATTAATTATTTCTGAAGTTCTTAACATGCATCACACTCACTACTTCTGGTTTCTTACCCAAATCCTTTGAATCACTCATTTCTCCTCCATACTTTGTGCTCTATGTGGTTTTATTTTCTCTTGTTGAAGTTGCATCAAGTGGGAATTTCCACATCTTGAGGAATTCGAAAATATGAAACCAAGTATGTTTGCTTTACTTGGACTGTGTAGCTTGTATTAGTATAACTATGTATGGCTTGATCTCGTTCGGGTATGTAGGAAACCCACTTTAAGTGCAGCCATTGCTATATAAAAAAATCCTAAACCCTTGACCCTAACCTTAACCCTAAACCTCCCTTTGACAATTAGAGGCGTTTTTTGAGCGGACACAAACGGTCTTTCGACTTTTTATTTCAGATAGCAGAAATCACTTTCTTATTTGCTTTTGAGATACTTAGTATTGGTAAATTATATTTAGACTTGATAGACTTAGTCTTATTTGGTTGCTGTTGATGCGCATGTTGCTTTTGGCCTTTGATACTTAAACTACCTAGGCTTTTCTTGTATGTTTGTACTTGGACTGTATAGCTTGTATCAGCAGAACTACGTATGGCTTGATCCCGTTTGGGTACGTAGGAAGCCCACTTTGGGTGCAGCTATTGCTATATAAAAGATTCCTAAACCTCCCTTAGACGATCAGAGGTCTTTTACGAGAGGACGCAGACGGTCTTCCAACTTTCCGTTTTAGGTAGTAGGTTTCTCTTTCTTATTTGCTTTTGAGATATTTAGTATTGAGAGATAATATTTAGACTTGATAAGCTTAGTCTTGTTTGGTTGGTGTTGATGTCTTAGGCATGTTGCTTTTGGCTTTTGATACTTAGACTACCTAGGCTTATATTATATGTTTGTTTTACTAGGACTGTATAGCTTGTATCAACAGAACTACGTATGGCTTGATCCCGTTCGGGTACGTAGGCAGCCCACTTTGGGTGCAGCTATTGCTATATAAAAAATTTCTAAACCTCCCTTAGACGATCAGAGGCCTTTTACGAGCGGACGTAGACGGTCTTCCAACTTTCCATTTTAGGTAGTAGGTTTCTCTTTCTTATTTGCTTTTGAGATACTTAGTATTGATAGATAATATTTAGACTTGATATGCTTAGTCTTGTTTGGTTGGTGTTGACTTCTTAGGCATGTTGCTTTTGGCCTTTGATATTTAGACTACCTAGGCTTGTCTTGTATGTTTGCTTTACTTGGATTGTATAGCTTGTCTTATTAGAACTACGTATGGCTTGATCCCGTTCGGGTACGTAGGCAACCCACTTTGGGTGCAGCCATTGCTATATAAAAAAGCCTAAACTCTAACCTCAACCCTAACCCTAACCCTAAACTCCCTTTGATGATCAGAGACCTTATTCGAGCGGACGCAGACGGTCTTTCGACATTTTGTTTTAAATAACATACTTCACTTTCTTACTTGCTTTTGGAATACTTAGAATTGATAGATGATATTTCTAGTTGATAGACTTAGTCGTGTTTGGTTGGTGTTGATGCGCATGTTGCTTTAGGTCTTTGATACTTAGACTTACTAGGCTTATCTTGTATGTTTGCTTTACTTGGACTGTATAGTTTGTATCATCAGAAATACGTTTGACTTGATCCCGTTCGGATACGTAGCCAACTCACTTTGGGTGCAACCATTGCTATATAAAATATTTCTAAACCCTTCTTCGACGATCATAGGCCTTTTGCAAGTGGACCTAGACGGTCTTCCGACTTTCCGTTTTAAGTAGTAGGCTTCTCTTTCTTATTTGCTTTTGAGATACTTAGCATTGACAGTTGATATTTAGACTTGATAGGCTTAGTCTTGCTTAGTTGGTGTTGATGTGCATGTTGTTTTTGGCTTTTGATACTTAGACTACCTAGCCTTATCTTGTATGTTTGCTTTACTAGGACTGTATAGCTTGTATCAGCAGAACTACATATGGCTTGATCCCGTTTGGGTACGTAGGCAACCCACTTTGGGTGCAGATATGCTATATAAAAAATTCTTAAACCTCCCTTAGACGATCAGAGGCCTTTTACGAGCGGATGCAGACGGTCTTCCAACTTTCCGTTTTAGATAGTAGGTTTCTCTTTCTTATTTGTTTTTGAGATACTTAGTATTGATAGATAATATTTAGACTTGATATGCTTAGTCTTGTTTGGTTGGTGTTGATGTCTTAGGCATGTTTCTTTTGGCCTTTGATAGTTAGACTACCTAGGCTTGTCTTGTATGTTTGCTTTACTTGGATTGTATAGCTTGTCTTATTAGAACTACGTATGGCTTGATCCCGTTCGTGTACGTAGGCAGCCCACTTTGGGTGCAGTCATTGCTATATAAAAAATCCAAAACCCTAACCCTAAACCTCCATTTGACGCTCAGAGGCCTTATTCGAGCGGGAGAAATGACTGCTCCATTGGGATGTGTCTCTCAAGCAATATTGCCCAAAGTTGGTCAAAGAGTTCTACGCCAATCTCTCTCGAAAAGTGATGGATGATGGAAGCCCATGGTTTCACAGGGTGTATGTTCGTGGAAAGGTGTTTTAACTTAGTCCGTTGGTGATCAAAAAATTGTTGAAGCTGCCGTTTGACAACCCCGAAGAATTACCATCCTCCTTGTTGCAAGAATCAAAACAAGAACTTGCTCTCCACCTTTCTACCCGAAAGTCCGATGATTTTGGACGAGCAGGCTTAGTTGCCACCGAGCTCACAATGAAGTTTCAATGCCTCTTTTGTTTATGTGCCATGAATGTCTTTCCCACGAGCAATGGCATGAACATTGGCTCCGAAATGGGTAAACTGCTACTCTCCATTGATAAATTTTATTCAGACATCAATTTCGGCTTTGTTGTTCTCTCCAAGATGTTGAAGTTTGCACGAGGCCAAAAATTTGAAGGGACCAATCTATCATATCTTGTCCCTATCACTCTACTCTTGAAGAAGAATGGCATTTTACCATAACCGTCTGAAGACCTTGTTGAAACAGGCTTCTTCAAGCCCTACTCGAACCTGCAGAAACTCCATAATAATTTCAAAGGGCCCCTTCCATCCGATCCTTCAGGTCAACTTCTGGAAGCCCGTCATCTACTTCTGGAGGTTCTTCAGGAACAATTCACCATTCGCACAACTTTAGGCGAACACAGAAAGAAGATCATCCGTGCTCTCCATTTGCATCCCAAGTATGCGTTGGGTCCTGATGAGGACGACGTCCCTGATCTTTTCTAGCTTCGCAGCCTTTTTTGGCATCTGCTCCTTGCAAGGGGGAGAGGTGCAGGAAAGAGGGGGGTTTTTGGATAAAAGGTGCAACAAAAAGGGGGAGTTGTTTTTTGTTGTTGTCTGTCTGTTGCCGAATGTTTTGGTTGTCTGCTGCTGCTATTGGAAGTGCTCTTTATTTCTGTTTGTTGTTTTTGGATTCTTAGTTGTGAGACTGTTGTTATCACAACTATTTGATTTGAACAGGCTACCTGTAGCCTTATTTTGCTTGTCGGCCTGTAATCATCTACTAACTTGACTTTTGAATTATTGGATTACTTTGCTGAGTGTAGGAGATTTTCTCTTGCACAGTGTGCGTGGTCACATATGCCAAAAAGGGGGAAAATATTGAGTTGAAAAATCTCATGACCTATTTTTGGCATATTGACAAATCTTCTTTTTGCTGTTGTGGTCGTTAGATACCAAAAACAACCACATTTGACCCAGTTGTGGAGACCCAGCTATGCTGTCACATCAAGTTACATTTTATTGTCTTTCCTAGGAATGATGGTTTCTCAAGACAAAATGGGCACTTTGAGTTTGTCCTCTTGTGGTCAGAAGTGTGTAGATACATACCATTCTTTTTTTTATATCAAGGAAGTTAATTGCATATATGCAACATGCTTGTTGTGGTTGCCTTACACAACTCGAGATGGTGGAAAGGTTGGGGTAGTGGTTTTGAGAGAGTATGTAGTGAGAGAAATATTATATCAATCTTGTCAACCTCTTTCCTTCCTATCTCCATGCACTGAGTGAGTGATATACACTATTATCTTGCCGGAGATTTCATCGGTCGAAGGAAAATTGGAGTTCTGATCATGAGAACATTCAGAATCTGAGCTGTCCAGCTATGTGTTAGTTGTCAGTATGCGATTGTGACAACGTATGCCTATGGGGGGAATTTCTTAGTAATCTGCTTGTAGTTTGGGTTGAAGGAGTTTTGGGTGTTTCGTTCTTAATCAGCACTGAT
Organism: Andrographis paniculata; assembly: GCF_009805555.1. Lineage (NCBI taxonomy): Eukaryota > Viridiplantae > Streptophyta > Magnoliopsida > Lamiales > Acanthaceae > Andrographis > Andrographis paniculata. The sequence goes on from NW_026137588.1 coordinate 1,922,323, forward strand.
TAATGAACCTCTCTTGGATTGGTATCCTCCAGATGTAGGATGGTTTATATCCGAACCGGGTAAACAAATAACTTGTCATTTATTACTTTGGTCTCTGTATTTATTTCATTGACAAGTCGTTGTTATAACTGTGATATTATTACGCTTCGGGAGTTGGCCCTTGAATAGGTGCTCGAAAAGAATATTGGTGCAACACCTATTCTCCCAACAATATATATATATATATATAATGTAACATATGAGAAATAGCATAATTAGAATGAAGAGGGATAGGAAGATGAAGAGAAGATGGTACAATTAATAAAACCCATAAGGGTATTTTTGTAAATTCACACATTGTTATTTAAGATTTTATATTAAAAATCGCAGGTGAAGCTCGTGAGTTACAACCTCTGTTAATTATTTATGGAGTAGGGTTTTTTTACAATATTTTAGAAACCACGAGTATGTTTTATAGAATTTTCGAACTATGAGAAGTTTGAACAAATTTGAAAAATCATAGGAAGGGATTATGCTATTTTGCCAAATATAAATATGTATATATATCTTCGGTTGGGTTTGGTGAACCAAAATATTATCAAAACCAAAATCAAACGGAACCGAACAAATATCAAATAAAATATGCAATATTTTTATTCGAATCAAATTTGTTCAGCTAGTCAAAATTTCAATTTCGTTCAACGGTTTAGTAGTTCGATTCAGTTTTTTTTTTTTTTTTTTTTTTTCTATTTTATCCACCCCTAATTTCAAGAACGAACAAATAAGGATATTTATAAACAGAACTGAAGCACAACAACAATGTATACATTTTTATGTTCGAATATGTTTGATTATGATTTTAATAATTAGATAAAGACGGATCCTATATTTCTCATATTAATATGTATTGTACATTAATTTTTCTTTAAGTAATATAATTATAATTCTATTTCAATATTTATAAATATTTGTATTTATACTTTATTTCTATTTTTGTATGAAATGTACTATTAATCTATTTTATATTTTGTAATACTTCTACAGGGTTTAGAAAATAACAATTTAAACAACTTTTATCTTATTGAACAACTTTTAGGTTTTTGCATTATTAGAATTTCAAAAAATGGCTTCGGAAATGGCGGGGCCCCTCCTCCTCTTTCGTCTTCTTCTCCGGCGGCAGCGGGGCTTCTTATTCTTCTTTTTTTTTTTCCTCCTTCTCTAGCGCGGTGGTGGCTGCGGCGAAGGCGGGGTCCTTCCTCTTTCGTCTTCTTCTCTGGTAGTGGTGGCGGTTGCAGCAGTTCCTCCTCCTTCTTCTTCTCCCAGCAGCGGCGGAGGCAGAGGCGGCACGAGCGGTGGCGGTGGGTTGCCGAAAAAACATTGAATTACTTTTTTTATAAAAATAATAAAAATTGTTTCGAAAATTCTAAACTTATATCAAATTCGCCTCGAAAATTCTGACACTGAAAATTTTGAATCTATTTCAACAGGTCTCGAAATTTTGGAGCGGTATAAATACCTTTTAAAAATATAAAATAAAATAAAATATTTGCCCTACCATAAGACAAAAAATACAAGATCAGAAGAAATGAAAAATTAAGAAAATGAGAATAGCACAAGACCTGTACCAATCTCTCTAAAATAAAATCAACCATGTCAATATAATATAAGCTCGAGCAAAAATCAATATGGTCTCAATCAAATTTAGTTTAATAATTGTTAATCTCATTTAAAAATAATTATTAAAATTAGTCATGTATAAAACTTAAACCAGCAATTTTGGTTCCACTGTTAAAATTTTAACGGAATGTGATGACTTGGCTATAAAGAAAGTTAGAGGTGCATCTAGGGGTGGAAATACGCAGGCCAGTCAAACTTTGGCTAAATAGGTTTGGCCTGTTTTAAAAATATATAGTATGAGCCTGGCCTAAAGCCTGAAAAAAAAAAAAAAATTTAAAAACCTAAATCTGGCCTTTTTAAAAGTCTGGCCTGGCCTACGAGCCTGTTTAAAAGGCTACATAATAATTTTTTATTATTTTTTTGTAAATTTAGTATTATAACCAAAAAAAAAAATACAATTATTTATATTATATATATAAAAATTAAAATTATGTTTTTTCAATGACAAAAATAATAATTTTAATTTGTCCTATAAAGTAAAATATATAATAGTAATAATTTGCAAAAATATATATATTACAATTCATAAAAAATAAAATCATTATTTAGAATTGCAAGTCTCAATACACCAAATGAAAGCTAATAGAGATCACTGCATAATAACATTAAAAAATATGTATTTTACATCAACTTATTTTCATTGAGTTGATTATTTTCACAAAGAAGACATACAACAATTAACTAAAAAAATAATATTGAAAAATTCCACAAAATATTTAGAAATTAATAACATAACTCCACCACGCACAAGAATTGAGACTATTTCAATTAGGGTAAATAAAATAAAGAAATTGTAGGGGGAAACAATATGTGTGCAACAACCATTCATATATTGAAATTTTAAATTAGGATAAAAAAATTATTTATTTTTGTTTTTTTTATAATAAATTTATAATTATTTTTTTTTAAAAAATATTATTATATTTTTATATATCATTGTTAGATATAATACTATTCTTAATTAATAATAAAGAGAAAATATTTTTTTATAATAATAATATTATTATTATTAAACAGGCCGGCATGTTTGATAAAAATGTTTTTTTGTAAGCTTAAGTCTACTCTATTTAAATAAAAAGGCTTTAATAAAAATCTGGACCTGACCTTTTTAATAAATAGATCATATCAGGCCAGGCTTTGTGCAGGCCAGGTCGTAGGTCCTGACAGACAGTTTGGCCTATTTTCACTCCGAGGTGCATCTGATTCAAATCAAACACGGTCGTATTAGGCAGAACACAACCTTATTTGAAAGCTGCTCCGCCGTCTGGTTGGTGGCGCCGCGGCTGCTGTCATTTTTGGCCCTCTTATCTTTAGCATCGGAAGACAAACCATCGTCCACCATTGATTCACAGCTGCCGGTCGCTAGCTGCTAACCAATCTACAAATCGAAAACAAGAAATAATCTTAAGAATATAGTCATAATTATAAAATTAGTTCAATCTGTGGTCTTATTTGCAACTCACGTTTACATCCAAAGTTTTGGCATTAGGGTGCGAACAGTAACTACCAAATACTTGAAATTTAGTTTAAAAAAATGTAGCAAAAGTTAATGAATTCATAGCAAAAAAATTTTTTGCAACAAACCTCATTTTGTCGCATATATTGCTTTTATAAAGCTCTGACAAATATGACTTTTGTAACAAAAAATATATTTTTTTGCAATGAAAGTTAAAACAAAAGATATAGTATGAAAATGTGATTTCGTAGCTAAAACTCTTTTACTATAAAAATAAAATTCATAACAAAAAAAAAATTAGCAATTAAATATATATGATTTTTTTAGTGAAATAATTTTAGCTATGAAAAATAATTTTGTAGTTAAAATATTTTGCTATAAAAATAGAATTTTCTACTCAAAATAGTTTTAGCGACGAAATTAATTTTGTAGTATATAATTTATTTTTAACTATGACATTAATTTTTGTTGCTAAATAACATGTTTTAACTTAAAAAACTATTTTGTAGTTAAAAATATTACATCTAATTAGATACTTTTTTGTACCGAGTACTAATAAGTTTCTTGTTCACAAGAAAGTCCACCACTTCTATAAAAACCACGAATTGTTCATCGACGATGCGGTTTGGTGTTCTTTCCTGTTCGAATTTACCGGAAACATAATCAATCCCTTTATTCAATGATCCAACCTCTTACTCAAATTAAACCGAAAATCTTGTCTATTCCCAAAAGAAACCCAACCCGGTCGGAATATAATTCTCTAGGGTTATCCTCTATCCATATATAAAACGCAACACACAAATATCACAAAGTCCAATATTTGCCTCAACTCTTTTAAAATAATGAAAAAAAAAAGAAAAAAAGAAAGCAACATTCAAAGGAGATAATAGAGAGATAAATATAAGAGAAAGAAGATGAGATAAACGGCAAGGAGATCAAACACGGCCATATTTAACACAGATTTAGGGTGTCATATGTTCAAACACAACAGTGTTCTGCGTAACACAACAATATTTGATCGGAATCAGATGCCACTACAACTTTCTTTACAATTACGTTAGCACAAAAATGATTGTTTAGGTTTTCTATGAAACTAACTTTGATAATTATTTTTAAATGAGACTAGAAATGACGAAAATAGATTTGATTGAGACCATTATTAAATTTTTTCTGTATAAGATCAAACACCAACGACTATATACATATAAATATATGAGACAAGTGCCTATATACATAATATACACAGAATATTCCATCCTTTGTATAAAGAAAAACAAAAATAAAAATAAAATTCAAATAATATTATTCAGTTACAAGTCATCGAGTATTAGGGGTGTCAAAAGTAAACCCGACCCGAAAAACCGAACCCTTTCGACCTGAAATTTTTCAGGTTCGGGTTTGGGTATTTCGGATTTGAAAAAAATCGGGTCGATTCGAACCTGAAACGAAAAAAATTCGTGTCGTGTTCGGGTCGTATTTCAAGTTGACATGATAACCTGAAATATCAAAATCATGTTAGGTTTTGGGTTTCATGTTGACCTGAAATTTTTATTATTATTATTTTAATTTATAATATTTATATTAATATAAAAATTAAAATAAAAATGATATCTTTTAGGTCAATTTAATTTTTTTTGAAAAAATTTTCAGGTCTGTTTTGTGTCAGGTTCGTATCGGGTTTGTTCGGGGAACCCGACATGAAAGAATTCGTGTCGTGTCGGGTCTAGGGTTTCAGGTCATATTTCGGGTTCGGGTCGGGTTCGGATTGACAGTTTTTTTGTTATCCTCATGGCTCAACCCGACGCGAACACGACCCAAAAACACGAATTGACACTCCTATCTAGTACAAATGTAAAAGTCCCCACAAATAGAAATATCAAACAAGCATCGTTTTTTCATTAATAGATATCAGCTAATCCATCTAAAAAACTTCACTTGGACAAAATGGACCAAAAAACAAATGGAAGATCATTAAAAGTAATTGTCAGGGTCGCCAGAAGAGTAGCCACCAAGATCATCAAAATTCCGTCCATAGGCAGTGTCATATCCTGAGTCATAAAAATAGTCGAAATCATCAGAAGCCCAGTGAGGATCATCGATGGGATCATTGGGGAGCTTCAAATATGTCATCTGCTCCGAAATTCGCTTGCGCAGATTCTCAGGTAAATAAATGTCAAAGCATCTACGGATATCAAGCGATTCAAGATGTGGGCAACTGTCGAGAATTGCTTCCAATCCCTTGTTCGTCATCCTGTGACCAAGAAGGCAGAGGTGGTGCAAATTAGGCATGCTTTTGGCAACTGCCAGTGCAATTCCATCGACTATATCAACTTCATTAGGACAGTAATTAGTGAAGGACTCAACTGACGACAAGAGGTGCCAATGTTTTGAATCTCCTTGGGGAGGATGTCATGGAATATAAGATGCAATTCTTCTAACTCCCTGAAATTCTGAACTGCTTCTCCAAGACATCTGCTTGACAAACCGCCATACACTAGCTTTAAGCATTTGAGATTACTGCAACTGTTTTGACATGATGAGAGCAAACATGAAACTCTGAGAGCAATGGAAACCATGCCAAAGGACACAAACAATAAGAACAGTCACATAAGGAATTAAAGGGCAACCTCTATCGTACTTACAATAATAGACCAAGACATTCCGTAAGAACTCGACTCTCATTAATTTAAGCCATTTCATCTCAGTTATGCAAGATGAAAACCAAGACTTCCAGTTTCTTGAAACGGTCGAAACATTGAAAAACTAGAATTTGTTCAAACAGTACCTTCGTGAAATGTACAAAATCAACTCGTTAGTTCCAAAACACTCAATTGTAATGTCGATTAACTGTCCCTGGCTACGATCAACAGCTTCGTGGCACATCATTTCAAGCTTCCTTGATGTTGGGATATCGAAAAAAGGCCCGCTTGGTTCCATGTGGATGACCCTCCACATAGAAGGATCTTTGCACACTCTCCACCAGGCTGTGCATACTCTCTGTGCACTTTCCAGGATCTCTTCGACGTTGAGCCTTCGAAGGATATTGGCTGTGATATCAGCTGGCAACTCAATCCAAGGTAGAGATTTTGATGGTGATGGAGGAGGGATCAACATAGACGAGATGCCATTGCAAATTTCTCTATGTGACTCTTTTTCTTCTTCTTCCCTACTTTTTGTTTCCATTTTCTTTTTGCTTCGATACTCAAATGAACAACGACTTTTTTGGGTGGGAAAAAAAAGACACAGAAAACTGTTTAATGTCTTCCAGGCAGTACAACACTAACAAAAGAAATAATGTTGTAAATATAGCAGATTTAAGGTAATTAATGAAACCATAAGGCAATTAGGGAAAGTGGTTGGATTGTTTCTGTGGGGTTCCCGACACAGAATTGAATGAATCAATGCTTTAATCCATGATCGATTAATTGAAGAATTAATTAGCTACACAATAGAATCAGTTTGGTTTCCAACCCATAGGCATAGCAATAGCCTCACCTTAATTCTCCATGGGAAATAGGAGTATTAAAGTGCATAAATTACTCTACGCATGCCATGCATGGTATTATCAACAGCCTGCCTGCTCTTTAGGGGTTAGCAAAATATCCGAAATCCAAAAATCCAATCCGAACCAAACCGAAATTTAAATTTTGGTTCGGATTTTTCAGATTTTTGGATTGGATCGGATTGAATTTTTAACAAATTTTGGATTTTCGGATCGGATCGGATCGGTATACTTAAAATCCGAACCAATCCGAAATCCGAAATATAACATTTTAATATATTTTTTTATTATACATATTTAATATTTTATTAGAAAATATTATATTTTAATATAAAAAACTCAAATTTATTAATTATATTTTAATATATTTAATTTTTATACATTATATATATATTTAATATTATAAAATAATAATAAAATTTAAAAATTTTAAAAATAATAATAAAAATATTTAGAATTTCGGATTTTTCGGTTTGGTTCGGATTTTTTAGTTCGAATTACGGATTTTCGGATTTCGAATTTCGGTTATTTCATTCGGTTCGGATTGATTTTTTCAAAAATTTCGAATTTTCGGATCGGTATCCGAACCGAAAATCCGAATGCTCACCCCTACTGCTATTGAGCTTCTGCAGAACTGGGAATTTTATGAACATTTAAAGAGTCATACGAAAAGACCTTACTCCGTATCATATATCTTGATTGGGATCATCAGCCGTCTATGAAAAGGCTTACAATAATTAGAGTTGTTAAACTAATCGAGCCGTTCGTGAATTCGGCTCGGTTAAAGCTTGTTCGCTATAGTTAACGATCCGAGCCAAACTCGTTTAGGAACAAGCCCGAACTTTGTTTGCAAAGGTTCACGAGCAGTTGGTTTAAATAATATATTTATTATAAATATTATATATGCATATAAATTTATAAATAAATAAAATATCAATTTAAAATAATAAATAACATAATTGTAAAAAAAAATTTAATTTATATATAAATTTTAAAAAGTGAGACACACGAGTTCGAACAAATTCGAACGAGCTTAATCGAGTCTAAATGAGTCGAATACGAACACGAGCTCAAACAATAAAAACTGTTAACGAGTCGAGCTCGAACACTATGAACGAACTCAAAAGCTTAATGAACAAACACTAATCTTATTTGGTAACGTTAACGAACACTTAAAATTTAACTCAACTCGACTCGTTAACAGTTTACAGTAATGCACGACATGTAGATAAACAAATATAAAAGGTATTTATATTGACGTTTATATAGGAGTTTTGATGTGTATTGATTTGTGGATAATGAATAAAATAATATAAATGTGTATTAAATTTAATTGATAAAATTTATATTGTATGATTTGATTATGAATATATATTATACCTAACATATATATTAAAAATTTTATTTATTTGTATTATAAAAAAATTTATTCTCTATAAAATGACATATATATTGTACATATTTTTTAATCATATAATTATTATAAATATTAAATAAATATAATATTTTTTAAAAAAATTAATTTTTTCTTAATACAATTTTCAATACAATTTTTTTATTTTTCAAATAGTTATATCTATGAGAACTAAGATTTTCAATACAATTTTTTTTTATTTTATTTTGCAGGGTTTAAATCATTCTTTAATTATGTTCTTCTATTTTATTTTTCAGGTTAACAATAATCTTTATATATTTTATTTTATATATTATTATATAATTTTTTAAAATTTACAAATAAAATCAAATATTTAATATAAATATTAAGTATAAAATAAAAATATAAAAATAAAATATTTTATAATAATAAAAAAAAATATTAACAAAAAAATAAAATAAAATAAAATAAATAGAGATAAAAATATAATTTATACATATATTTAAATTCATAATACTTAAAATTTAAAATAAATAATAATAATAATGAAAAACCACAACCTCTCTATTGAAGGGTCCGCTCAGCTCATCGGAATTCTGATAATGCAATTTTGGAAGGTTGATTGGAGTAACCAATTCTATAGAAATAGCAAAATTAGAGGGTGGTAATGCAATTTTGGAAGGTTGATTGGAGTAACCAATCCTATAAAAATAACAATTTTTGCTATTTTTGCAGTTGTAGATTGTACGAAGTTCTAGTTAGGGATATCAATTCGTGTTTTTGGATCGTGTTCGTGTCGGGTTGAGCCATGAGGATAACAAAAAAATTGTCAACCTGAACCCGATTCGAACCCGAAATCTGACCTGAAACTCTAGACCCGAACACGACACGAATTCTTTCAGGTCGGGTTCAGATTGACCTGAATTAGTTTTAGGTCATCCGAAACCCGAACAAACCCGATACGAACCCGACACGAAACAGACCCAAAAAATTTTAAAAAAAATTAAATTGACCTAAAAAATATCATTTTTATTTTAATTTATAAAATAATATAAATATTATAAATTAAAATAATAATAATAAAAATTTCAGGTCAATCCAAAACACGCACTACAAGAAAAAATTATTTTTGTAACAAAACTTTTTTGTCTCTAAATCTACTTTTTCCGTTACTAATGACATTAAAGACGGAATTAGGAATGAAATTACGTTAGCTACGTGAACTTTAGGGACGGAATTCCGTTACAAATATATTATTTTTTTGTAGTGACGAAACCCAAAACCTAACCTGATTTTGATATTTCAGGTTATCAGGTCAACCTGAAACACGACCCGAACATGACACAAATTTTTTTCGTTTCAGATTCAGATCGACCCGATTTTTTTCAAACGCGAAATACCCAAACCCGAACCCGAAAAATTTCAGGTCGAACAGGTTCAGTTTTCGGGTCGGGTTTACTTTAGACACCCCTAGTTCTAGTAGATCTCAGAATGTAGTGAAGGCATATTAGGGAACCTGCCAACAAATACATTGACAAAGGCTTTGATAGGAGTAAAGCTATCAACAATGCGATCTTGGACCTCACGGAGACTGAAGGAAGAATGTCGAAACAATTCTTATTCTATTAAAATAATTCATCTTTTAATTAATTGTTTACTAAGTAAATATATATATTTATCATTTTTTATTATTCATATTAAATAAAGTAAATGATTATAACTCATCTGTTAAAATACGCATAATTTATTAATTTATTTATTTATTTATAAACAAACGGGAGTTCACCGTTAATTTAAATATATTACAAATATTTTTATATTTATACTTATTTACATTAATAATTTCGTAATAATTTTATACATTATAAGAAAAAAAAAAAAACTGTTTACATACAAAATTATCACAAACTATAATTAAAATACAATATTGATTAAACTTAAGTAAATGTATACTTATAAAATGGATAGAGTCAGTATTATTTAACTATAGCAACTATATGTTATTATGGTAACGGTTAGGGTGTTGATTTAGAAAATTCAGTACCGTGTTAATTTTTCAGCACCCGTAATATATATAAATAACATACTACACAATAAGACTGTGTGCGGTTGATTTATAATTACAAGTGTATTGTATAACAGTATGTGGTGTGCTAAAATCAACTATTATTTGTGATGTATAAGACTATAACATGTTGTGTTAGTTTATATGTTATATTTGTGTTATTGGTCATAATTACAAGTGTGTTGTATGACAATATGTGGTATATTGAAATCAACTATTGTTTGTGTTGTATAAGATTATAGCATACGTTGTTAGTTAGTGCGGTTAGTTCGTGTGTTGTAATTGCATTATATGAATGCATATGATGTGTTGTCTGTACAAGTATATTGTCTTATAGCACATAATGTATTGTAGTGTATTATCAACATGGTGTATACTAGTGTACAAATTTGACTGTACCCGAAATATGTTAATATTAATATATATAATAATTATTTAAGTTTTAAATTATATATTATTGAAAATATTTATTATTGATATATAAACTTTTTTTAGAAAATGCTTAGTATTATTAAATTTTGAATTTGTTTATTTATGGTATTGGTTTGAGGTATTTATATATATAAGATATAAAGAAATATATTGATAATATAAAAAATAAATTTTATATTGAATGTTGAGTTTTTGTCAAAAAAAAAATATATATATATAATATATATTAAATATCGTATTAAATAAAAAAATAATACGGCAAAAAATCCTTTGAAACTTAAATAAAATAATACTCCCTCCGTCCCATAATTAAATATCTATTTTCTTTTTCCACGTAATTTTAGAAATATTAGTATTATATTTGAATGTAGTAGGAATAAAGTATAAATGACTAAAATAACCTTATTAGTAGGTGTGATATAAAAGTAATGATATTTGTGTAATATATTGTAAGTTGTAAGGGTATTTGTAATGTTAGGTAGATTATACCGTTACTAAAAAAAGAAATGAATATTTTGTTATGAGACGGACTAAAATGAAAAAATAAATACTTTGTTATGGAACGGAGGGAGTAATATATATATGTTACTTTCTCAATCTACTAAAAAATGTTTAATTTAGCCCTGTAAGAGATTGTTGGTGGTGTCGGGAGTGAACTTGTGACCATGAGATCATGGGTTCAAACTCCGACCCCTCCATGTCTACTTGTCACACATGGTGCGCATTTTTGGATAGCAGTTGCGGGTTCATTTACATATTTTTAGTAAATGTCCGCCCCATAACATATTAGAAATACATTTATAATTATATTTATTAGTATCAATACCATTATGATAGTTTGAGATATTTCTTTTTATTTGATTTGTTTCGGCCATGGATCACTCTTTGGATTGATAAGTGTTTCATTTGAAACAACCCTCACTTCACACTTATATATATATATATATATGTAATATTGTCTTAAAGTATTCAACTATACTTTTAGGACTATTAAGAGTAAGTGACTCAACATCACCACTTTACACTTTGTAACACTCGTAGCTTTTTAGGGAATGGTGATCGAGTGTTCGTGACAAACTATTACAACTTAGTTTTCCTATAGAACCAAGGCATTGGATCTCCAAGTGATTTGGTTGGATTATCACTGTAAATGTCTCTTAATTTGTGGATTTCATATTCATTCTCTTTCGCAGTTTATGCATTTGATCACGATGTAACCTTTTGGTTAGCGGATCTGTAAAGTTTTCTTATTGACATATAGTCAACATTCATGACCCCTCTAGTGATCAATTGTCTCACAGTATTGTGTATCTATCGAATATGTCGTGATTTACCATTGTAAAATTTCATTTTTAGCCTTTGTTTTGTGCAGTTTGGCTATCAAAATATATCATTACCAGAGGTACTATTTTTTTTTTTTTTCCCAAAATGGATCGAGCTCTTAAGTTTATTTCGTGGACTTTTAAGAAATTGCTCCACCTCCGGTCATAAAGACATATCCGCTTGTAGATAACGAATATTTCATTTCAGATATTCTATAGCACCATAGTACCCTTCAAGTACCGGAAGATATCTCGTGTAGTGTATGCCAAAAGTAGAGAGTATATTTTAAATACCTCAAGACTCTTACTAGCTTTACACGATCTACCATTTTTTCCGCAATTTTCTTAAGAGGTAGTACTTACACCCCCACACTTCAAATATTTCTATGAAGGTTTCTTATCTTTCCATAATTTATAAAGAATTTTATCCTTACTTTTGAATGGAATTTTATTCAAAATATAATTTGCAGTTACAACTGCCTCTACAATTTTTGGGTAATTCTGAATAAATTAGCAATGCATTCATGTCTTCAGTAATGCCATTCGATTATGGTGAGTATGATGGTGTTAGTATGATAAATTATGCCACATAATTCTTCATACAAAACTACACATTTGTATCTTCAATCACTTCTAACTGTATTGATATTACATCTAACTGATTCGCTGCATTATTTTTATTATTTTTTCAAGGTATTATTGCTTCTCTTTTTTCCTTTAACAGGTAAATATAGCAATATCTTGTACATGGTGACAATGTTTTTTTCCACCTTAAATTTGCAAATCTTTTAGATCATACACATCAGCGTGAATTAAATCCAATGGCTTCGATTTATTTTTATTTTTATTTGTTTTTACTGAATGAAACAGTAAATTAGCCTCTCTTTTTTTTTTGTAACTTTTTATTTGAGTATTTATTTTTTGAATATTTAGTAAATTACAATTTACTAATTATTTAATAGCATTTAGATTAGTATTATCCAATCTACAATGCCATAAATCGGCACACTCGAAACAATATTTTGTTCCGTCTGGCCGACATCTATCGACACAGTAGAAACGTCGACACCGGATGTGCCTACACTAGAATTTCCAGAAACATCCATGATGTTGGTAATTTGATCGAGCGACGATATTCTTGCAATATATCAAAGTATAGTCGTTTTTACGATTGTTAGAAAATTATTATATCTCGAGAATATCAAATAATAATCGAAAAATAAATTTCGGTATCAAAATAGTTATCGAAATAAATTCAATAATCAATAATAATTTATCGAAATAAATTCGATAATTACGACAATTTTATCGAAATAAATTCGATAATCTCATAATTTTATCGAAATAAATTCGATAATCAATTTATCAAAATAGATTTGATTATCACGTTATGTCAAGGTAGAACCTCTCTTCGTAAAAACGAATATGCCCCAATAGTGCCTCCGGTTCATGGTGTAACGTTCCCAAAGATAAAACGACGTTCGTCTCTGAATTAGGTGGTATCCCAATATTTCGGAGCTCCGGCGAACTAAAATGAGGGGACTAGAGCTATGTCGGGAGGCTTAATATAAGTGCAAATTACCGGAATATTGACCGAAAACTCGCCGGAAATATTTCCGAAAACTTAGAGAGGAAGAAAGGGAGAGAAAAGAGTTCTCTCTTGGTTCGGTATCTCAAATGACGGTGGAGAGGGCCTTTCATAGGCACTCCACCCCTTGGGAAATAAATTTTCCGAGTTGAAACCGTCGGCTCTTAATTCCGGTAACGTCGGGTCATAAATATCAAATTTAATTCCGGTCATAAATATATTATTTGAATTTTTAAATTTCAAATAATAATTTATTATACATGCATGTAATTATAATTTTTTGATTCGGGTGGGTAATACGCGCGTCTAGGGCTTACCGGCATTTATATGCCTAACCACACTATTAATAACCACCGTACTACCCACATACATTTCAAGTCACAAAATAATCGGTTCCGGAAATTATGAATTTAATTTAAAATTAAGTTCTATCGAATAATTAATTAATTAACCGATTTTCCAACACTCGTGTCAATATTTTGAGTTGGTTAGTATATTATGTAAGCATATACTATTAGTTTTTAAACAAATGAATGTTCATGAGATACCATTACAACATATAAAGAAGCGATGGACAACAAATGCAAGTAATAGAATGCAATACGAAAGGAAAAATACATTTAAAAGCAATCTTGAATCGAAAGCGGTATATGTCAATCATATAATGAGGCGCTGTCATGATATTTGTGTACAAAGTAAAACTTATCCCGAAGATAGAATTTTAGTGAGAGATAGATTTGATGATGTTATTTCTGAATTAAAAATGCTATTTGATAAATTAAATTTGCATAAAGATAATTCTAAGTTTGAAAATTGTACCAGTGAAACTTCAAATGTTGTGGTTTCACCAATATTGAAGGAAATGTTTATAATCCTCTTTATGTCAAGCCAAGAGGAGTTAGCAATATCCGTTTAGCCAACCATTAGGATACCAAGAAAACAAAAAAAATAATAATAATTGAATTTAAAATCATTTATATTGATGTCATTTTTTTTGTCTCATTGATTTAAATGTTTTTAATTTAGTATTATAGGAAAAGTTCAAATAAATACAAAAAGAAAAGTTCAAAGATCTCAGATGTCTGGAAATAGACCATCTCAAGAAGTTGAATTGCAACAATCATATATAAATTCACTTCCCAGCAGCTTATCACTTGCAAATGCTGCTCACCCCAACAAAGAATATAAACTTTAGCAGTACTCCTTATTCACACTTTCACAGCCATCAGCCAATTAGAACTTTCTTCTATTGGTGCTTCGGATGTCTCTTTATCAGAGGTTTCAAAACATCTTTGATTTTCTATAATTTGTTGCAAAGTTCTTTTTGTATAATTTGTTCTAATAGTCTTTCATGTTCCTCCAATGATTCAGGTTTTGAAGACATGTAATTCTTCCTCGACACCAAGTGCTCCATCCACCTTCTCTAGAAGTAGTGCTACTACTGAAAATTCAATTGAAAACCTATTAGAAACTTTACACATATTTAATGCCAAATGAATACCAAAAGCAAGCTACAATGTATCATAAGTCCTCACTATTTTAATCAACGCATCTGTGAAGAAAAAACTGAAGCTTTGAATTCAAATTGTTGAATGATGTTTTCAACAATACACAGTAAAATCCGAAAATATTATCGAACTCGAATAATTAATTTGTATGTAGAACAAAACAATAAATGCACGAAAATAAGGGTGATCCCCAACAGGAAATTCTCAATTAATTTTTGTTTGATTGAAGATCATCTTTTCTGAATTCCTCTCAATCATTAAATAATCCTTAAAGAAACGTCTCAAAACGTCACCTGGTCGGTTACTGCAACTGCCATCAACCACCCCATGTATTAATTCCCTACTGACACGTGTTTTAACCGTCTCACCAACCGTTCCTGTCAGTTATCGAATTCAACTGTTCAGCCGACCACTCCCGTCGGCTAACTTCCATCACCGTCTTGTCTCCTTAAAACGGGCCGCTGACCAACCGACCGCTTAGCCTCCGAACCCTTCCGCCTAGAGAAACCCTTGGCCACCTGATGGGCCCAATGACAGGTCCACTCTCCTCCTATTTTGGACCATTATCCTAATTATAAATTTTATAGTCAACACCAATACTAAGGTCTTATTTCATAATGAATCTCTAACATCATTTACAAATGGTATTTTCAATTCAAAACATCTTTATATTAAAAACAATCATGTATTTAGTCGAAATTGAAAAGCTATGCAGCAAGCAGCATACAAATCAAATAACAATTTTACTATATACAATGATTTTTAAATAACAATAATAAAAAATAAAAAAAATAAAAAAAAAACCATCGCAACACCGTCCTATACTAATATTAATTGCAACTAAAAACCATAATACACAAGCAAAAAATCATCACACACAATCACAAAATGTCAGATATATAATTGCTGCAACAAATAGAAAATAACTTCAATTGCATTAGCTAGGTGTCAAATTGAACCAAACCTTTTTTTTTCCTTTGATTTTTTCCTCAATTTTTGATAAGAAAGTTAAATACCAACGCAAAAGGCGGAAATAAAATAACAGTTGCTTGTCTGATGCTACTGTGTCAAAGCAAAAAAACAATGCTCTCAACTGATTTAAAGTTGGAAACAACAGGACTCTCATTGAAGCCGGAAACGACGAGAGTATTTTCCACAAAGTTGAAAACAACGAGACTTTAAACAGAGTCAGAAACGACGAGACTCTCAATGCAGTCGGACACATAACTCAAGAGAAACATGACAAATCGATCGCAGACAAATATGCAAACATAGCTCTCAAATCCAAATGCAGACGGAAACCAAGACTCTACACAAAAAGACTAACGACAAAATCTCAAAATTTGTGGAGACCTCTGGGTACATTCCAGGTTAATGTACTGGAGAAACTCGGGTTGGTATATTGTATCTACTGCATAAAAAAAAGTAGCTCTGATATGATGCGAAAATATTTCATGAAAATTGAAAAATTATATTATTGATTACCAAAATAGGGCCTATATATAAGCAATATTAATAAACTTGAATCTAAATAATTTAATTTATACATAAGACCAAATTTAAATATATTAAATATTATAAATATCTCAACAAATTAGCACGATTAAATACTCTTTTCTTCTGAAAGTGATATTTGATCATAAACAGACATTTAGAAATATAAATTTTATGTACATAAAAATGGTAAAATATTTTAAATAAAATTTTATTTAAACAATATCAATGAATCTAGAAAAGAGGGTTGAAGGTTGGAATGAGCATATAACAAAAATTCTTGGAATGCCGTGGGCATTCTTGATTGGTGCTGAGCTAACTATCGTGCAAAGTCGTATCTCTTTGGTTAATAAGATCAAAAGGTTTATCTATCTCAGGGGGTGCAGATTCATAATAGGCAAATCCATAGAATTTCGAAATGACAGTGAATAAATAATTGTCCAATCATTACTTTTATAATTTTTGTTTTTATTTTTATTTTTAAAAAACTAGGTAGTAGTTCATGTCCAAAAAGCTAACAAATGAATAATTTCTAAATTATTTAATTATTTATTTTTTTATATTAAAAAACATTATTTAAAATATTTTATATTTTTATTTTTTATTTGTATAAAACTTGCATAATTATAATAAGGTGACCTTAGCCACTAAAATCAATTTTGGATGAATAAGATGTTTAGTTCATACTTTAATTAACAAAAGAAAAAAAAAATCACACAATAAATAAAATATAATGTATTTTTTTGTATTTTTACTAAATTTAAAAAATATATTTAAATTTAAAATAATATTAATTAAACAGATTTGATGAGTTATTTTCATATTGAAAATTTGAACTTAAATATGACAAAATTAAGTAAATGAGTTAAATTAAAATAATTTGGTCAAACATCTCAATCCAAATCCAATTATTTTAGGATTTCGGATTTATCAGTTCACATCCATTTTTACGGGACGTAATAAATGTATGTAATTTACCCTTATTTTAATGGACTGCGGGACAATAATTAATTAAACTTTAATATGTGGGAGGATGGTGAAGCCATTGCTAGCTATGGTTGGGAACCCAACCGATTCTACATTGTCGGTAGTTCCTTCAATCATATTTACTCCTTTTGGGTGGTAAGACCATTCGCAACGGAGATATCTGTTTTTGGGTATCTTCGCTACTTTTTCTTATCCACATCACTTTTTTTCTTTGCCACGCGAAAATATTCAACCAAAATACTCATTCTAATTTTTTAATAAATTTTTATTTTCATATTATATATATATTATTTTTTAATTATAATTTTAATTTGTAGTATTAATTATTTATTTAATTAAATTTAGTTTTAATTGCTTTAAAATTTATAATTATATTTTATTTAATAAATTAAATTAAATTAACTAATATTGATTTGTTCACTAGAATTATATAATATTTTTGTATTTATATATTTTAAATTTCAAATTGATAAAATATATTCAATATTAGTATCATTTTATATAATATAAAATACTATGAATTATAAAAATACTACAAAATTTAAATATAACAATAAATTCAATATAAATTACAAAAATAAAACATATATAATATATGTTATATATAAACATACCTAAGTGCCATATATCCCAATTAAATTGGAACACATGGCACTAGAATCACATCTTCCCAGCATTTCTACATGGTTCTCTTATTTTTTTTATTTTCTTTTCTAAATGATGATGTGGCGCATTGCGGATGAGATGCGCCCCATTGCGGATGCTCTAAGTGCTTCAAACTATTCATTACTGTAATTTCCCATGTCGGGAATCCAACGGGTTTCTCTTCCCCTATTCTGCTATATTTACCCAGCAGCCAAAGAATCAAGGATAGAAACTAAGAAAAATGGTAAAAGAAGGTTGGGAAGAAGAACATAAGCTCCATCACCACAATGGATTGATTTGCCTACCAATATCCTTCAGAGACTGGGTGTGGCTGAGGTTCTAGAAATGCACAGAAAGTATGCACTACCTGGTGGAAAGTGTGCATAGATCCTTCTATGTGGAGAGTCATTTGCATGGAAGCTGAAAATCTTTTGCAGTTTCGGAACATGGAAATCATGTGCCGGGAAGCTGTTTATCGTAGCCGGGACAGTTAATCGACATTACGGTTGTGGGGTTTGGAACTGATGAGTTGATTTCCTACGTTACAAAAAGGTACTGCTACTAATAATGTTGGTTTGTAGGATTTTGACAAAATCTTACTATTCATCCAAAAAATTTTCTTCAAAAATATCAAATCAAACATCTATTTTTTATTTTTTATATTATACCAAAAATTATTTTTATATTCAAAACATTACATCAACACCTATTTATATCACATCATACAACTATTCAAATTCAAAATTTTTACTATTCAAATCCAAACTCAAAATCAAAACCCCCAAACAAACACACCCTTTAGTAGGAATGAGAGTTGAAAAGAATTTGAATCTTTCACAATGAAGTAAATTTGAAAATGATTTAGTCAATGTTGAATATTGAAATGTAATGCTTTAAATTCGTAATTGTGTTTCTGTATGTAGGGTGTTGTCGTGTAATACCTATGATTGTGCTGTTCATTGTGGTTAGAGTTGTTAAATAAATCAAGTAGCTTGCCTGCTAGTCGAGCTTTACTTGTTTTTGTTAAGATAAATGAATCAAATTGCATTTTGAAAATTAGTTTTTCTATAAATGAATTGAGCTCAAGCTTGACTTGTGAATAGTTAATTGAGATTGTTAATGATAATATATTTATATATATATAATATAATATATAACTTTTTTTTATATCAAAATTTGTATTTTTTAATAAAATTAGTAATAATTTATTATAATAAATCATCCATAAAATTAGATATATTTAATTTATATATTAAAAATATATATGATTAGTATAAAAAATTCAAGTCGGACTTGAGCTCAGAGTTTGAGTTTTACGAGCCAAACTTAAGCTTGAATTCGAGCCTACTAAATTGTGTTTGAGCCACTATTTTAGCTTGAATTTTTAAAAAGCTGAGATAAGCGCCGATATTACTCGTTTAACAGCTTTAATCTGTAGCAATGTTGACAGTGTATATTATAAAAATAGGTGCAGTCATCTTAAACTCATGTTTCGATCCAATGTCTCGGAGACGCCCTTCAAAATTTCTGTGAGTTAGAAGAATTACACATTACATTAATTGACATCCACCCTGAGGATATTGAAAATATCGGCAGATCTTGCCATCAGTTGAATTCCTTCACATACTGTCCTACTATACCAAGAGATAATGAACATGCAATGGCAGGTGCCAAAAGTACGCCTAATTTGCACAACTTATGCCTTCCCGGGATAGTCTAACCAACAATGGATTGGAAGTAATTCTCGACAGTTGGATACAAATGAGTGTTTGTACGAAAAAGAAATGAACATAATGAAATTGTGAGATATAAAGCCTGTCTTGTAACTCAGGGATTCTCACAAAGGCCTGGAGTAGATTTTGATGAAATATACTCTCCAATTGTTGATGGAATAATATTTAGATACCTTGTGAGCCTAGCAGTGCGAGAAAAGCTCGATATGCGTCTTTTAGACGTAGTTACTGCATATCTTTATGGCACATTGGATACTGATATTTATATGAAAGTTCCTGAGGGATTCAATATGCCCGAAGCATACAAATTAAAGTCAAGGGAATCATATTCCATCGATTTGAAAAAGTCATTGTATGGACTTAAACAATCAGGACGAATGTGATATAACCGTCTTTGTAAATGCTTAATAAAAGAAGGTATACTAATGATCCAATATGCTCATGCGTCTTTATAAAGAAAAATTGATCAAATTTTGTCATTATTGCAATATATGTTGATGATCTCAATTTAATTGGAAGTCCTTAAGAGATTTAAATTGCAATTGAATATCTAAAGAAAGAATTTGAGATCAAAGATTTTGGAAAGACAAAATATTGTCTAGGATTACAAGTGGATCATGTTAATAATGGAATATTTACCTATTAATCCACATATACCTAAAAGGTATTAAAGCAATTATATATGGATAAATCTCACTCCCTGAGTACACCAATGGTGATCAGATCCTTTGATCATGGTAAAGATCCATTTAGGCCAAGAGAAAATAATGAAGAAATACTTGGCCTTGATGTACCATATCTCAGCGCTATTGTCACATTAATGTACCTTGCAAATTGTACCAGGCCAGATATATCTTTTTCAATAAATCTACTAGCCAGGTTTAGCGTATCCCTCACAAAGCGTCATTGGAATGGTATCAAACACATTTTTTGTTATGTTCAGGGGACTCATGACCTCGGTCTATTTTATTCGAGTGAATCTCGAAATGAATTAATCGGTTATGCTGATGCTGGTTATTTGTCTGATCCATACAAAGGAAAATCTCAAACTGGCTACTTATTTACTTATGGTGGAACCGCGATCTCTTGGAGATCTGCTAAACAGATGATAGCAACTACTTCTTCAAACCATGCTGAGGTTTTAGCAATTCACGAAGCCAGTCGTGAATGCGTTTGGTTGAGGTCCATGACTCAACATATTCAGAAAAATTGTGGCTTGATTACCGATGATAAATTACTTCTTACAATATTATTTGAAGATAATGCAACTTGTATAGCTCAATTAAAAGGAGGGTATATTAAAGGCGATCGGACAAAGCACATATCTCCGAAGTTCTTCTTCACTCATGGTCTTCAGAAAAATGGTGAAATTAATATGCAACAAATTCGATTATCTGAAAATTTTGCAGATTTATTTACGAAGGCGCTACCGACTGCAATATTCAACAGACTGTACAATTAATTGGAACGCGTCGGATAAAAGACATCAAATAAAGTCCAAAACAGAGAAGCGCATTAATACAAGAATGATGTACCTTTTTCCTTCACTATAATTTTTTCCCACATGATTTTCTTTAACACGCCACATTCTTTGTATATAAAGCATCCAAGGGAGTGTTAGAACACGTAGTAACTATGTACTACCTTTGTACACAAATCGTTACAACTACGTGTATGATTGGATGCTCATTTCTTACCTAGGAAGAATTCTATACCCCTATAAATTAACTACTTTGTACGTACATTCGGTTGCTCCCATTCCATCTCCAATTCTTTCTTTTTGATTTTATCCACTCACCTAAACAAGACCTATTATATATATATATAATCATTATATCAACATATGTTGCATCTCTAATACATACTATATATATTATTATACTTACCAAATATAATATTTATTATATAACAGTGGCTTGATTACTTTGATTTTCATTTAAAAATATATATACACTTTAAAATATGAATTTTATAATGTAACAAAAGTAAATATTTTTATTCAGATTGAAAGTAGAGGAAGCGGTAGCCAGGAAACGACGTCGTGTGTATGTCAAAGTACATCAATTCTTTAATAAAGCACATATGCATATACAAATGCACAGAAACATAAATCAAAGAATCACAGTTGCCTCGATTGACATCATCTAATCAAACCCCAAAACCATTCAAATTTGACAAAATGCACCGAAAACACATGGAGAATCACAGAGAACAAAAAACATATGTTCTTTATAACTGGGTAGTAGTAGAAGCAGCAGATAATATTATAACAAGGCCTAGGCCGTACCAAGAAATCTCAACTATCCATTACTACCATAATAATAGTATGGAAGGTTCCCATCAGAATCTTCAAAAATGAAGCGATCAGCAGCGAAATGGAATGATCAGCAACGGATATAGTGAATCAATGTAAGAACATTTGGTGAGCTTAGAAGCCCACTTGTGATCGCGTCTGAAATCTTTTATCTGCTCAGAACATCGCTTGCCTAGATTGCCCTCTAAATCAACGATGGCACAAGTACGTATATCAAGTGATTCGAGAGAATTGCTTACAATCCTTGGTCGGTCGTCGCATCCCCAATAAGGCAGAGGTGGTGAAAATTGGACATGCTTTTGGAAACTTCCAGTGCACATGTATCCTCTATGTCAAATATACGACAATATGTGAAGGACTTCAATTGAGGGCAAGAGTTGCCCATCGTTTCAATATCCTCAGGAATAAAAAAACTTGATACAAGATGCAACTCTTCTCACCCATAGAAGTTTTGAACTGCTTCTCCGAGAGCTTTGCTCCAGACAGCACTGCGCACTACAAAAAAAATAGTATATTTGTAACGGAATTTCATCACTAAAGATCACGTAGCTAATGTAATTCCATCATTAATTCCGTCTCTAATATCATTAGTAACGAAATAAGGGAATTTAACGAAAAAATTTCGTTACAAAAATGATATTTTCTTCTAGTGGTACTGTGCAAGCGTCAAGTGTTTGAGATGCCTGCACCTGTTACGACAATACATGCATCGAAAATCACATACAAAACCCCGATAACAATGGAGATCAACATTTGAAAAGCATACTATATAAAAATATTGAAGATTCTACTTAGCTTCCATTGCAATTTCATGATATTAGAATAAGTTATTGAAAATTAGAATTTGTTTGAACAGTACGTTTCTGAGATGTGAAAAAATTCAAATAATTTTCTCCAAACTGCCCAATAGTAATGTCGATTAACTGTCCCCAGCTACGATCAACAGCATCGGCACACAACATTGGGAGTTTTTGGAACGGGATTAAGAAGCCAGGCTCGATTGATTCCTTCTCCATGTTTATTACCCTCCACATAGAAGGATCTTTACACAGTCTCCACCATCTTCTGCATACTTTCTGTGCACTTTCCAGGATCTCTTATGCAGGATATTGGCCGTGATATCGTCAGGCAGCTCAACCCAAGGCGGTGATGGTGGTGGAGGCGTAGGGCTCAACAAAGCCGAGATGCCACCACATATTTCATTCTTTAACTCTTTCTCTTCTTCTTCTTCTCGACTTTGTATTTCCATTTTCTTTTACTACTATTCTTTTCACTACAGTGTAACAGCGATGAAAGAGATACTCCTGAGACCATAGCAGATTAAGGCAGTTAATTAGGGAAGCCGGTTGGGTTGGCTACTCGACGCAGAAAAGTACAGTAATAAATGAATGCTCTTTCTAACCAATGATTATTGATTGAAGGATTAATTAGCTATAAAATAGAGTCTGATGGGTTCGCGACTCATAACCATGACCATTGCTTCTCCATCGGAAATATTGAAATGTTGTAAGTTATTGAGAATATAAAACGATACAAACGTTAAATAAAATAAAATAAAATTACTCCTTCAATCCTAGATAATTTGGGCGGTAGATATGAGAATATATTTAAAATATAAGTAATTAAAAAAATGTATTTATAAAAATAATTATTATTCTCTTCCATTATTCTCTAAGATATCATTTACTTTTGTATTAAACATTAAAACTATCCTTTGTATCACTACAAAAAAAAGTTAAAATTTGGCTAAAAAATAAAATAAAATTTAGTAGCAAAAAGCAATAAATTGTAGCAAAAACATTTTTGCGACGAAACTTATTTCGTCACCTATACCGCGTTACTAAAGGTCTTTGGCGACAAATATGACTTTCGTAACTAAAAATAAATTTTTTACAATAAAAATTAAAAAAAGAGATATAGATATGAAAATATGATTTCGTAGCTAGCTCTTTTGCTATAAATTAAAATTCATAACATAAGAGTTTTAGCAACAAAATATATATGATCTTTTTAGTCAAATGATTTTAGTTATGAAAAATAATTTTGTAGCTAAAACTTTTTACTATGAAGATAGAATTTTCTAGTAAAAATATTTTAGCGACGAAATTAATTTTGTATTACATGATTTATTTTTGCGATGAAATTAATTTTTGTTGCTAAATGACATGTTTTAACTACAAAAATATTTCATAGTTAAATATATTGTAGCTAATTAAATACTTTTTGTAGTGTATTTGTATAATTTTTTTTGCACAAATATCATTATTATATTATTATAAGATACTAATAGGAGTATTTTTGTAATTTTCTTCATTTGTATTACGTTTTCATACAATAATTAATATTCAAATATCAACACACAAAAAGTAGATGAGACCTTATAACGAGATGAAGGTAGTATATAGTAAAAATAAATATAGAATGAGATTGAGATAACTAAATAGTTTAACTAAAATTAAGAAAATTATAAATTATAAAATTTAAAAAGTAATTAAAGTGTATAATCATATTTACAAAAAATAAATTTATGTAAGACGAACGGAAAAATAAAAAAATATGAGCAAATTATGTAAGACAAACGAAAAAAAAATATGAACAAATTATATGGGATGAAGGAATATTAATAATACTTTTAATATGAAACGATAGATCGATTCAATATTTGTATGATTAGATAACAAAAAATATATACACAATATAAAATATGAATTTTTCAAAATAAATAAATTAAACTAAATTTATTAATAATAATACTTTTTGCCACAAATTAAACTAAATTTATCAATATTTGTATCATTACTTTTTGCCACAAATTTTTGTAGCTAAATCTCAATTTTGTTCAGTGGGTGAGTTGACAGTTTACCTCTAGGGAAGTGCGTGGGTCCGAATGTCAATCATGCAAATATGAGATATAAGATCGGAAGCATACTTTGCCTGGGACAAGTAGATTTCATCCGTAGCGTCGACAATTTCAAGATCCAAAAGATAATTGGATAAAAGTTATCAAGTTTCTTTTTTAAAATTTTCTTCGAATTTACAACCTGTGTAGATCAAACAACCTTAAATAGGTACAAATGGAGGATAAAAGGCATGATTTTTCAAATTATAAGGGTTTCAGAGGCAGCACAATTTGCAGAAACTACATTTGGATTTTATACTGTTTTGCCTATATATATTGAAGATATATATTTGTATGTATTCTAATTATGGTATTAATATTATTTGGAGGATTCATAGGATTACTATAAAAATGTAGTATTTTTTATGAATGAAGAATACAAAAATGATTTTATACTCCATCCCATGCTTTTCCCAAAACATTTTAGATAAATGAATGGAACAAAACATGCTTCGCAATTTTTCAAACAAGGTTGGTTCATTATTTTTATATCACACTTAAAATATATAAATACCCTACAATTAATTACAGAACTCTAAACCATTATAAAATTTTAAAATCTTATTTTTCACAATTTAATTTTCGACCAGAAAATTTTGATTTTGAATGTTTCGATGCCATCATAATCTAGTATTAACCGCAGGAACGGAGTGATAACAACCCTAAGTAAATCTAAAATAAAAATAATTCAAAAATAAATAATTCAAAACTAGAAAAACAACAATTTGAAGCCTAAATGACGCCGAGTCGCCAAAAAATGTTACGTCACATAAACATAGCAATAATTTTAACTAGTTGGACCGTATCTGACTAACAATGCAAATTTCATTCAATTTCGAACATGAACATAGATAAATAAATAAATGAAAAGGATAAATAGGCAATACTCTGTAATAGAATCTGAAAATAGAAATCTTGAAGTAACTACATCCAATCCATAACATCTTCACAAAGAAAGATTGGTTATATATAAAAGAAAACCAAAGTTACAATCAGGCTAGGGGCGGCGGCTAGCACATGGTGTACTGTCAAACAGCACATGGTATATCTACATACAACACAATCTATATGTTAATATAATTGTTACGTACGAAATTTAGAATTAGGTTAAAAGCCCAAGGTAAAAAGAAGAATGGGCCTGGCAATAGGGTTGATTGAACTGGCTGAAGGACACCGTGAGGAAATCAAGGAAAATAAATTTATTTATTTATTTCTAAGGAAAATACAGGTCGGAAGGTTTTCAAGTCGGTAGGTCCTCAGGACGGAAAGACCTCAGGACGGAAGGTTCTTAGGTCGGTAGGTCCTCAGGACGGAAAGACCTCAGGATGGAAGGTTCTTAGGTCGGTAGGTCCTCAGGACGGAAAGACCTCAGGTCGGAAGGTCTTCAGGTCGGGAGGCCCTCAAGATGGAAAGACCTCAAGTCGGAAGGTCTTCAGGTCGGAAGGTCCGCAAGACGGAAAGACCTCAAGTCGGAAGGTCTTCAGGTCGGGAGGTCCGCAAGACGGAAAGACCTCAAGTCGGAAGGTCTTCAGGTCGGGAGGTCCGCAAGATGGAAAGACCTCAAGTCGGAAGGTCTTCAGGTCGGGAGGTCCGCAAGACGGAAAGACCTCAAGTCGGAAGGTCTTCAGGTCGGGAGGTCCGCAAGACGTAAAGACGATGAGTCGGAAGGTTTTCAAGTCGGGAGGTCCTCGAGACGGAAAGTCGTCGAGATGGGATATCCGCAGGTCGGGTAAACTGTAGGTCGGATAGAAGGAGGAGTCGGACAAACGCGGAGGCCTTTGATCAAAGACAGGGGGCGGTTGATATGGAGGTCGGCCCAAGTGGGGTCGGGCGAAGAAGTAGGTCGGACGAAGGACGAAGTCGGGCCAAAAGAGCGGAAGGTCTGTGGTCGGCTCAAGGAGTGAAATATAGGGAATTTTGGTCTGCTGGGGACACGTGTCAGCATGAGAAAGGTTGGAAGACGGTTGAGAAGGAGACGTTGTAACCGTTCGGGTGACGGTTTTCAGTACGGTTTCCCAGGGAATATTTAAGGATTTGGATCATCATTTGGCAAGGCATCTTCAATCAACTTCAACAAAGCAAAGTCAGATTTGGGGATCACCACTTTAAATTTCAGTCTTTTATTTTCCAGTTTATTTTCTGTACGTTACAGTGTTTAGAGATTCCTAATCTCAGGCACTAATTAATCAAGTTTAAGGATATTTTCTATATCTTTGAATTTTACTTTATTTTTGTTGAAAAATTACATCAACAAATTGGCGACCACAGTGGGAGCAAGACAAAATTGCTCATTCCAATTCCGGCGATAATTTCATACGTCTTAGATCCGGCCGAATCATCGGAAGGGTTATGGCAGGTTCACAACCGCAATCATCTTCGACACCGGTGGGAGAATCCGTTCCACCACCCATTGTGCCAAATGCCGGGGAAATCCCACAACCACCAACTGATTGGTGGTCTTATGTTCAACAAATGAACAACCAGCATACCTTGGTTATGCAGAATATGTTGCGTGAGCAACAAACGAACATGTTGCGTGAGCAACAGAGTCAGTTGCAGAACATGATAGATCAAGCACTGTCAAGGGTTAGTCTTCAACCCACTCAAACGCCATCAGGAGTGTCACCGTCCAGACCACAGGCAAATTTCGCAGGGCCATCATTCGTGGATAGTACATTCCCAAGTGCCACAAATCCCAACCGAATGGATAGGGGAAAATCTCCTTTGACTTTTCCCAACAATGTTCCACTGGGACCAAGGGTTACCAATCCGCAGCCGAGCAATACAAGGGAGGACAGGCCTGAAGGATATATACATGATCCTATTCATATTCCTGTGCAGGATCCGTTCCAAGTTCCTGATCATCAACGCTTTCATGTAGATCCTGACGAGATTGCACATATATTAAGGGATCAGTATGGATTAACTCCTCAGATGGCTAACCGCCCTGCATATCAGAGACCTTTCCCAGAAAGGATCATTAATGAACACCCTCTCCCAAGGAATTTTCGACCACCCGACTTTCATGCATTCTCAGGGGAGGACGGATCTTCCACCATAGAACATGTTGGTCGGTTCACAGCACAATTAGGAGAAGTTGGCAATAACCCTTTTTATAAGTTACAGCTGTTTGGTTTATCTCTTACTAGAACGGCGTTTTCGTGGTTTGTAAGTTTGCCTCCAGGACAAATTCAGACATGGGAAGGACTGGAGATGGCATTTCACGCTAGATTCTTTAATCCTTTACCAGTTGTTTCTTTAACTGATTTACTTGAATTGAGACAGTATCCAGAAGAAACTGCTTCACAGTTTATAGAAAGGGTGCGATTGATGAAGGGACGATGTCCTACGGTAATCAGTGAGAAAGAGATGACCAATTTAGTGGTCCGGAATATGCATAATCGTTTAAGAAAGGCACTCACTGCCCTGGATGTTGAGGATTTGGCAAGTCTTGCATCCAAGGCAGGACGTCTAGAGTCTTTGTTCAGAGAGGAAGATCAGCATAACAGGCGTAATAGAGGCCAACATATGGCGAGTATGGGAACAGAAACATGCGACTTTGATTTTAATCAGTCAGAAGAGATGGCAGCCGAAATCCTTTCTGGAAAACCGTATGTATGTCCTAAATTGAAGCCAGTACCAGGATCTGAAGGAAAGGAGCAACCGACCTTTGATAGTTCGAAAGCTGATGAAATCTTTGATATCCTACTGACTGATGGGCAGATCCGTATTCCAAAGGGCCAAAGACTTGCCACTAAAGAAGAAATCAAAGGGAGACCATATTGTAAGTGGCATAATTCTTTCACACACACTACAAGTCAGTGTACTCATTTTAGGAAGGAAATTCAAAAGGCCATCAAGACAGGTCGGCTCAAATACATCACTCTAGGTGTAGACCAGCAACCGTTTCCGAATGTAACAACGGCAATGGTTGACATCCAACCAAGTTCGGAAACAAGGAAAAGTTCGGCCAACGATGGACAAAAAGGGGAACGAAACCAGCCAAGCCCCGAAACAAAAAAGAGGAAGTCGGCCAAACAGCAGCCGACCGGAAGAACGACTCAAAATTTGTGAGAAGCCAGTTGCTGAAAAGTGGGACCATCCAGATGGTTCTTTTAATGTGGAGGTGAAAGAAAAGGTTTTGATACGTGATCACCCGACCAGAAAAACAGGGTCGGTCGGGAGCAATTGGGCTCGAAATAAAAAGCCTTTACCAGTTGATATAGACCCTCGTTTCCCGGGTATGAATCGTACACAGATTCGCAATGCCAAACGCAGGTATGCTGCAAAGTATGGGAAAAGAGGTCCTTCAGCAAAACAACTAACCGACGAACAAAAAGCAGCCGACCACTTGGCAGGAGATCAGTCCATTCGGATCTTTACAGAACAAGCGACCAACGAGCAGGGAGTAACCATTCAGTCTCCAGTTGGTCGGTCCAGTCGGGTCTGGTCAGGAAAGCAACCGAATGACGGATTAGGCGCTTCCGACCATACCAAAAGAAGTTCGTCGGGACTGGGGAAAGGTAAAGGTGTGGCAGATGAAATAATTAAAGGTTTTAGATGCCAACATTGTGAACGAATCAACATCAATCCATCTCTTGAAGAATTCCGTATCGAATCTTTGACGGTTCAATCTCGATCTCGGTATAAGACAAAGGAAGAAGTGGTACCTACAGAGGAAAATTCAAGATCTGTTAAATCTCGTCTGGGACCACGAATCCCTTGTCGAATGACAGAGATTAACCAGATGAGTGATGAACCGACGTGGGCGAGTCTGGTAGATGATACTATGGACGAACCTTTATGGGCATTCTTGGCAGATGACGAATTAGAGGAAACAGAGTGGGCAAAGATTACAGATTCTGAGCCTCAGTCGGAAGCACCTTCAATTGTGTTTCCTCCTATTCCAGAGGGTGCGAACTCCTATTTGAAACCTCTGTATGTTAATGCTCACATTTGTGGGAAACCAATCACAAAGGTTTTCGTGGATAATGGAGCAGTCTTTAATGTTATGCCATTGAAGACTCTCAAGAAGCTAGGGAAAGGAATTCATGATCTGTCCCCTGTGGAATTCGAAATGACAAGTTTTACAGGGCAGCCGACCAAGCCTGAAGGTATGATGGTTGCCACAATTGAGGTCGGACCAAAGAAAATTTCCACTGTTTTCTTTATTGTGGACGCAGATACTACATACTCTCTTTTGCTGGGACGAGATTGGATTCATGCCTCTCAATGTGTGCCATCAACCTTGCACCAACAGTTAATGTTCTGGGAAGGAAATCAGTTCTTTAAAATGGAAGCGAATGACAACCCATTCGACGTAACAGAACAAGTGGAAGAGTCAGTGTTTTATTCTAGTCATTTGGCTCCGATGTCTCAGTTGTATATGGCCAGGGAATACCCAAACAAGGGTTATAAAGTCACTGGCCAGAACTCGATGTTCTATTAAAAGAACACCTTTATTGTATGGCTCATGATAAAGCCACACCCATTTCCGTATAAGTTGTTTGTTATGGAAGATACAACTTTAGAAGTATGTAGTTCTCTTATTAATAAGTTCTATTTAAAACAGTTATTACATAAAGTAGAAAATAATAAAGAGATTCTGGATGTTCACCTCCAAGAAGATGAACAATTTCGTTGGCCCGACTTATTAGAAAAAACAGAACCAACAGCTTCATCACAAGACCCGTTATTGGAGTTTAATTTAGGAACCGAATTGGTTCCAAAAGTGATCAGGTTAAGTGGTTATTTGTCTAAAGAGCAACAAACAATGATGCTTGAAGTTATTAGAAACAACATTGATTGTTTAGCGTGGGATTATTCAGAGATGCCTGGTTTAACAAGAAGTCTAATAGAGCATCGATTGCCTATCAAAGAAGGTTGTAAACCTTACAAACAACCTCCAAGGCGAATGAGCCCGGACCTAATGCCTCAAATCAAGGAAGAAATCCAAAAACTTCTCAAAGTGGGTTTTATTCAGCCTTGCCGTTATGCGGAGTGGCTGGCTAATATTGTGCCAGTGGTCAAGAAAAATGGTAAGATTAGGATATGCATCGATTTCAGGGATTTGAATCTAGCTACCCCTAAGGATGAATATGTGATGCCTATGGCCGACATGTTGATAGATGCAGCAGCAGGGCATAAAATCCTTAGTCTGATGGATGGTTATGCAGGTTATAACCAAATATTCTTGGCAGAAGAAGACATTCCTAAGACAGCATTCAGATGCCCAGGGGCTTTGGGTATTTATGAATGGACAGTCATGCCATTCGGGTTAAAGAATGCAGGGGCAACTTACCAAAGAGCCATGAATTCAATCTTTCATGATTTAATTGGCAGATCTATGGAAGTGTATATTGATGATGTTATAGTTAAATCTGCCAGTTTTGACGAACATTTGAGAGATCTTGAAGAGGCATTTGAAAGAATGAAGAAGTACAAGTTGAAGATGAATCCAACCAAATGTGCTTTTGGAATATCAGCCGGGAGCTTTCTAGGATTCTTAGTTCATGAGAGAGGAATTGAAATTGATGCCAATAAGGCTAAAGCCATTCTTGATAGTCGGCCACCCAAGACGGTTAAAGAAATCCAAAGTCTGTTGGGTAAGGTGAATTATTTGAGGCGTTTCATTTCTAATGCTGCTGGCAAGGTCAGACCCATTACTAAATTGTTGAAAGCTGGAAAAATTGCCTTTGAATGGGGTCCCGACCAACAAACGGCTTTAGATGCTATCAAGCAGGCATTGGTTCACCCTCCAGTCTTAATGCCTCCTAAACAAGGTCGGCCACTCAAACTTTATTTGGCAAATACATATGAAGTGGTTAGTTGTTTATTGGCGCAGGATGGTGATGACGGGAAGGAAAGGGCAATTTACTATCTCAGTAAAACCCTTACAGGACCAGAACTGAATTACACTATGCCAGAAAAAATGTGTTATTCATTGGTCTTCGCTTGCACTAAACTCGAGCATTATTTGCTGCCCAGAAGAGTTGAGGTCATATCAAAGGTGGATCTCATCAAATTGATTTTACAGAGACCTACTATGAAGGGCAGACTCATGAAATGGGCCATCAAATTGGCTCCTTTCGATCTTCAACATTCCCCGCTGAGGGCAATTAAGGGACAAGCAGTAGCCGACTTCTTGGCAGAATTCTCACAAGTCGGGTATTCTCTTTGTGATAGTGTCCGACCATTTAGTTGTTCATCATATCTGGATAATCTACAGGTCGGATGTGTGCCTTATATAAGTACCAGAACATGGTTGATGTTCTTTGATGGTTCTACCTCTGGAAACAAATCGGGGGCAGGGGTCTTTTTGCAAGGACCTGATGGTCAAAAGATCAACTTACAACTACGATTGGAATCCATGACCCATAATTCGGCAGAATATGAAGCTTTAATTTTGGGTTTGGAGGCTTTAATTGCTAGGAAGGTCCAGTCTGTAATCATAAGGGGGGATTCTCAATTAGTAGTCAACCAGGTAAACAATCAATATGTTTGCAATTACCCTCATCTTCGCAGATACAGGGACATTGTGAGTCGGTTACTGACAAAAATCTCAGAAGTAATAATTGAGTTCATTCCGAGGAAAGAAAATCAACGTGCTGATGAATTGGCTCAAAGGGCATGTAAAGGAATTCTGGAGGATATGTGGTCGGAGGTCAAGTCGGGCATAGAAGGAAAGACAGACCCGATCTGCGAAGTTATGGTCGGGCAGGAGACTATCGGACATGACCCCGACTGCGAAGTTACGGTCGGGCATGAGACTATCGGACAGGACCCCGACTGCGAAGTTATGGTCGAGCAGGAGACTGTCGGACAGGAGCCCGACTGCGAAACAGTGCCCGATTGGAGAACAGAGCTTATCCTGTATTTACAGAATCCTGGTGCGAGTGTTTCAATTGCGACACGATTGAAGGCTTTACGTTTTCAATTGATAAATGGAATTTTGTACAAGAGATCATTTGAAGGTTTACTTTTGAAATGCTTGGGATCTAAAGAAGCTCTAGAAGTGATGACAGAAGTACATGGTGGGATATGTGGAGCTCATCGAGCAGGTCTGAATATGAGATGGGCCATTCATCGTTTGGGGTTTTTCTGGCCAAAGATTTTTGAAGATTGCATACAATTTGCCAAGGGCTGTCAGGAATGTCAAAGACATGGAAACTTAAACCATTTGCCAGTAACCGAATTGCAATTTTTGGCAAAACCATGGCCTTTTAAATCATGGGCTATGGATATTATTGGTAAGATACATCCTGCTTCATCGAAACATCATTGTTTCATATTGGTCGCGACTGATTACTTTACCAAATGGGTAGAAGCAGTTGCTTTGAAAAATGTGGATCAGAAAGAAGTGATAGACTTCGTTTTGAACCAAATTATTTACAGATATGGTATTCCTCAGTCTATAACAACCGACCAAGGCTTGGTCTTTACAGGGGAAAAGTTCTCTAATTTCTTGGCAGAATTCGGTGTTCGGTTACATCATTCTTCACCTTATTATCCCCAAGCCAATGGACAGGCGGAAGCAGCAAATAAGATTATCATTGGGATTATAAAGAAGATGATTGAAGGGAACCCAAGAAAGTGGCATTTGTTATTGTCTCAGGCTTTATGGGCACATAGAAATACCAGAAATACGGCCACAGGGTTCTCACCTTACCAACTTACGTTTGGCCAAGATGCTGTTTTACCAGCCGAAATTCGAGTATCATCTGGCCGAACAGAATTTACTGATAGTGATCTTACAAAGGAATACCAACAACTTATGTTGCAGCAGTTAGAAGATTTGGATGTTAACCGTCTCCATGCAATAGATCGAAGTGTGAAACAGAGTGAAATCAGAGCAAGGAGTTACGGAAAGAAAGTTCTTCACAGGACATTCCAAAAAGGAGACCTAGTCTGGAAGACCATTCTTCCTACATATAAGAAAACTGATCAATTGGGAAAGTGGTCACCGAATTGGGAAGGACCATACATTGTTCAAAAAGATATTGGAAATGGCGCGTTCATTATTGTAAATCATGAAGGTAGGAGAGTACATGATTGTATTAATGCTAAATATCTGAAGAGGTATTATCCTGCCTTTTCAGATAACAAGACTGCCTGAAACAAAATATTATTCAGAACCCATTTGTGGGGTTCGAACCTACGGAAAGGTTCATTTCTGTTAGTCATCGTGTAGTTGTGAGAAATTTTCTGTCTCTGAATCAGACTTTTCATCCCAGTGAGTGGATATTAGCTCTGGTTCTTCTTCAATAAGATCTTCCAAGTCTGGTCGGTACCTTTCCCATTGGCTTTGCATGTCATCTAGATCTTGATGGGT
The DNA here is from genome assembly GCF_009805555.1 of Andrographis paniculata. Lineage (NCBI taxonomy): Eukaryota > Viridiplantae > Streptophyta > Magnoliopsida > Lamiales > Acanthaceae > Andrographis > Andrographis paniculata. Next base: position 1,956,630 of record NW_026137588.1, read on the forward strand.
ACGTGCTTGCATGTCTGTTAGGGCTTGATGTTCATGGTCAACAATGGTACGCAATCTTGAAAAGACTTTTCGTTGATTGGAAAATATGTTATCCCAACCAAGGTCTGGAAGTATGGTTGCTGCATGATTTTCAATCATTTCCATGTGATGATGGAGATCAGGAATGCGGCTGAGGATGTCACGAAGAGGTTCATATCCCTCAATGATTTTTTCCATTAGGCGGATGACGCGATGAATAGTTCTTCTACCTCGTTGGGAGAATCGGAATTTGAAGTCTAGTTGCTTGAGTATATATAACAAGTCTTCTGCATGGCCTCCAATAGGGTGATTACCCACAAAGAAGGGTTGGAGAACACCTTCCCAGTTGCTTGATGGAACATGAGGTCGGTCACTCGCCATGTTTGTTAATACGTCAGGTGTTTTGATTTTTCGAATATGCCTTAGAATGTGTTTCTTAAAATGTGAGAAACAGTGTTCTTTTAAAGAAGGAGTTTGTTTCGTTTCCTATAAAGTTGGGAATTGAAAGGTGATCCTTGTTTTGAGAGAAGAAAGAAAAAATGGATTACTAAGTCAATTGTTGTTACAAAGGGGGAAGTATTACAACAGTGCCCCTAGGGCAGTTTTTATATGGGTCCATCCCTGGATGTGTCCACCGTTTGCGGATTCATTCCGAAATGCACCCGCAGAACTTGAGCAATATCCTCCGGATCTACTCTGGGTGGAATATGGTCGAACACTGGAATGTGATCGTGAGTCTGACCTCCCAATCTTTCTTCTCTGGAGAAGGCTGGTTCGGCTGGGATGGGATTATGAGTCTGTCCCTCCAACCTTTCAGAGAAGGCTGGTTCGGCTGGGATGGGATTATGAGTCTGTCCCTCCAACCTTTCAGAGAAGGCTGGTTCGGTTGGAATGGGATTATGGGCATGTTTGATTTCATCCCTGGATAGCCTTCTGGTATTGGCAGCCGTCTGATATCTTATGATGAATTGGGATCGGGCTTGGGTTTTCAGCTCTTGATCCAATTCAGCTTCATTCTTGGTGTACTGCTCAATCAGACGCTGCTCATTGATAATTTGCTTATCCAGGGTAGACTGTTCTTTCCTCAGCTCCCGCAATTCTGCCTCCTTTTTCTGAATAGCTTCATCAACTTGAGCTTTCGTGTTAAGGAGACCACCCAGCCTTCCAGTAGTCTGCTGGAGGGATTCTCGGGTCTTAGCCAAAGAATTCTCCAGCGCTGTTTGATCGAAGTCGGGCTGGGGGGTTTCGGCTGACAGGAGTCCCTGGAGCCCCTTGCTGGTCGGTTGCGAACTTTGTCCAACCCCATTCCTTCACACCTTGTAAAGACCATCCCGGATGGTCTTCTGATGGCTCCTGCCCATCTAGGGCTCCCATTACAGGGTCTTCACCCACGACTGGGAGATGTGCGATCATGGCCACGTCCATAAGAGTTGGGCCAAAGGGGGCCGATGGCAAAAGGAAAGTCCCATTTTCCGCATTCCAGAAGGCGGACATGGCCAACAGCACCTTCTCATGCAGGTTGATAGGCATGGTGGACAGTAGTATTGGTTGGTCGATCTTTTGGGATCGCCATTGGGTCTGGAAGTGTTCTGCTACTCGTCGATACCAAGCACGATACAGATCTTTTGGGTCTGTGAGATGGGTCTTGATGCTGTCTCGGATGCGAACTGCTTGGTAGTTGGGATTGTTGATAGCCAAGGAGTTGCGAGATTCCAAAACTTCCCTCATCCGATTTGAATCTTCAGGAGTAGTGCAATATGGACGGATCGTCGGAGTTAGTACTTTCGAGGCTGAAAATGGACCTTCTGGAAGGGTTCCGTCGAAAGGGAGGGCAGGAATGTATTGATTCGCCATAGTTAGAATGTTTTGGGATTGTGATTCACACAGGCTTGTATTGCGAAGAAGGAAGTTAACCAGGAGTGTTGCAGTAACTGGTGTAGTTGCTAAGGAGGTAGTGCTTTATGAACTTCCAAACATTGATTGTTAAATGGCGTTTGAAAGTCCCTTGGCGGCGGGCAAGTTGTTACGTACGAAATTTAGAATTAGGTTAAAAGCCCAAGGTAAAAAGAAGAATGGGCCTGGCAATAGGGTTGATTGAACTGGCTGAAGGACACCGTGAGGAAATCAAGGAAAATAAATTTATTTATTTATTTCTAAGGAAAATACAGGTCGGAAGGTTTTCAAGTCGGTAGGTCCTCAGGACGGAAAGACCTCAGGACGGAAGGTTCTTAGGTCGGTAGGTCCTCAGGACGGAAAGACCTCAGGATGGAAGGTTCTTAGGTCGGTAGGTCCTCAGGACGGAAAGACCTCAGGTCGGAAGGTCTTCAGGTCGGGAGGCCCTCAAGATGGAAAGACCTCAAGTCGGAAGGTCTTCAGGTCGGAAGGTCCGCAAGACGGAAAGACCTCAAGTCGGAAGGTCTTCAGGTCGGGAGGTCCGCAAGACGGAAAGACCTCAAGTCGGAAGGTCTTCAGGTCGGGAGGTCCGCAAGATGGAAAGACCTCAAGTCGGAAGGTCTTCAGGTCGGGAGGTCCGCAAGACGGAAAGACCTCAAGTCGGAAGGTCTTCAGGTCGGGAGGTCCGCAAGACGTAAAGACGATGAGTCGGAAGGTTTTCAAGTCGGGAGGTCCTCGAGACGGAAAGTCGTCGAGATGGGATATCCGCAGGTCGGGTAAACTGTAGGTCGGATAGAAGGAGGAGTCGGACAAACGCGGAGGCCTTTGATCAAAGACAGGGGGCGGTTGATATGGAGGTCGGCCCAAGTGGGGTCGGGCGAAGAAGTAGGTCGGACGAAGGACGAAGTCGGGCCAAAAGAGCGGAAGGTCTGTGGTCGGCTCAAGGAGTGAAATATAGGGAATTTTGGTCTGCTGGGGACACGTGTCAGCATGAGAAAGGTTGGAAGACGGTTGAGAAGGAGACGTTGTAACCGTTCGGGTGACGGTTTTCAGTACGGTTTCCCAGGGAATATTTAAGGATTTGGATCATCATTTGGCAAGGCATCTTCAATCAACTTCAACAAAGCAAAGTCAGATTTGGGGATCACCACTTTAAATTTCAGTCTTTTATTTTCCAGTTTATTTTCTGTACGTTACAGTGTTTAGAGATTCCTAATCTCAGGCACTAATTAATCAAGTTTAAGGATATTTTCTATATCTTTGAATTTTACTTTATTTTTGTTGAAAAATTATATCAACAATAATACAAATAAATCACATAAACAAAAAACACATATTATAGTCTCAACAGCACATCGTGTGTTGTCTGACAGCACACAGTATTATTACAAACAATACATTGTATATGTTAATATATTACAAATACAACACATGAATTAACAACACATGTTATAGTTTCTTACAAAACACACAACAGTTGATTTTAGCACATGACCTACCCTTATACAACACATTTGTTATTATAAAAAAACAACACATACTTTTATTATAGACAACTTTTTCTGTATGTAATAATATTGTGTGCTGTTTGTACATATAACATGTGTTGAGTTGAAAAATAGCATGCAGCACCCTAACCATCCCCCAAGCTAGGATATCTAACAAAATGTATGAGAGTCGATATTAAGCAGGTGCGAGTCTGAATGCCTCTACGCGACGGTTGAGCATCGAACAAGACCGTTTGAAACAATTTTTCGAACCATGAGGGCATTGCACGGCTTTAAGCTTCTGAAAAGATCGCTTGCCTAAACACCCTTTTATATCAATATCGAAACGATGCCATATGCTTAGATATTGGAGGCGCGAACAACCCTCAAGAATTGCAATCAGTCCCTTATTCGTCATATGGTCTTCAAAAAGCCACAAGTTCTGCAAGTTTGGCATGCTTTTGGCAACGGCGAGAGCATATGAATCTTTTGCATCCTGTCCATAAAATAATGGTTTAAAGGGAGTGCTCCGTGCGAAGGACTTTAACTTACAGCAAGATGTGCCGATGAATTCGATATCCTCCGGGGAATTACCATTACAGAGAAGATACAGTTCTTCTAGTGCAGAAAATTTTCGAAATGCTCCTTGCAAACAAGGGGTCAGCTTATAAGACCAATTCAAGAGCTTGAGGCGTTTAAGTTGACTGCACCTGTTTTGTTAATTTTGACAACACACTATTAAAAATAATAAAGTTTAATCCGAACTGAATTGAAATAATCAAAATTCGAATTAAAAAATCCGAATCAAACCAAAAAATCTGAAATACTTATTTTTTTTATTATCTTTTTAAATTTTATTTTATATTTTTATATTATCTAACTATACTTTCTACTAACATTAATAATACCTTTACAACTTAAAATATAATACACAAATGTCATTACCTTTGTATTACACAATACTAATAAAGTTTTTTAGTCTTTTCTACTTTATTCATACCACACCCCAATATAATACTAATATTCCTAAAACTTCGTGCAAAAAATAAACTGATACATAGATAAAGAACAAATGGAGTATTTTTTTTTATAATACATTAAAGACATATAAAATACAAAAATTAAGTATATTAAAACATAATTAATAATTTTAATTTTTTTTTATTAAAATATATTATTTATAAGAAAATATTAAATATATATGTATAATAATAAAATATCTTAAAATATTATATTTCGGATTTCGAATAGGTTTGAATTTTTAGTATATCTATCCGAAACAATCCGAAAATTCAAAAAATCGAAACCAAATTATAAATTTCAATTTGATTCGGATCTAATTTTCAGATTTCAAAATTTTGCTCACCTCTAGTTCCATTATCCAACATATGTAAATAAAAGAGTACCTTTCTGAAATGTAGCAAATCAACTCAGGGGTTCCAAAAAACTCGATGCTAATGTCGATTAACTGTCCCTGACTACGGCCAACAGCTTCGCGGCAGGCGATTTCAGAATTGTTGTAAGGCCAGTAATCTTCCATATCGATTACTGTCCACATGGAAGGATGTTTGCAGATTCTCCACCAGCTTGTGCACACTCTCTGTGCACTTTCCAAGATCTCTACAACATCCAGCCTTTGCAGGATATTGATCGTCACATCGTCTGGCAACTCAATCCAAGGTGGCGGTGGGGTTGGTGGTGATGGTGGTGGCGGCGGTGGTGGTGGTGGCAGTGGAGGGACCAACAGAGACAAGACCCCATTGCATAATTCTTTCTCAATCTCCTGTTCTTGTTCCCCAATTTTTGTTTCCATTTCCCTTTCTTTCTATCTTTCCTGATCAAATGATCCATTTTTATATCAGTAAGCAAGGGTAATTTAATTTTAATAAATTTTTAATTTAAAATTTTTATTATATTTGTACTTAATAGTGATAATATTTCTATTAAGGGTAATAAATTTTTGATAATTTTGGAATGTAAATTTTTATTATATATCTAATTAATAGTAATTATATGCGTAACTAAGGGTAATGATATTTTAATAATTTTGAAATGTAAATCTTTCGATTTCTTTTCTTTCGAATTTCAGTTTAAGGTTACATACATCTGCTATTATAGTACATTTTCTTTCCAATATCTTTTCTACTGTTTTATTAGATTTGTATTTTTTTGTGTGTACAGTAATATTATTTAATTTTTTGTATATTTTTGTAAATGTGTGTACACAAAATCTAATGTTCATTATACATATAGATAAATACGAACAGAGGTATTAAAAAATAAGCTCGATTAAGATGTAGAAAGACAACGCACCTTCTTACACAAAAGATAAACGTGCCTTCTTAAACAAAATAGACGTAGGTAAAACTTCATGTTATATTTGTAATACATTTTGTCGATCCTCAATTAAATTATAAGATCATCACAACTACATTTGTGCCTACTATTCAAGGTGTGTAATTCACGACTACATTTGGTGCCTATTATTCAATAGTTATTCTAAATATACATATACTCTCTAAAAATAATTTAAATTTTTGGAAACCATAGGGGTGGTGCGGCTACATGTTTTCTCTATGGCTCGCCAACTTCCTTCGATTAGATTGTGCACCAAATTAAGACAAAACTTGAAATTTCCCATTAATGTTGCAAAATGAACTAACCAAGCGCAACAAAGTATACCAAGAAAAAAGTAACATATGATCTAAGCTAATCAAGTGCTTCTCAAATCACAATCAATAATTCAATAGAAGTGTCAATCACACCAAAGATATGAAAAAGATTTCACATAATGCAGAGGCAATGGAGTGAATAACAACCAATTTATTGCAGCAAAGAGATAATCAAGATTCAACAAAGAGAGTTCGATTTTCAATTCAAGCATGTCAGACCAAATCAAGATATCAAAATTGATGCAAGGAAGATCAACTCAAAATTCCTACGCACCGGAGTGCAACAAATTCGAATTCACTTTCTCTAGAATATCAATTCAATGAGCCAAGATACGTTATCCCAACAACTGAAGTAAACAATCGATTTCAATTTGCATTCCAGAATATCCAATCTACTAACCCAATGAAAAAGTATCCCTAAATTGAAATAGAAAGCATTAGAGGGGTGGAGAGATATTACCGAACAGGAGGAGCTGCTCTTCAGGGCTCGGCCGGCGGGAAAGAGAAGAGAGGCTTGACGACGGAACCAGGGCAACGCGTACTGGTCTGGTGCGCCTGGTCGGACGCTGGGTTGACGGTGACGACGCGGCGGCACGGCAGAGGAACGGAGGATGAAGAAGAAGAAGGAGAGGCTGCGCTGAGGTCGGGCGAAGCGGCGGACTGGATGGGCTCGGCTCTGCCGGCACGAATGGGTGCGACGGCGGGCGGCGGCCTGGGCAGCGGGCGTCGGAGGCGTGAGCGGAGGCGATCGAGGGGGAGATGTGTCTGGTGGTCGATTGGGACGGGTTTGAATGGGGAGAGGGTGTTTGAAATTAGCGTGGTGTGGTAAAGTCAATGGAATTTAAATTTAAAGAAAATAACTTCTTTATTTGTTTGGGGTTTGGATTTTGGATTAAGATTTCAATAGTAAAATATTTAAATTGAAAGTTATACGATGTTATATAAATAAGAATTTGTGTAATATTTTTTAAAATAAAATTAATTTTTAATATAATATAAAAATAAAAAATATATATTTAATTTGATATTTTTTTTAAAAAAAATTTTAATGTATAATACAAATCTTCTAAAATCTTTCAAACAAACACACTTTATAAGAAAAAAATATACATAGCAAGAATACGGTTATATAACTAGAATACGGTTAAAAGTAGTAGAAAAAAAAATTAAAAAATTGATCACTAAAAAATGATAAATTGAATCAAATAAATATTATTGTATTTTATAGTTATCTTTTTAGTTTGATAATTTATTTTAATTCATTGTCCGTGTTCAATTTATATTTTGTGTCATTATATTTAAAATTAAAAATATCTATATATATTTATATAATTATTTGCACAAATATCATAGTATTACAAGGTATTAATAGAAGTATTTTTGTCACTTTTTCTCTTAGTTTGTATTATATTTTCATATAATAATTAATATTCAAATATCAACACAAAAAAAATAAATAAAAACATTAAAATCGGATGAAGGTAGTAATAATTTAGATATTATATTTTATAAAATTTGAATAATACAAAAATCATAAAAATTAATTAATAAGAAAAAATAAAAAATAGCAAATAAATATAAATTAAATTGTAAAAATTAAATATAAAAAATAAAATAAATAAACACACAATACTATCTCAATTTTACTTTTCTCGATTTTTCCACATATATGATTGAAAAGAAATTAGAGAGTAGCAAATAACTTATTTGTAATTTTTTATCTCAACCAAATAAGAGAAAATAGAATATTTTCATTTCTTTATCTCCATTTTTGTACCAAACACTTGAAGTATTGGAATTATTTTGGAAATTTAGGTTTATCTTTTCTTTTCTTTTTTTAATTGGAATTATTTTTTATAAAATGACAAATATGTCCTACTCTTGGATTGGTGACCACACTTAAATAATTATCTTCATGTGTTTTTTCACTAGAAAAACTCATATGACCACATTTGAGGTTACTATATTGTTATATTTTTTTTTATTTGAAAAGCCTATGTTACCACATTTAAGGTGGATCCTCTACTAATTTTATGGTATATGATCATACCTACGCATTCGGTGCTTACTTTATTTCATTTTTTAAAATTTTTCAAGGAGTTCCCTATAAAAAGAAAGATTCAAATAAAGAATACAATATAATTAAAAATAAAACAAAAATTAAAAAATAATAAAAATAAAGTTAAAAAATATGTGTTGTCATCCATGAAGCATTTCTTTAACGTTTTCGGCTAGACTTAATTACTATGTTAGCCATTTGGCAGAACAAATAGCTTTGCCCACCTCAATTTGTATTTTTTATTTTTATGTTTAAAACAATGATTTTCAAAAGTATATATATTTACAAGATTAATATCATCATTTAAATGAACAAGCTTCAATTGATTCGATGGAGGCTTCGATTTTATATGTAGAATTGATTTATCGTACAATCCGAAGACTTCCTGCATATATTTGTTAATAACATTCACACTATGCAATGCATTAGATTCGGTAGGGTATTAATAGCATCAAAAATATTAAATTGGATTTTTTCACCATCAAATTTCATAGTAAATATATCTTATTTCACATCAATCATGGTGCGTACAATGCACATGAATGGTCTACCAAATAAAATCGGTGAAGAGTTTGGACAGTTATCATTATGCATATCAAACACATAAAAATTAATTTGGAAAAAATTAATTTGTTCGCTTGCAATAGAACATCTTCAATCATTCCTTCAAAATAAGTATTTGTCATATCGACTGATTGTATAATAATTCTAGTTTTCCTTTCAAGACTCAATATTCAAAGACTTATAAATAGATTTGGGCATCACATGAATTGCGGCTTGTAAATAAAGTATTGCTTGTTTAAATATCAACTTACCTATTTTACAAGGAACTGAAAATATACCTAGATCACCGTATTTTAAGAAGAAATTTACGTTGTAAAACGAAAAATACTCTCTTCAACAATTATTCATTCATCTCCTCGTAGTCTCTTATTGTTCTCACATAGATCTTTAAAAATTTTTGTATATTTCGACACTTACTTGATCGCATCAAGCGGGGTATGCTCAATTCCACTTTTTGAAACATCTTCATCATCTCCTTATTTTTGCCATTTTTGTTTGGTTTTGTCAACATACAAGAAGATGGTGCAACATTAGTTTGAGATGGAATATGTATTTCGAGTGTTACCTTGTCCAATTTTTAATTGGCGTTTTTCTCTATTTCTTTCCCAATGTTATCCTCATTATGGTCCTTTGAAACTCCAACTTTTGATTCTTCCAAATTTTTATCACTTTGTATAACAATCTAGTTCACATTCTTCAGATTGACTCGGGTTGTGAGGGTACTTTTTTTTTTTTTTTTTTTTTTTTCTCTTGGCTCCATCTCACGCACCTCATTCATCATTTGAGACATTTGTTCATCCAAACTCCTTATGTTGCTCCTAGTTTCGTGTTGAAATTGCAACATGTTAGTTGATATAGTTTTCATCATATCTTCTAAAGAATTATTTGGAACTGTTTGAGATGATTGTGGAGGGTGGTTAGGTGCTTGAAATGCTCTCAAATGATCTCCAAAAGTGGCTTGTTGTTTTCATACTTGAAGTTGAGGTGGTTTCTCCATGTAAGTGTTCGAGTAGAAACTATATGCTATTGGAATAAATCCTGCAACATTGACATATACTTTTTGAGTCGAGATAGGACAAACATCGGTAAGATGTTCTAAACTTGTGCAGATTCCACAAACCTTAACTTGTGTGTTACCTACAATCAATTTTTTAACAAATGAAGTTAGTTCAATCAATTTTTGTTATATAGAAACTTACCTCGTTTGCTTCCTTAACTACTACCACCTTTCTTGGACTGAATTGCTGTGAATTTGTTATCATATTATTCAGTAAGTCTCACGTCTATCTATGAGTTTTGTTGGTCCTTCACTTACTAGGTCTATTATCTTTCGATCGATGGAAGTCAAACCATCATAAAAATACTGAATCGGTAATTGGACAGAGATTCAATATTAAGAATATCTAGTAATTAAAACATTAAAATTCAATGGGAATAGATGTGAATGAATCGTTACTGGTTCAATTCATCATCAACTCACTTCTAGAAGAGTTTGGTCATTTCCAAGCGAACTATAACACTCTTAAGGAAAAATGGAACCTACAAAAAATTAAGGTCATTCTTATTCAGAAGGAAGGGAGATAAAGAACCTGAAGTACCTAAAAACACTTGGTAGTTAGATTCTGGTGCTACAACTCATGTATCAGGCATTTTATACGGATTTCTTTCGATCCGAACCATAAAAAATTGAAAAGTTTATGTATATAGGAAACTGAATGAAAACGCGAATAGAAAGAATTGAGACGTACAGATTGATCTTAGACACTAGTTGTCATTTGTATTTTGAAGAGTGCGTTTACATTTCTGAATGTGCTAGAAATTTGATTTATGTTAGTAGGTTGGATGATGTAGGATATAATCTAAACATTGGAAGTAATGTATTTTCACTGTATGAACATATGTACTATTATGGTTCTTGTACTTTAATAGATAGTTTATATTGTTTCAATCTTAATTCTACTTTTTCAAAATCTTTTTTTAATGTTGAACACAATATTGGAAATAAACATAGTGCATATAGTGAACATTCTGCTCTTCTATGGCATCAAATACTAGGTCATGTATCCAATAAAAGAGTTATGAGGTTAGTAAAGAATAAAATTTTACATCACTTAGATTTTTCTGATTGTGATGTATCTGTTGATTGTATTAAAGGAAAACAAACAAAGCATATATTAAAAAGACCAGCCAAGAGAAGCAATGAACTCTTTGAGTTAATACACACTGATATTTTTTGGTCTTTTCGATATTCGTTCGTGGAGCAGTGAAAGGTATTTTATCACCTTCATAGATGATTTCACTCAATATTGTTATTTATATTTATTGCATGATAAATTTCAATGTACGAGTGTCTTAGAAACATTCATAAATGAGGTTGAGAGACCATTAGATACAAAGATCAAGATTGTGAGATCGGATAAGAATGTGAATTTTATGGTAGGTTTAATGAAAATGGACAAAATCTATGCCCATTTGCAAAGTTCCTTCAAAGTTGAGGCATATGGACACAATACAAAATGTCTGGTATATCTCAACAAAATGGTGTAGCAGCAAGACGAAAACGTACAATAATGGAAATGATCAAGAGTATGCTAAGTAATAATACTGTACCTTTATCTTTATGGACACATGCATTAAGGACTGTTGTGTATCTGCACAATAGAATCCCTAGTAAATTAGTGCCCAAAACTCCTTTTGAATTATGGCCTAGAAGAAAGCCTAGCTTAAGGCATCTTTATGTTTGGGACTGCATAGCATGCATAGCATAAATAAGTGTATACAATCCACATGAAAAGAAACTTGATTAAGAAACCATAAGTGATTTCTTTATTGGATATCCTGAAAAATATAAAGGTTATAGATTTTATTTTTTCAACCTTAGTATGCGAAGAGATAAGTCTGGAAATTCTCGGTTCATTGAGAATGGCCAAGAGAGTGGGAGCGCAGAACCACACAAGGTGGATATTCATGAAAGATGAAATGAAATTCCCACATCAAGTTCTTCTCCAGCTATTGTTGTTCCTATCACTTTTCTGAGGTTGCATTGCAATCAAGAACAACAAAATAGTATCCCAGATATGGAGAAGGTCAAACTATCAATGAACCGGGTACAAGTGAACAAGTCATCACTAAACAAGTGGTATCACAAGAACCAGAATTGCGTGTGTCTACTATAAAAAAAAGACCAACAATTCCAAATGATTATGTGGTATATTCACTTGAACATGAATGTGAATTAAACTTTAATGAGCATCCAGTTTCATTCAACCAAGCTATGGAATGTTGAAAATCAGAAAAGTGGTTCAATGTCATACAAAGAGAGCTAAAATCAATAGACGACAATCAAGTTTGAAAATTAGTTAAGTTGTCAAAAGGGGCCAAACGAGTTGGCTATTAAAGGGTTTTTAAAACAAAATGAGATAAAAAAATGCAACATTGAAAAATATAAGGCCAGACTACTCGTCAAGGGTTACACTGAAAGGGATGACATTGATTATAAAGAAACTTTTTCTCCTATTTTGAGGAAGAATTCTTTAAGAATATTCATGGTTTTAGTGGCTCATTATGATTTAAAGCTTTACTAAATAGATGTTAAAATCGTCTTTCTGAATGGTGACTTAGAAGAGAAGTTTACATAAATTAATCAGAAGGTTTTTCCATGGATGGGAAGGCAAAATTAGTATGTAAATTAAAGAAGTCAATATATGGACTAAAACAAGCTTTTAGACAATAGTACATTAAGTTCAACGGTATCATTACTTGGTATGATTCTATAGAAAACACTATAGATAGGTATATCTATATGAAGATTAGTGGGAGAAAATTTATTATTTTAGTATTATATGTTAGATGAATTCTATTTGCTGCTAATTGTATGACAATCTTGCATGTTGTTAACGAATTTCTTTCAAAAAAGTTTAAAAGGAAAGATATGGGTGAAGCATCGTATGTGATTGGAATATAAATATCCCATAATAGATTACATGACTTATTATGATTATCTCAAAAGGTTTATATATTTCTTTAAAGATTGTTACATCTCAATATATATTTCTGTTCAGTCTTCATAAATAATTTTATTTTTTACAACTCCTTATTCATTCCTAATAATACCCTATTTATATACCCCGTTCCCATATTTTGTGTCAATTTTATTGTGAATACATAAATTTATGTAAATTATGATTAGTAATTAATTAAAAATTGTATTAGTAAAAATAATTATTATATAATATAAATACTTATTGATTAAGATTAAGATAACTATTTAATTTAATTAAGATTAAAAATGATTGATTAAAATTGAAAATGCGATTAAAGTGTATAATCATTTTTTTTCTTAAAAAAAAAGGATAAATAAAGTGGAACGGATAAAAATAAAAATTATGAACGAATAAGATGAGATGGATAGAGTATTTAACTTAGAAAAACCATATTATAACCTCAATATATCATTTTATTTACTTTATTACCATAGACAACTCAATCCCCTCCAAGAATCAAGTCATTCCTTCAAATAATTCTTTTATCTTTAGTTTAATTTGCTTCTCTTCAACGACCGATGACAGAAACATATTTTTCAATCTCCACTTACGACAATGATGACAAATAAAAATTACAAATGCCAAGGTTAAAAAAAAAATTCCCAACTGATTTATCATCAATTTCAAATGACAACGGATGATAAATTTGTCCCAACCACCAATGTGACACCAACACCAACCCAAACCACCATGACCACAGTCGCGCACAAAGATTACAGGTCGATGTTGAACGCACACCTAAGTGGCTTCCAATGTTGATTTAAGTTCGACATCTATGTGAAGTTTTAATTTTAGTTTTAATATTCCATCCGTCCCATTGAAAGGGTGACGTTTTCTTTTTGTACGTAGATATTTGAATATTAGTATTATATTGAGTTGTAGTAAAACTGACAAAAATACCCCCATGAGTGGTGTGTAATATAAAAGTAATGACATTTGTGTAATATATTATAAATTGAAAGAAATAACAAATTTAGCTGTAGATGTTGTGAAAATTAAAATAGGGATTAAATGGACAACAAGACAAAACATTAACTAAACTGGCCGATACATGTTATGGGAATAAAACAATTCACAACAGATATGCTACTAATAAGTAAGAACCCATCTTCCACGACATAAGTAATATATATAGTTATATTTACATTTTAATTTAATAATATTTATTATTTGTATTTTGATCGTATTATTATTATTTTTTTCATACAAGGACCTTGTTTGTTTCGTATTTTATTTGTTTATATATATATATATATATATATATGAGCTATATGAAATTGTGTAAGTGATATAAAAATTAATATTTTATACTATATACTACCTTCGTCCCGCAAAAAGAGTAACATTTGTTTTTTGCACGTAGATTTTTTAATATTAGTATTATATTGGTTTATAGTGGAAAAGACAAAATTGCCGCTATTAGATTATGTGATAAAAAAGTAATGATATTTGTGTAATATATTGGAAATTATAAGGATATTAATTATGTTAAGTAGGTAGTACAATTACCAAATTAGAAAATAATATTTTTTTTTTGGACAGAAAAAAATAGAAAATAGTATCCTTCTTATGGGACAGAGAGAGTATGTATTTTATGTGAGAGAATAAAATATATATATTGAGAATTGTATTAGAAAGAAAATGTTGACAAACAAACCCGTAATAAAAAAAAAAATATTAGAAGAAACAACAGTAACTGTGATACAATATTATGGATATAATGAGTATAATTTTTATGAACATTTTTTTTTTTTTTTTCTAACACACTCACAGCCCGGCGAGAATTTCACCTAATATATGCACACACGCACCCATCGAAGATCGAATTCAGAACACAACCCTTAAGCGAGGGATACTCACCGCTTGATCTACAAGGGTTTCACTTTTATGAACACTTAATTATTATGAGATTTGTATATTGTTCTTTTGTTTTTTTTATAGATTGTATAAAAATTAAAAAAAATTAAAAAGCATATAGATAATTGCTATATGATTTTTTCATCAATTACTGTAATTTTATAAATTTTTTATTGATAATTAATATTAATAAAAATAATTTAAATATTATACCACCTTCGTCCACCGTCAATCTATTCATTTGCATTTGGCGTCATTGTCTTTAACATTAAAAATATCTTTATATTTGTATAATCTTTTGTACAAATGTCATTACATTAGTATTATAAGACACCAATAGAAGTATTTTTATCATTTCTCCTTAATTTGTACTGCGTTTTGATATATAAAAAATATTAAAAAATTAATATTTAAAAAGTAAATGAATAAATTGGGTGTGGACGGAAGCAGTATTTCTTAATATTAAAACATTCATGTTGTACAACACCACCTATTATAGGTTAGTTAGCGTGTGTATTTGACTTGGGGTGTGTTTGTTGTATGTTTTGGTTTCAAATAATTATTTTTATACATGAGATTATGAGATATAGATGAGATTATGAGATATAGACAATTATATAAATAATATAAAAATAATTAATATGAATAAAATATTAATTTTTTAGAAAAAAATATAAGTATTTTTTTAAAAATGAACACATTCCTAATATTTTTTCCGTTTATTTCAAAAAAAAATATTTATTTTGGAACGTTGTTAAGAAATATTTTATTTTAATAATAATAATGATTGATAGTTTGTTATAAAAAAATAAGTATACGCGTTTCTGTAAATAAATATCATAGTAATAATAAGTTTAATATTAGGTTGAGTTCATAATTTTTTATTTTTTTTTAAAAGATAATTATTTTATAATTGAATAATTTAAAATAAAAAATAAATATATTATGTGAATGAGTATTTTATAATATTATTTGAGAATGATGTAGAAAATTTTGGTACTGGTTGTCCGAATTGTCCACTCTGAATCAAGACCCTCTTTAAGATAAGATTGAGATAGATACTGTATTTTATCTACATTCTGCAACTCGACACTCTCCACACATTTATTCCTTTCCAAAAATGTCCGAAATCCAAATATGTTCTTCATGCCTTGTTCGAATGGCGACAAATTCGACCCCAACTAATTCTATCATCGAACTCAATCCGTGGGATTTGCAGCTGCTTCTACTCGATCCAGTCCAGAAAGGAATTTTCTTCAAAAACGATGGCTATCAAACCCTCAAATCCCAAACCCTTTTAGTCGATCACCTCAAAACAACGCTCTCCCGCACGCTCGACTACTTCCCTCCGCTCGCCGGACGCCTCGGCAACACCGCAAACAGCGACGGCACGACGTCGTTCCATGTCAACTGCAGCAACGCCGGAGCTGAGTTCACCCACGCCGTCGCGGGCAACGTGTCCGTTTCCGACCTGTTGGAGCCCAAATACGTACCCGATACGATCTACTCCCTTTTCCCACTCAACGGCGTTGTGAATGTTGGAATTAATCTAACGGCAAATGGCTGACCAAGCAACATGGAAGATTTTAAATTCAAGTAGTTGCTATGTTCATGCAATTTGATTTAGTCAATAGTTTATTCTTTTTTTTTGTGCACCTTATTTTTTATACCTATAAATATAGGTTGTAGCTCCTGATATCAATGCAATTTGTGTGGAATAGAAATTCATTCCCCCAGCCTTCGTCTTCCCTTTGCATATTTCATTATTCCAGCAGCCTGCCTCCATCACTTTCTGTTTTTTTTTTGTTCTTCTTCCTTGCTCGTGAGATTTGTGTTCTCAATTAGAGAACTTACACCTGGTATCAGAGCCAGGTTACATGCCTAAACTACCACGATTCAATCCGATGTCGATCGTTACACAAGGTGCGGCGGTAAAAGATGGCGGCGGTGTGTCGTTCGTGTACCCGCAACTGACGACGACGAATTACACCACCTGGTCGATTAAGGTGGAGGCGCTTATGGAGGCTCAGGGAGTTTGGGACGCCGTAGAACCAACAGAAGGCGTGGTTGTGGACGTAAAGAAGGACAAGACGGCGAGGGCGCACCTTCTTCAAACGCTCCCAAAAGACCTTCTATTGCAAGTTGCAAAGAAGAAAACAGCCAAGGAAGTCTGGGACTGCCTAAAAATAAAATTCGTCGGGGCAGATCGTGTCAAGATGGCACGATTACAGACATTGAAAAGCGAGTTTGACGCAATGCGAATGAAGGAAGGGGAGACGCTTGACGAATTTGCAGGCAAGCTCAATGGTATGTCAGTAAAGTATTCCAATTTGGGAGCAACGCTGGATGATGCGGAAATGGTAAAAAAACTCTTCGATACAGTGCCAGATAAGTATTACCAGATTATCACAGGCATCGAACAATTTTGCGACCTCAACACCATGCCTTTTGAGGAGACAGTTGGGCGCCTGAAAACATTTGAGGAGCGTGCGCGTTTACATACGCCTAGCGGGAATGGTGATACACAACTTATGCTCACTCAAACTGAATGGAAGGCGCGACAAAAAAATAAAAGAGACGGTGCATCATCAATGAACAAGGGTAAGAATTTCCGTGCAGGGGGCAACAACCATGGCCGGGGTGGACGTGGTCGCGGAAGAGGCCGCGGTAAAAGTGAACGCGGCGACACATTGCGTAAGGATGGAGAGAAAGGGTCTAGTGGCGGCCGTGACAAGAGCCATATCAAATGTTTCAATTGCGACAAAAATGGGCCATTATGCGTCCGAGTGTTGGAGCAAACCACGCGAAGCGGAGGCCAATCTTACACACACAGAGGAAGAAGAGCCTGCACTCCTCCTGTCGGCAACTGTGGAAACACAAAAGTGTGTTTTGCTAAATGAAGTGCAAACAAAGTCTCAACTTCAGGTCGAATGCGAGGATAGTCCTGGTACCGACACATGGTATCTCGACAATGGCGCAAGTAACCATATGTCCGGGGAGCGAAAGCACTTCCACGACTTGGATGAGTCGATCCAAGGGTATGTGAAATTCGGCGACGGATCCACAGTTCAAATTAAAGGAAAGGGATCTATACTTTTCCAGTTCAAGAGGGGCGAGAAGCGACTTCTCACTGAGGTATACTTTATTCCGGCTTTTTGCAACAATATTATTAGTTGTGGTCAATTAGCCAAAGCAGGAAACAAAATAGTTATGCAAGGAGAATACTTGTGGATGTATGATTCAAATGGAAACTTGCTCATGAAAATCAAGAGTCTTCCCAATCGGTTGTACAAGGCCGTGATAAAATCTTGCACCCCAGTGTGTCTGCTTACAAGTATTTCAGATCAGGTTTGGCTATGGCATGCTCGGCTCGGGCATGTTAATTTTGATTTCTTAAAGATGCTAGCGCAAAAGAAAATGGCGGTCGGAGTGCCACTCTTAACCCATCCAAACAAATTGTTTCATGGATGTCTCGTTGCAATGCAAACATGGCATTCACTCCCATCGCAGGCAAACTATCGAGCGAACAAGCCGCTTGAATTACTACATGCTAACCTTTGTGGGCCAATCACCCCATCGACACCAGCCGGTAACAATTACTTTATGCTAATTGTCGATGATTTTTCGCGATGGATGTGGGTATTTCTGATTAGGTCAAAGGATCAAGCATGTTCCGAGTTCAAGAAATTCAAGCAGCAGGTGGAGAATATTAGTGAACATCGAGTAAAGACATTGAGGACTGACCGGGGTGGCGAGTTCTTGTCTACCGAATTCACTAAATTCTACGAGGAAGAAGGAATCCAGAGACACTTGACTGCGCCATACACGCCACAGCAAAATGGCGTAGTAGAACGCAAGAACCGGACAGTGATGGCAATGGCGAGATCACTTCTCAAAAGCATGAATGTGCCCGGAGAGTTTTGGGGGGAGGCCGTACGACATGCTGTTTATCTTCTGAATCGTCTACCAACAAAGGCGCTAGGAGAGCGCACTCCATATCAAGCTTGGTTTGATAGGAAGCCACACCTTTCTCATCTAAGGGTGTTTGGTTGTACTGCTTATGCAAAGGTGACAACACCGCACCAGAAAAAGCTTGACGATCGAAGCCAGATGATGGTATATTTTGGTGTCGAAGAGGGTTGCAAGGCACATCGTCTATACGATCCGTGGCGAAGAAGAATCCATGTAAGTAAAGATGTAAAATTTGAAGAAAATATTGAGTGAAACTGGAATGCAGGTGCAGGTGCAGACACAAGTGCAGATCCACACTTTGTTATCAAAGGAAACTCCTTTGATGAGCCAAAATCAGACCATGCAGTGGCAGAAAACTCCTTAGAAAAGGATGCACCAGAACCTATTAGTCCCACAGTGCAGAGGACCGCTGACTTGCGAGGTACGTCAATACGAGGATCACCAGTGGACAACCCTCGCACACTAGCCGTGCCTATTCAGACACCATCGTCGGATAACATCAGCAGCTCCGTTGACAGGCCTCTGCGCTTCAGGCACATTGATGATGTTATGCGCGATGCAAAAAGAATAGAGCTTCCAGTGGAAGATGATCCTGATGAATATTTGTTATTGGCTGATATGGAGGAGCCATCTCATTATCATGAAGCTTCCGGTCAGGCCGTTTGGGAGGAAGCAATGAACAAGGAGATTGATTCGATTGAGAAGAATGGAACGTGGACACTTGTTAACTTGCCAACAGGACACAGACCCATAGGATTGAAATGGGTATACAAGTTAAAAAAGAATTCAGATGGCGATGTGATCAAGCATAAGGCGAGACTCGTTGCAAAGGGATATGTTCAACGACACGGTGTGGATTTTGAAGAAGTCTTTGCACCGGTGGCTAGACTTGACACGGTACGTGTTATTCTTGCAATTTCTGCCAATCGAGGGTGGCAGGTACACCATCTCGATGTAAAGTCAGCCTTCTTGAATGGCGAACTCGAGGAAGAAGTATACGTGACACAACCAGATGGGTTTGTTGTGACAAACAAAGAGCACCAAGTCTACAAGCTGAATAAGGCTCTATACGGACTCCGACAAGCACCACGAGCTTGGAACATGCGACTGGATAGGAGTCTAAAGCGACTTGGATTTGCTAAATGTGGGAAAGAACAGGCTGTATACACAAGAGGAGAAGGGGAAACATGTATCATTGTCGGCATATATGTTGATGATCTTATTGTAACAGGAGAAAGTCCCAAAGAGATCAATTTGTTCAAACAACAAATGATGTCTGAATTCGAGATGAGTGATCTTGGATTGTTCACGTTCTACTTGGGGATTGAGGTGGGACAAGAAGAAACTCGTATCATCCTCAAGCAGTCTGGATACGCCAAGAAAGTATTGAATCGGTTTGGAATGGCTGAGTGCAATGCAACCAAAATACCAATGGAACAAAAGGCGCAGCTGCACAAGGATCCTGACGGCAAGCCAGTGGATGCAACCGAATACCGACGTATAATTGGTTGCCTGACGTACTTGCTCTATACCCGTCCAGGGTATGGAAGAGCAGGTTCATGGAAAGACCCACAGTAATGCATACAAGGCGGTGAAGCAAATTTTGAGGTACTTAAAAGGGTACACTGCACTTTGGGCTCATATATAAAAAGGATGGAAGTGAAGAAGTAATCACCGGCTACTCGGACAGTGATTTGGCTGGTGATATAGACCAAAGGAAGAGCACCGGAGGCATGGCATTTTATGTCAATGATTGCCTCGTGTCATGGAATTCTCAGAAACAAAAAACAGTGGCACTGTCATCATGTGAAGCTGAGTTTATGGCAGCAACAACGGCGGCATGTCAGGCATTGTGGCTGAGAAGTGTGTTAGGGGAGCTAACAAAGCAAAAACTCAAGCCGGTAAAGCTATTTGTGGACAACAAGTCCGCCATCGCCTTGATGAAGAATCCCGTGTTCCATGGTCGAAGCAAACACATCGACACTAGGTTTCACTTTATTCGCGAGTGCGTTGAAGGGGGACAGATCGTGGTAGAGTTCGTTCGTACGGAGGAGCAGCGAGCTGATGCACTAACAAAAGCTTTGCCAGGAGTAAAGCTTGCGATGATGCGTCATCTATTAGGCGCACGTGATCTTGGGCCACGTCAGGATGAGGGGGAGCTTGTTGGAATTAATCTAACGTGGCAAATGGCTGACCAAGCAACATGGAAGATTTTAAATTCAAATAGTTGCTATTTTCATGCAATTTGATTTAGTCAATAGTTTATTCCTTTTTTTTTGTGCACGTTATTTATTATACCTATAAATATAGGTTGTAGCTCCTGATATCAATGCAATTCGTGTGGAATAGAAATTCATTCCCCCAGCCTTCGTCTTCCCTTTGCATATTTCATTATTCCAGCAGCCTGCCTCCATCACTTTCTGTTTTTTTCTTGTTCTTCTTCCTTGCTCGTGAGATTTGTGTTCTCAATTAGAGAACTTACAGTGAACTCCGACGGTGTTTCGAAACCCTTGTTGGCAGTGCAAGTCACCGTTCTTGCAGACGGTCTCTTCATTGCCTGCACGGCCAATCATGTCGTCGTGGATGGAATTGCCTTCTGGCATTTCTTCAATTCTTGGTCGGAGATCTCCCGCGGTTCTGAAAGAATATCAAAACTCCCAATTTTCGAACGTTGGTTTCCTGATGGAATCAAATCATTGCATCTTCTTCCATTACAGCAGAATGAATCGGATAAGCTTGCTTCTCCTACAGTGCTCCGAAGGTTTTTCCATTTCAGTAAACAAACTGTGTCTGAGCTCAAAGCCAAGGCCAATGAAGAAGCAGGGATGGACAGCATCTCGTCTCTCCAAGCAGTCTCTGCTTATTTATGGCGGGGCGTCACACGCGCTCATCATCGGGAAAGAATCATTAAAGGATTCAATGACGAAGAAGGGCAAGAAGTCGGATTCATATTTGTTGTGGGTGTAAGAGCAAGAATACCTCTCCCAGAAGGGTATTTTGGGAATGCACTTATGGCTGAGAAAATGGTGTGTCGAGAGGGGGAGATATTGGCGAATGGATTAGGATACGCAGCGCGAAAGATTAATCATTTGGTGGCACAGGAAAGCCGGGATAAGGCAATAAAATCGGCTGAAGATTGGGTGAAAATTCCAGCAGTGATGAAAAAGAATGAAGCTTCAACTAATTTTTTGGTGGCAAGTTCGCCGCGGCACAATGTGTATGGCTGTGACTTTGTATGGGGGAAGCCGGTTGCCGTGAGGAGTGGGATGGGACAAAAAATTGACGGGAAGATGACTGTTTACCCGACGCCTGAGCCTGGTGGGATTGCCGTTGAAGCTTGGTTGGGGCCGGAGACTTTGATGGCTATGGATGATGATGCAGAGTTCATGGAACCTTTCATGGTTTGATTCGATCATTAAAAGTGATGTGTGTGCATTACAACAATAATAACTTCGAGAATTGATGGACGAGGATGAAGGGTCGTTTGGATCGCGAATTTTGTGGTAAGTTGTGGACAAAGTTATGAGCTATCATAGAATAAGGAGTCATGAATCGATCTTTAGACAATCTTAATTGCAACATTTTTGAGGAGGATGTAAAGGTATGAGATCAGCTCGAAAGTTTCTTGGAAGTAGTTTTTGAGGCCGTTCGATTATGTTTAAATAGAGAGTACTCTTTAGTATTGCTTTGTTAAATTCTAATAGTTTTAATTCGTTTTTTACAACAAGAATATGAAAAAGATTTTAAATTTAAATTTGAAATATTATCGGATAAAATTTTTTATATTTTCATTGGATTTGAAAATAATGTATATATAGGCTAAACAATCCAAAAAAATAAAACTCTTTTCATACAAGAATGCGGCATATGATAAAAAGTAAGATTAAGACTATAATAAACAAATGATATATAATGTTCTAATATTTATATTAATTAATCTTTTTTTTAAATCCTTGATGTGTATATGTCATGTTAGAACTATTATTCTTATATTATTTGTATCAAGATGTAAAGATTCTAAGTGCATTTTTTTATTAATTAAAAGATTCTAGACAGTTTGTATCAACTGATTTCAAAAGTGATGGTTAATATCCAAAGTACAACAAATAATTATAGAAAAAATATACCATTTTGAATAATATATTTTTTAATAATTTTTATAATAGAATTTCTATGAACTAATAAAAAAATTAATTTATTTTGAGCTTTGTGATTAAGATAATGATAATGAATTTTAATATTTTGAATATGTATAATATGATGTTGCATTATTATATCAAATTCTACAATTATTTCAATTATTCCTAAAAGAATTCTATTATCATCTTGATAAAGCTAAATTATATTTAGTAAGACATTTTACAAGTGCTATTATTCTTATTAAAACTTGCCTTAAATATTTTTTTTTGTAATTTATAATTGAATATCTTTATCAATTATTTGATTTTTATTTAGTCTCATTATTAATTTATTTAAAGTATTCATATGTTTTATATGTTCAATATTATTTTCACGTTGCTTAAATCCTTCCGCCACATGCTTCCAATCTTTAAATCCATTGTTAGGCAAGAAACTCTTGAAATTATTTTTCTTGAATAATTTACAACAAAAACAATATATTTTATCTTCGTATTTTGAATACACTAACCATTTTCTATCTGTTATTCTAGTTGAAATATAAAAAATATCTATAAGTATTATCTAATGGAAAAGTTAGATTTAATTCTGTAATAGGCTATTTTCTGATTAAAATATTTTTTGATATATCATCAAGGTTATCCCAATTTTTAAGAATACAAATATTTAGAAACTATGATATCTTCAATCTTATTCATTTGAAATATTATGATTATCACCGTTATTTAGATTATGTAAACCGTATCAATGTTATTCAACTTTTCAGTTGATTCAGAATGTTCAATACTTTTTTCGTATTTGATTCATTAAATTTTTTAGATCTTGTATTTCTATTTAAAAATTTATCAAAAGCCCCTTTTGTGACTTTATAAAATCTTTTTTTTTTTTTGTTTTCTTTCACTTTCAAATAAATAATTTTTTGTAAACATCACTATATTTAAAAGTTTAATAAAATAAAATAATAAACAACAATCACACCTCATTTGTACAATATCTTTAGCAATAATAATGTACATTTTTTTCTTTTTTCTTAGCTTGTCCTGCAAAATCAATATCAAGTATTCAATTAATCAATAGTAACATTTATAAGCAAAAGAACAATATATTGTTATTTAATAATAAGCATTTTTAATAAAAAAATAGTATACATATAGATTTTTTTATATTTTTAGTGATAAAACATAGCAGTAGTCAATAGATGTATACATAAGTCGATAAAAAACATTTTATCCAAACTAAAACGGTTGATTATAAAAAAATATATTTATGAAAAAAAAAATACTAAAATAATATAATTGAAAATAAAAAAATAATAATAAAATTAAAATTATTTAAAATGAGATATAAGATTAAAATCTTAGAATGTATTTGTTCGAGAATTTGAATTTTGATTTGAGATTTGAATAGTAAAAATTTTGAATTTGAATAGTTATATAATGTGATATAAAAATATATTATTTTGATATTTTGAACGTAGTTTAAAATAAAAAGTGAAAAAATAAGAATTTGATTTGATGTTTCCTTTTTGGACGGGAATGGGAAATTTTATAAATAGCATAAATTTTATAAATGAACACGGTTCTTAAATTTCTAAGTCTAAAAGATTAAAATAAAAAACTCTATTTTAATAAATGAATAGTAAAATAAAACAAAAAAAATAAAAAATAAAAAAATCACCCAGGCTGCAGCCTGCAGATGGACGATCAGTTCGGACATGCGGTGGTGGCGTGGTGCGACCATGCAAGTGTCCTTTTGTCTCACCGTTTGATCTACAAAGATTTGATTAATAGTTGTGACCACGAAGTTCTGTCAATTCCTCTTCAGACAATTCTTGTTCTAATGTGTAGATGGAAGTTGAGTCTTGTACAATAATTAAGTAATACAGTTAATATCCATGACTAATTAATTTTGAAATAAAAAATCTTATTAATGCTAATTCAAAAGAACATACTATATAAATATTATTTATTTATCATTTAATTTGATAGGCCTTCTACAAAAAAAATTAAATAACCTTTTTATATATATACATATTACAGATATATGAAATGAGCTTTTATCTGCGTCCGGCCACGGAACCTGCCCAGGCAGGCCTGCTGCCAGGGTAGCAAATATGGATGGACGGGCTAGTATTGTATTCATTTCTTTCTTATTTATCATATTTATATTGTTGTTTATGTATTTTCACATTTTATTTTAATTTTTTTTTTTTAAATTATACTTCTTAATCTCATTTTAAATTTTTTAGTTTATAATTTTTTTAATTTTAATTAGAATAATTAATTATATTAATTTTAATTTAAAATTATTTATTTTATAGAATAATTATATTTTATTAATACATTTTTAATTATTTACTAAATATTATATTTTTTTTAAATTCTCGTATTTACAGTACCCCGAACACAATAGTTGGAACATATGGAGTAATTATTATACTACCTTTGTTCCGTAAAAAAAGTAACATTTGCGCTTTTTGCACGTAAATTTTTTAATATCAGTATTATATTGGTTTATAGTGGAAACGAAAAAAATGCCCCTATTAAATTGTGTGATAAAAAAATAATGACATTTGTGTAATATATTAAAAGTTGTAAGGATATTAATTATGTTAGGTAGATAGTACAATTACTAAATTAAGAAATGATATCATTTTTTTGGGAGGACAAAAATGGAAAGTGGTATCCTTCTTATGTAACGGATGGAGGGAGTATAAAATATAAAGATGTAAAATTTAATTTAATTTATTTTTCTATATAATATAAATTAATACTTTAATTCTTGTAAAAAAAAAAAAAATTGCTCATAATTTTCCTGTGATTTTGAACTTCAACGTAAAATGTTTTTATACTTTAAAAAATTGCATGACACCCCCTTATACTTTAAAAAACGTTGCATGAAACTTCAAAATACGTTATATGAAACTCCACTACTATGAAACCTCCCTTGTGTGATGAGAAGATTTTCTATCTATATTTTTTTTGCATCGTGGGATTTCATGCAAATATTTTTTAAAGTATAAGGAGACATCATCCAATTTTTAAAGTAAAATAAGAATTTACGCCGAGTTTCGAAACCACAGAAGAGTTTCATGCAATATTTTTTAAAATATAAGGGGGCGTCATCTAATTTTAAAGTAAATAGAAGATTTACGCTGACTTTCGTAACCATAAGAGAGTTTTGACCAATTTTGCCTAAAGAAAAATAATACTCCCTCCGTCCCAATACAATAGTCTTGTTTACTATTTTTGTCCGTCCCAAAACAATAGTCTCATTTCCATAAATAATTATATCTCTATAAAACTATCCTTATTTTTTTATTAATATTACACAATTGCCACTACTTTTTACACTAATACACTCACAAGGGCAAAAAAGTCTTTTATCCGTACTTTTTATCCACTACCAATATAATATCAATATTTCTTAAATCTGTCGAACACAACCCGGACTATAGTTGTGGGAAGGAGGGAGTACTTTACTTCTACATCATCAACCACATCATTTATTATACTCCATTCGTCGTAATACAATAATCTTGTTTACTATTTTTGTTCTTCCCAAAACTATTCTTATTTCCATAAATAATCATATCACTATAAAACCACCCTTACTATTTTATTATTATTACACAATTGTCACTACCTTTTACACTAATACACTCACAAGGGCAAAAATGTCTTTTACCTATACTTTTTACCCACTATCAATATAATATCAATATTCCTTAAATTTCGTGACCAACACAACCAAGTCTATAGTTTCGGAATACTACAAAATTATCCAAAATAATTTAAATTCAAAACTCTCCAAATTAAAATTTCTTCTAAAATTCTTGTCTAAACAAAAGTATCAAACTTTCGCTGGTTTGTTTGCGTAAGAGATTGAATTTTGGATTTTGATTTTTAAATAGTAAAATTTAGACTTTGAATAATTATTTGTTTTGATACAAGTATGTGTCCATATGATATTTTAATTGTAAAATCAATTTTAGTATAATATAAAAAATAAGTATTTTGATATAAATTTTTTTGGAAAAAAATTACTTCCTCCCTCCCTAATCAAATAGGTCATTTGAAATTTTGTAGAAAATGAAAAAATAATAGAATTTTATTAATCAATGGAAGTATGTAAGAGTTTTAAATATTTTTGTCCCTTGACTTGATGTATAAAATAATTTAATGTGTAATGGTATGTTTGTAATTTAAGTAAAAATTAAAAGTATTTTAGTATTAGTGTTTGATCAATTTTTTTAAAATAAAAAAAGAAATACTTTGAAGCAGAACATATAAACATGGTAAAAAAATTTAAAGAACAAGTTTAAAAATTTAAATTGTGAAGGATAGAGTAAGTGAATAGTAAAAAAAATTTAAAAATCTACAAAGGAACACAAGTTTTCTTAGCTTCGTGTTGGAATTCGGGAGTATTTAAATTGCAATATATAGTAGAGATTTTCATTATATTCTAAATAAATCTAATGTTATAATGTAGGATTATCTGTCCTTATTTTTCATCCTAGGTAAATAATCACATATTGAAGATAATAATGAATTTTAATATTTCAAAATAAATATGTGAATAAAATAATATTATGCATCCACTAAACCCTAAACTTTCAAAAAGTATGTTTTTCATTGCAAGAAAAAATTATTTTTATAACAAAATTTTTTTGTTTTTAAATCTATTTTTTCTGTTACTAATGACATTAGAGACGGAAATAGGAATGAAATTTTGTTAGCTACGTGAACTTTAGGGACGGAATTCCGTTACAAATATATTATTTTTTTGTAGTGTTTGCAGAACATTGTTTGCTAGACGATATAATACGTTGGATAGATTTCTATACTTCATAGAGTAGATCGCAATTTGTGTAATTACTCAAATGTGCTAACTTCATGTTCGTCCGATCACAAAAATTGAGTTCACAAAGTAATTATTTAATCCAAAGAAAATAATATGAACTAAGGTCATTGCGTGATATTCAGTCTTAGCACTATAATTTGCTACCGCATCTTATTTCTTACTTTTTCAAGATATTAAATTACCTCCAACAAACACACAACAACCAGAGATAGAACGTCAATCTATTGAGGACCTTGCCCAATCAACACCTGAATATCCAATAATTTCTTAGTGATCATGATTTGTATAAAGTAAATTTATTTCATGATACCCTTTAATATACCACAAAACACACATAACTGTCTTCAAATGAAAGTCACATGGAGACTGCATGAAGCGACTCACTACAATTACAACAAATAATATATTTAGTCGGGTAATAGTGAGATATTAGAGCTTACAACCAGCCTTCTATATCGTCCAACATCAGTATCAGTCAATGGCTCCCTCGGTCCAGAAAGCAACTTTGTTTTTGGATCCATAGGAGAATACATAATCTTACATTCATTAATATATTTTTTCCAACATATCAAAAATATATTTTTTTCTGAAATAAGATAACATCATTATTTGATTGGTTAATCTCAATTCCTAAGAAATACCGTAGTGGTCTCAAGTCTTTGGTCTGAAAATTGCTGTGTAGGTGATCTTTCAACTCTGTAATATCATCTATATTATCTCTAGTGATGACAATATCACCAACATAAACAATTATATAAACACACCGTCCCTTCAAAATATGCTTAAAGAATATGGTATGATCAAACGAATATTGTGTCATACCAAATTTTTGAATAAGAAGACTGAAAATCCAAAACATACCCTTTGAGACTATTTCAAGCCATAAAGTGAGCGACTAAAGTGACATAAAAGAGTAGACTCCCCATGAGCAACAAAGTTATGCGGTTGCTCTATATATACCTCTTTTTGAAGAGCACCATGCAAAAAGACATTTTTAATGTCAAGTTGATGAAGGAGCCAACCACGCATTTCTGTCATAGAAACAAAAAGACAATCATAAGACATTTTGGCAACGGAAGAGAAGGTTTTTGTATAGTCCTCTTCATACACTTGAGTAATGATTTTTCCAAAAGTCAAGCTTTAAGTCAATCAATGTGACCATCAGAGCTAACCTTTAGTGGATAAACTCATCGAAAAGTTACAAGTGTCTTTCCTAATGGAAACGAACCAAATCCCAAGTATTCTTAGCATGCAAAACAGACATTTCCTCTATCATGACCTGACACCATCCTGAATGACTCAAAGCCATACATCAAGAGCAAGGGATAACGACGGAGTCTAAGACAGTCAAAACACTATACATGGAAGGATTATAGATTATTTCAAAAACAGTTACAACACACATTCATGATCTTGATCCAAATATGTCAATTCTAATGTCTACTTATAGAAAAATTTGTGTACACATAAAGAGACAATTGAAGGTTAATGATATTGTAGATATAAAGACCATGTAAAAATATTCAATTGTGTGAAGTTTAAGTTGGTGGTCCTAAAAATATTAGATGTCTTTCAAAAGATTGTAGGAGTGTTATAGAGAATATGAGAAGGCTGAGATTAGATGATGGAGATGCAGAATCTATCTGCAAACTTTTTGCGAGACTGCAACATCGAGGTAGAATAAATATATATATATATATTATTTGATAGACATTAATGATGAGGGAATGTTAAGAAATATATTATGGATTCATCCGAGAAGCGAGTGGCGTATGGAGACTTTAATGATTTAATGAGCTTTGAAGTGACATAACTTGTCAATAAGTATTGAATGTCATTTGGAGCTTTTATTGGAATTAATCATCACCGTCAATCTATATTATTCGGGTGTGCTTTGGTGACACGTGAAGACTCCCTTTCATTTTAAAAGTTGGATTCAAGAAATGGATGGGCTGCGACCTAATGTCATATTGACTCACCAATATAAAATTATTAAGGTAGCAGTAAGAGAGTAAGAGAGGTGTTTCAGGGTATTATAATTGAAATTGTTTGTGCCATATAATTTTGAAATTACCTCTGAAGTTTAAGGGCATTCAAAAATAAAAGAAAGTGATTGTCGGATTCAAAGAAATCGTATATGATAATATTAGGTTTCATGATTTTGGGAAAAATTGGGCTGAATTTGACCAAATATGGATTGAAAAACAATGTTTGACTCTGAAATTTATATTATGAGAAGGACAAATAGGTTCCAATTACTTACATCTTCTGGGCTGGTATCATTTCCACACAAAGAACACACACATATTTTGACGATTATATCCACTCTATATGTACATTGAAGGAATATGAACAATGAAGGAATTCCTGGAACAATATGGGTGGCAATTTGCAAGAAAAATAAGGAATTTTTTTGGCCGACTTTGATTAAAAAACTAAGATCAAAGTATGCAAAATTGAATTCCGTGGGAGGATCAATTTCAAAAAGTTTACAGAAATACCATTCTTGGAAAAGTTCAAGAATAACTAATTTATGAAATTATACATAATATATTAAATATAACTGTAATATGTCTAGGAATTTACATATATATTAAAAACAACTGGTTTAATTAATTTAATAATAATGAGTTATGATATAGTTTTATTGTATTTTTATATGAGTAATATTATTAATAATTTTAAAAAATAATTAATATATAATTTAAATAAATTTGAAATATGTTAAAAAATTTTAAATATTATACCTCAATAAAATATATGCAATATGAATATCATTTTCGAAAAAATAAATTTTTTAAATAATATAAATAAATAAAATATATGTATTTATTTATAGTTAAGATAAATTAATTTTATATAAATGGAGAGTTTTAACTGTAAATAAAATTATTTGTTTATGAAGGAGAAAAATAGAAATAAAAGGATTTTTAGTGGATTATGTATGATATGATGTGTGATGTTATATATTATAAAGTTAATTAAATTATTTTATATTTGTTAAATATATTTAAATTTGGTAAATTTTGCAAAAAATAAAAGCCAAATGAAGTGAGAGATATAAAAAAAGAGAAAAAAATAAAGACAATTGAAATAGGATAAGAGGAAGGAGTGTTAAATAGTTGTCATTTGAATTATATGTGAATAGGAAAGGTTTATACACATTTTCGTAAATAAAAAATAAAAATTTCGTAATAAAAAATAAAAAAATAAATTTAAACTAGATTGATAAATTCATTCATTTATTAACAACATGTATCTATTTCTTTCTCTAAAAACAATGATCTATACTCAAACAAACCATCCTTAAATAAAAACGGACAGTGTCTCCATCAAAGACCATATATGAGCGTTCAGAGATTTAACATATTGATTTCGATAGATAATCGGTTATTTTGCAATCGATTATTTTGTGAGTGAAAATGCGACGAGCCGGTGTACCAAATTAATATAATTAATTTAGAGTCTATGGGGTTTGGTTAATATTTTAACTATTTTGTCTGTCTCGAGACAAACTAAATTGGGAACCCCAAAATTAAACCCGGGTATATGGCCTAAGTCGCAATATTATTTGGATAAAATATTATCCGTTGGATAAATGTATTATAATCTCAAACGGAAGGTTTGAAATTACAATAAATTACAACCGTTTCAAACGGAATGTTTGAAATTAGAATAAATTACTATCGTCACAAACGGAAGGTTTGTAATTAAAATCAATTACAACTGCTTCAAACGAAAGGTTTGAATTTATAATTAATTACATCAATAATTAAGGTGTAATTATAATTGTAATTGATCCTCTGCCATTTTGGCGGAGTGGAGAAGCCTATATAAAGGGCCTCCCCTTCATTCTAATTACCAAAAAAACAATCGTCTCGTCCTTCTCTCATCTTTTCTAGTTTTTCGGCAGCCTCCCCAGCTCAATTTCTCTCTCGTTTTTGTTCGCCGAAGCTCCAACGATTAGAGGTACTACTCTCATTGGAGACGGAAACCGTTTTATCTTTGGGTTAGAACGCCATCTACCGGAGGCACTACCGAGACGTATCTAACTTTTGGAAAGAGGATCCATCATCGACTCGGTTTCACGTTTATTCTCGCAATAACCATACATTCCAACGGATTTAAAAAAAGATGTTTTAAGGCTATTAAAACGATTCATATCGTACGGTGGAAAATAATAATTGGGAAAAATTCTTCTGGTATTGTGATAAATATTTATGATTTGTATTTAGAGGTTATCGAGGGAAAAAAGAAAAATATATCTCTGCTATTGTTCTTTCTAATTCCTCCATTATTGCTCCTAAACTTTTTACCAAACATGTTGATGTTCTTTGACAATTTGTTTGTAGAGTCTGAGAGTATGCCAACTTTTATCTTTAATGAAAACAATTTGTTTAATTGTTATTGTTTTTAACTTTTTAACTATGTATCTTTGTCGTTATGAATAGAAGTTTTTGTTATATATATATACAAATATGTTTCCAATTTTTTATATGAATTGATATAAGCCAGAACAAATAATCTAATTAACTTCTGCCAACATTCTCTTCAAATTTACTAGCTAAAACTATAAACTTGGTATAGTGATAATTCATCATCATTGAATTTATGACATTGAAATTTTCCTCTTCAAATTACAGTTTTAAGCACCAAGTATACTTATGTCATCAAGTTAAAAAAAAGATTGAGACTATCAATTTTTTTGGGAAATACCATTGCGACCGGATTTATTCCTGACATGCAGAAGGCTGAGTCGAATGGATATTTGCTGATGGACACCTCTAAATCAATTGCATGGGTGCCCCCTTTTCTTCGAGTCTTTCTTTAATTTTTGTAATAACATTGGCCTTGGGGATAGTTTGTTTTCGCCTGCGGAATTTTTAATTGGAACAATCTCAAGTGTATAGATGTATCGACCTTTCAATGGAAGAAATCGATAACACCTAGCTATTCCATCCATTCCATTCACCTAAATATTTAAGCTACAGACAACTTATTTGTTGGGCCAAGGAATATCGGTGCCGTGGATCGACCACATCGGTCGAGGACTCATTGGATGATAATTATTTCAATCCCCGCTCAACACCTTACCTCGCTATTTAATTGCACGCACATATTTACATGTATTTTTACTGATTTCCGATGTGGTGATTTTTTGTTTGGAGTACTTGACTGTTTAGTTATGCTTTTACCATATTTTTCTTTTAGAGAATTTTTAATCTAAGATAAACTTTGCAGGTTATGATCTAGAAAAAACAAATATATATATATATATATTTCTATAGAATGTATAAATTGTTGGAACAACATGATGTTGGATTATAAATTCACTGTGGCTTAAATGTAATTATTTCGGCTATCAGTCAGATTAAGCTTACATTAAGTGATCTATTACATTTATTGTGTTTAAATATATTTAGTAAGTGGGGGTCTCCTATGTGCAGAAACCCGGTAACTTATTAATTCTATGATGAAGCCAACTAATAATAAATGATATATATTAGGGTTGTAATCCCAGGGTTTAGACGCAACATCCATTACTTTTCATATCTCATCGTGAGAGTAAGGACAAAAGCTCTAGCGGTGTTCTCAGGAGGGGTTGCATCATAGGCTTTAATAACACAAAATCCTCGATTAATTTGAAGACCTAAATCCAACAACGCTAATAGAATCAGGTTAGATTTATTTGTTTTATTTTCATCTCAATTATTTCAACACAAAAGATTTTGGGCTTCGAGTTTTATTTTTGATAGTTCCAATAATTGGCATCATAGCCTTTCTTTGTTGAATTTATTGAGTATTTTGTTTGATTAATTGATGTCCGATCAATCCGTGCATGAGAACCACGATATTTTTTATTTTTTATTTTTTATTTTTATTATTTTGCACTACAAGAAAAAATCATTTTTGTAACAAAAATTTTTTGTCTCTAAATCTACTTTTTCCGTTACTAATGACATTAGAGACGGAATTAGAAACGGAATTACGTTAGCTACGTGAACTTTAGGGACGGAATTCCGTTACAAATATATTATTTTTTTTGTAGTGTTGGATCAATCAGTATTTGGTCTTTTAGATTAAATGAATTATTTGTTCAGTCAAAATTGATTTATTGAAGTTTGATGCAATACAGCTTGAAATTACTGAAAACACTGTGTGTTACTCATTTTTGAATTTCATCCATGCGTTTATTTATTCATGTCTAATTGAAATTTGTACATGATTGCTTCTGTGTCCACATGTGTTAATCTGCATGCATGTGTATTGTGCATATTAATTATGTGTTTGAATTCACATACGTATATACTAATTTATCTGCAATTAGATTTAATATATGCAAATGTGTTCATTCGTTTGTTTATTTATTTATTAATCTAAAGGATTGGCATCATCTGTTGAGTGTTTGCAATCGAGGCGGATCCACTTTTGCTGAAATGGTGGCACGTGTTACTGGTGATTTTATTATATCAATTTTTTTTTTATAATTTAATAATGTTTTGCCATTCAAAAATTGGATTGCCCCTGCCTAAAATTCAAAATTGCATCATTATCCCAAAAATTAGGTGAATTATTTAAAATTTAAATTTTAAAATATCATAAATACTCAAATAATTAAAATCCAATCCAATTAAAATAATTAATTTATATTTTTAAACATAAATATACAAAATAATGTTATATTATTGTTATTTTTTAATAAACCGAGTCTTATAAATTATTTTGTTTTTAAATTTATATATTGTGCCACCAATAAATTTTTTTTCTGAATCTGCCGCTGTTGCGGATAATGATGTCTATGTATATATATATATATTGCAATATCAATTGATTTTTGGTGTTTGCATGAATTTTACATATCAATTGGTTATTTAATTATAAAATAAGTTGATTATTTCAATTAGAATGACATCCACGAAAAGATATGCACAACAGTGCATATGCCTACAATCAAAATTTATTTATTTATTTTTATTGGAATAATTTATGGAATATCATATCCAATTAATTGGTAATTTTGTTGGAATATATGGGTATTGCGAGAATAAACGTGAAACCGAGTCGAGAATGAATCCTCTTTTTGAAAATTAGATACGCCTCGGCAGTGCCTCCGGTGAATAGCGTTCTAACCCAAAGATAAAACGGTTTCCGTCTCCAATGAGAGTGACACATCTAATCGTTGGAGCTCCGGCGAACTAAAACGAGAGAGGAACTGAGCTGGAGAGGCTGCCGGAAAGCTAGAAGAGAGGAGAGTAGGACGAGAGGATTGTTTTTTTGTTACTAATTAGAATGAATGGGGAGACTCTTTATATAGGCGTCTCCACTCCGCCAAAATGGCAGGGGATTAATTACGATCATAATTACGACCTTAATTATCGATGTAATTAATTATAATTCAAACCTTCCGTTTGAAGCAGTCATAATTTATTCTAATTACAAACCTTCCGTTTGTGATGATCATAATTTATTCTAATTTCAAACCTTCCGTTTGAAACGATTGTAATTTATTCTAATTTCAAACCTTCCGTTTGAGATTATAATAAATTTGTCCAACGGATAATATTTTATCCAAATAATATTGCGACTTAGGCCATATACCCGCGTTTAATTTGGGTTTGCACAATTTGGTTTGTCTCGAGACAGACAAAATAGCCAAAATATTAACCAAACCCCATACACAATATTTATTTATTTCTTCCAAATTAATATAATTAATTTGGTACACCGGCTCGTCGTATTTTCACTCACAAAATAATCGATTGTAAAATAACCGATTATCCAACAATCCCCACATGAGTAGAAATGCCCATAAAGGACAGAAACCCAGCTCAATCCCTGTGAGACATTGACACATCAAGACAGGTAGTTTTTGGATTTGAACCTTCCATAGTCAACATTACAGAGTGTACTGGTGGCCCAGTTGACGTGATGCATTGAACTGTTACGCCTCTGCGTGCACTTAGTCAATAATATTGACGTGTCGCTGTCTCAATCTCAACTTTGTTCTCACCTTTTGATCCATTTCGGCCATGGATCTTGTCTTTGGATTCATAAGTGTTTCATTTGAAGCGACCCACACTTTACACTTATATAGGTAATCTTATATCAAGGTATCTAACTTCACACTTATATAGTTAATCATATATCAAGGTATCTAACTCACACCTTTAGGATCATTAAGAGTCATTGACTCAACCTCACAACTTTTGCACATTATAACACCCATTGCTTTTCAGGAAATTGTATTGAGTGTTCGATCCGGACTCTTACAGTTTGGTTTTCCCATTGAACCAAGGCTTGGGATTTCCAAATGATTTGGTTGGGTTACCATTGTAATTGTCTCTATCTTGTTTATTTCAAACCCATTTCCTTTAGCAGTTTGTACATTTGATCTCTCTGCAACCATTTGGTTAGCGGATCCGCTAGGTTTTCTATTGATTTTACATATTCAATAGTCAAAACCCCACTGGTGATCATATGTCTTACAGTGTTATGTCTACGTCGGATATGTCGGGATTTACCGTTGTAAATTCCATTCTTAGCCCTTGCTATTGCAGCTTGGCTATCGCAGTGAATCATTACGGGAGGTACTGGTTTAGTCCAGTATAAAATATCATCCATGAAGTTCCTCAGCCATTCAGCTTCTTCACCAGCTTTGTCTAAGGCGATGAACTCCGATTCCATTGTGGACCTTGCAATGCACGTCTGTTTTGTGGATTTCCACGAGACAGCTCCTCCTCCAATTGTAAATACATATCCACTTGTAGACAGTGAGTCTTTTGCATCGGATATCCAATTGGCATTGCAATACCCTTCAAGTACCGGTGGATATTTCGCGTAGTGTATGCCAAAATTTAGAGTAAATTTAAGATAACTTAATACTCTTACTAACGCTTTCCAGTATTCATGATTGAGGTTGCTAGTGTATCGACTCAACTTGTTTACAGAGAAAGCCAGATCAGGCCTTGTACAATTTGTTAAGTACATTAGGCTTCCAATAATTTTGGCATAGTTTTCTTGAGCTACGGGGTCTCCCCTATTCTTACTCAAGTGTACGCTGAAGTCCATTGGGGTTTTCACTGGAGTGTTTTCGTAGGCATTGAATTTTCTCAGTATCTTTTCCATATAGTGAGACTGAGTTAGAACAATACCTTCGTCTTGTCTTAGGATGACGTCGGCAACCCCCAAATCTTTCATGTCGAAGTTACAACTCAACATGCATTTGACCTCATTGATCAGACTGACCTCTTAGGCCATGATTAGTAGGTCGTCTACATATAGACATATTATGATAAGACCGGAAGGTCTCCCCCCACATTTTTTGGGGAAGTCCTGAACTTATCAGCAAGGCATTCATCATTTCCTTAAGTGTTCGATTTTTGCGTTCTGCAACGCCATTCAATTGAGGTGAATATGGAGCCGTTGTCTGATGAATTATGCCACTTTCATTACATAATTCTTCGAACGGGGCCACATATTCGCCACCTCTATCACTTCGAACTGTCTTTATTTTACAGTCAAGTTGATTTTCTGCCTCGATTTTGAAGTTCTTGAAGGCCTCGATTGCTTCGCTCTTTTCCCTTAATAGGTAAATATAGCAATACTTTGTGCAGTCATCGATAAAGGTGATGAAATATTTCTTTCCACCTCTAGTTTGCAAAAATTTTAAATCACATACATCAGTGTGAATTAACTCTAATGGCTTAGTCTTCTTTGCGACAGACGGGAAAGGTAATTTTGCCATTTTGGCCTCCACGCAAACTTCACATTTTTTTTGAGTGTTCACCTCTTTTATATTTAGTAAATTCATATTTACTAATCTTTTTATAGCATTTAGGTTTACATGACCTAGTCTACAATGCCAGAAATCAGGACACTCAATCAAGTACGAAGAAGAATCAACATTTTTATTATCAGTAGGTGGTGCTCGGCGCACGGCCATTACATTCAATTTGAACAACTCATTTGTAAGATAACCCCTAGTTAGGAACATCTCTTTTTCGATAATATAAATTTATCTGCTACAAAGACAAGTTTAAAACCATGCCTAACTAGCAGTGATCCTGAGACAAGATTTTTCCAAATGTCTGGCACATGGAGGACATCTTTTAGGGTTAGTTCTTTGCCAGAGGTCATCTTCAGCACCACGTTCCCTACGCCTTGGACCTCAGAAGTTGCATGATTTCTCATGTGCAGCTTTCTCCCTCCGGTCTCCTTGTAGGTCGAGATGTTTGTTTTGTCGGAGCAAACATGGCAGTTTGCTCCGGTGTCAATATACCAAGTGATAACTCCTGATTTTGTCATATTTTATAGCTTATATTTATTTATTTAATTATTTGTTTATGTCGAATTTTGATATTATTTATGTTAATTTATTCTAATAATTGTATTCATTTCATCTTGTTTGTATAATATTAAATTATTAGTTTTTAGGTATAATTTATAATTATTTTGGTGTATAAATTAAATTAATTGATGTGTTTCTTGAATTATATTTTTTGGCATTATTTATATGCTATTTAAGTATTTAATTTTAACTAAATTAATTTTATTTAATAAGTATTATTTATTTAAAGAAATATTTATAAGATGTTCATTATTTATATAGGTGAAATAATGCTTGAAAACTGATATGGGAGCCCAAAACTGGCCTTAAAAAGTGAAAAAATGGCTTCAGAAGCGAAAAATAGTCACTGGCGTGAAAGTCAACAAAAGTCAACGGTCAATGCTAGAAAGTCAACGCGTGAAAGTCAAAGTCAACCGAGCACGGAAGCCAAGCGATGGCCGCGCGAAAGACAAGCGGCGGCTGCATAGGAGTGCGCAACCGCGGAAGGCAAGCGAGCGCGGAAGGCGAGCGGTGGCTGTATTTATGAGCGCGGAAGGCAAGCGACGGCCGCGCGGAAGACAAGCGGCGGCTACATAAGAGTGCGCAAGCGCGGAAGGCAAGCGAGCGCGGAAGGCGAGCGGTGGTTGTATTTATGAGCGCGGAAGGCAAGCGATGGCCACACAGAAGACAAGCGACGGCTGCACGGAAACTTTGGCATTGAAGTGAGTGAAGCGATGGCGGCTGGCAA
The DNA here is from genome assembly GCF_009805555.1 of Andrographis paniculata. NCBI lineage: Eukaryota > Viridiplantae > Streptophyta > Magnoliopsida > Lamiales > Acanthaceae > Andrographis > Andrographis paniculata. The sequence goes on from NW_026137588.1 coordinate 1,995,270, forward strand.
GGAAGGCAAGCGGCGGCTGACACGGAAATATGAGCGGAGAGGAAAGCCATACGTGGAAGTGAGCGAAGCAGCAGCTGCATTAATTCTTGCTGCATTTATTGCTGCTGGTCAGCGGTGCATTTACTACGCCGCCACAATAATTCCTGCACAGAATTCCGCTGCATTTATGTCTCCTGCACCCTCAGCTCCCGCATTTACTACACTCTCCCAACTCCCTTAATTAAAATCCTGCACTACTTTTTAGCCAATTTTTGGCTATTTTTGTGTAATTTTTATTCTAAAACCTTCTAGAAAATAGGTAGTTATTAGTAGTTATATTAGTAGCTATTTTTAGAGTTAGTTATTTATGGTTATTTTTAGAGGTAGTTAGTAGTTATTTTTAGAAGTAGTTATTTATTGGCGGTTGTAACCGCCAAGCTTCTAGAAGCTTTTCCCCCTATAAATATCCCCTCTAATTGTACTATATATATATGATACACCATAGATATATATATACACCATATATACACAATAATATTTTTCATACATTCCATTTTCTCCATTTCTTTTCTTCCGTATTTTTTATCTAGTTTAATAATACGGGATTTTCGGTTTTGTGTCGCGAGCAAACTGATTTTCTCCCTATTTTTCTTTTAATTTCAGCATAGTATTTTAGCTAGTAAAATTCCTATCGTATTTCTCCACCTCACCTTCACCCAAAAATTCCATGTTCGATTTGAATTATTCAAGTTGGATTTCGACAAGGTTGCGGAAGGGCGACAGAAGAATCGACTATTTCAGCCCTGTTATGCGCCAAAAGCGGTTTCCGGGTAGTTCAACGTAGCTAGTACGCAGGAGCTTTGTCGACCTGCTTAGTTGCTGTTCTGAATTCGATTTTGATTAAAGAGAGGTAATAAAAGGGGTAGAGCCACTAGCGGAACGGTTGGAAGAATAATTCATGGGGCATAGGCGGGGGTCTATTGGATCACAGAGATTCCTAGTGACAGTAGGGTTTCTTGCTTATAATGTTCTTCGCCGGGTGTCACTGAAGCCTCGTTGTAAATCCCCCAAGATCAAGTACCAACCGAGTCGAGAATCGGCTTAAGCGAGCAAATGCGATCACGTTCATTCCTCCGAGCCGCCCCGCAGTTATACATATATCTTTCGCTATTACGCCATCCTCATCCCGCTCATTTCATCCATGGAAATCTAGCCATTAAGGAACGCAAAAGTCAGACACAAACGCCTCGCTTCATCCTTTTCAAGATACATATATTTTATCGTTTTTTAGTTAGATTTAATTTCCGCAATTTATCTTTTCAATTTCTTCGATTGCATTAACTCATTGCACTTTTTCTAATTAAATATAGGATATTCGCATATTCCCTGAGTTCGACCCGGACACTCACCGGTTAAAGAGATTTTTTTATTTTTGATGAATTTTTTGGAGTTACTACACGAACACGCACGACACTATTTTCATTTTATACATATATCATTTTTTTGTATCTTAAAAGATATTTTAAAAAAACTCTCCAAAAATCTTCGATCACCAAGCTCTCGGACTTTCCACATTATTAGTTTCGTACACAACAACGACAAGGTTGTCACTATTTAGATCACGATCAGTTCGGTGGCTCGTCTCGACCAATTGGGAACTCGGCTTCTTCTTTTTCGGTGCCTTGCAGTCCTTAATCTGGTGTCATGTTTTTCCACGGTTAAAACAATTACCTGTAAACTTGGACTGTTTGGCTTTGCCCTTGTCCGTTTGAGTTGGGCGTGCACGTTTTTTGGCGGGATCTCCGACCAAGTTGGCTTTAGCAATATCTTCACTTTTAGCCTTGTGCTGCTTTCTGTTGTCTTCCTCTATCCGGATTCGGACAATCAGATCTTCAAGCACCACTTGCTTTAGCTCATGCTTCAGCCCGTGCTTGAAGTTGCTCCAACTCGGGGGCAATTTCTCGATCATCACACTCGTGATGAACTTTTCTAGCAGTGACATCTCCGTCGACAACAGAGTGAACAATTTGTTGAAATTCTTCCACTTGTTCGACAACATACTTGCCATCTACCATCTTATAGTCCATAAACCGGGCCACAACAAACATTTTGGACCCGGCATTCTCGGACTTATATTTTTTCTTAAGGGCATCCCACAACCCTTTCGCACTCTTTATTTTGCAATATACATTATAATGAGAGTTAGAGAGACTACCTAATATAGTATTTCTTGTCATGTAGTCTCCGTGTGCCCACGATGCATAATTAGCATGCGTCTGCTGATCTGCACCGGGTTATGGGGTGATTGGGCCATCGTGCAACACGAACATGGCAAACCCAATCGCAGTCAGGTAGAAGAGCATCTTCTCTTGCCACCTCTTAAAGTCCACTCCCGTGAATGGTTGTGGAGCTTGTACATGGGGCATCATCTGTGGGCCAAGCCCAGGACCAACAGTTTGGGCCGCGAATGAAGTAGAGGGTGCGGCCACAAACCCAGGAAATCTCCCATATCCTCCGGGGGCAAATCCAAAAAACAAAGGGTTGCCCATAAAGGGAACTAGCCCAAGTGAAGGAGCGACTACCTTGTTTGCGGTTCCGGCGACTCCTCCGACGATTCCTCCGGCGGCGGCTCCAGCGACTCCTCCGGCGGAAGCTCCGGCGGAGATTCCGGCGACTCCTCCGGCGACTTTTCTGGCGACATCTCCGGTTGCGGCTCTGGCGACTTTTCCTGCGGCGGTTCCGTCGAAAACTCCGGCGACGGTTTCGGCAACGGCTCCGGCGGCGGTTCCGGCGGTGGCTCCGGCAGGGGTTGACATTCTCGCAAAGTTATATCTAATTTTCGATTGTTGGAATATATGGGTATTGCGAGAATAAACGTGAAACCGAGTCGAGTATGGATCCTCTTTCTGAAAATTAGATACGCCTCGGTAGTGCCTCCGGTGAATGGCGTTCTAACCCAAAGATAAAACGGTTTCCGTCTCCAATGAGAGTGGCACCTCTAATCGTTGGAGCTCCAGAGAACAAAAACGAGAGAGGAACTGAGCTGGGGAGGCTGCCGGAAAGCTAGAAGAGAGGAGAGTAGGACGAGAGGATTATTAGTTGTTGGTCATTAGAATGAAGGGGGAGGCTCTTTATATAGGCGTCTCCACTCCGCCAAAATGGCAGGAGATTAATTATAATCATAATTACGACCTTAATTATCAATGTAATTAATTATAATTCAAACCTTTCGTCTGAAGCAGTCGTAATTGATTCTAATTACAAACCTTCCGTTTGTGACGATCGTAATTTATTCTAATTTCAAACCTTCCGTTTGAAACGATTGTAATTTATTCTAATTTCAAACCTTCCGTTGAGATTATAATAAATTTATCCAACGGATAATATTTTATCCAAATAATATTGCGACTTAGGCCATATACCCGCATTTAATTTGGGGTTGCACAATTTGATTTGTCATGAGACAGACAAAATAGCCAAAATATTAACCAAAACCCATAAACAATAAATAAATAATATTTATTTATTTCTTCCAAATTTGGTACACCGACCCGTCGCATTTTCACTCACAAAATAATCGATTGCAAAATAACCGATTATCCAACAAATTTTTCATGCCATATTTATTTATTTATTTTAATGGCTGATTTTGTAAATAACCAAATATTCATTATGATTTGTTTGATGATTCAATTAAATTTGGGATGCAACATTATTTGTTTTCGATAGTATGCATTTGTTCAAATTCGACTATAATTATTTATTATATCAAATTTATAGTCTCTTTGGGGGCATATTTTTGCCTTTATAATTCTGATGCATTTAGTACTTTCTTGGACTATTTGATTATTCTAATGAGTCCATAAGTTAATTGTTGCTATTAACGTTTTTATTTATATCTGATATACATATCGTTTTTTTAAGGTGAATTTATTAGCAATTAATAATATAATGGATTTTATGAATTGGTTGAAACAATTATGTCGCCAAAGCAGTCTCTGCAGTTTATTTTATATATTAAAAGGTTGTATGTGTGACTTATAAGACCGTTGATTGGCCTAAAGGCAAGTCAGCGATTAAGTAGTTACATGCATATTTAACGACATTGAATGTGATGATGACAATTTGATTATTTGTGAATAATAGATTTGTCCAAAGACGGAATATTTTTTGACACACTACTTTATTGTCAACATTTAATTGTCAAAACAAGTTTATCACTTGTGAGTCAGTAATTGGTTTAAAGACAATTGTTGATGTTGTCCGATAACTTGTGATATGAATGCTAGTTTAATTTATAAATTCACATACAGAGCATTCAATTGCTTATAAACATGTCCATTCATTTACCTATACACATTCTTCATTTTTTATGGAATCAGAATTGTATGCATTAAACGTGATTATGATTTTAATTTGGTTTAAGGATATTAAAAATTCATTAATAATGTTTGTTGCATTTTGACGGTGAAAATCCAGTATTTGAAGTTGTCAAAATAACCTCTCTTATGTGAGATTTTTACTTGATAACGTAAGTATTTACGTGTGTTTTAATTCATGTAATTATGCTTCGGCCCAAAGACAGTTGGTAATTGACAGAATGAAATATACATCTACGATAATATGTATGAGATGATTATATAGATTTAGCTTATGTGAATAGTGAATCAGTCCAAAGAGTGATTTACTATTTGACATTACTTATTATCCGTACATGATTATTACAACAAGATGTCTGCTAGCAATCAATGTTATTGATCCAAAGATTGATAATTGATGTCTCACTTAGTGTTTTGAGATGAGATTGCATTATTCTTGAGTTTCATTATACTTCATGAATGTTTTTTGTGTATATTTATTTGGCCCCAACACTGTCTGCGAACAAATATAAGCACTGAAAATAATCAATATTGATTCATTTAGACTGTGTGAATTTTGACTTGACAGTAAGAATAGACTAACTTACTCATACGACGAAAAACACTGCAGATGAAAATCAATTATTTGAGATGAGAGATAGGTCCAACGCCTAAGTCTGATGACCATTAAGAAAAACAGTCCATCAATTTTTCGAAGGACGATATCTGATAATATCACTACTGTCAATGAATTTTTCGTCAAAATTAAGAAATGTTTTACTAAAAGCGATAAGGCGAAAATGAATACTATTCTCAAAAGTCTCATTACCATAAGGTATAATGACAAAGATAACATACGGGAGTACATCTTGAACATGTCTAATATTGTTGCTAAATTGGGGGCATTTAAGTTAGACCTCTCGAAGGACATGTTAGTCTTATTGTTCTTGCTCTCACTTCTATCTCCAGCTCATCAGGGTCGTACTGGGGAGAAGACTTACTTCTTTTGCAAAAAGGCTGGACATTAGTTAATTTCAGTTCATAAACACACCTGGGGTTGGATTTTGGTGTAACAACTCACATCTGTGTGTCTATGTAAGATTATTTCTATTACCAAAATAAATTGATGTTGAAAGATATATCTATACGGGTGACGGCAAGAAAGTTAAAGTTGAAGCCAATAATAATTTTATATTATTATTAAGTACTGGTTATTATTTGGATTTGGATTAGACATTGTTTTGTACCATCTTTAGTTGAAATTCAATTTCGGTCTCTATTTTGAACAAATTCAATTTCTTGTTTATTCGGATATAGAGTTTGTTCTTTTTTAGAATTCAAAATATGTTGGAACTAGTAACTTATTTGATGATAATAATCGTCATTTGCTTAATTATATGGCTTCATATTATTAATCACCTATCGTACATATTCATTCAACTTCCATGATTGCGGATCTGTTTAATTACTAAATGGTTGCCACATAAGTTCTATAGTAAGCATGTTGCTTGTATGAGCGTGGAACCATATTTCGATATTTCGATGTAGTGGGAACTGATAGTAGTGTTCAGATGCTATTAAAGTTACTTTATTTTATACTGCAGTATTCAATATGCATTGTTCAGTATTCAGCTTTAATTCAGTATTCAGTTGTTCTAAATTAAAGTTAAGGTGAATCAGTTGGAAATAGGCATGTTAAAATCACATTACATGAAATTTTCATGTTGTGCATCCCCACTTGATCGAGTCTTAAGTTATATTAATATTGTGACCACTGATCGATCCAATTGCGATAAATGCAGTGATGACCGCTTTGATCCGTATTGATGCGATTTATAGATAAGATTGGTAAATACATTATTACAAGATCTGATAGCAAAATTTTCATGAGCTTATAAGGTTATTCAATATACATTTACCTAAGTGAGAGATTGTTGGAGTATAAATCCATTGTGGGTTAAACCCTAAACCCTAAACCCTAAACCCTTAAATGTATTTAGTAAGTACGAGTCTCCTATATGCAACAATCTGGTAACTTATTAATTGAGTAATGATGTCAATTAATAATAAGTGATATATATTAGGGTTGTGTTCCCAGTTCTAGGTGCAACATCCATTACTTTTCATATCTCATCGTGAGAATAACAACAAAAACCCTAGCGGTTTTTCTTAGGAGGGATTGCGTCATAGGCTTCAAGAACACAAAATACTTCATTAATTTGCAGAACTAAATCTGGCTAACGCTAATAGAATCATGTCAGCTTTATTTTCTTTGTTTTTATCTCAATTATTTTAACACGAAAGATCTTGAGCGGGTTTAATTTTTAATAAGTTCTATATGATAAAAGAACATAATATTAATCAAAATACATAATACAATTCTTCGCATTGATTTTAAATTATTCTTCGTATAAACTTTATTACAAAATAAACATATACAATATACTTAAATAAAATCAAAATTGGAATCAGTAATTTTTTCTGAATAAAATTAAAATTTTAAAAATAAAAAAAGAATAAATATAAACGGTAAATTCAAATTGTAACTGACGATTTTTAAACTGTCAAACTGAAACCAATATGTTTTGATTTTGACAAACCAAAATCGACAGTTAGAACCATTTGTGCAAGTCTAACGAGGTTAATGGGTTGGATAATAATATGCAGTACTTTCTTGTTCACCATGGCTACGCTAATCGACGCAGTTGCAGTGAACCATTTTCTGATGTTGTTGACTTGTACCTACAAAAAATCAAAAAATATTTATTTTGGATATAGTTGATGACAATTTCTCTTGAAAAAAAAAAAAAAAAAAGAATAAGTCTATCAATATAATGGGTTCGTAGATTCTATTTATTTGATTTTGATTTTGTGATTTTATTTCCTTGAATAAAGAGTAGTAAGATCGTTATTATTCATTATATATATATATGTTAAGATAAAAAAGGTTAAAAAAACTTGGAAAAAACTACACTGAATAAATTATAACAATTTTTTAATTGGAACTAATGACAATGAAAATTACAAAAGATATGAAAAATATAAACGAAAAAATCTCTATATATTAAAAGGAATAATATTAAACAATAAACATATACGTATAATTTTATATCTATATGCATATTGCATACAATATGACATTAGTTTTTGTTAAAGTCTAATATTAATGTTTTTTAAAATAACATTTAATGTTAATAAAATAAACTATATAATTATATACTACCTCCGTCCCGCAAAAAAAAGTAATATTTTTTTTCACATAAATTTTTGAATATTAGTATTATATTGGTTTATGGTAGTCTTGAGATATTTTAGATATTCAGTTTTAAATTTAGTAGATTTATATCTAAATTTGATCTTATTCATATATTAGATTGCTTAGATTTGAATCTATCGAGTCTGTTTTGTATTGCCTATATATATATGCTCCTTATTTTGATGATCAATAAGACAATCTCATTATTTTCTCCCAAAATTTCTAACATGGCATCAGAGTCTATTTTTCTCATGCGGTAGATATAGTCTATTAACCTGTGTTTCTCCGGGTATATTCAACCTGGATTATACCCGGAGGTCTTGTGATTCTGAAATCATGTTATCTACCATTTGTCTGTTGTCTGCATCTAATTTGAAATATCTGTTTGTTGCCTGCATGCAATTTGAAACCGTCTGTGATTTGTCATCTGTCCGCTTATCTGTTGCCTACGTGCGATTTGAAACTTGTCTGCAATATGCTATCTGTGCGCTGCTTGTCTGTTGTTTGCGTGCGATTTGAAACCTGTCTGTGATCTGTGATCTGTCCGCTGCTTATCTCTTATCTGCGGTGCGATCTGAAACCTGTCCACGATCTATCTGTTTTTCGCTTTCGGTGGAGTTATGTCGTTTTCGGCTCCGTGGAGAGTCATCTCATTTTAGGCTCCGGTGGAGTCATGTCGTTTTCGACTCCGGTGGAGTCATGTCGTTTTTCGGCTCCGGTGGAGTCATCTCGTTTTTTGCTCCGGTGGTCCTATCATTTTTTGCTCCGGTGGTCCTGTCATTTTTTGCTCCGGTGGAGTCATATCATTTTCGGCTCCGGTGGAGAGTCATCTCGTTTTCGACGGCTCCGGTGGAGTCATGTCGTTTTCGGCTCCGGTGGAGTCATCTCATTTTCGGCTCCGGTGGAGTCATTTCGTTTTCGGCTCGTTTTCAGCTCCGGTAGAGTCCTGTCGTTTTTTGCTCCGGTGGAGTCATATCGTTTTCGGCTCCGGTGGAGTCTTGTCGTTTTTTGCTCCGGTGGAATCATCTTGGTTTTTGCTTTGGTGGAGAGTCATCTAGTTTTTTACTCCAGTGGAGAGTCATCTCATTTTTTGCTCCGGTGGGTGGAGAGCAACCCCACCCCTTTTAAGTTTAAATTTTTTGTTTTTATTTTATAATATATAATATAAAAAATAAACAAATTTAAAAAAAATTGCTAAAAATTGATAGAGTATTTATGTGAAAATTTAAATTTTGAATAATAAAAAAAAATTATATCATAATACTTGTTTGATGCTATAAAAATAGATATGAACAAAAAAGTAATAAACAATAATTAAAAAAAAAATCTTCAAAAAATTCTCAACCAAATACATAGGAGATGATATTTTTAAGAGATATTTTTTTTAATAAATTTTTTTACTATTTATCAATTTCATATAATACAAAATTCATCCGGCAGTTGTCACTGCAGATTGATATTTTGCAAGATTTTCGAAATATGATAATTTTATTGATAAAATTATTGGATAACCACTACAAGAAAATAGTATATTTGTAACGGAATTCCATTACTAAAGTTCACGTAGCTAACGTAATTCCATCTCTAATTCCGTCTCTAATATCATTAGTAACGGAAAAAATAAATTTAGTAACGAAAAAACTTCGTTACAAAATTAATAATTTCTTGTAGTGAACAAATAGATGATGATTGTTTCGAAATTTGAAAAATTAGCCCCCCCTCTCATCCCGGTCTGGTTCCACTTCTAGTGGAGAGTCAACTGCTAATTTTATTTATGTTTTCTTTTTGCGTTTATATTCAAATTTCTTGTCAAACTCAAGTTGGTTTCTGCTATACCACTTGAGTTTGAGGGGGGATGTTGAGATATTTTAGATATTCAGTTTTAGATTTAGTAGATTTATATCTAGATTTGATATTATTCATAGATTAAATTACTTAGATTTGAGTCTATCGAGTCTGTTTTGTATTGCATCTCCTTATTTTGATGATCAATAAGACAATCTCATTATTTTTCCCCAAAATTTCTAACAGGTAAAAAATACAAAAATGCCCCTATTAGATTGTGTGATAAAATAGTAATGACATTTGTGTAATATATTGGAAACTGTAAGAGTATTAATTATGTTAGATAAATAGTACAATTAGAAAATGATATTTTTTTTTTGGGATGGATAAAAATAAAAAATAGTATCTTTTTTATAGGACGGAGGTTATATCTCTGTTTCATAACTAATTATTATTGAGAAAATATACATATAAATGATTACAATTGTTTTTACTAATACTAATCTATTATTATTATTATTATTTTTTATGACGCGGGAACCCACGGTCGCTGTCTGAAAGTGCGCACTGGGTAAACCCCGGCCAAACTTAATACCGTGCAAATTAGGCCCGACAGACAAGTCAAACTAAGCTAACCATGTGTGGCTCGTGACCTGAGGCGTCGGGGTTTGAACACCTGTGATCTCACAGTCACAGGTCCAACTTCCACACCACCAGGCCATCCCTTGTGGGACAAAATTATTTTTATTTTCTATGTCCGGACAGAATCTGTCGAGTCAAAATTATGGTACAGTTTTATCAATGGGGTGTTAGAATTGACTATATATGAATGCATCAGCACCTTTGATGTCCGCATTCATCTACATGAAATTAAGTCGATAGGAAAATCTGACCTACCCTTCTTAAATTAAAGTTTTTATTTTTTAAAATGACCAAATTGTGTTGTCCATGTGAATGTAGCAGATATTCAAATTTGAGTATACCCCACAAAATTATGACCTGCAGTTGTGTTGTAAGTCAGGAAAATTTGCTTGCATTGATATGATTGTGTGTGTGATTATATAAAATTGTGTGGATCTTTGAATCGGATATAATTTCTTTAGTATTTGCTGAAATAGGAATTAGGAATTCAAATTTGAAATTGGGTGAAATATATTTTGGAAAAATCGAAGAAGTAGTTTTAGTGGAGGGAATATTTTTTGCGAGAGAAAAAAAAAATAAAAAATAAAAAATAAAAATAAAAACCTAGCAAAAACCAAAAATGGACTGATCAAAATTTTGCATGGGATTTTTCGTCTCTCAAATTTACTCACAAATAATTTTGCAATGGAAAACTGCAGGTCACAACTTTTTAGGATTGAAGATTTGCTAGGCATACAAATCCCTTTACAAATTCCCTCCGAAGCCACCCTTCCGAACAGTGGCGGAACCAGAAGCCGAAAATTTTACATATATATATATTAAATAATTAATAATTTTAAAACTATAAAATATAATTATTTTTTTTAAAAGATTATAAATAATATCTTATTTGTTTTTTTTTTCTCATATTAGCTTTTTAAAATATTTGAATCAAATTTATAGAAATGACCAATTGCATACAATTTTAAAGTCATATAAATATTACATAATATAAAAATACAAATTTAAAAAAATTAGGGGCCAACACTCTTGGCCCCCGCTAGCTTAGTGCTTGCGAGGTAAAATGTTTTATTTATTAGAAAAATTTCTGTGACAATTTTGCAGTTTTTTTTTTTTTTAAATTTTCCATAATTCACAATTAATGTATCAATTTTACAAATTTGAATTCTACTCAATCAACCTATAAATTTATTAATTTAGTCAATATGGACCCCAAATAATAATAATAAAGTAGATTTCAATGGAATTTTGGTATACTGTTGATATTGATTAAAATTTAGGCGTATCCTTAATATTTTTAATTCGTTAGATCATTTTTGCTGGAAATTCAATGATTGAGTTTGATTGAGAGTATTTTGTTAATTCAAAAAATTAATTAAGAAATCTAATTAAAAAAGACAATTAGAAAAAATCAATTAGAAAAAGTCATTATAACTACCTTATAGGATCAAATTTTTCTTAAACATGGATTCATGGCTCCTTATTCTGGGATTTCTCATAACATTGTCGGTAATTTAGCACACATTTGGCGATCCCAAGGACACTTGATCCTTGTGCATCAGTTCCCAAAGTTATGGTTCTAGTAATGTACTCATATCACTTTTAACAAACGAATCAAACCGCGAAAGCTTCCATGAACTCGGCATCATCATCCATAGCCATCAAAGTCTCCGGCGCTAACCAAGCTTCCACGTCTATCCCACCAGGCTCAGGCGCGGGGAAAACAGTCATCTTCCCATCTAATGGTTGTGCCATCCCGCTTCTCACAGCAACCGGCTTCCCCCATCCGAAGTCACAGCCATACACATTGAACCGCGGCGAACCTCCCACCGCAAAAGTTGTAATTGCAGGATATTCAACCACTACTGGATTTTTCACCCAATGTTGAGCATATTTGATTGCTGCATCCCGGTTATGCTGAGCCACCAAATCCTTCATCTTTCGCGCTGCGTATCCTAATCCATTCTCCAATATCTCCGCCTCTTGACAGAACATTTGCGCTATGATAAGTCCATTCCCAAAATACCCATCTGGGAGAGGAATTCTATCTCTTGCACCCACAGCAAACATGCAGGGGATTTCTCTTTGGTCTTCCTGGTTGCATCCTTTCTTGATTTTTTCGCGACGCCGGGCGCGTGTGACACCCCGCCATAAATGAGCAGACACTGCTTGCAGAGATGAGATGCTGTCCATCCCTGCTTCTTGGTTGGCCTTGGCTTTGAGCTCAGACACAGCTTGTTTGCTGAAATGGAAAAACCTTCGGAGCATTGATGGACGAACAAAATTAGCTGATTCATTCTGCTGTAATGGAGGAATACGCAATGATTTGATTCCATCAGGAAACCAACGTTCGAAAACGGGGAGTTTTGATATTGTTTCAGCACCACGGGAGATCTCCGACCAAGAATTGAAGAAATGCCAGAGAGCAATTCCATCCAGGACAGCATGATTGGCCGTGCAGCCAATGAAGAGACCGTCGGCGAGAAAGGAGACTTGCACTCCGAGCAAGGGCTTCGAAACCCCGTCGGAGTTAACAACGCCATTGAGTGCGAAAAGGGAGTTGATCGTGTCCGGTATGTATTTAGGCTCCAACAGGTCGGAAATGGACATGTTGCCGGCGACAGCGTGGGTGAACTCAGCTCCGGCGTTGCTGCAGTTGATATGGAACGATATCGTGCCGTCGCTGTTGGCGGTGGTGCCGAGGCGTCCGGCGAGCGGAGGGAAGTAGTCGAGCGTGCGGGAGAGCGTGGTTTTGAGGTGATCGACTAGAAGGGTTTGGGATTCGAGGGTTTGATAGCCATTGGTTTTGAAGAAAATTCCTCTCTGGCTTGGATCCGCTAGAAGCAGCTGCAAATCCCATTGATTCAGTTCGAAAATAGAATTTGGAGTCGAATTTTTTTCCATTCGAACAACGCATGAAGAACATATTTCGATTCCGGCCATTTTTCGGAAGGAATGATTGTGTGGAAGGGATTGAGTTAAGGGATGCAGATAAAATATATATGTACCTCAAATGTATTTTGATAGGACCATCTCCAATTGATTGGTCTGAATTTTACTCTCAATTTATCTCCAAATCTTAAATACAATATTTATTTCAATACCAAACCATCCAAGAGCCTGGATAAGAAAAATGAAAACGTGGATAATGTGATTGTCTTACTTACATAAAAATAAGGGATCTATATATAGACAATATAAAACACGCTCGATAGACTCAAATCTAAGTAATATAATCTATGGATAAGACGATATCTAAATATAAATCTACTAAATCTAAAATCGAATATCTAAAATATCTCAACATCCCCTCAAATTCAAGTGGTACAACGGAAACCAATTTGAGTTTGATAAGAAAGTTGAATATAAACACAAAACAAAAATACAAATAAAAATAATAGTTGACTCTCCATCGGAGCCGAAAACAAGATGACTCCACCGAAGCCGAAAACAAGATGACTCTCCACCTGAGCCGAAAACGACCATATCTAAGTAATGTAATCTATAAATAAGACCATATCTAAATATAGAATTTTGGTATCCTGTTGATGTTGATTAAAATTATGGAGTATCCTGAATATTTTTAATCTGGTGGATCATTTTTACTGGAAATCCAACGATTGAGTTTGATTGAGGGTATTTTGGTAATTCAAAAAATTAATTAAGATATTTAATTAAAAAAGACAATTAGAAAAAATCAATTAGAAAAAATTATTGTAACTACCTCCTATAATTTCGGAATCAAGTTTTTCTTAAACAAAACATAGACGTTTGCAAATAATTACTTTCAAAATCGTATACATTCAAATTATAATGATGTATACAGTATTATAAAATGATGTCTCTATAATAGTATTATGATATTTTACCACGAAATATTTTTCTTATATAATTTAATTAAATGATGTCCAAATAAATGTATTATGATACATTCTATAAACTCGCCGATTATGATATGATAATTATTTAAATAAATTAAAAATTAAATATATATAATATTAACTTTTTTAACCATTCACACCTCATCTTATTTACCAATGCCTAAATTCACTATGCAGATACCCCCTCCTCTGTCACGCTGCCTCCGTCTACAACACATTCCGCCTCCGTCGCCGCTGACCTCTCCAGCCATGCCAGCAGCCGCCGCTGACCTCTCCAGCCACGCCCGCCGGCGTCAAATAACCAGCCCCGCCATCGATTCCTTCTCTATCTGGACATCCGCACTTGATGGAAGTCGGCGACGACACGCAATTCCTCTTTTATTTAGAAATTCACATTTGACGAATCTTCCAATGACGAATTCAACTAAGCGAGATCCCGATGCTTCTATTAAACTCAAAACAAAGAGAACGAAGCACATTCAAGTACCATATGTGCCAAGAAATATAGGAGATTTCAACAACGAGAAACTCTTTCAGCCAAACAGACAAATTTGGTGGTTTTGTTTTCAATACTGCGTAATTTTTTTATGGTGATAATGAGTATATATGCATTCTTGATTAATCTTTTTTAGAAAAAAATATCAACACATTTATTCCTAAAGATCTTTTTATTGGCCTCCGGACACGTACGATGTATATTCATGACACATATGTTGTTTAACTCATTATAAACTGATGATACTAAACCTTATTGTGCACAACTTTTATTTCATGTTATGGTTCACATTTATGATTTACATATTGCATAGTTATGATATATTAATCAGATTTAAAAGATGTACTATATTAGATATGTTTTTCACCATTATGTTTATAAATATGATATAACTTCAATAGACATGATATATACATCATATATAAATGATGTAAGTTGCATATAGGTATGTTGCACGTATAGTTATGATATATTTTATTTTATGATTTATATATTGCATAGTTATCATGTATTGGTCATGTTTAAATGATGGATTATGTTATATATATTTTTCACCATTATATTTATATATATGACTGAGCGGCAACATCCTCTGAACATGTTCGTTTATTATTGGGTCAACTTTAGTGTTATTTTTGCACCCTTTTTATTGCAGTAATAATGAATGTATTGTATATTTTATGATCATTTTTTTCCTTTTTTGCATTTGTTTTTGCATGGCAAATCTTTGTCTATGTGTATATCTACAATATGACTTGTATGCATCGTTAGAGCTTGAAAAAGATGCATTTGTCCAATAGTCGTTACTTGAAGTGTCAAATGATATACACCGTTATAAAATATATTATTTATTTTAATTTAATATTGTTTACGGAATTTAGTATTATGATGTCGCTCCTACGCGAATATGAGTAACTAAATTACTTGCTTTCCGAATTTTACGTAGTATATGATTGGATAAATATTCTATATATTTTTTAGACATTTAAATAATGAAAAAAATAATAGATATGTTTTAATGTGAAAACTGTTTCAACTCTCTATATTTGTAGGAGGTTGATCCTAAATTTAAGGACAAATTAGTTTAATTCAACACTTTAAAATTTGGATAAAGTATAATGTTCTTTATCTTATTGGTTTTAAATATAAGTTCATAGAGCAATCGATGAAATTATTTTAGAAAATTAAAATTTTAAAGTGGGTACTTACATAAATTCTACAAAAATATAATAAGATTAAAAAACTTCTCAAGAAAATAATGTAAACTATATATTTTTTAAATTTCAGGCTACATATCGTTCGCACAAATATTGGATTCGACAATTAGGATAAATTTAATGTCTAATTGAACTAATGGAAATTGTTTCAGCCATTGATTAAATAATTTTTGTATGCAACTATTGATACGTTGAATGATTAATACGATTATGATGCATATATATTTAAAATATGATGTTCAGAAGATATGGATATGATGTAATTAATTCGTCAATATGTTACTTTTGCGATCGATAAAAAAGCTTACTGCATTCTGTAATTTCTAAAACGTTATCTTCGTCCACAGTACACTGGAACTGACCGAAATGCACTTCATTTTGCTTCATCTTGTTCTACACTTCGATTTCTTCACAATTTATTTTCTTGGATGGATGTCGGTGAAAGAAGATGAAATTATCTTTTTTTGGATGTGAACTACTAAAATTATGATTACGACCTGCATCTATTTGTATTTATATTCCCCTAATTTATGCTAAAACAAAACATTGACTTATTAATTATTAAAATCAAATTACATATCTAACCCTAACTGCAATCTCATATGTTGATTAAGATTTTAATCGGACGACTGAAATTTTTCCGGATTGTCTTGAATATTGTATTCAGGACCATATCGGGATTGCTTCAATGATATATTAATTCATAGATCTTCAGACACTAGTTATCACTTATAAAATAGTACTCTTTGGATCTGTAAGAAATATGTTCAAAATTATTGGACAAAGAAATGAAGAGGTCTAATATTTTTTAAAAAAATTATGCATTTTGGTACGTGTAAAATAGAAATTTTTATATGATTAATAATGTCAGTTTGAATTAAATTAGGTTGAGGGTTAAAAAATACTATATTTGTCATTCAAATTTGTGCTCAATTTCGTTTTGAAATACAAAGGAAATGAACAGAGACTTTGAAGATGGCCGGAATATGTGAGAGTCCAAAAAGGTGTTAATATATAGAAATAATATGTAGAAATTGAAGGAAAAATTTAAATTTGTTTTATTAAATGTGATGTGAACATATTTTTACAAAAAAATTAAAATGATAAAATGAATATATTTTTTTTTTGTGGACAAATGAAGTAAAATTTTCAATCTACCCAACAAAAAATAAATAAAAATACATGCATAATGGACATGGCGAGTATATATTGGAACAAAATAAATGTATTCATGAATAGGAATGCAATTCCTTTAAAAATTAGCACATGAATTAACAATAAGTGACAATAGTCTATATAACACATACTAATATTGTTTTCTAACATATGATATAATGATAAACATCTCACCCTAGAAATATTAACAAACAAAACATACTAACTCTTTCGAATTAGGATTTGATACCCGTTGTTAGTATTGAGCGTTGAGCCCGAATGGATTTATTTTTTTTATTTTTCTTCAAAAGGTCTTATACTAGTGAAGTTAGATGTGAAATTTATAAGGTGTAAATTATTCTTCTAATTTTTCAATATATGATTTGTATTTGCACCCTAACAACAAGGATTGTAAGGAGTACCTATGATTTAAATAGGAATATGTTGGAACTTATCAGGAATTTAACCCTAAGCCCAGGATCTATCGTGTTGTCATAATTGAGATAAAAATAAAGCAAAATAAATATAACATTATTTCATTAGTATAGTCGAATTCGGATCTGCTAACAATGGAGGGTTTTGTGTTCTTCAAGCCTATAGCGCAACCCCTCCTGAGAAAACCACTAGGGTTTCTGCCGTTACTCCCACGATGAGATATGGAACGTAATGGATGTCGCGTCTAGACCTGGGATCACAACCCTATTTATATCCCTTATTATTAATTGACCTCATCACCCAATTAATAATTAACCAGGTTTCTGCACATTGGAGGCCCGCACTTACTAAATACATGTAAGCCCAATAAATTTATAGATCACTTAATATAGGCTTAATCTGACTGATAGCCCAAATAGTTACATTTAACCCACAATTGGATTTTTAATCCAACAATCTCCCACTTGGGTAAATGTACACTGAATAACCTTATGAGCTCATAAATGTTTTGCTATCAGATCCTTAATGTATATTACCAATCTTATCTCTAAGTCACGTCAATGCGGATCAAAGCGGCCGTCACTGCATTTATCGCAATGGGACCGATCAGTGGTCACAACACTAATATAACCTAAGATTCGATCAAGTGCGGATGCACAACATAGAAATTTCATGTAATGTGATCTTAACATGCCTATTTCCAACTGATCCACCTTAACTTTAATTCAGAACTGAATACTGAATTAAAACTGAATACTGCACACTGAATATTGAACATTGAATACTGAATTGTGCAGTGTAAACCAAAGTAACTTTAATAGTATTTGAACACTACTAATTAGCTCCCACTTAACCGAAGTATCTTATATGGTTCCACTCTCATATGAGCAATATGCTCACTATAGAACTTATGTGGAAACCCTTTAGTAATTAAGCGGATTCGCAATCATAGAATCTGTACGAATATGTTCAATAACTAATTCATAATATGAAGTCAGACTATTAAGCAAATGATGATTATTATCATCAAATGATGTACTAGTTCCAACCAATTTTGAATTCTGGAATAGACAAAACTCTATATCCAAATGAACAATAATAACTGAATATGTTTAAAATAAAGATTAAAATTAAATTTTGACTAAATATGGTACCATAAAAAAATGTCTCATCCAAATTCAATTAGTAACCAGTACTCAGCAATAATCTAAAATTGTCAATGACTTCAACTTTAACTTTCTTGTCGTCACCCATATAGATGTATTTTTCAACACCAATTGATTTCGACAATAAAATAATCTTACATAGACACACTGATGTGTGTTGTTACACCAAAATCCACCCCCAGGTGTGTCTATGAATTGAAATTAAATTAATTTCAAGAGTAAGACTAATAGGACAAACATGTCCTCTGAAATGTCTAACTTAAGTGCCCTCAATTTAGTAGCAATAGTATACATGTTCATAATGCAGTCCCTTATGTTATGTTTGTCGTTACACTTTCTGGTAATGAGAAAAGTACGCATTTCTGTCTTATCGCTTTTGGTAAAGCGTTTCTTAATTTCGACAAGAAATCCATATCATCATATATTGTACTCCTAAAATTTATGGAGTGCTTTTCTTAATGATAATTAGACTTAGGCGTTGGACCTATCCCACTTCTCAAACAACTGTCCTTCATGAGCAGTGTTTTTCATCGTATGAGTGAGTTGGTCTATTAGTAATGCCAAGTCATGATTCATGCAACCAAATGAATCATAATGAAGCTCAATAATAATGCATTATCATCCCAAGACACTAAGTGCAACATCAATGATCAATCTTTGGATCAATAACATTGATTGCTAGCAGTCATCTTGTTGCAATAATCATATACGGACAACAAGTAATGTCAAACAGCAACCAATCTTTGGACTGATTTACTATTCACATAAGTTAAATCTATATAATCGTCCCATGCATACTATCCTAGATGTATATTTCATTCTGTCAATTACCGACTACCTTTGGGCCGAAGAATAATCACATGAATTAAAATACACAAACACTTACGTTATCAAAAAAAAATCTTATATAAGAGAGGTTACTTTGGCAACGTCAAATACTTGATCTTCACCGTCAAAACGCAGCATACATTATTAATGAATTTATAATTTTCTTAAACTAAATTATAATCAGAATCATGTTCAATATATACGGGTCTGATTCCATAGAAAATAAAGAATGCTTATTAGCAACTGAATGCACATGTCTATAAGCTACTGAATGTTTCGTATGTGAATTTATAAAATAAAGTAGCAATTATATCTCAAGTTATCAAGCAACATCAGCAAATGTCGTTGGACAAATTACTGACTCACTAGTGATAAACTTGTTTTGACAATCGAATGTTGACAATAAAGTAGTGTGTCAAACAACACCCTATCTTTGGACAGATCTATTATTCACACACAAATAACAAATTATCATCACCACATTCAATGTCACTAAATATGCATGTAACTACTTAATGGCTGAATTGCCTTTGGGTCAATCAGGAGCCTTGTAAGTCACAATACAACTTTCTAATACACAAAATAAACTAATTTACATAGCAGAGGCTACTTTGGCAACATAACTATTTCAACCAATTCAAAAAATATATTATATTATTTATTGCTAATTAAATTCACCTTAAATAAATAATGTATTTACGTCCAATACATATTAAAACTATAACAACAATTAATTTCTGGACTTATTAAAATAATCAAGTAGTCCAAGAAAATAGTAAATGCAGCGGAATTATATAGGCAAAATATGCCACCCAAAAAGATTATAAATTAATACACCAAATAATTATAGTCGAATTTGAATAAACGCATGCTGTCAAAATACATGCTGATGTAATCCAAATTTAATTGGACTATCAAACGAATCATAATGAATATTCGATTTTATAAAATCAGCACTAATGAATAAATAAATAAATTTTGCACGTATTAAATTTAATTGCAGATACAATAACATACGTACATTAATTAATAAATTATGCAATCATCTGACTGGATGCATATATATAAATTGAACGTCAATCTCCACCCAAACGATTGATTAAATAAATAAATTAATCTAATCATAATGCCAAAATTGGTGCAGATATTAAGACATATTTATTGATTCCAAAGTAAATGAATAAAAATAAGCTAACGTCCAAATGCTATTTTGTTTAAATTGCACCTTATTTATATTGATTGCATCCATTAATTGAACCAATAAAATAGAAAAATGTAATCTCGAGCATCAATCAAATAGCTATATATTAAACTTTAATTGATTGAAAAAAAAAATATATGTATCACACCCAACTGCATATGTCAATTTTTCTTAGAGGTGCCACTATTACAAATATGACATAGTGATTCCATAAATCATTAAAATAATGATTATATAGAGAAACAAACTTATGTCATATATACAAACATAAATTTATTTCTTGCGCAAGGCCCAAGTTCTTATTCCATTGATTATTATATTCAAAGCAATAATGATGAGTAAACAAACAGACACATAGATAGATGTAGTCAAAAGTAATACACAGACATTAGTCATAAACTGGACCAATCCAATGAAGAATCAAATCATCTACGGAATGAGGAATCCCACACGCGAATTGAAGAACAATCAATCAAAGTACGGAGTAACCAAATCAAAATCGAACAGAATCATGACTCCACGCGACAATCTTATCTCCCGAAACCCAAAACTTACAGTTAATTAAACAAGCACATATTCATGCCTAATTCCAAAAAATTGGTGCATCCAATTGAATCAATTAAAATTAAAAGAATAAGTGTCGTTCTCATGTGGGATTAAAATCGATCCAATTAAATATTAATTAATCCAACGAAGTATCCCAATAATTCAACACGGAAAGGCTCTGATACCAATTGTTGGAACTTGTCAGGAATTTAATCCTAAGCCCATGATCTACCGTGTGTCATAATTTAGATAAAAATAAAGCAAAATAAATCTAACATTATTCCATTAATATAGTCGAATTCGGATCTGCTAACAATTGAGGGTTTTGTGTTCTTCAAGCCTATGGCGCAACCCCTCCTGAGAAAACCGCTAGGGTTTCTGCCGTTACTCCGATGAGATATGGAACGTAATGGATGTCGCGTCTAGACCTGAGATCACAACCCTATTTATATCTCTTATTATTAATTGACCTCATCACCCAATTAATAATTTTCCGGGTTTCTGCACATTGGAGGCCCGCACTTACTAAATACATTTAAACCCAATAAATTTATAGATCACTTAATATAGGCTTAATCTGACTTATAGCCCAAATAATTACATTTAACCCATAATTTTTAATCCAACATATTATACTTTTAATCCAACAATCACCAACAATTAGGATTATATCGAGTCCCTATGAATTAAATATGATTATTTTTTTAATCCAACAATCACTAACAATCATGATTATAATGAGTCCCTATGATTTAAATATGGTTATACTTTTAAACCAGAAACCACCAACAATCAGGATTGTAATATATCCTATGAACTAAATATAATAATATATTTAATCCAACAACCACCAATAATCAGGATTGTAACGAGTCCCTATGAATTTAATATGATTATACTTTTAATTCAACAATGACGATCTTGTTTTATATTCAAGACTCTTGATCATCTGCAAAGAGTGGAAACTTTTTGATACATTCTCATATTTACATCATATAATTATTATCATTGAAATTCGTCCATAACAGCCCAATAAATTTAGGTTTGGTGAAATCAATATAAATCGAGTTCTTCGGCCTACTTAAGAGGGTATCCAGGTTTGATCTCACGATTAAATTGACGCATGAACAAATCCGGATGGGACCGATTACAATGACGATCGAACGAAATTGGATTCTACAGATGAAAAATTGACACAAAAAATGTGAAATTTAACTATAAAGAGCCTAAAGTTAGGAACAAAAAGTAGGAAAAACAATGCAATTCAGTAAAGAAAAAATAGGAACAAGAAAATCTAAAAATAAAACAAAGAAGTTAAAAAAAAAAAAAAAAAAAAAACAAAACGAATTCGGTGTTGATGGGTGCACTCATTAGCACCATGCTGATAAATTCTGGATCATTCATTATAGTAGATGAAAATCGAATGACTTAGATTGAAGAGGGATAAGATCGTCTTTTTAAGTTTTAGAAGTTATTTGGTTCTGTAAATTTGTGGAGTATGCATTTATTCGATGCCGAAAATGTCAATCAATATTATAAATGTTTTAATATTAAATGTTTTCCCATAAATAGTAAGATGTTGAGTTCTTTAAGCTCATAACAACTTGTGTAGTATAACATATAGGATGCTTCTTTATGCATAGGTAAATGCTGAAGTCAATTAAACGAGATGCTAATTTATTTTATTTAATAGTATTTTCGATTTTCTAATTTAAATATGATTGCTAACACATCAGACGAGATTCTAATAATTTTGTTAATATCTAAATCTTGAAAAACTATGAACATAATTATATTACCACAATTATATAAATTATTTTCCAAATTTGACTAAAAATGTCATAATTTAATCCAATAAATTGAATCCAGTAGATTCAATCCAATAAATTTCATAAGGTTATAAATATTTACTTTGATTTTGTAAATTTTGCATGTAAGGAGTCTAGTCTACATATATTCAATGCTAAAATATTATAAAATGTTTCCCACAAATAGTAACATGTTCGAGTTTCTTTTAATTATGTTGGAAGATTCTGAATTCTTTTTCTAATAAATGTTGCATCGAAGAAGGAAACCGCATATTAGAAGATTTAGAATTCTTTTTTTAATGAATTCTTTTTTTAATGAATTCCTGCATCAAAGAAGGAATTAAAATGGAAGATTGAGATAATTATAAATAAAGAGAATTGAAAAATTATTATTAAACCCAAGTCATTGGATTAAAAATTGTAATCCAATTACTGATATTCAATCAATATAATGTTGAATAATAATCCCAACCAAATATATATATATATATATATAGAAATGGAATGTAGCGCTGAATGTAAGAATTATGGTCTCTTCCTCTTCTTTTATATCATCCATGATTTGTCTCAAACTATCCACTTCTCCACTCCTCAATTATCCGCAATTCCCTCAAACTTTATCCATATTACTTCTCTATTTTTTAATTTTTATTTTGTCTTAATTCGTACACGACCTTGGATTGGACTAAGGATGTTTGGGGCAGCCTATCCACTCCTCCGATGTGAGGTGCTATTATCTTTGGAGGCTCAAAATATTTGAAAGTAACAATAATTAATGAATAAGCTGTTAGATTAGAACATATTTAACATTGTTTTTACCAAAAATATAGATGGATTGTATATAACTTTTGATTATTGAACATGGTAATCGAATATCAAGTTTTTTTTTTCTTTTTTTTATATCAATTTTCATTTTATGGCTCTGTTTACTTGGAGTTTCATTTCGATTTTGTTTACTATGAAAACATTGTTTAATTGAAAGTAGAAATTATAAAATTTCGAGGATTAAATCCATCATAAAATTCCACGCAAATTTGCAAAATAAAGACCATTTCGCCTATACCCTCCTAAATAACATAACAAATAGCGTGAAATTTGTAATCCCGCACTTGTGTTTAGAAAAGTAGAGATTTTTTTTTGGTGGAAGTTAAGCCTAATATTTAAATTTTAAAATATATTAAAAGTCGATTTCCAAAATCCTAAATTCAATTATCAACACACTAAGGGTGTATTTGGTACAGAGAATTGAGAACAGACAAATATAAATGTTTTTGTTTCTCTTGTTTATTTGAGCTAGAGAAATGAAATTTAATAAATAAATACTTTCTACATTTCAATTTTCATTTCCCTCTTGAAAGAAATGAATATTGATGCAATATATTTATTTAATTTTTAATTTTTGTGTTATATAATTTTTATAATATTTTAATTTTTATTATTTCTATCTTACAAAATATTATTATCTCCGTCATATAAGAAGGATATCATTTATGTTTTGCATCATTATATTTAACATTAAAAATATCTTTATGTTTGTATAATTTACTTCACAAATATTATTGTATTTGTATTATAAGAGACTAATAGAGATATTTTTGTAATTTTTTCTTAATTTAAACTACGTATTAATATAATAATTAATATTCAAAGATAAAAAAGCAAAAAACCCATTCTACTTTTCTTATGTGACGGAAGTATTATTTAATTTATTAGGTCATCTCCAATTCATTACTCCATTTTTGCAGTAGCTACGGTGAAAATACAAATATCTACAATAATTTTATTCTAACCATAAATTTTAATTTTTACTCTAAAAAGTATATTCCATATATATTTATTTATTTATTATATTATATTATATAACTTTTCATATTTATAAATTACATCCCAATTTTAATTTATTTTTACATTATAGCCCAAACATATATAGTTTATATTTTATTTAAAAATTAGATATATAAAAAATAAATTATATATCACTTTTTAAAAAATAAAATTACATATTATTTTTAAAAAATAAAATTAAATATCACTTTTAAAAATATAAAATTATATAATCTTCTAAAAGAAAATTACACAATACATCCCTAAAAGTAACAAAAAAATACACAAAATATCACCAAATATTACAAATACTCAACTTAAAAAATAGAGTTTGGGGTGGGGCTATAGCCCCTCCATCAATTTTTGCAAAAGCCACTTCATTTATCTATTGGCATGGAATTGCCCTTATTCAGATATATAAATTTTTATGTTTTTTAAAAAGTTATATTAAAATTTAATTTTACAAAAAACCATTTGTAATTTATTATTGAAGCGAAACAGTCACCAAAATATTTTTCTAATAATTTTTAAAATTTTTTCTTATCCGACTAATCATTTATTTTTTATCTATCCATCCAGATAACTGGATCATTTTACCAAACAAAAAATATTAAAAATTCTCATTCTATAGTGATTTTATTTTTTATACTATTTTATTGTGTATCAAACTCTCCAAAAAGATTACTAAAAGATTTTTTTTTTTTTTATTTTGTAGTATATTCCTTATTTTTACTATTCATTTACAATAACTTATTTTTTTTTTGGATTACGTGGGAATCCGTAGCCCCTACCCAAAAGTGCATACTGGATAAACCCCCGTCGAACCTAATACCCTGCAAATCAGGTCCGACGGAGAAATCGAACAATAACTTATTCTTTTACTTTCGAGATATCAAATTATGTGTTTAATTTTTATTTAATATATTACCGTACAAAATTTTCATCCAAAGTATCATCCGAAAAAATTATCTATATCATATTAAATAATTATTTTTATTTAAAATATTTATTACAACAGACATCAAAACACAAAAATTGAATAGTAAAATCTTAAATTTAAATAATTGTTTTATATAATGCAAATAAGAATCCATGTGACATTTGAAATGTAAAATAATTTTTTAATATAATACAAAAATAAAATATTAAAATATTTAATTTAATATATATTTTTTTAAAAAGAAAAATCTGAATACTTCAAAATAAAAACAACCACCCAAATGAATACACGTTTTCATTGATCTTATCCAGGCTCTGGGATGGTTTGGTATTGAAATAAATATTGTATTTAAGATTTGGAGATAAATTGAGAGTAAAATTCAGACCAATCAATTGGAGATGGTCCTATCAAAATACATTTGAGGTACATATATATTTTATCTGCATCCCTTAACTCAATCCCTTCCACACAATCATTCCTTCCGAAAAATGGCCGGAATCGAAATATGTTCTTCATGCGTTGTTCGAATGGAAAAAAATTCGACTCCAAATTCTATTTTCGAACTGAATCAATGGGATTTGCAGCTGCTTCTAGCGGATCCAAGCCAGAGAGGAATTTTCTTCAAAACCAATGGCTATCAAACCCTCGAATCCCAAACCCTTCTAGTCGATCACCTCAAAACCACGCTCTCCCGCACGCTCGACTACTTCCCTCCGCTCGCCGGACGCCTCGGCACCACCGCCAACAGCGACGGCACGATATCGTTCCATATCAACTGCAGCAACGCCGGAGCTGAGTTCACCCACGCTGTCGCCGGCAACATGTCCATTTCCGACCTGTTGGAGCCTAAATACATACCGGACACGATCAACTCCCTTTTCGCACTCAATGGCGTTGTTAACTCCGACGGGGTTTCGAAGCCCTTGCTCGGAGTGCAAGTCTCCTTTCTCGCCGACGGTCTCTTCATTGGCTGCACGGCCAATCATGCTGTCCTGGATGGAATTGCTCTCTGGCATTTCTTCAATTCTTGGTCGGAGATCTCCCGTGGTGCTGAAACAATATCAAAACTCCCCGTTTTCGAACGTTGGTTTCCTGATGGAATCAAATCATTGCGTATTCCTCCATTACAGCAGAATGAATCAGCTAATTTTGTTCGTCCATCAATGCTCCGAAGGTTTTTCCATTTCAGCAAACAAGCTGTGTCTGAGCTCAAAGCCAAGGCCAACCAAGAAGCAGGGATGGACAGCATCTCATCTCTGCAAGCAGTGTCTGCTCATTTATGGCGGGGTGTCACACGCGCCCGGCGTCGCGAAAAAATCAAGAAAGGATGCAACCAGGAAGACCAAAGAGAAATCCCCTGCATGTTTGCTGTGGGTGCAAGAGATAGAATTCCTCTCCCAGATGGGTATTTTGGGAATGGACTTATCATAGCGCAAATGTTCTGTCAAGAGGCGGAGATATTGGAGAATGGATTAGGATACGCAGCGCGAAAGATGAAGGATTTGGTGGCTCAGCATAACCGGGATGCAGCAATCAAATATGCTCAACATTGGGTGAAAAATCCAGTAGTGGTTGAATATCCTGCAATTACAACTTTTGCGGTGGGAGGTTCGCCGCGGTTCAATGTGTATGGCTGTGACTTCGGATGGGGGAAGCCGGTTGCTGTGAGAAGTGGGATGGCACAACCATTAGATGGGAAGATGACTGTTTTCCCCGCGCCTGAGCCTGGTGGGATAGACGTGGAAGCTTGGTTAGCGCCGGAGACTTTGATGGCTATGGATGATGATGCCGAGTTCATGGAAGCTTTCGCGGTTTGATTCGTTTGTTAAAAGTGATATGAGTACATTACTAGAACCATAACTTTGGGAACTGATGCACAAGGATCAAGTGTCCTTGGGATCGCCAAATGTGTGCTAAATTACCGACAATGTTATGAGAAATCCCAGAATAAGGAGCCATGAATCGATCTTTAGACAATCTTAAGTGCAACAAATTCTAAGGAGGATAATCTGGAGGTATGAGATGACTTCGAAAGGCTCATAAAAATAGTTTGTGAACCCATTCAATTATGTTTAAATAAAAGTGTTCATCAGTATTACTTAGTGTAACAAATTTTGGTGAATTATTGTTGTTGTTGTTGTTATTGCAGTGGAATGAAGTATTGAAGTATTTAGATACCCTGTCTGTAGATTAATTGTTTGTCTCATTGAAATAAAATTAAGAGAGAACGAAAATACCAGTAACAAATGATGGACATGAAAGTGTAACTCAAAATTGAGAAAATTATGAGGGTTTGAACAGAAAATAGCTTATAACTTCGAGTGTGCTTGTTGGGGGGGGGGGGGGGGTTGATTTATGAATATAAATAAGTGTTTATGTAATTTCTTTAATTATAAATTAAAAAATATGTATTTGATTTGATATTTAAAAGAAAAATACTTATATTTTAAAAAAAAATACTCTTTCTTCCCATTGAAAGGTTACTATTTTCTATTTTCGTCCGTCCCAAAACAAGGTTACCATTTTCTAATTTAGTAATTGTACTACCTACTTCACATAATAAATACCCTTTCAACTTACAATATATTATACAAATGCTATTACTTTTATATTACACCGTACTAATAGGAGTATTTTTGTCTTTTTTACTGTAATCCAATATAATACTAATATTAAAAAATGTACGTGCAAAAAACAAACGCCACCCTTATTGCGGGACGGAGGGAGTAATGAAATATTAACAAATCTAATAAAAAATACTAATAAAAAATTCTCCAAACAAACACAGCGTTAATATTTGTTTTAGCGGAAAGTCATGTTGGATGTAATATTTTAATCGAAAGTAAAATGTGTATTAGAATTTGATTGATGTTGAAGAAGATGAAGAAAAGACTTCGTTGCTGCATGTCACTACCAACAAATTGATTTTTCCCTACACCTGAAAGCCTTAAGAAACTTTGCAAACCACGATTTTGTTATGCATTCCTGTACTCGAAGGGCAAAATATTTTGTCCACGGGAAATTTTGTAAAAAAAAAAGAGTTGGATCAATGCAATATTTTCGCTGGTGACATACATGTATTGCATGGAAGATCGAAACGAGACATCAAGCGTGCCAAAGTGTATTTTGTTAAAGAAGGAGCCAGGCTTCTAACTTGTGATAGGTGGTTAGGGATGTAAATAGGCCAGACCAGGTTAAGCTTCGGCTAAATAGGTGTGACCTATTTTAAAAATATCTGATCTAAGTCTAGGCTGGCATGTTAATTAAAAAGACTTTTTTTTAAACCTAAGTCTGTTTTATTTAAATAAAAAAGCTTTAAAAATTTTTTCGACCTGAATTTTTTAGTAAATAGATCAGGCTAGGCTAGGTCTTATGTAGGTCAGGCCGTAGGCCCCTGACAGACGGCCCGGCCTATTCCCATCCCTATAGGTAGTGTAGCCCTTCACCCTTATAAGCCCAGGGGAGATCCCACATTTTTTTAACGTGGGATATTAACATATTTGGTTTTTGAATTAAGGGTATGTTTGTATCAGCTGATAGCTTTTAGCTGTTAGCGTTAGCTGATTCAATTAGCTGGTTTGACTAGCAGATTGAATTAGCTGTTTGTATTAAAGTGTTAGGTAAAATAATATGTTTATATGTTAAATGAAAATTGAAGACATTTATATTTTAACTTTTAAAATTTTTTAATTGTATTTTTTTAGTTATAAAAAATTTAAAATTTTTGTTATTAGTTATTTGAAATTACGAATATGTTATAAAATATTATTTTTTTATTAATTTTAGATGTGAGAAAAATAATATATATTTTTATTAAGAACTATGAATATTTTATATAAGAATGATGTAAAATAATAATTTTTAAAAGAATATATTTATTATATTAATTATTGATTAATTTATTATATTTATAATTTTTTTAATAAATTTACTCTATTTTATTTACTTTTAAATAAAAATAAATTAATAAATTAATGTTTTTATTTTTATTTTTATTTTAATAAATATATATAGTTTACGAATAAAATTAATTATATATAAAATTAATTAATTTAATTTTATAAAAATAAAATTATAATTTAATAAATAATATATTAAAATAATTTATAATTACTGCAATAGAAAATATATCTATATGTATGTAAAATAAATAGTAACATTTTAAGGAAAAATAAGAAATAAAGAAAATTAAATTAAAAAAACTATTTCAAAACGCTGGGTTATATAGCTTTTCATAAATTAATTTTTTTTGGGCCAATAAGCTATTTCAAAAAGCTAATATACCAAACACCAAAATTGGCTTTTTGGCTGGTCAAACAACTCAAAGCTATTAAATAAGTTAAAAGCTCTTAAAAAAGTTGTTTGCCAAACACCCCCTAAAAGTATGTCAGATAGATGTAAGCTTCCGACTGAAAATAGATCTGAGCTCCTTTAAGTCATGCAGGTCGTCATTTAGCTTATGATAGAAAGTTGCGTAATAACTATTGTTTACACATCAATAATAACTCGTGCAATTTTGAATGTTTATATATGATGTTATGAGAAAACGAGAAAGAAAACAAATAGAGAATACAAAGGTTTTACGTAGTACGGTGACGGTGCGTCAACCTAGGTCCACGGGCAGGAACTGGAGATATTTTATTATACTGATTCAGAGAGTTACAATCATTGTTCTACGGCTATGAGCCATAGCTATCTATTTATAAGCACCTCAAAACACCCTAAACCCTAAGTCTATTTGTTATTAATTAGGATAAGCTCAAAAGGAACCCTGTCAATTGAAACAACCTTTTTGTTTTTGTTTCGGGTCGGGTAGACGGCTAAATCCAAGTCACGTTTCAATATGCTCCATCTTGACTTGGAGTTTCTCCAACCGCCAAAGGTTCGTCAGTATCTCTCAGTCGTCTCCTTTCTACCAAATACCCCGAAGGGAGTTTACCTCATATGAATATTCACTAAGTTCAAGCAGTGTTCGAACTTCTCCGTCGTTAGCGCCTTTGTCAACATATTAGCAGGATTGTGCTATGTAGCTATTTTATGAAAAAAAACCTGTGTTCCTCCAAAACATCACGGACAAAATTCAACCTTATATCAATATGCTTGGTTCTCTCATGATACACCGAATTTTTAGCCAAACTCAAAGCACTCTGACTATCACAGAAGAACAATAGTTTCTCTACATTCAAACCCAAACTCTGCACCAGACCATGTAATCAGATACCCTCCTTAATACCTTTAGTTATTGACATGTATTCCGCCTCAGTCGTCGAGAGTGCAACCATAGGTTGTAAAGTAGACTTCCAACTGACTGCACATCCAAATAGAGTGAAGATAAAGCAAATCAGTGATCTTTGTTTCACCAAGTCACCCCTGTAATCATAGTTTGCATAGCCAACCAGACCATCACAATAGCCTTTATCATCATATACCAGACAAATATCACACGCTCCTTTCAGATATCGCAAGATTCACTTTACAGCTTCCAGTGAGTTTTACCCGGATTAGCCATAAACGTACTCACCATCCTAACAGCATAAGGGAGATCCGGTCTCATACATACCATCGCATACAGAAGACTTCCAACTACACTTGAATATGGAATCGTCTTTATGTAGATAACCTCTTCATTTGTAGCCGGTATAGTGCTTCGATCAAGTTTAAAGTGTGCCACCAAATGGGTACTTACCGGTTTGGACTAATCAACATAGAATACCTGCAAAACTCTCTCGATATAGTTTTCTTGAGAAACCCATAGTCGTTTTGCTTCTCTATCACGCCAGATCTCCACACCCAGCATTTTCTTTGCTGCACTCAAATCCTTCATCTCTAACTAACCATTTAGTAGAGCTTTCAAGTAATTAATTACAGCCATATTTTTAGTTGCAATTAACATATCACCTATATACAACAACATATACATCATGAAAGAATTAAATCTCATGTACCACTACCTTGGAGACTGCTTCACGCCATATAAAGATTTCTTTAACAAGTATACATGGTCCCTTTTAGAACTGTCGAACCCCTCCGGTTGAGACATGTATATCCGTTCTTCTATATTACTATGAAGGAATGTTGTTTTTACATCAAGCTGCTCCAGCTCTAGATCAAAAGCACCCACTATTGCCAAAAGAACCCGGATGGTTTTGTGTTTCACCACAAGAGAAAAGACTTCATGTTAATCGATTCCTTCATTCTGTGAGAACCCTTTTGCCACCAGTCTCGCCTTGAACCTAGTAAGTTCAACACCAGAAATTCCCTCTTTTCTTTTAAAGACCCACTTGCATCCCACTGGCTTCATCCCTTTTGGTAGTGCAACAAGATCCCAAGTCTTGTTCTTTTCAATAGACTACATCTTTTCATTCATTGCTATCATCTAATTTTCTGCATCATTACTCGCCACAGCTTCTTTATATGTCTTTGGCTCACTAGAGCCAAGATCATCACTAACCCCTAATGCATAAGCCACAAAATTCATCACATGTATTGACACATCCTGCAAACATAGCTGGTTTTTGAATATTTTTCTTTCCTTTTCTTGCTGCTATGGAATGTTCAACCCCAGTACCAGCGTCATCAGCTTCCTTCTCGACCGGTTTCCCTTGAGGTTTTGACTGATCTGGTTGATAAGATTGATAAATAGTATTATCCTGCTCTTCCTCTAACACAACTCTGTCATGAGTATCAAACTGCACCCTCTGGTCAGCGTCACAATCTTTTGTGTCTGCAATACTTTCACAACCTATACTCTGATCAAGCATAGCAGATTCATCAAAGTTACATATCTGCTAGTAAGAAATTTGCTAGGATTTTTACCTTCTGTACACTACAGTCGATAACCTTTGACTCCTGTTGCATACCCTAGAAATATGCATTTTACCGCCATCGGCTACAGCTTACCATCATTCACATGAGCGTATTTAGGGCATCCAAATATTCTTATATTAGAGCAATCAGAGGGTTTACCGGACCATACCTCTTGAGAAGTCTTTAAGTCAATTGTAGTTGATGAAGATCTATTAACCAGATAGCTAGCAGTGTTAACTGCTTCAGCCCAGAATTGCTTTGATAAACCAGCAAATATAGATATGCACCTAGCACGCCCATAAGGGTTTGGTTCATTTGTTTTGCAACCCCATTTTGCTCTGTGTGTCGTACAGTGCAGTGCCTCACTATACGTTCTTTCTTGCAAAAATCATCAAATGGAGCGTTGTAGAACTCCAACCCATTATCAGTTCTTCGAGTCATAACCTGCTTACCCGCCCGTTTTTCAACCATGGTCTTCCACCCCTTGAACTTCCCAAACACTTTATCTTTAGTCATCCGAAAGTAAAAATAGAATTTTCTTAAATAATCATCTATGAAAATGACAAAGTAAGAACAACTGCCCTGCGACTTCACCGGAGAGGGACCCTATAAATCTAAATGAATATACTCCAGAATTTCTTTTGAAATGTGATGACCGGTACTAAACCTCACCTTGCGTTGCTTCCCTTTTATACAAGTCTTACATAATTGAATTTTACCTGTCACATCCTCACCAAATCAACCCTGCTTGCTCAGCACAAAACCCTACTCACTCATGTGACCCAATCGACGGTGCTACAAATTTGTCCTGTCATCATGTTTATATAAGAATTGGGATACTGCCGTCGTTCCCATCATTGAACTGCTTTGTAGAAAATAAATTCCATGCTGCAGCTTTCCCTTCATCATCACTAGATTACCTTTCAGGACTTTCACCCATTCACCTTCGCCATGATATTTTAAACCATTTTTGGCTAAGGTGCCAAGAGAAATCAAATTGTTTCTGAGTCCAAGAACATACCAGCAGTCAAATTTCCTGACAGTACCGTCATTCAATTTTATCTGAACTATCCCACTCCCCTATATGGCTAGAACCCCATCATCACTTAACTTCACTGTTCCATTCCACTCATTAAAAGAAGTGAGTAGATCACGAGAGAACATCATATGGTGAGAAGCACCGGTATCCATAATCTACGAATCAACAGTACTAGCACTACATACTCTCAGAACTTCACCAAGGTCTCCATCATCAGAACTGTCTTGTACCACATCAGAACTGCCACTGTTACTAGAATCAACTTTTGTATTTCCCTTCTTCTGTGGACAATCCCTTTTAATGTGTCCCTTCTCATTGCAAAGATAACACTTAACTTTGCTAGAGGATTTTGATTTTGAACACGACCTCCCATTCCCATTACCCTTCTTCTGTGGTATTCCCATACTTGCAAACAGAACTGAACCAAAACCCTCTTCCACAAAAACCTTTCTTTTCAATTCTTTGGACATAAGAGTATCTTTCACATCATTAACAGAAATTGTAGTTCTACTATATAACATAGTATCTACAAAATTCTCATATGAACCAGATAGTGAACACAATTAAATTAGGACTTGATCTTCATCATCTATTTTAATCTCAACCATTTGAAGATCAAGAATAATATGGTTAAAGGTATCAAGATGATCCTTTACCTAAATACTTTCGGACATCCAGAGGGTATAAAGTCGTTGCTTCTGATATAACCTGTTCGTAAGAGAGTTGTCCTGGTACTTATCACACAGTTTATTCCATAGCCCAGAAGACGTCGTCTGATCTACAACCTCCCGTAACACCTCATCAGTAACTGACAACAAGATCAAGGAATGAGCCATTGCCAAAATCTCATTATTCATCTCCTCATTCGTGTCTTTAAGCAGTTTGCCTTCTCCTCTGACGCAGCTGATCATTCCTGTTGAGCCAGAAGTGCCTTCATCTTGACCTTCCAGAGCGTGAAGTCATTCAACCCATTAAAATTCTCCAGATCAAACTTATACGATGACATCTTCAAGCAATCAAATATGGCTCTGATACCACTTGTTATAAAAAAACGAGAAAGAAAGAAAATAAAGAACACAGAGGTTTTATGTGGTTCGGCGACGTGTGCCAACCTACATCCACGGGCACCAGAGAGATTTTATTATACTGATTCAGAGAATTACAATCATTTTCTTATGGCTAGGAACCATAGCTATCTATTTATAAGCATCCCAAAACACCCTAAACCCTAAGCCCATTTGTTATTAATTAGGATGAGCCCAAAAAAAACCATGCCAATTGAAACAACCTTTTGGCTTTGATTTTGGGTCAGGTAGAACGCAAAATCCAAGTCACGTTTCAACATTTGAGGAATGTTTGAAGGTGTACATGTTCTTGCTATACATAT
Organism: Andrographis paniculata; assembly: GCF_009805555.1. Classification (NCBI taxonomy): domain Eukaryota; kingdom Viridiplantae; phylum Streptophyta; class Magnoliopsida; order Lamiales; family Acanthaceae; genus Andrographis; species Andrographis paniculata. Next base: position 2,030,020 of record NW_026137588.1, read on the forward strand.
CATCGTAAAGAATGTCTTACACTCAACTTTATTCTGATACAAAAAACAATTACCAATTTCGATAAATAGGTTGTTGGGATTGTTGGCCAGAGGTTGACATGTATATACAAATATGTTGCATAGTGTTATTTGATCCAATATTTACATTACATTGATTGAGTAGAGCTTTCAAATTGTTGTTAGAAGTTAGAAAATCTTTCAAGCATTGTGTGTTTGCAACACTTTGTTTATTGGCTTCACGTTGGATTTCAAGAAGTGTTTAAATCGGCGCAGTAGAAATTATGAATATTTTCTAAGTAGATGTATTTAAGGGATGTTTCACAATTAATTATAGCTTTTACCTGTTAGTTATTTGATTAGCTCGTTTGACAAGTTAACGTATAAGGTAAATCAATTATTTGGTATTAGTTGTTTGGTAATGATAATTAAAAATATTTTATATCTTATTTTAAAAATATTTTGTTATATTCTTTTAGTATGTAGAATTTTTTTAAAGAAAAAAACTTGTTATCAGATATTGAGAATTATAAAAGTATTATTGTAATATTTAGTTTTATTTTTTAGATATTTTGTTAAATAATGTATTTTTATTAAATATGAGTAGTTTTTTTTATTAAAAAAATATAAAATATAAAATAATAAATCAATCGTATATATTTTTTATTATATTAATTTTCAATTAATTTTTTTTTACTAAATTTATTCTATTTTACTCCATTTTAACATAATTTTTTGTGATAAATAATTATATATATAAATAAATTAATAACATCAATTTTCTATTTTATCTTAATTTTTTTAAAAAATTTAAATATTTGGAAATTAAAATAATTCACCTATAAAAAGTAAAAGTTTCAATTACTTTAAATTTATGTAATAAAATCATAACCTAAATAGAGAATATATTATACTAATAAATAATGTAATAAAATATATTAATATATATATATACATGTGCATGTGAATGAGAGGCTTTAGTGGTAAATAAAAAATAAAAAGAACTAAAAGAAATTTTTTTTAAAAAAATATTGTTGTATACAATATTTTAGAAATTAGTCTTTTTTTTTTCTCTGTTGTTTAATAAGTTATTTTAAAAAATTAATTTACTAAATAATTAAATTAATTATTTAATCAGTCTAACAAGTAAAAGATGTTTAATAAGTTAAATATTTTTCAAAAATTCCTAAACAACCTCCTAATGTTATAATGTAGCCCCCTATTCATTCATCTAATATAAGGAGCGGTTATGGTGCTAATTAAGTCCTCACCATATGTGAAATATAGACAAAGAACCCGTGAAATACAAATAACGGTACAAGATTTATTTTTAACTTACAAAATATATAATAGTCCATATAAAACAGAATGTTCATACGAATGGATGAAATCAATTGGTGTCTTATTTTCAGTGGCAAATTGATCTCTCAATATCTTTCCAAATGGAAAAACACTATTTTTATTGCTCTTATTGCTTCTTCAACACTACTGTGAAATCATGAGTCTAACTTGTTTGACTTTGTTTGGTTGCATATAGTAATGAAGATTGGCATAGTTTTGTTAATACTCTAAAATTTTCTCTGTGCTTAATCAATGCTAAATATTCTTAATGCTTTTCACTTAATGATTATGATTTACTTCATGGTTCTAAGATTTTATTCAAGCCTCAACTAAATAAAGTCAATGATGGCCTAAAGATAGTTAAGTTTTAACTCTAGCTCTCTTCATTAATTGAATCTGGTTTTTATTCATGTTGTGCTTCTTTCCAGATTTTGGTTTTTTAAAATGTTGACATCCTAATGCATAGGTGATGATACATTCTTAGTCCTGTTGTCTTAGTGTTTAACTTGTGGATCCCCTTGAAATATAACATATTCAAATATTGCATATTTGAAATGTGAGTAAATATTTTGCCTTGTATATAGCTAAGATATCTGAATAATCATAAAAAAATAGCCACATGCTTCTCTTGCTGATGTACTTTAACATAGTGAAAAAGAGATGTCCTTGGCGAATAGAGGGCTGAACGAATGAATGATACATCAATTCTCTTGAAACTTGTAATTTATGTTGTCGATAGTTTTTAGAGTATCATTAATGTAAATTTGTTTCGCTACATGTTGATAGTTAACTTGATGACCGATATAAGTGTATTAGATTATTTAATTTGATAGTGTATTCAATTTCAATTCATTATTCTATTTTATTCTTCAGTTGTAAATTTTATTGCCTCCGACTATTGTAGGATGTTGTAGAGACTAATAGGTTAGTTGTTTTTTTAGCTCGTGTAACATGATTGCATTAGTTTAGCCTATTACATTCATTATTTTCAATATTATTACTATGTTCTTGATGGACCCCGAAGAAAGTTCTAGAGGTTGATTGAACATTGAAGTTGTCTTTCGGTTGGATCTCAAAAAGTTCGTGCTGGCCAATAGGCCACTAAGGTGGACTTTGGTTCTGATTACTCCTAAAAAACTTAACAACTAGGGTACCAACACTCCAAAAGATGAGAGGATTGAAAATGATGATAAAATGGACAGTTGAGATTGAGGCGGACCCATTTGTTAAGGTACTGATGGTTGAAGATGATCAGATTATACATTAGTTGGAGGATCGACTCAAAAGGCTATCTTTCAATCAAAAGATTTCTAATCTATATCTACTGAGGGCATACAAGTTTGTAGGATTTTCTACCCCGAGAATATGGAAAAGAAGATGAAAATGTCGTTTCACTAATTTGAAGGACAAGTCTCCCTCCCTTAAAGCACATGAATCTTTGGAAGAGAAAAATTAGCAAGATGAATTGTGATATTAAAGTTGATTCAGAGGAAGTTTGAGATAAATAAGATGAAAGAGGAAGATTTGGGACCGAAGAAGGAGAAAAAAATTATGAAGGATGAAGAAGACAAGTAAAAGTGGGAGCAACAAACGAAACCAAAAGTGAGAGCACACAAAGATACCCTCTCGGGTCCAAAAATGATGGAAATAGTGCGAACATCGAGCTGGAAGGATAGAGGAAAACACCTGCTCCAAAAAATGTTTTCTATCTTTCCATTCCACCGATAAAAGGTGATTAATGAAGAATGAAAGACTTTTTACAAAAAAAAATTGAATGTTCTTGAAAGTCCGTTTCATCCAAACACTTTTCATGGGGGACATGTTGGACCCAAAAAGTGCAAATAGAGGAAAAATGGTGGAGTCCAATCCGATTTGGAGAAGATTCAGTTTAAGAAGATGATAACCCACCAAAAAAAGGTTTGAGTAGGTGCTGTAAAATAAAAAACCCAGAGCTAATAATTTCAAGAGGATGTGCATAAATGAGAATCAAAGTAGAAGATCGCCCTAATGGAAGTTAAGACGGGGGAAATCTAAGTTAAGAAAACAAAAAATAACATTTAAGGCGGTGAAAATAGTAGTTAAAGTGACAAAAATGATATTTATGGTTGTTACTTGGGCGGATCAATGAAAACACGAGCGGATTGATGAAAAACTAGTCCCGATAAAGCAAAGAGATACCCAATTGAGGTCTACAAGTTGAATTGATGCTTGGGTTTAAGGCTTTGGAAGAAAAGATCCAAAATAAACCCAAAAGAGAAGAAACCCAAGTATGAGTATTGAAATGACCCAAAAAAGCTCATGGGAGTTAGGAGCCAGTTGAGAAAAGATTACTTGAGGGGCTTCTTTAAGTGACTTAATGAAGCTTAATCATTTACTTCTAATAAAAGGGAGGAGGTTACAAGTAAATGAATGTATAACTTCACGAGTTACAAATTAGATTAATGAAGTTGTGTATATTGAAAGCCCACTTCATAAGGAAGGAAAATGTGGAGGAAGATGGCTAGCATATTAAACAAGAGTATGGGAGTTAAAGTTGTTACAAGATAACTTAAATAATGGATCACTACACAAGCTTGAAAGTTATAGCCGTTACCAAGTAGAAAGGGAATTTGAATGATAGATTATTAAAAAAACTCGTGGTTATACGAGTTATGGATGTCTTAATGATTATGAGAATTATGGGCAGTTATAGAAGTGAAAGTACTACAAGAAAACAATATATTTGTAACAAAATATTTTTTCATTAAATCTATTTTTTCCATTACTAATAATATTAGAGATGAAATTAGAATGATTTGTGTTTAACTATGTGAACTTTAGGGATGAAATTTTCGTTAAAAACATGTTATTTTTTTGTAATGGAAGATATGAAAGGTCAAAGAGGATCAAGAAGGAGACAACGACCAAAAACTATTCTTTTTTATATTTATTTGTACTTTTATATTTTTATTACAATGTATTTCCCTTTCTCCATTGGATTTATAAAAGTTTTCCTCATTTTCCACCCAGTTATGTTAAATTCCGCCAAATTTTTCTTGTTTTTCTTGCTTTATTTTTTGTTCATATATTATCTTACGCGAGACTAGTCCGGAGACTTTCTTGAGTGAGCCGGGGAATCCATTTTTTTCACCCTTTCAACAGGCATAGCAAACATTGGCCGTTGTAAAGCAAAATTTCCGATACAACACATTAGTTGATAAATTTAACATTAAAAGATCTACGGCCTACGTATTTGTGTTTTGGGAATTACTTTTTGATTGTTTCTCTTGTTAGAAGAAGATTCTCATAACCTCTCAGTGTTGGACCACAATATTCGTAGCAATAGTTTGTTAGGAGTCTATTAGCAATTTGTTACGCATATATTCTCTTCTGTCTGCTTTTGTATATATATTACCTTTGTACTTCTTTATTCATCAATGAGAAAATACAGAAATTCATCCTCACATACCATCTATTGATATCTCTCTCACTACCTCTTCTTCATGGCATCAAAGCAGGTACTTACTGCTAGCTAATGTTCCATGGCCAATACCCCTATCCGTAAACCAGAGTATCAAACAACTTATGGAATTTTGGTCCCTCTGTTACCTAAAGCCTTAATACTACAACCTCGAGATCATCCTAGTTTCTCCCTATCCCCCTTTCTTCTCAATGGCAACAACTATATCACCTAGTCTCGAACAGTTCCCACATCACTTCTTGCAAGAGGAAAACTGGGCTTCATCCTGGTAAATTACCAATGCCAAGATACAATGATGCTATATATGAAGCTTGGATTGAATTTGATGCAATGGTGTGGGCCTGGATCAGAAACTCCATTGCTCCAGAACTTCAAGATGCATTCGTCTTTGTGCCAACGGCCAAGCAACTCTGGGATAATCTGACAAAGAAATTTGGGAAGTATAACTCCTTACTCATATTTCAATTGCAGAAGAGTATCTCTGCTTTATCTCAAGGTGGAGATAAGATTTCTGCCTACTACACTAAACTACAAAAGTTGTGGGATAAATTAACAGCTATTGATCCTCCAACTAGCTGTTCATGTGGAAAATGCTCATGTGACATCAATAAACGTAATGCTGCTTGGTTGGACAGAGATCAACTCATTCAATTTCTCACTGGTCTGAATGACACATACGAGAGCCTCCAAGGACAAATTCTCCTAACAGATCCCTTGCTAACCATGAGTCGGGCCTATGCTCTGCTTCTACAAGTTGAAAAACAGAAAGAGCTGCAAGTTACAACAATAGAATTTGCCAATCAAAATGTGGTAGCTACTAAAATCAAAAGGACTGCTATCAAATAAAAAATGGGGAGACAAAAGGAGACAAGTCCAGGATAAAAGAAATTCTACTTGCGAGTATTGCAAGGGTAAAGGGCATACCAAGGATAGTTGTTTTAAACTCCATGGAATTCCTTCATGGTACAAAGAAATATAGGAGCAACGGGGAAATATGGTGAATGCTGCCACTGAAGCCAAATTGAGTGATCCTCATATTCAAAAGAATGATGATTTTCCTGAAGACCTTGGCGCCTTGGTTTGACCTGAGTTGAAGAAGCTTCTTATGAAGGCACTAGATACTTTCATTGAATACACCAACTTGGCCATCGAAATTGCAGGTAACATATATTTTGATGTTGTTGCTTTAGATATTTCTTCCGAACTTCTAGATAGTGGTGCATCTTGTCATATCTGCAAGCTCCATTCCTGTCATCTGTGTGTATCTTGCAGAATTTGACCTTTAACAACACTATTGGCAGTGGACTTCGTATGGGCAATCTTTATACCTTCTAGCCTCATACATCTTCACCATAAAAAGTCGCTCTTTCTGTTCCAGTTGTAGCTTCCATCTCAACTACTTCTGAAGCATGGTTATGGACATCCTTCATCTGAAACTTTGAAATATTTGTCTTTACCTACAGTTAATGCATATACCCCTTGTGATGCTTGTCATAAAGCTAAACATCATAGGCTGCCTTTTCATAAAGTGTTTCCAAATCTAACGCTTGTTTTGATCTCTTGCATATTGATCTCTAGAGGCCATACAAGCTTGCATCTATAACAAGGTGTCACTACTTTCTTACCTTAGTCGATGACGACTCCCGTACCACCTGGACCATCATTCTCCTACCAAACAACAAACCTACCTTGCCATAGAACACTTTATCCTTAACATCAAAACTCAATATGGTACCACACTATTAAAACCATCCGCTCTAATAATGGAGGTGAGTTTGTCAATAACCACTGCTCTAAATTGTTCCATCAGAATGACATAAACCATCAACATTCATGTCCCTATAGCCCAAAGAAAAATGGTTTGATTGAAATAAAGCATAAACATCTTCCGCAAATAACCCGAACTCTTCTCCTTCAAGCTGAATTACTGCATCATTTATGGGGTGAAGATTTACTCATGGCCACACATATCATAACAGACTACCCACTGCTACCTTAAACTGGTGCACTCCATATGAGAAACTCCACAACCACCCTCCTAAACTTCTCAAATCAACACATTTGGTTGTCTGTGTTATGGCATTGACACCAATCCTCATCGCACAAAGTTGGATTTCAGATCCAAAAGGTGTCTTTTCTTGGGCTATCCACCTGGCAAAAAAGGATTCAAACTGTTGGATCTTGATGAAAATAAAGTCTTCATCGCTAGAGATGTCCATTTTTATAAAGACATCTTTCCATACCCATCTCACTTCCATGATGTCTCTTCGACACCAACTAATGTGTCCTTTAACATTCCTCCTGCTTCAGCTCCTCATGGCTACTGCATCACTGCCGCTCCTCTCTGTTGATACCCCCATTCACCAGATAAGTGCAGTGCTTCTTTAAGCCCTATGTTAGCTCCTTCAACACCTGCTCCCTTGCACCCACCTAACAAACCTTCCAGACCTATTAGAATCCATTTTAAACCCTTATGGCATAACGACTTCCTCTTTTCTCGCCCTTCCACACATATATGGCATCATGTATATACTGTTTCTACGCAAGAACCAGTGTCTATTGCACAGGCCATGAAAGATCTGTGTTGGAAAGTTGTTGTTGCGGATGAAATTGCATGCTTTGGAATCCAATGGAACTTGGGAATTAACTCCACTTCCCTGTGTTACCAAGCCAATTGCCTGTAAATATACTTTTCGAATTAAGAGAAATGTCGGTGGCTCGATTCACAAACACAAGGCCCGTTTAGTCGCCAAAGGGTTTCTTCAAATGATGGGGCGTGACTTTATATAATCGGATGTTCCAGTGGCTAAATCTGTAACTGTCCGCCTGCTATTAGCAGTTTCCACTGCCAAAGGTTGGAACGTCCATCAACTCGATGTGAACAATGCCTTCTTTCACGGTCGGCTTGAGGAAGAGCTTTATATGGTGCCCCCAGCTGGTAGCTTGGTTCCTCATGGCCTTGTGTGCAAACTTAAAAAATCAATTTATGGTCTACGTCAAGCACCACGACAATGGTACAAGGAATTCTTTGGAAAACTTCTTCGTTTTGGGTTTCAAAGATCAAATCATGACAATTGCTTTTTCTTTATGGCTTTTGGTTCAAACTAAAGTGCCTTTTTGGTTTATGTGGATGATGTCTTACTAGCAGGGACTGATCTTCCCACTATTCTTCAAGTCAAGGCCTATCTTGACAAGGATGTTGGGTGTGCAAATTACTTTCTCGGTATTCAAATAGAGTCTACCAATTTTGGTTTCTTAGACTCCCAGCACAGGTTTATAGAAGATATTCTGACTGATGCTGGCCTATGTGAGGTATCTCCTTGTGCTACTCCTTTGGCCTTTGGATGTAAATGCCAGACTGATGGTTTTGCTTTCGACAAACCTACGTTGTATCGCCGTGTTGTTGGTTGTCTGTTATATCTTACAACGACTAGGCCTGATCTCTCATTTACGATTCAACATCTTTCATAGTTTATGTCGCACACAACCATCAACATTGGATGGCTGCCCAACATGTCTTGCACTATCTTTGCGGTTCCAGTCATTTCAAGCTCTTCTTTTCCTCCAAATCTGACATACTCTTGCTTCATTCTCATATGCGAACTGGGGCTGCTGCTTAGATTCTCATAAGTCTCTCACAGGGTTCGATGTATTCTTTGGCTCATCTTTAATCTCTTGGAAGACAAAGAAACAACCTACCGTGTCTCGCTCTTCTGCCGAGGCTGAGTATCGTGCCTTAGCTTCCACCGTCTCGGAGATTTTATGAATCACTTATCGGCTGCGTGACTTTCAGCTATCAGTTCCGCCGTCGATCTGACTCTTTTATGACAATCAATCAGCCCTACAAATGATGAAAAATCTAGTTCATCACGAGCATACTAAACACATTGATATTGACTGTCATTTTATTCGAGATCATCATGCGGCAAGGGTAATCCAGTTGACCTTTGTTTGTTCATCCCAACAACTAGCTGACATTTGTACCAAGGTTGTCTCATCTACTGTCCTTACCTCCTTCCTCTCCAAGCTTAACCTTGTTGCTCTTCCGATTGAACTTGAACAGGGGGTGTTGGAAGAAGATTCTCATAACCTTTCAGTGTTGGACCATAATATTCGTAAAGGTAGTATGTTACGAGTCTGTTAGCAATTTGTTACGCTTAGGTTCTCCTCTCTCTGCTTTTGTATATATATTGCCTCTGAACTCATTTATTCATCAATGAGAAAATACAGAAATTCAACCTCACATATCATCTGCTCATATCCCACTCACCACCTCTTCTTCACCTCCAACAATGCAGGAATGATCCGGCATATTGAGAGATAGAGCAAATAAAAAATGAACCATAGCGCTGCCCAAGTTGTCCAAAGGGGCCGAATCACTCAACAGCCAGTCTGAACTGGAATCTTCTTTACTCGAGCATGGCATCAGTTAATCTCGATGCGGGCAGTTGTTCGAGTCCCTAAAAAAGGAGAGATGCGCAATCCGAACCAGCCAAGTTGTTCTTATAAACACAATAGCTGATGATAAAAATATAGAGAGTAATAACATTTGTATTAAGAAGATAGGATCGAAGTATTTGTTTGGTGCTATAAAAAACCATATACATTAAAACCATCCGTACAAAGATATAGCAATGCTATGGTCAGCAGTCCGTACAACCTCTCCCTGGAATCGGCCGCGGTGTGTGGCGTGGGTTTGCTCCCGAACGTTCATAGTCGTTCACTTCGATATCCTTTCTTCGCTCTCGTGATTTCTCGTCACATATTTTCCCACAATCATTTCCCTGATGAATTCAAAATCAACAACGATCAATGGTAGAAGAACAATAAAGAAAAAATACAATGGTGTGTTTTGATGTGTTTTTATTTTCGTCTCTCTATTGTTATTTGTTTTTGCTCAAAACTAGTATATCAAAATTTGATCGATTCTACTTATAAAGTATACATATAATATTGTTTGTATTATCCGATTATAAAATAGCCTTTTTTTAGTAAACAGACTTCATTTTTTTTTTTTTTTAATAAATGTCTCTAATCTATCATCTCATTATTATTTTTTTCTCAAAAGAATATTTACATTATTTTTAACTATCCACTATAATTAAAATATTATTATTTTTTAAAATTCGTACTAAAAATAAATGTATATTTTCAAAATGGATGGAAAAAATACTTTTAATTTATCATTGTTTTAAAAAAATTATGTTCAATTTACATATATACTTTTTACAAAATTTTGTTGCTGTTGATTAGCAATAATTATTTAAAAAACTATATTTATATTAAATACTCTATTTCATTAATTAGAAATTTTTTAAAAACTTTCAATTCTATTGTGCCCTACTTTTTATAAAATAAATAAAATGAAAATGAAAATGAAAATAGAATGTTCTCTCTCTATATGTGCACTGTAACATGTATATTTGTATATAAAATGTATGGCGCACAAGCATACCCTTGTTGCAGTTTCATGGGCTGGAGATTTCTGCATCAAATAATCAATACTCCCTGCGAATATATATAAATCAGACATGAACAATAATAATATTAATAATAACTCACTTATCCAAAATGTCTGTTGGGTTGGATATAAAAATAAAGTAGATACTATTTATTTTACAAAAGGAAACAAAAATACACCCTCCGTCCCATGTATTATGGGCCTATTACTGTAGATATGGGAATTTAGGTAAAGTGTGATTAGTAAATAATTAACAAGTGTATTAATAAAAATAATTATCGTATAATAAAAATAATTGTGTATTAAGATTAAGATCTCTAAATAGTTTAATTAAGATTAAAAGATTATAAAATTTAAAATTTAAAATGAGATTAAAGTGTATAATTATATTTAAAAAAATGAATGAACAATTTATGTAGGACGGATGAAAATAGAAAATAGGAACAAATTATGTGGGAGAGGGAGTACAATTTTTTTATGGCAATTCAGAAATAAAAATGGATATAAATTTGAAAAATATCGAATGTGGAGACAAACACACACCAATACAAACACAAAATTACGAAAACAAAACACTCGAACACAATCTAAAGCGCGAAAACAAAACACTTGTTTTTTTTTTTTTTTTCTCTCGAATTAATCCTTACGTAACACACTAAAAATACACCAATGACTACATTTTAAAGCACAAAAAAAGAAAAAAAACATGGAATACTTCACAAATTAAAAGCACAATTAATCATAACATAAATCACATTATTTTAGTGTAACCTCTTCGATGCTCATTATATATTTTTAATATCCACTAACCACACTCCCATGCTTTAACACCCACTTAAAAATACATTTAAGTTTATTCAACAAAATTTAGATAAGATGAATGAAAGATTGAAGAATGGTGGAGAAAGGTAGCAGTGAAAAGTAAAGTAGAGGTAGAAATAGTAGTTACTGGTGGAAGGGATATTGATAGCCTCATTGTTGCACACAAAGTATGAGACGACTAACACTACCACAAGCATCACCCCACCACACCTACTCCCTCTTCTTCTTCCTCTTCCTCTTCCTCTTCCTCTTCCTCTGCCAGCCATTGATATGATTTACAAAACCCACTGATCTCCAACTTCTCTGACCAACACTGCAATATTTATATTTAAAAACGAAAGGGATCGAGGGTGCTGGAAGTTTAATATAAATAATAAATACGCGTGCATATTACAGCAAATTATATATATATATATATATATAGAGAGAGAGAGAGAGAGAGAGAGAGAGAGAGAGAGAGAGAGAGAGAGAGAGAGAGAGAGCAGTGCAGCGGGTTCTGTGCTGGTGCAAATGCATGCATGAAATTAAAAGGGAAGAAGACGAAAGAAAGTCAACACTTCAGGATGGTAGGCGCAAGACAACTAATTTTATACACTTTAAAATTTTTGACATTATCTAAATATTAATATTTTCTTTTTTTAGTAAAATTGTACAAAATTCACTAGTTCCAGTAATTGAACTAAATTATTCGTACTTTTAAAATTGTATTAAATTTATTCGTGGTTAATTTAATAAATTTTGAGTTTAACCCTTCGGTAACTATATATGAGTTCTTCAAGGCTAAATATAAAAAATTGAGTATATTTGTAATTTTAATAATTTAAATATTGAGATTGTGAAATTTATTTTCAATTTGGGCGTAGACGGTCAAGGAGTTAATGCAGAGTTTATGAAATTATAGAAAATCTGATCAAATTTTGGAATAATGAAAAATTTAATGCAATATTATGAAACCACACTATGAGTTTTATACAATTTTATATATTTTTTAGAAAAACATAACTCTAAAAATATTTATTTTTTACAAAAATATCATATTAATTATAATTTTTTTTTTCTATTATTTTCTAAATAATCTAAAATTTAAAACTTCCAACAATCCTTACATAAAGGGAGTCATTTAACATTTGTGAGTTGCATTTTATTAATAAATGTGTACAGATCTCTGCAGCTGTTTCTTAATTTATTTGCATGCCAGCGGAGGCCGCAGCCACAGCGTGCCTGTAGTTGGTGGGTGACATTATATAAAACTAGCTACCTCAATTACAGCATCCACCATTTGTATATAAATTAATAATTAAATCCAATAATATATACATATATTTGAATAGGTTTTTATTTGTTGTGATAAGTGTCTTCATCTTATAATGCCAAGATGCCAAGTGGCCATTTTTGTTATGACTAATCACCATTTTGTATAACTATAAATAGTCATCTTCATACCAAATAAATGATACAATTTACTCTCAGTCTCTCTCTCACTATAATTAACACTACCAAAAAAAAAAAAAAAAAAAAAAAAAAAAAAAAAAAAAAAAGAAAAGAAGAAGAAGAAGTATATTTATAACGGAATTTCGTTCCTAAAGATTACGTAATTAACATAATTTCATTATTAATTCCGTCTCTAATACCATTAGTAACAGAAAAAATGAATTTAAAGACGAAAAAATCTCGTTAAAAAATAATATTTTTTTGTAGTAGTGATACACATGCTTATATTATATATATATATATATTCCATTACACTCATTTATATATATAGATTCCATTACATATTTTCAAGTTGTCTACCTCTTTATCGATCTATTTATATATATTATTTGTTGGCCTAGAAATTGATTTCGATCTTAAATTTTGTGTTCGTACGTGAGATATGATGAATTTCCAGGCGACTCGATGCAAACTTCCGTTGATATGCGATTAGTTTTTTGAAAGATTAAATCAACTCAAGAAAAAACACATTAGATGAATAATATTGATTAGTACAAAATTCTACCTCCTAAGATACAACGAAAAAAGAAAACAACATGATAAAGTAAAAAGAAAGTGCTGAAAAATTCCATCTTGATTGGGTTCCCACCTCCATTTCAATCCCATAAGATATGAAACTGGCTACTAATCATTCATTAGTAATCTTCTTAATCCTCCTTTAAGTGTTGGCCCAACTTTGTTTCAATCAATTTTGTCATCTTGTCCAATTCGTTCTAAATTCTTGTCCGTACGCTCAATATAATGTCCCCCTATAATTCACAAAATATTAATTTATCAAATAAATAAATTTTGTGAAATATAAATACCCCAACCAACCGGCCTTTATCCCAAAATGGGTTATTTGTCGGCGGAAGAACCACTGTTGAAAGACTATCCTTAGCATAGTAATTAACGACTCACCCCCTTTGAAAGAGAATAAACCAGAGAAAATAATCACAACTTGAAATTTGATCATTCAAGCCTGTAATTCCCAAAACAGTGTCCGAATCCTTTGGTTGCATTCGCATGAAAATGACTCTTCACAGAGTCGAAAATAATACGAATCTCCACCAGAGTAAAAAATGAAATAACTCTCCACCGGAACCGAAAACAAGATGACTCCACTGGAGAAAAAACGAGATGATCACAAACGCCAAACAGATCGCACGCAGGCAACAGACAAGCAACGGAAACTTCACGCAGATATTTAGCTAATAAATTTAAATAAATAATAATGAGAGAATTATATATGGATTTAGATAGTTTTTTGGGTGGGGGGCAAATTGTATATAAATACATAAAAATTAATATTTTTAATACTAAAAAAATCATTTAAAAATTGTCTTGGTAGTGACCCCCAAGCTCGCTAGTGTAGTTCCGTCTCTGCAGACATGCAACGGACAGATGGCAGATCAGATAAACTTCAGATCGCACGCAGGCAACAAGCAAGTAGCAGATCGCAGATAGGTTTCAGATTGCACGCAGGCAATAGACACATAGCAGATAGATTTCAGATCGCACGCAGGCAACAGACAAACAACGGAGAGATGATAGATAGCAGATAGATTTCAGATTGCACGCAGACAACGAACATATGGCAGATAGCATGATCTCAAAATCACAAGACCTCCGGGTACAATCTATGTTAAATGTACCCGAAGAAACCCGGGTTGGTAAGCTATATCTACGACATGAGAAAAATAGACTCTGATACCATGTTAGAAATTTTGGCAGAAAATAATAAAATTGTCTTATTGATCATCAAAATAATGAGCCTATATATAGATAATACAAAATACATAACAGACTTGATAGAGTCAAATCCAACCAATATAATCTATGAATAAGACTAAATCTAAGTATAAATCTACTAAATCTAAAACTGAATATCTAAAATATCTCAACATAAAAAAATTCATCTTGTGTCAATTCGAATTCAAGATTTGAATTGAAAATTAGGTAGGTTCGAAATGACCAACGGCTTAATCCGACATAAACACAATCCAAAGTACGAACGTACAACGGTACAAACACATGTAGTGGGCAGTCAACAAGTGAGTACAAAATTTCTACACAAAATTGCGTTAAATGACCTTAGCACATAAATGTCACTTAAATTTCTTGTTTTTCCTTTTAATTAATAAAGATTTATTATTTTATATAGTTACAGCGGCTTTGCTAGCTCCGGCATCCCCCATGCAGCTACTGGCCGACAGTAGCGGCAGACGGCGGCTCCGGGCAACAGCACAACAGCAATTGTTTGACTCGTAATCTCTTCGATTGACATCAATCTTCTTCCTTCTCTTTTCTTCGGCGGAACTCTGAAGGGATGACTAAATTAAATACAATATTTGAATTTCTGAAATCATCAAAATTGCTAATTTTGGCGAGGCATCAAATTGGAATTTTAACTAATTAAAGCGATCATGACAAGGTAATCCGATGATAAATACTTAACTTCATCTTCTATATCACTTTTTCTTTTTGATATATTAGTGAAGATACTCGTCTCTATTTTATATTCCTAACACATAAACTTATCACATATTATTTTATTTTATTTTTGTTATTTCTACATCATTATATATATTTTACCTTTTAAAATCAGAATTTTATTATAAATTTATAAATAATCAATACTAAAGTATTTTTATTAATTAATTTGCAATAATAGTATTTCGTATTTTTATATTATTTATTATTTTATTTTCGTTTAATTTTTATTATTGAAATATTATTTATATTATTTATTTTTATTATAATACTTATTAGTAAAATAAAATAAAGACATAATAATTAATTTCTTCAAAATGAACAATACACTACAAATACAATAGAAATATTTAAAAATAAAATAAAAATAAATAAGTTAATTAATCATGGAAACAAATTTTTGTCATATGTTGTTCAACCAAATCTAATTTGAATTGTTGATGCGTTGCTCTGTCTCGAAGTTGCATTTGATTTCTTAGGAACTCAGTCATTCCGTCATGTCTATCGGCAAAATATGGCTGACTTGTGTTGTTAATATTATCTACCTAGCTCCATTGGTTCAAATTGGAATATATTATAATAATGTATATATATGAATTTCTTTCATCTTCAACAATCATTTTATGCAATATAATATATGTATTAATTATCTTACCAGCGAAATCAATATCCCAAAGAGTGATGGACGTCACATAATAGCAAATCGACTTATAAAACACCAAAAAAACAGTCTACATCTTTTTGAGTCACTTTTTGACTTTGTGCAAATTATTACATTTTAGGTCATTGAGGTAGATGAATAGATTGGATCAAAGTTGCCCATGCAGGATATATTACATTCATGAGATAATACCTCATATTATATTAATGATCATTGACAATAAAATTCACTTCCGGACATTTGTCATTCAAAAAATCATAAAAAATAGGAGATTGCTTAAGTATGTAAATGTTATTGCGTGTACTTGGTGTACCAAAAAAATAATGTCAAATCCATAGATCATACGATGCCATGATTTCTAATACAATCCTTGATTTGCCATAATCTCTTCACAAACATTGTCTTTTCCAAGCAGTTGGAAAAAATTCACTCCCAGTGCATACAATCAATACTTCTCATCATTCCGTAAAAATCATGTTCCTCCGCAACATACAACAACCGTTATAAGTATGTTGCATTTGTCTTTCTTAAATATTATTTACCAAATATTTTAATGACTCCTCCAACAAAGTTTTTTACACATTCCTTTTTGTGCTCACTCTATTAATAATGTAGTCATCTACAATATCAACAACGATACCAAAAGTCAATATGTGTAAAGCAGCTATTTTTCTAATGGTGGTCAACCAACCTTCCTATTACATCTCGACGTTGTTGGAAGAAGTCACTTTATGTTGTAAGGTTATTTATAATGCATAGAAAGACATGGCTTCTTATCCGGAATCTACAACGAAATTGAAAATTTGTATTCATAGGATTTTAAAAAAAAAAAAATCGTTGAACAAATGATTATGACCTTCTTCGTGATTCCTCTTGATTTATGTTCTTTGATGAGATCGATGTTATTCTTCACTGTTTGTGATAACTTCTTGAAGACGTTGAAATTGCATCCATAAATTGAAAGAAATTGTATCATCCTCACTAGAGCCTGAACTAGAAAGTTTGAGATGAATTCGAAATATTTGTAAGAAAGTTGTTTGGTGATGGAGAAAAGTTTTATCAATGTTAAAATATTTTGTGAAATAAAATGTAATGTAAAGAAGTGAATTATTTATACTATATATTATATTAAATAAATAATAATGTAAAAAAGTAAATAAATAGTACAATAACATATGGATAAGTAATACAATAATAACAAAAAGAGTAGATATCATTAATTAATTTTGAAAAGATTGATCAGTGCTACATCGATACACAAGAAAGTAGTATGATATATCAATACATTTAATAAATTTTAGCAAGACAAGAGATACACAAGTAAAGTGACGTGATATAACATTACATTCAATAAATTTCAACAAGATAAAACTTCACGAGATTGATCACTACAATGACTATATTGATACTACAATGACATAAATTAAATTAATGCTATCTAAATAATGCAATTATGTACAAGATAATATACATATATAATAACCCCTCTGTTCCAATATAATAGTCTTATTTATCATTTTTGTCCGTCCCAAAACAATAGTTTCATTTCCATAAATAACCATATCACTATAAAATTATTCCTACTTTTTCATTATTTTTATACAATTGCCACTATTTTTTATACTAATACACTCACAAAGGCAACAAAGTCATTCATCCTTACATTTTACCAACTACCAATATAATATCAATATTCCTTAAATCTCGTGCCCAACACAATAAGATTATACTTTTGGGATGGAGAAAGTATAATAATATCTAAATTATAGAGTGTAATATTTTTTCTATAAATAAGCTTGCACTTGGACAATAAAATACATCATCTCTCAAAGATTATTAAAATTTCTATGCTACTTGACTTTATCTATTTCTATCATCTATCTTTAAATTTAAACAATAGAGTCAAACTCTCAATAATTTTCACATTCACAAAAGCCTATATTATTTCAAGGTTTTACGAACATGTTTGGAAATTAAGAATAGTCACAAAATTCTTTGAACCTTAATGTTCCTCAAAATTTTCAAAATCCTAACCTAAATTTCTACTCTCCATCGTATTATTCTATTCATCCACACTATTATTATTATCAAACTTCCAATTATTTGGAGGTTGAACTTATCCTCAAAATTTTCAATTATTTTGAGGTTTATCTAATCCTCAAATTTTACAATCATTTCAAGGTTCGTTTCATCCGCCATCGATGGGCTTTACGAAAAATATACACATGAAAAATATTCCTGAATTCTGTACACAAGCCAATGAACATGATGAAGATGATGTAGAAATGGTTGCTCCCACGACAAAGATGAAAAGAAAGTTGACTCATGAAGAAAATTTACTTCTTCTTAATGGATGGTTTAACACAAGTAAAGATGCAATGTCAAGCACCAATAAAAAAAGGTACTACTTTCTGGAAAATAATTAATCATTATTTTAACGATAATAAATTCAAAACATGGTTGTCAAAAACTATAAGTCAATGCAAGAACCGTTGGCAAAAGATAAATCAAGATGTTTCAAAATTTGTTGGGTGCTTTGAACAAAAAAACCCACAAAGAATTAGTGGCGAGTCTATTGGTGATGTCTGGAATAAGACACATCATATATATTTTGCAGATTCTGAAAAATCATTTATATATGAGCATATTTCGCTTGAATTAAAAATTGAGTCAAAATGGAGTGCAAATAATTATTGTTGATGTCGATTTTCAAAAATAAAAAGTAAAATCCGAAAATAGAAATTATCTTCGAATTTGATAAAATAAATGTCTGAGATTAAGAATCTCTAGATACCGTATGATACATAAATAAAATAGGAAAAATAACTACTACAGACTGAAAAAGTAAATGGTGATCCCTAAAAGAAATTTCAGTGAATTTGATGTCGATTGAAGATGGTTTCTTTAGGTCATGAACAAACCTATTTAAAACCTATGTCAACCGCCACAACCAGGTCGTGCCTTCATATCCGCTCGCCGGTTGTAACTTCTCTCAACCGTCTTAGAACTGCTTTTCGTCCGACCAGCACACCTCTTGCTACGTCTTCTTAAAAATATTCCTTAAAGAAACATTTTGAACCGTCGTCTGGTCGGTTACAGCAACCGCTATTAACCACCCATCAATTCCTCTTCTATTGACAAGTGTCTTAACCGTCTCGCCAACTGGTCATGCCAATTACATGAATTAACTGGCTCGACCGATCGCCTCTGGGCACCTTACCTCCTCAAATGGACGGCTAGTCCTGAACGACTACTCAACCGCCCAACATACTTTAGACAGACTGCAGGCCGACCGACTGAACCTACTGCATAACCCAACGATTGACCAACCGACCAATCTAGATATTAACTGGTCGCTAGACCAAACGACTCATTGGTCGCCCCATCAAGCGACCACCATCTGCTCCCTTCAATTGGCTGAACAACCATTCGTCCAGACGATTTATTGGTCGCCCAATCAAGCGACCACCATCTAGTCCCTTCACTCGGCTGAACAACCATTCGTTTAGATGATTCATTGATCGCCCAATCAGGCGACCACCATCCAGTCCCTTCAAACGGCCGAACAACCATTCGTCCAGACGATTCATTGGTCACCCAATCAAGCAACCACCATCTACTCCTTCACTCGTTGAACAACCATTCGTCCAGATGATTCATTGGTTGCCCAATCAAACGACTGAACTACTGTTTGACCAAGTGACCGGCCAATCGATCAGTCAATTAACAGGTCGCTTAATCAAGCGACCAATTAACACACCTTTCTTCACCCGACCAATTAACAGACCTTTCTTCGCCCGACCAATTAACAGACCTTTCCTCTTGTTCGACCTTCGTGTCTGCCATCTCATCTTTCTTCGCCCGGCCTCATTTTGACCGACCTCCGTGTCTGCCATCTCATCTTTCTTTGCCCGACCTCCTTTTGACCAACCTCCGTATCGGCCGTCTTATCTTTCTTCGCCCGACTTCCTCTTTTGACCAACCTTCGTATCGGCCGTCTCATACTAATCACAGGTTTCTCAAAAAAAACCCATTTCTTAATAACACTTGAGCCGTTTGGCTTATATTCAGACCTATTTACGATCCCACTGCCATTAACAGACCCATTGAACTATACACCAGTCCACACCCTAGGCCCATTCTTGAAAACCCTGCACATTGGTTTTTTCTTACTCAACAACTTGCCTCCTCCCGCCCAACTCCTAAGCGTCACTCCTCTTGACGTTTAGGAATTTGCAGGCCATCATCCGAGGCCACGTCAGCCTCAGATTCGACCTCCATCATCCGATGCCACGTCAGCCTCTTGTCCGACCTTCATTTATCGCGGACTAGTGGTGGCCTGCGCGGTGGTCAATCTCGCACTACCATTTTGTCCTTTAACTCCACTTCGAATGAGCCATCCTTTCTGTCCCACTTCTCAGCCACCCTCTTTTCGTCGTCTGATGCATACATCTCTGTATCGATACTGGCCATTTGACGGAAGTTGTGATCCTTTTCTCTAAAAAAGGATTCTAACCTCCCCGCCTTGGATGCTAAACTGGCCAGATCTTGAACGTCGTGGGCCGTTAAAACCTCCCGCAGTCGTGTATGCATATTCATGACCACCAAATTGGTCATCTCGCTCTCCTCAATGATTGTCGGGCAACGTCCCTTCATTAGTCGTATCTGCTCTATGAATTGGTAGACAGTCTCCTCCGGCATTTGCCTGATTTCCAGGAGGTCTGTGAGTGAGACTGTCGGAAGAGGATTAAAGAACATTGTATGAAAGGCCGCTTCTAAGCCTTCCCAAGTTTGCAATTGTCTTGGCGGAAGACTGGCAAACCAAGAAAAAGTTGTTCTTGTGAGAGATAATCCAAACAACTATAATTTGTGAAAATAATTATTACCCATTCCCCTAGTTGAGCCGTGAAACGTCCAACGTGCTCAATAGTCGAAGCTCCATCTTCTCCGGAGAAAGAGTAGAAATCAGGTGGTCTATAATTCCTCGGGACAGGATGCTCATTGATGATTCTCTTTGGAAATGGCCTTTGATATGTCGGTCTGTTCACCGTTTGAGGATTCATTCCGAAATGCACCCGCAAGACTTGAGCAACGTCTTCCAGATCCACTCTGAGTGCAATAGGGTCGAATACAAGAATGGTATTATGAGCCTGTCCCCCCAACCTCTCTTCCCTAGAGAAGGTTGGCTCGGCTGGGATAGAATTATGAACCTGTCCCGCAAACCTCTCTTCCCTAGAGAAGGCTGGCTCGGCTGGGATGGGATTATGAGCCTGTTCCCCCAACCTCTCTTCCCTGGGGACGGTTGGCTCGGCTCTGACACCCAGTGGAACATTATTTGGATATGTTAGAAGAGTCTTTCCCCTCTCAACCCTAGTAGTGGTACTTGGAAGAGTGCTATCTACATATGAAGACCCCGCAAAATTTGCTTGTAATCTGGATGGTGACATCATCCCTGGTGGTGACTGAGTGGGTTGAAGAGTAACCTTTGATAAAGTTTGATCTAACATATTTTGCATGAGGTTTTGTTGCTCACGCAACATGTTTTGCATGACCACAATTTGTTGATTGTTCAATTGTTGAACATAAGAAACCCAATCGGTAGGTACTTATGGTGCTTCCCCTGCATTCGGCATAGCAGGTGGTGAAATTGTTTCTCCCACCGGTGTTGAAGATACTTGGGGCTGTGAGCCTGCCATATGGATCTTTCTGATGATTCGGCTGGACCTTAGTCGTATAAAATTCTCTCTTGACGTAGGATCAATAATCTTGCCTTTCTCCCACTGTGGTCGCCAATTGTTGATGCCGATTTTCAAAAATAAAAAGTAAAATCCAAAAGTAGAAATTATCTTTGAATTTGATAAAATAAATTCCTGAGATTAAGAATCTCTAGACACCGTACAATACATAAATAAAATATGAAAAATAACTACTACAGACTGAAAAAGTAAATGGTGATCCCCAAAAGAAATTCCCGTGAATTTGATGTCGATTGAAGATGGTTTCTTTAGCTTTTGAACAGACCTATTTAAAACCTATGTCAACCGCCACAACCAGGTCGTGCCTTCATATCCGCTCGCGTAGTAACTTCTCTCAACTGTCTTAGAACTACTTTTCGTCCGACCAACACACCTGCTGCTACGTCTTCTTTTAAATATTCCCTAAAGAAACGTTTTGAACCGTCATCTGGTCGGTTACAACAACCGCTATCAACCGCCTACCAATTCCTCCTCCATTGACACATGTCTTAACCGTCTCGCCAATCGCTCATGCTAATTACAGGACTTAACTGGCTCGACCGACCGCCTATGGGCACCTTACCTCCTTAAACGGACGGCTAGTCCCGAACGACTACTCAACCGCCCAGCATACTTTAAACAGACTGCAGGCCGACCGACTGAACCTACCACATAACCCAACGATTGACCAACCGACCAATCCAGATATTAACTGGTCGCTAGACCAAACGACTCATTGGTCACCCCATCAAGCAACTACCATCTGGTCCCTTCAATCGGCTGAACAACCATTCGTCCAGACAATTCATTGGTCGCCCAATCAAGCGACCACCATCTAGTCCCTTCACTCTGCTGAACAACCATTCGTTCAGACGATTCATTGGTCGCCCAATCAGGCGACCACCATCCGGTCCCTTCAAACAACCGAACAACCATTCATCCAGACGATTCATAGGTCGCCCAATTAAGCGACCACCATCTAATCCCTTCACTCGGCTGAACAACCATTCGTCCAGACGATTTATTGGTCGCCCAATCAAGCGACTAAACTACTATTTGACCAAGTGACCGGCCAATCGATCAGTCAATTAACAAGTCGCTTAATTAAGCGACCAATTAACAGACCTTTCTTCGCCCGATCAATTAACAGATCTTTCTTCGCCCGACCAATTAACAGACATTTCCTCTTGTCCGACCTTCGTGTCTGCCATCTCATCTTTCTTCGCCCGACCTCCTTTTGACCGACTTCCGTATCGGTTATCTCATCTTTCTTCGCCCGACTTCCTCTTTTGACCGACCTCCGTATTGGTCGTCTCATCCTAATCACAGGTTTCTCGAAAAAACCCAATTCTTAATAACACTTGGGCCGTTTGGCTTATATTCAGACCTATTTAAGATCTCACTACCATTAACAGGCCCATTGAACTATACACCAGTCCACAGCCCTAGGCCCATTTTCGAAAACCCTGCACATTGGTTTTTTCTTACTCAACAATTATAAACTAATATTTCCGGTGAATCATTTTATAGTAGTAGCACTGGATCAAAAAGATTTAAAATATAAAGATGGTGGATATTTGTCAAATATAAATCGAACAATACCATAGAGTGATGGAAAACGCCCTACACGTATGAAGGCATGTAAGAACAAAGGCAAACGAGTGTAGAAAAAGTCTTTCAATTCAGCTTCTTCTTATGATATTGAAAAGTTAAAAATTCATAGTAAAGAAGTTGCATCATAATTCACCCGCATAACACAAATAAAAGAATAAAAAGTAACAAGTAACAAATGTATTGCAAAAATGAAACTCTACAGGTCATTAGTAGAGAAAGATAATTTAACATAACAAGATTAACTTGTTAAAACTAAATTGTTCAACGAATTATTTTAATTATTATTATTTTTTTTATCTATGTTGTATTCTGATTTATTAAATTTAAGATTGCATTTTTTTTCGTATTGTTGTTATCGCTCTGTTTTCCCAATATAAATTCTGAATTATGATTCTTAAAAAATCATAATAAACAATACAAAATATTTTTTATAAAAATTAAAAAAAAAACTCAAATACTCGTTATAAGAAGTCAAAAAGTCAAATCTTCAACTTAAAATAATAGTATACGTTATACTTGTGAAAAAATTTCCCATACTACACATAAAATATTTTAACATAAAAAATCAACTTATCTATAAATGCTGAGTAAACATAGTCATTACTATTTAGGTTGTATTATTTATTGTTTATTACTATAATTTTTCATTATTTATAGTGTTTAAATTCTCAACCAAATTTTATTCATAATATACGTAACTTTTTAAATGATAATAAGTTTAATAAAATCAATTTATATTTATTTTTATATATTTAAAAAATTTAATTAATAAAAATATATTCAATATTGGTTTATTTTGTAAAAAATAAAATTTTATTTTTTATAAAAGTATAACAAATCTTATTTAATCATAAAAACATAATCAAATAAATTATAAAAATAGTATAAATATATATATATACTTATATTGTGTCAGGTGTTCGAATTAAATATGGACACAAGGCAAAAAAAAAAAAAAAAAAAGAAAAAGAAAAAAAAGTTGATTCTCTAGCACATCTTCGCAGGGATGTTCTGTAAAAGAGTTCTCTAGTTTTTAATTTTTTTTTTTTTTTTTTGTAATTCTAATGGTGATTTGAAAAATCTTCAAAATTTGTTGCCGGTGCCGTTCCTAAAATGTTAGAGAACGTGTCTAAAAATATACGAGCTCATGTAGCTCTGTTGTGTTGAATTTTGATTTGTAAAAATTTATTTGTCTGATGCCCAGAGCATGTTTCAATGCAACACCGATTATGGCACTGCATGGGTAATTTACCGTGGGTTGACTCCAACTCACACAAAAGTTTTTGCATTGCAATTTTTTTTTATTATTATTTTTTTTTTAAAAAAAAAAAATAATTACAGTTCAATCGTGCTATAGTTATGTAAGGATCAACATAAAGTTATTACGTTTTTATTTATATATTTTCTATTTCTAACTTATGAACTGTTCGTTCCCTCCGTCCAAATTTACTTCCATATAACATTTAACTATTATTTTATGTTCCAGCTCTATAAGATTTTGTGCTATTTTTAGTGCTCGTAGCACTGTGTTATGTGAAATAAGAGTTTGTGTTAATTTTTTTAAAAAACCACAGAGTGAATGTCGAGATATGATCAGTTTTTAGTGCAAATAACACTGTGCTCTATGAAATAAGAGTTTGTACAATTTGTTGATTTTTTAAATAGGTGCTCCTGAAAGTATGTCTAATGCTCTATAAAAATATAACCGATGCTTTTTATAGAGTATATATTGTGTTCTATACAAATATTTCTAGTGCTCTAGAGAAATATATCTGGTATTTTATAGAAGTATGCTTTGTGTTCTATAGTATATATTATGCTTTATATTGTATTACTAGTTCCCCTAATAGCATCAATTCAAGAATGCATAAAACACTAATCAAGAATTCAAAAAATCAATATTTTAAATATAGTATATAGGGGAATGGTTAGGGATTTGATTCAAATTAGCACCCATATATATACAAATAGCATATCTTGTGTGTAATAAATATATGTGTTGTTTGTCCATAATTATATGTGTCTTAGATAAGACTATTTTATGTGCTAAAATCAACTTTGTATGTTTGTATGCGACTATAGCTTGTGTTGTTAGTTCATTTATTTTATTTGTATTATATTAATATATATAATATGTTGTGCGTAGTGTAGCCGTCGCTTAGCATATACTAACCATACTCTTGAACGGTGTTATATGAACTATTGAACGGTGTTTTCTAAACACTTTAACAGTGCTTCCTGAAAAAATCAGCAGTGTAATTGCCCTCCCTTACATTGAACACTTGTTTACTACAATTATTACTACATTTATTACATTCACTTTTCATCATCATTAATTACTAACTAAATTTTCAAAAATACCATATCTATTTCTTAATCACTTTTTTAATAAAAGTTTTGTTTTTCTTAATTTCTATATCAGATCCAAATAGGCTATTTTTAACGGAGAAAGGGACTCTTAAATTTTACTCACTCTGTCCCGATTCAAAGTTCCTATTTATTTATTTATTTTTTTGTAGTAATAGTAGATTAAAAAATAATAGTATTATGATATTTTTATTATTTTAAGTACAAAAAAACTGAATCTTTTTATAAAAGTTAGAAATATTTTATTATTTATATATGAGTTGTTTTACTATAACAGAAAATTGATAGACAGAAGGGACTATAAGTTTTAAATTTACTATAAATAATTGTATATTCAATATTAATTTTACACTGAATAATTACAATATTCGTAATTGAATAATAAATAATTTATAAAACACATAATATCTTGTGTTAGTAGTACTTATAAATACAGAATTTTATTTGTATATACACATAATTTTATAAATACACATAATATAAATAATTTATAAAACAATAATTACAATATCTTGTGTTAGTAGTACTTATAAAATTATGTGTATTGTGTTAGTAGTACTTATAAAATTTTATTTGTATTTACAAAAGTACAATATATTGTGTAATTTGTGTAAAATAATTTATTATTGTTTTTAACTTGTAAAATTATCTTGTTGAATAATAAATAATTACTTATGTGAATGTGTGAATTGTAAAAAAAATATATAATTATTTAAATAATATATAAAATAAAATATTTGAAGAATATATTTTTCTTCCGGTGAAAAATAAAATTATGAATTGAAGTAAAATTATAGTTTAAACTGTTAAAACGAAATTTGTGGGTTAAAGATGCTTTTAAATGTAAGCATATTGGTGTGCTATAATTAAAAATTGTTGAGTAAGCTTTTCATAATTTTTTGAGTAGAAAATTAAAGTCATATTGTGTGTTTGTTTGGAGGATTGGATTGGATTTACCCTATTCATCCAATTTTTTCCCCTCAAAACATCAAATCAAACACTTATTTTTTATTTTTTATATTATACTAAAAATCAATTTTTACATTCAATATATCGCATCAACACCTATTTATATCTCATCATACAACTATTCAAATTCAAAATTTTTACTATTCAAATTCCAACTCAAAATTCAAACCCCCAAACAAACACACGTGTTTTTCTCGCCTTTATTCCTGTTGGAAATAATCCAGCTGCGACAAATCAAGTCCTGGTTGATTTAATTTTTCTGCACACGGTTGAATTAATTTTTGATTGAATAATTGTTTGATGCCAAATTTAGGATTTATGTTTATTAGTTTTAGTTAATTCGATTGTATTCATCTTGTGTTAGTAGTACTTATAAATACAGAATTTGTGTAGTCTATTTGTGAGTGAGTTCCCAATAGTAATAATACACTTTCTACTTTTGCTTCTCTCTTCACGTCGCTGTAATTTTCCTTCACTTTCTACTTCATTTCTCTATATTATATATATATATAGATTTTGTCGTTTGTATGTCTTCATAAACCTTCTCCTTCACACATCAACACCATTCCTGTGTTTTGTTTTCACTTTTTCTTCTCACATCCATTTCACTTTTCACCTTTCTCAATCACTATCATCTATATATATACACATAAAAGTACACAGACACAAGAACACCTCCCATTTTTTCTAGTAGACAAATCGTGTATTTAGTTTTATTTCATATATATTTAGACATATACGCATATATATTTTTCTCGCCCATTTATCGGGTGATCTGTTCGTATTTGATTCGCTTTGATTTGTTTCCTAGGTCAAAGCTAACAATTGGTATCAGATATAAACGTTGCATGCCCAAATATCCTAGGTTCAATAGAATGTCGATTGTTCCTCAGGATGCGACGGTGAAAGATAACATAGACAAATTACACAAGTTGGTCGATCAAGGTTGAGACGATCATGGAAGTCCAAGGACTTTGGGAGGAGATTAAACCGACAGAAGAAAAGACGGTAGATGCAAAAAAATAATAAGGCGGTGAGGGCTCTCCTTTTCCAGATGCTCCCAGAGGACCTACTATTGCAGGTCACACCGAAGAAGACCACCATGGAGGTTTGGGATAGTTTGAAAACCAGGATCGTTGGAGTGGATCGCGTCAAGATGGTGCATCTACAGACACTCAGGAGAGAGTTCGAGGGAATGCGTATGGGGGGAGATACCTCGGAAGCATATGCAGGAAAGCTGAGCGGCCGCGAAATATTCCATCCTAGGTGGGAGGCTGGATGATGCGACCTTTGTAAAGAAATTGTTTGATTTTTTACCCAGCGAATATTATCCTGTTATTGCAGGAATTTAGCTGTTCTGTGACTTGAGAAGTATACCGTTTGAGGAAGCAGTAGGGCGAATGAAAGTGTTTCAAAAGGGTGTGCAAATAAAGAAGCCCATCTCTCTTGAAGAGAGTCAATTGCTCCTCACCGAAGCACAATGGAGAGAACGAAATCGTTGAAGGAATTGCAACCGATTTGGACGCAATGGCCAAGACAAAAGCCACATTAAATGTTACAAGTGCGGAAGAATGTAGCACTATGCATCTGATTGCAGAAGCAAGCAAGATAAGGCATAAGTCAATTTAACACTTTTGGAAGAAGAAACTACCTTCCCTCGCATGAAAGATAAAAAACCAATATTATTTTTTTTCCGGATTAGAGACGGAACTCGTTTGAAGTCGTATATGGATTAAGGGGGAGATTGTTGGAAATAATCCAACTGTGACAGACCAAGTCCTCGTTGATTTAATTTTTCTGCACATGGGTGAATTAATTTTTGACTATTTTAAAATATTTAAATTATACTACTCATATGAAAATAATAAATAAATGTATTTAAAATTGATAAATTTATCAAAAGTAAAAAGAGATTATCTTTTATAAAGTGAGAAAAGAAAAATTGTCTAAAAGTATAATATTTTCAGACAAAGAAATAAAAATAAAAATGAAATAATTTTGAAAGATAAAAAATAAAATTTAATTTTAAATGTTATTAAATACTATCAATTAAATTTAATGTATATATAACTAAATATATTAAATTAAAATGTGTTTGTTTTCATCCAATTTTTCCCCCCAAAAATATAAAATCAAATTCATATTTTTTATTTTTATATTATACTAAAAATTAATTTTACATTCAAAACATCACATCAATACTTATTTATGTCACATCATACAACTATTCTAATTTAAAATTTTTATTATTCAAATTCTAATTCAAAATCTAAACCCCCAAACAAATACACCAATAAATATCATAGATAAATTATTATATATATTCGTAACGCTGGTGGGATCCATACCCATTAATATAGCTCTTGTAGCTAATTTGAATACCCGGCTTGAATTTCAAGCTGGGCGATCCCACCCCATTAATATAATGAGTGTGGGATCCACACTCATTCTTATATAACCCATAGCCCTTGTAGCCAAATTGAATATGAGGCTTGAATTTCAACACCGGCGTATAATAATATATTGCTTATTAGAAATAACACGTTCTTGTTATTATTAACACGGACATGTTTGTTCTAAATCACTTGCCACATCAGATTCCGTTATGCCACGTCAGTTTATTCCGTTAAAATTTTAACGGTGAGACTAAAAATGATAATTTAGTTTTTGTATAGGATTAATTTTGATAATTTTTTTTTTTTTGAATGAGACCAAAAATGAAAAAAATGGGTTTAATTGGGACTAAAATTGATTTTTACTCTTTATTGATGTGATATTTTGAATTTAAAACTAATTTTTAATATAATTTAAAAAAATAAAAATTAGTGTTGTGAGTTTTACTCATGTATTGAGCCGAGAAAATCTAAAAAGATTTCTATTGTTTTTGTTAGGTTGAAGACTGACTTTTTGCGATTGGATTCTTGGAGTCGAACATGATAACCAGAAGGTGATTATAGTAGTCAGCTCTACTGGAATGCCAGTCTTTATCTCTTGAGATTAAAGAAAATATACTCCAGAGTGTGTTGAAAGAGGGAAAGATGATTGATTGCCAACATTGACATCCACATTTGAACAACAAGCCAACAGAAGTTGAGGCCTTGTGCACTTACATGTAATAGGGAAATTAATGCATTTAGTTGAGTGTTTGTGGTTGCTGAAAGTGGACTTTCTGTGTGGTTTGCTATACTATGCTTTTGGTACAACATGATCGAATATTCCTGAGTTGGTATTTTAGACATCAATCCGGGTATGGTTTGTATTCAGGACCATTCTAAAAAAATGTCAGCCGTTCAATCAAAATTTTAATTAACGGATGAGATTGCAATTAAGGGTAGATATGTAATTTGATTTTAATAATTAATAAGTCAATGTTTTATTTTAGCATAAATTAAGGAATATAAATACAGATAGATGCAGGTCGTATTCATAATTTTAGTCGGTTCACATCAAAAAAAAAAAAAAAAGATAACTACATCTTTCACCGACATCCATCCAAGAAAATAAATTGTGAAGAAGTCGGAGCGTAGAACAAGATGAAGCAAAATTATGTGCATTTGGGTCAGTTCCAGTGTGTCGTGGACGAAGATAACGTTTTAGAAATTACAGAATAGGATAAAAAATTTTATCGATCGCAAAAATAACGTATTGACGAATTTTTATTACATTATATACCTATCTTCTAAACATCATATTCTAAATATATATGCATCATATTCGTATTAGTCAATCCAACGTATTAATAGTTGCACACAAGAATTGTATAATAATGACTGAAACAATAGAAGACTTGCAGGCTTCCATTAGTTCAATTAAATACATTAAATTTATCCTAATTGTTGAATCCAATATTTGTGCGAATGATATTTAGCCTAAAAAATAAAATTATTTACATTATTTTCTTGAGACAATTTTAAATTTTATTATATTTTTGTAGAATTTATGCAAATACTCACTTATAAAATTTAATTTTCTAATATAATTTAATTGATTGCTCTGTGAAATTATATTTGAATTCAATAAGATAAAGAGTATACTTTATCCAAATTTTAAAGTATTGAATTAAAATAATTTGCCTTAAATTTAGGATCAATCTTCAAATTAAATCATATTTATTATTTTTTTATTATTTAAATGCCTAAAAAATATATAAAATATTTATCCAATTATATACTACGTAAAAAACGAGAAAGCAAGTAATTTAGTTACTCAATATTCGCGCAAAAGCGACATCATAATACTAAATTTCCTAAACAATATTATAATAAAATAAACAACATATTTTATAACAATATATTATTTGACTTTTCAGGTGACGACTATTGGACAAATGCTTCTTTTTCGAGCTTCAATGATGTGTACAAGTCATATTATAAATATGCGCATAGACAAAAATTTGTTGTGCAAAAACAAATACAAAAAAGACAAAAAGTGATCATCAAATATACAATACATTTATTATTGCCGCAATAAAAGATGGTGCAAAAATAATAGTAAAGTTTACCCCAATAATAAACGAACATGTTCAGAGGATGTTGTCACTCAGTTATACATATAAATATAATGGTGAAAAATGTATATAATATAATCCATCACTTAAACCTGAACAATATATCATAACTATGTAATATAAATCATAAATATAAATCATAAAATGAAATATATCATAACTAGCTATACGTGAAACATTCTTATATGCAATTTACATCATTTATATTTGATGTATATATCATGTCTACTGAAGTTATATATCATATATATATATATATAAACATAATGGTGAAAAATATATCTAACACAGTCCATCATTTAAATCTGATCAATATATCATAATTATGTAATATATAAATTATAAATATGAACTATAACATGAAATAAAAGTGTCCACAATAAGGTTTAGTATCATCATTCTATCATGAATTAAACAACATATGTGTCATGAATATACATCGTACGTGTCCGAAGGCCAACAAATTTTTTTTTAGGAATAACTGTGTTGAGATGTTTTTCTAAAAAAGACTAATCAATAATACATATATATGCATGATCACCATAAAAATATTACGCAGTATTGAAAACACAACCACCAAATCTGTCCGTTGGGCCGAAAGAGCTTATCGTTGTTGAAATTTGATATTTTTCTTGGCACATATGGTACTTGAATGTGCTTCGTTATCTTCGTTTTGGGTTTAATAGAAGCCTCGCGATCTCACTTAGTTGAATCCGTCATTGGAAGATTCGTCAAATGTGAACTTCTAAATAAAAGAAGAATTGCGCGTCCTCGCTGACTTCCGTCAAGTGCGGATGTGCATATAGAGAAGGAAACGATGGTGGCGGCGGGCATGGCTGTAGAGGTCGGCGGCGGCAGCTGGCGTGGCTGAAGAGGTAAGCAGCGGCGGATTGTGTTGTAGATGAAGGCAGCGCCACGGGAGAGGGAGTATCTGCGTGGTGAATTTAGGGCTTGGTAAATAAGATGGGATGAGAAGGGTTAAAGGGTTAATATATATATATATATTTAATTTCTAGTTTATTTAAATAATTGTCATATCATAATCGGCGAATTGATAGAATATATCATAATGCATTTACTTGGACACAGTTTAATTAAATTATATAAGAAAAATATTTCATGGAAAATATCATAATAATCTTATATAAATATCATTTTGTGATACAATATACATCTTTATAATTTGAATTTATACGATTTTAAAAGTAACTATTTGAAAACGTTTTTGTTTTGTTTAAGAAAAACTTAATCCCAAAATTATCGAAGGTAATTATGATAACTTTTTCTAATTGATTTTTTCGAATTGATTTTTTTAATTAGATATCTTAATTAAATTTTGAATTACCAAAATACCCTCAATCAAACTCAATTGTTGGATTATCAGTAAAATTGATCCAACTGATTAAAGACATTCAGGATACTCCTGAATTCTAATCAAAATCAGAAGGATACCAAAATTCTTTAGACATATATGAAGTTGGAGATCAAACTAAATAAACAAATGAACTACAGTCTTTAAACACATCAAACTTTAACATATTGGTAATTATTTCCCTCCTATTGTATTTAGTGTTCAGAATTGGATTTTTAGTGATGTAACACATCGTTGTGAGACATTACTTATTCTTGTTGTAATGAACACACATCACTTTTAATGAACGAATCAAACCATGAAAGGTTCCATGAACTCTTCATCTTCATCCATAGCTATCAAAGTCTCCGGCGCCAACCAAACTTCAACGTCCACCCAACCAGGCTCCGGCGTCGGGTAAACAATCATCTTCCCGTCAAAATTTTGTCCCATCCCACTTCCCACGGCAACCGGCTTCCCCCATCCAAAGTCGCAGCCATACACATTGTGCCACGGCGAACTTCCCACCAAAAAAGTTGGAACTGCAATCTTTTTAACCAATGCTGGATTTTTCACCCAATCTTGAACAAATTTGATCTCTGTATCCCGGCTTTGCCGAGCCACCGAATCATTAATCTTTCGCGCTGCGTATCCTAATCCATTCTCCAATATCTCCGCCTCTTTACAAACCATTTGCACCACCATAGCTGCATTCCCAAAATAGCCATCTGGGAGAGGAATTCTTGCCTTGCACCCACATGAAATGCGAAGCTGACATCCCGGCCTTCTTGGTCGTTGCATCCTTTCTTGATTTTTTTGCGATTCCGGGCGCGTGTGACGCCCTGCCATAAATAAGCAGAGACTGCTTGCAGGGATGAGATGCTGTCCATCCCTGCTTCTTCATTGGCCTTGGCTTTGAGCTCAGACACTGTTTGTTTACTGAAATGGAAAAACCTTCGGAGCACTGTAGGAGGAACAAACTTATCCAATTCATTCTGCTGTAATGGAGGAAGACTGAATGATTTAATTCCATCAGGAAACCAACGTTCAATAACAGGGAGTTTTGATATTCTGTCGGAGCCCGGGGAGATCTCCGACCAAGAATTGAAGAAATGCCAGAAAGCAATTCATCTACAACAGAATGCTTGGCCGTGCAGGCAATGAAGAGACTGTCTACGAGAACGGTGACTTGCACTTAGAACACGGCCATCGAAACCCCGTCTGAGTTCATAACTTCTTTGAGTGGGAAAAGGGAGTAGATCGCGTCCGGTAAGTATTTGGGCTCCAACAGTTCGGAAATGTACACGTTGCCGGCGACGGCGTGGGTGAACTCAGCTCCGGTGTTGCTGCAGATGATATGAAACGATGTCGTGCCATCGCTGGTTGCTGTGGTGCCGAGGCGCCCGGCGAGCGGAAGAAAATAGTCGAGTGTGCGGGAGAGCGTGCACTACAAAAAAATAATATATTTGTAACGGAATTCCGTCCCTAAAATTCACGTAGCTAACGTAATTCCATTCATATTTCCGTCTCTAATGTCATTAGTAACGGAAAAAATAGATTTAGAGACAAAAAAATTTTGTTACAAAAATAATTTTTTCTTGTAGTGGTGGTTTTGAGGTGATCGATCAGTAGGGTTTGGGATTCGAGGGTTTGATAGCTATCGTTTCTGAAGAAAATCCCTCTCTGAATTGGGCTCACTTGAAGCAGCTGCAAATCCCATGGATTGAGTTCGATGATGATAGAATTAATTGGGGTCGAATTTGTGGCCATTGGAACAAGGTATGAAGAACAGATTTCGATTTGGGCCATTTTTTATGGAAAGAATAATTTTTTGGAGGGTCCGTTGTGAATTGCATTAGCTAAATGTGACAATATCATTATTTGTATATAGATATATATATATATATATAATATATTTGTGTATTTTATTCCAACAAATAATTTTGTGTTGTTTTGTACTTATATTTATGAATTTTGGTATTTGATTAAAATTCATGAGAATCTGAATATTTTTAATCAATTGGATCATTTTTAATAGCAATCCAACCATTAAGTTTGATTGAAAGTATTTTGGTAATTCAAAAAATTAATTAAGATATCTAATTAAAAAAAAATTAATTAGAAAACAATTATCGTAACTACTTCCGATAATTTCGGGATTAAATTTTTCTTAAACAAAACAAAAACGTGTGCAAATAATTATTTTCAAAATCGTATACATTCAAATTATAATGATGTATAGAGTATAACAAAATGATGTCTCTATTACGATGTTTTACCATGAAATATTTTTCTTATATAATTTAATTAAACGATGTCCAAATAAATGCATTATGATACATTATATCAACTCGCTCATTATGATATGAAAATTATTTCAATAAATTAAAAATCAAATATATATATAATATTAACTTTTTTTAATGATTCTCACCCCATCTTATTTACCAAACTCTAAATTCACCACCCAGATACCCCATCCCCCATGCGCGGCCTCCGTCTACAACATTCTCCACCTCGGCCGCGGTTGACCTCTCTAGCCACGCCCGCCGCCGTTAAATAACCACCCCCGCCGCCGTCAAATAACCACCCCCGCCATCAATTCATTCTCTATCTGCACATCCACACTTGACGGAAGTCGGCCATGACGCGCAATTCCTCTTCTATTTAGAAGTTCACATTTGACGAATCTTCCAATAAATGATTCAACTAAGCGAGATCTCAAGGCTTCTATTAAACCCAAAACAAAGAGAACGAAGCACGTTCAAGTACCATATGTGCCAAGAAAGATAGCATATTTCAACAACGAGAACCTCTGTCGGCCAGGCAGACAGATTTGATGGTTGTGTTTTCAATACTGCGCAATTTTTTTATGGTGATCATGCGTATATTTGTATTCTTGATTAGTCTCTTTTAGAAAAAAAATATCAACAGTTATTCCTAAAAATCTTTTTGTTGGCCTCCGGACACGTACGATGGATATTCATGACACATATGTTGTTTAACTCATGATAGACTGATGATACTTAACCTTATTGTATACAATTTTATTTCATGTTATGGTTCATATTTATGATTTACATATTGTATAGTTATGATATATTAATCAGATTAAAATAATGGACTATGTTAGATATATTTTTCACCATTATATTTATAAATATGATATATAACTTCAATAGACATGATATATGCATCAGATATAAATGATGTTATGATATATGCATATGATATATATTTCATTTTATGATTTCTATTTTTGATTTATATATTGCATAGTTATGATGTATTAGTCAAGTTTAAATGATGAATTATGTTATATATATTTTTTTCATAATTATATTTATATGTATAATTGGGCGGCAACATTCTCTAAACATGTTCATTGATTATTGGGGTCAACTTTACTGTTATTTTTGCACCCTTTTATTGCAGCAATAATGAATGTATTGTATATTTGATGATCACTTTTTGCCTTTTTTTGCATTTTGTTTTGCATGGCAAATCTTTGTCTATGTGCATATCCACAATATGACTTGTACGCATCGTTGGACCTTAAAAAAGATGCATTTGTCCAATAGTCGTCACCTGAAGAGTCAAATGATATACACTGTTATAAAATATGTTGTTTATTTTAATGTAATATTGTTTACGGAATTTAGTATTATGATGTCGCTCCTGCTCGAATATTGAGTAACTAAATTACTTGCTTTCATTTTTTTACGTAGTATATGACTGGATAAATATTCTATATGTTTTTTAGGCATTTAAATAATAATAAAAAATAATAGATATGATTTAATTTGAAGACTGTTTCAACTCTCCATACTTGTAGAGGTTGAACATTAATTTAAAGGCAAAATTAGTTTAATTTTTCAGCACTTCTATAATTTGGATAAAGTATAATGCTCTTTATCTTATTGGTTTCAAATATAATTTCATAGAGCAATCGATTAATGTATATTAGAAAATTTAAAATTTTAAGTCAGTACTTACATAAACTTTACAAAAATATAATAAGATTTAAAATCGTCTCAAGAAAATAATGTAAACAATTTTTTTTTTTTAATTTCAGGCTACATATCATTCGCACAAATGTGTATTCGATAATCAGGAAAATTTTAATGTATCTAATTGAACTCATGGAAGCCTGCAAGTCTTCTATTGTTTTAGTCATTTATTACATCATTCGTGTATGCAACTATTGATACGTTGAATGACTAATACGATTATGATATATATATTTAGAATATGATGTTCAGAAGATAAGGATATGATGTAATTAAAATTCGTCAATACGTTACTTTCACGATCGATAAAAAAACTTACCCCATTCTGTAATTTCTAAAACGTTATCTTCGTCCACAACACACTGTAACTGACCGAAATGCACATCATTTTGCTTCATCTTGTTCTACGCTCTGACTTCTTCAAAATTTATTTTTTTGGATGGATGTCCGTGAAAAAAGATGAAGTTATCTTTTTTTTGGTGATGTGAACTGACTATAATTATAAATACGACCTGCATCTATTTGTATTTATATTCTCTTAATTTTACTAAAACAAAGTATTGACTTATTAATTATTAAAATCAAATTACATACCTACCATTAACTGCAATCTCATTCGTTGATTAAAATTTTGATCGGACTACTGAAATCTTTTCAGGATGATCCTGAATATTGTATTCAGGAGCATACCCAAATTGTATATTTATATATGCAAAGTGGTTCACCTATTCAATTATTTATATAATAAAACTCATTAGCTTTATTAAAAAGTACAACTATTACATATATATATATATATATCCTTATATACAACTTACATATTATAGTTTTATATCATATTTATACACATAATAGTGGAAAATATATCTATATAGTCCATCAGTCAAATCTGATACATATATCATACCTATGCAATACATAAATTATAAATGAAAATCATAATATGAAAAAAAAAATACATAGTAAGGTTTAGTATCATCAGTGTATTCTGAGTTAAACAACATATGTATCCTAAATATACATCATATGTGTCTTGAATATAGATCGTACGTTTTCGGAGACCGAAAAAAGGTTTTTAGGAATAATTGTGCGAATATTTTTTTTTTCCAAAAAAGACTAATAAAAAATGCACATTTACGCATGATCGCCATAAAAAATTATGCAATATTGATAAAACAACCACCAAATCTGTTCATCGTCAATATGCTCTACCCTCCCTCTCCCCCTACTTCGCACCACAGGAAAATCGAGAGCGGAGGCAGAAAATGTGTTCGATGGCGCCTGGCGCGGCTAGAGATGTCAGGGGCGGCGGTCGTCAACTGCGGAGGTATAAATAGAAGTGGAATCGAGGGCGGAGGTGGCTAGCGTGTTTGGCGGCGTCGGACGCGGCCAGAGATGTCGGCGGAGGCGGTTGTCAATTGCGGAAGTGTAAATGTAAAGGGAATCGAGGGTGGAGGTTGCTAGCGTGTTTGACAGGGACAGACACGGCTAGAAATGTCTTCGTTGGTGGTCGCATAATGCATGGTCGACGAAGGCAAGGCAAGGAGAGGAGGAATGGAGTCTTCGCTTCGTAAACTTAGGGTTCGTAAATAAATTGGGGGTTGGGAGGATCAAAGAATTATATAATTATTTGTTATTTTACTTATAATAAATAACCTGTGGATTAAAAGGTTATATCATAATGTATTTGAAAATATCATTCTATTAAATTATATATGGAGTGTATTTCATGATAAAATATAATAATAGTGTTGTAAAGATATCATATGTGATATCCAACAACATCATATGTACGATTTAGAAAAGTAATTATTTATAAGCGTTTCTATTTTTAATTAGAATTGACTGAATAAATAGGAAGTAGTTAAGATAATTGATATTTTAAAAATTAAAAATTATTGAATTATTTTTTAAAATACCTAAAATACCCCCGACTAAATCGACCATTAGATTGACAATTAAATTGATATAATGATTGAAATAAATTCAGAATTCTCCTGAATTTTATATAGCATCGGGAGGATACTAGTATTCTATATATACACTAGTGTTTGTTTGTTACGATCTATAATAAAGGATCTTTAATATGTATTGACCAACTCTTAATTGTTTTTTCTTGTGAGTCCTTACTTACAAATTCTTTTCTTCATAGCTCCCTATTTATAAATTTCTTCTATAAATATCTTGTTTTATCCTTTAAATAATATTTTATTTACTTTTTTTGCTTTGACTCTGTTACGATGAAAAAAAAAAAAAAAATCTAATTAATCTATTTTCACATGTTAATAATATTAGTTACAAAAAATGTAAATCATATCTTTCATATATTGACGACTACAACAATATAAATTAGAAATACAGAATTTAAAATTTTAACTCTTTCATTCTATATTAGCTTCTTTTTTTTTCTTTTTTTTTTTTTTTGAGAATCAATGTTAAACCTTCCTCCGATCGAGGCTCCAACCAACGATATCAGTACAAACCAACCTAAACCACCATAGTTAAGCACCAACATCATGCATCGAATTCGAGTTCATGGTTAGGTGTCTTCCAATGTTAATTTGGTAAATATCTATATAAATAAAATATATTTTAGTTTGATAGTATTGATTATACTAACTTTTTTATTTATTATTAATTCGGTAAAGATTCAATCGTTGTTTGTACTTTTCATATAAGAAAAAAATAATTCAAATGAAGATTTGTACTTTTAAAATTCATTTTAAATACTTTTCTATAGTGTAGTCGGTAGTTTACATGATATTTGAAATACTTTTATTACTTTACTCGCATTTTGTTCAACTAAGACAATATTTCAGTATTAATATATTGTATTATTGTTTAAGGATTGCGAATAAATATTTTTAGCTACTTATCATGATATAAATGTCTCATCACCGAATCCCCCGTAGCGGCAGAGAGGGAGAGAAAGAGAGAGAGAGGAGGGGTTGTTAATCAAATCGATATATTTTTGGGTAACTGTGCTCCAAATTATTTTTTTTTTTTTTGTTAGAAAATATATTTTGAAGTTATTCTAACTTTTTATTTTTTATTTATTATAAAAGAATTTATTTTTTTTATAAAATAATATTCATGACAAATTTAATTTTAAAATTATATTATATTGATATGAATATATAACTTTATATAAATAAAGGAACATAAATATATATTTTCAAGGTTGTTGTAAATGAAAAGCAAATGAACCTTTTTTAATTGGCCAAAAACATATGTCGGTCAATTGTACAACGACTGAAAATTACCTATTTGTACCGAATGACAGCTATAACCCACAAGTTTGGACAACTAAGGC
This sequence comes from Andrographis paniculata, assembly GCF_009805555.1. NCBI lineage: Eukaryota > Viridiplantae > Streptophyta > Magnoliopsida > Lamiales > Acanthaceae > Andrographis > Andrographis paniculata. The sequence goes on from NW_026137588.1 coordinate 2,069,591, forward strand.
AACATCCTCACCCACGCTCGGAGAAGTCATTAAAACAATTTACATATGATGAATCTGAATTGAACTCCTCGTACCACTTAAAAAAAAAAAAAAAAAAAAAAAAAAAAAAAAACTGAAATTTAGGTACAAAAGTTTTCGAAGCAAAAGATAATAAATTCATAGTAAAATATTTTTTCTGACGAAATGAGTTTCGTCGCTGCTTATACAGTGTTGGTAAACATCTTTGGCAAAAAATTTGACTTTCGTAACGAAAGATAATTTTTTTTGCAATGAAAGTTAAGAAAAAAGATATAGCTACGAAAATATAATTTTGTAGCTAAAGCTCTTTTACTATAAAAATAATATTCATAATAAAAAAATTTTACCAACAAAATATACATGATTTTTTTAGTCAAATAGTTTTAAGTATGAAAGATAATTTTGTAGCTAAAATTTTTTTCTATGAAAATAGGATTTTTTTAGTAAAAGAATTTAGCGACGAAATTAATTTTGTAGTATATAATTGATTTTTACTGACGGAATTAATTTTTATTGTTGAATAATACGTTATAACTACAAAAATATTTTGCAGTAATAAATTTTCTAGCTAATTAGACATTTTTTTTATTTTTGTAGTGTACCGATATGAAACATGAAATCCCAAACCAAACCTTAGATAATGGTATATCACTACAAAAAAATATCAATTTTGTGACAAGATTTTTTCGTTCTCAAATCCACTTTTTCCGTTACTAATGATATTAGAGACGGAATTAGAAATGAAATTACGTTAGCTACGTGAACATTAAGAACGAAATTCCGTTACAAATATACTATTTTTTTGTAGTGTATGATGAATAAAGTGATACATATTTCCAGCAAAACAATTCGAAATAGAAAGAGATTTATGCGATGTTGCCATCAGTGTACTCTTGCAAGACAGCTGACCCATCACTTATGAAAACTGAGAACTACGAGGCCTATGAAAATGCATTATAAGCAAAACTAGTACTATATGCGTAGGTGAGTGCTAATTGTCACGAGGTCATCTTCTTTGATGGGGTAAACAGCACCCCGTGACACTTCATAATCAAATTAAATGTGTGTATATATTAAAACGGACAATGAGTCGATTCGTATCGGGTTCGTATGTCAGGTTGAATACTTTAAACGGGTTAAATTACTCAACTCTAACTCGATCCGTTTATTATCGTGACGGGTTCGTGTTGACCCGTTTATTATCGTGTCGGGTTCGGATTGACTCGTGTTGACCCATATACATAATTAAGTCGAAATTCTTGATTCAAATTAAATTATTTTTTGTCGTGTTATGTTAATTTTTATTGGTTTGAGCGTAAATTAGGTTGAATTATTTAAAATTGAAACTTAGTTAAAATTAATTTATGAGAAAATTATAAAATTATGATTATTTTACATATATAATAAATATATTAATCAATATTAATATATTATAATCAGGTTGTCATGTCAGGTTCGAGTTGAGAGCCCCAATCCTAACCCAATCCGTTTATTATCGTGTCGGGTTCGTGTCAACCCATATACATAAACGGGTTGAAATCTTTGACCCAAACTCAATCATTTCGTGTCGGGTTCGTATTGAGTTGTCGTGTCGGGTCAATTTTTTTCAGCTCTAGTATATATACTGTTCGAGTATACAAGAAAAAAAAAATGGTCAATAAATTTTATTATTTTTTACTAAAAAGAAAAAAACTAAATACTATAACAAATCTACATAAACCTTATAATTTTTACACAAAAATTAAAATAGAAAACAAAAATTGGAGAGGGGGGAGGGAGGCAAATTATTAAAAATACATCATTTATTTATTTTTTAAACTAAAGAAAACATATATTTTGGGGATGGGGTAAGGTGCCCTAGCTCCCACGTGGTTTCATCCTTGTGTGCCGAATAAATTATAGCCATTAGATTAGGTTTAGGATCAATGGTGAAGATTGTTTGTATGATAAAATAGTCATTTTGACTATATTTTAAATGAAATGTGGATTTTCTCATTTATAACCATAATTTAGAAATTACATGTGTAGATACTAAAAATATGTCTAAAATAAATTAAATATTATGTATTTTAGAAGAAAATAAAATTTCAAAAATAAATATATAGTATTTATTATGCACATATGTTAATTTTTGTACAATAAATATCAATCATTAATGCAAAAATCTGCTTAAAATGGAAGATATCGTACAAATATTACGTGCATAAATAGAGTCATAATAAATTTGGCAGCAAAATAAATAAATTTTGTTAATAAAGGAAGTATATAAATTAATATCTTCCAAAAAAAGGCAATGATATAAAGATTTTGGCGAGAAAGGAAGGTGCACAATCAAATCTTTAAAAAATGGAAAACAACATCCGATGAAAAATGAAAGATTATAAAATCTTCATATTGGCCAATCAAAACGCGCCACGTGGCACCATTAAAAAAGGAAGCTGAAGCCACCCATCCCCTATAAAGGAAGATAAAGGAAAATAAATAAATCTTGTCAATAAAGGAAGTATATAAATTAATATCTTCCGAAAAAAGACAAAGATATAAAGATCTTGGCGAGAAAGGAAGGTGCACAATCAAATCCTTTAAGAATGGAAAACAACATCCGATGGAAAATGAAAGATTATAAAATCTTCCTATTGGCCAATCAAAACGCGCCACGTGGCACCATTAAAAAAAGAAAGCCAAAGCCACCCATCCCCTATAAATAGGAGCCATGGCAAGTTCATTTGAGAGACCGAAGTTACATCGAGAATTCAAGCAAAGGGGTAAGTCTCTAGACTCTCTATGTATTGTTCTTCATGTTCTTCATGTCCTTCGAAGCGTTCTTCGTCGAAAGTCACTGATTTGGATAAATGATCCAATATTGGTTGACGAATCAATGTGGTTAACGTTTTTCGTCGTATGCCCAAGCCGGGGGAAGGATTAAAGCTCCCAAAGCCGTTGAGGAATTCGTCAAGCCAAGGGAAGGTCTCCAAAGTTCCTCTCAAAGCTTCAAAATATTCATCGCGTTCTTTAACAAAGCACCAACCAGGCCCTCTTCAATCCAAAAGTCAAAGGGACACGCCGCAAAATGTGTTATGGAGCACCAAATCCACGTCTTCAAGGATCAAAGCTGCAAAAGCCGCTGAAGAATACATCAAAGCCAAGGAAGAGCATCCAAAGTTCATCCCAAAGCTTCAAGATGTTCATTGCGTTCTTTAACAAAGCACCAACCAGGCCCTCTTCGATCCAAAAGTCAAAGGGACACGCCGCCAAAAGTGTTATGGAGCACTAAATCCACCTCTTCAGGGATCAAAGCTTCAAAAGCTATCGAAGAGTCTATCAAACCCAAGGAAGAGCATCCAAAGTTTATCCCAAAGCTTCGGGGTGTTCATCGCGTTCTTCACCAAAGTATCAACTCGGCCCTCTTTGATCCAAAAGTCAAAGGGACATGCCACCAAAAGCGTTATGTAGCATCAAATCCACCTTCTAAAAGATCAAAGTTGCGGATCGTCCAAAAAAGACATCAAATCCAAAGCCAATTATCAAACCGCCCACACGGAGACCAAAGCCTTCCGAACGGCGGCAAAGCCAAAGTAAAGATCAAAGCCTAGGACTATCCAAAGAAGACATCAAGTCCAAAGCTAATGATCAAACCGCCCACACGGAGACCAAAGCCCTCTGAACGGCGGCAAAGCTAAACCAAAGATCAAAGCTGCGGATTGTCCAAATAAAACATCAAATCCAAAGCCAATGATCAAACCGCCCACATGGAGACCAAAGCCCTCTGGACGGCGGCAAAGCTAAACCAAAGATCAAAGCTGCGGATCGTCCAAAGAAAACAACAAATCCAAAGCCGATGATCAAACCGCCTACATGGAGACCAAAGCTCTCCAAAAGGCGGCAAAGGCAAACCAAAGATCAAAGCCGCGGATCGTCAAATGAAGACACTAAATCCAAATCAGATGATCAAATCGCCCACACGGAGACCAAAGCTCTCCAAAAGACGGCAAAGGCAAACCAAAGATCAAAGCCGCGGATCGTCCAAAGAAGACATCAAATCCAAAGCTAATGATCAAATCGCCTACACGGAGACCAAAGCCCTCCAAAAGGCTAAAAAGCCAAATCAAAGATCAAAGTTGCGGATCGTCCAAAAAAGACATTAAATTCAAAGCCGATGATCAAATCGTCCACACGGAGACCGAAGCTCTCCAAAAGGTGGAAAAGGCAAACCAAAGATCAAAGCTGCGGGTCGTCTAAAGAAGACATCAAATCCAAAGCCGACGATCGAATCGTCCACGCGGAGACCAAAGTCCTCCAAAAGCAGCAAAGCCAAAGCAAAGGTGAAAGCCGCGGATCGTCTAAAGAAGACAACAAATCCAAAGACGATGATCAAATCTCCAACACGGAGATCAAAGTCCTCCAAAAGCGGCAAAGCCAAAGCAAAGATCAAAGTCTCGGATCGTCTAAAACATAATATTCAAAGTCCAAGCAGAAGCGTAGTACAACAAATCACAACACATATTTATATTTCACTTTTATCAGTCATAAACCCTTTTATCCAAAGAAGATAAAAGGGTTTATGACTGATAAAAGTGAAATATAAATATGTGTTGTGATTTGTTGTACTACGCTTCTGCTACAACATAATATTCCCTCCATCCCATAATAAAGTATTCATTTTTTCATTTTAGTCCATCTCATAACAAAGTATTCATTTCATTTTTTAATAATGATATTATCTACCTAACATTACAAATACCCTTATAATTTACAATATATTACACAAATGTCATTACCTTTATATCACACATACTAATAAGGTTATATTAGTCATTTCTACTACATCCAAATATAATACTAATATTTTTAAAACTACATGCAAAAAGCAAATGGATATTTAATTATGAGACGGGAGAGTAGAATATTCTTGAATTATGTTGAGTATCACACATAGAATATGATGTTGGGATTCCCCTTCTTTATAAGCCGTGAATTACTTCACGTACAATCAATTGGTTTTAAGTTGAAACTTCGGATCCCCGTCTTAATATGGTATCAGAGCTATGATACTCGTATTGGGTTTAGATCCTGTATGAATTTTTGAGATAATCATCTCGAGGGGGAGTGCTGAATATATCTCACACTGAAAAACCCCTGTAAGGTAACGGACTGCTCCACTTATCACCAATTAATTTTAGAGTAAAAGCTTGAATCTCTTTCTTGACAAACTAGTACTCCATACATAGACCAAATTGATGATCAAACTGAATAAACAATCACTGGGGTATTGTTAGTATTTTTTTTTTTTTTAATACCGCACAGTTTATTTTGTCGTCCACGCATCATTAAAAAACAAATGACCAACAATCTCTAAACACATCAAACTTTAACATATTGATTGTCATTCCTCTCCAATTGTTGGACATTTAGTGATGTAACAATCATTGTGGGACATCAATTATTATTGTTGTAATGCACACACATCACTTTTAATGAACGAATCAAACCATGAAAGGTTCCATGAACTCTTCATCATCATCCACAGCCATCATAGTCTCCTGCGACAGCCAAACTTCAACGTCCATCCCACCAGGCTCCGGCGTCGGGTAAACAATCATCTTCCCGTCAAACTTTTGTCCCATCCCGCTTCCCACGGCAACCGGCTTCCCCCATCCAAAGTCGCAGCCATACACATTGTGCCGCGGCGAACTCCCTAGCACAAAAGTTGGAACTGCAATCTTTTTAATCAATGCTGGATTTTTCAACCAATCTTGAACAAATTTGATCGCTGTATCCCGGCTTTGCTGAGCCACCAAATGATTAATCTTTCGCGCTGCGTATCCTAATCCATTCTCCAATATCTTCGCCTCTTTACACACCATTTGCACCACCATAGCTGCATTCCCAAAATAGCCATCTGGGAGAGGAACTCTTGCCCTTGCACCCACATGAAACGCGAAGCTGACTTCCTGGCCTTCTTCGTCGTTGCATCCTTTCTTGATTTTTTCGCAATTCCGGGCGCGTGTGACGCCCCGCCATAAATAAGCAGAGACTGCTTGCAGAGATGAGATGCTGTCCATCCCTGCTTCTTCATTGGCCTTGGCTTTGAGCTCAGACACTGTTTGTTTACTGAAATGAAAAACTCTTCGGAGCAGTGTAAGAGAAGCAAACTCATCCGATTCATTCTGCTGTAACGGCGGAAGACAGAATGATTTGATTCCGTCAGGAAACCAACGTTCGATAACGGGGAGCTTCGATATCCTGTCGGAGCCGCGGGAGATCTCGGACCAAGAATTGAAGAAATGCCAGAAAGCAATTCCATCCACGACAGCATGATTGGCCGTGCAGGCAATGAAGAGACCGTCTGCGAGAACGGTGACTTGCACTCCCAACACCGGCTTCGAAACCCCGTCGGAGTTTATAACGTCTTTGAGTGGGAAAAGGGAATAGACCGTATCTGGTATGTATTTGGGCTCCAAAAGATCGGAAACGTACACGTTGCCGGCGACGGCGTGGGTGAACTCAGCTCCGGCGTTGCTGCAGTTGACATGGAACGACGTCGTGCCGTCGCTGTTTGCGGTGGTGCCGAGGCGTCCGGCGAGCGGAGGGAAGTAGTCGAGCGTGCGGGAGAGTGTGGTTTTGAGGTGATCGATCAGAAGGATTGGGGATTCGAGGGTTTGATAGCCGTCGTTTCTGAAGAAGATTCCTCTCTGGATTGGGCCTACTTGAAGGAGCTGCAAATCCCATGGATTGAGTTGGAAGATAGAATTTGGAGTCGAATTTGTGGCCATTGGAACAAGGCATGAAGAACAGACTTTGATTTCGGCCATTTTTCGGAAGGAATAATTTCGTGGAGTGTATGGATTTGATTTGATCCGCCCCTTTCTTTGTTTAATGTAACTAATTTTAAAATAAAGTACTTTATGTGGCAGTATCATTATGTGTGTATATAATCATTATTTATATATATATATATATATATTTATATAATTTTATTCCACGAAATAATTTTGTCGTTTTGTGTTTATATCTATTCATGTCTAGTCAAGAGTTGTTAAACGAACGTATTCGTTCGTGAACTCGGCTCGATTCAGCTCGGTTAAAGTTCGTTCGCGAATGTTAACGAATCGAGCCGAATAGCATAAACAGACTTGTTTGATTAACGAACGAGCTTAATTGAGTCTAAAGGAATCGAATACCAATACGAGCTCAAATAATAAATATTATATATACATATAAAATTATAATTTATAAATAAATAAAATATCAATTTAAAATAAATAAATAAAATAATTTTAAAGTTTCTTTTTAATTTATATATAATTTTAAAAAGTAAGACAAACGAACTCGAACGAGCTTAATCGAGCCGAACACGAACACAAGCTCAAACAATAAAAATCTTTAACGAGCCGAGCTCGAACACTACGAACGAGCTCGAAAGCTTAACGAACGAACACGGATTCGCGAATTTTAACGAACGAACACAAACATTTAAAATTCAGCTCGGCTCCGCTAACTAATAGCTCTATTTATGTCATGTATTTTATTCACATCACAAAATATTACTTCTATGATTTTCGTCGGTCTTTTCAAAATATTATTTTCTTATTTTAGTAAAAGTAATCATATATTAATACTAAAATACCCTTAACGTTTAGCTAAATTACAAATATATTATTACACATACAATTAATTTTTACAAAAATTTCAGAGGACAAAAATATCAAAACTTCTTACACACTTCCACGGAGGATTATTTTTTTTGTGTTGTACCCCTCTTAAATATTCTATGTACACATTATAAGTTATACGTGGAGCTTTTGTTGGTAATTTTGTAGTCGTCTATTGTCTATTCGATTTATTATATATATACACATTAGTTTGTACGATCCAAGTGATAAATTAATTATTTTATTAATTTTTTTAATATAAAATATCATATTAATATATATTAGAAAATATTTATACCAACATTAAATTATTAAAATTAATTATTGTTATTTAAAACAATGACTATATAAAATTAAAAAAATATATATTATAAATAAAATACATTAAAAAAATATAATTGGGACATGAATCGAGAAAAGGCTTACGGTGGATACCTAGGCACCCAGAGACGAGGAAATTTAATTGTGTTGAACAATTCACAAAGTCTCCCTAGTGTTCATTTTTTTCTTTAATACATATTAATCAACATTTCTTTTTATATTATATTATTTTACGTGCAGCTCATTTCTTATTTTAATCGAGCAATTTTGCTAAAAGCTCATGTTATATTCATGTATAAAGATTTGATTCGATAAACAAATCAATTAGTTTGCTCTTTGTTGTAAAGCCAAATTTTATCAGCATTTACTACTATTTTTTTTATTATTCCCCCTTTCCCAGCTAATTTGTCCACATTAGTTGGGACTTAAAATTTTAGGTATTGTGTAATTAGTAAGTACTTAAGAAATATATCAGTAAAAATAATTATAATTTAATAAAAATAATTATAAATTGAGATTAAAATTACTAAATAGTTTACTTAAAATAAAAAAATGACAATAAATTATGAATATTTAAATGTGATTAAAGTGTATAATTATATTTCCAAAAAATGAAATGACAAATTATATGGACGGACGAAAATAGAAAGAGTACGACAAATTATATGGGACATAGGGAGTATTATTATTTTAATTGTAATTCAATTGCATATTTTTTGTCTCAATATAATACTTTCCCTATTCCATATTTTTGTGTCAGATGTACTGTAAATACGAAAATTTTGGTAAAATATAATTAGTAAGTAGTTAAGATGTGTATTAATAAAAATAATTATTATATAATAAAACTAATTATAGATTAAGATTAAAATAATTAAATAATATACTTAAGATTAAAAAATTATAAATTATGAAATTTAAAATGTAACTAGAGTATATATAATTATATTTTTAAAAATCGAGAGGACAAATAAGGTGGGACGGATAGAAATAGAAATAGTGGACGAAAAAGTGGGACTGAGGGAGTATTAGTTACTAAAATTTGTGTTGTTATTGAAATTCGTCGATGACGGTCCAACGAATTTAAGCCAGTCGAAATTGACAATAATCGAGTTCCCCGGCCTATTTAAAAATATATCTGGGCTTGCTCTCGCAATCAAAAATTGATATATCTAATTGCGCAAAAGATTTAATACGCTAGACTATGGAGAAGAACAACAAACGGATGACTAAGAAAGGAAAGATATTGAATTCTATTAAATAAAATCAACAAGAAATTATGAACAAAGCTCAATAAAGAAAGTAATAATTATGTGTTATATAATAATAATATAATATATAAGTTGGTAAGTAATAATATAATATATAAGTTGGTAAGTATATATAATATATGTGTATGTATGCGTGTTGTATATGTATGTGGCTCCAAGTATATATTATATATATATATGTGTGCATATAAAGCACTATCTATATATTAATGTATATATATATATGATATGTAGTAGTAGTGTAATTAATGAGAAGCGAGAGAGAAAGTTGTAAATGTGGACCAAATTGATATCCATTTTCAAGGACATCAAACTATACATATATATATAGATTCTTTTAGCCAATTACAAACATTTACACCTAGTATACGTATATGTCAACAAAACGCTACGTATTCAATTGTTGTACAACACTCCCCCTTGGATGTTTTATACAAAGAATGTGACTCGTTAAAACCTTACTATGAAAAAAAAACCCTGTGGGAAAAAATCATAGTGAAGGAAAAAGAGTACATCATTCTTGTATTAATGCGCTCCCCTTGTTTTGGACTTTATTTGATATCTTTCATTCGACGCATTCCAATTCCTTGCACCAGTTTGTTGAATGTTGCAGTCGGTAGCGCCTTCGTAAATAAATCTGCAAAATTTTCAGACGATCGAATTTGTTGCACATCAATTTCACCACTTTTCTGAAGATCGTGAGTGAAAAAGAACTTCGGAGATATGTGCTTTGTCCGGTCGCCTTTAATATATCCTCCCTTTAATTGAGCTATACAAGCTGCGTTATCTTCAAATAATATTGTATGAGGTAATTTATCATCGGTAATCAAGCCACAATTTTTCTGAATATGGTGAGTCATGGACCTCAACCAAACGCATTTACGACTGGCTTCGTGAATTGCTAAAACCTCAGCATGGTTTGAAGAAGTAGTTGTTATTGTTTGTTTAGCAGATCTTCAAGATATTGCGGTTCCACCACATGTAAATAAATAGCCAGTTTGAGATAATGCTTTGTGTGGATCAGACAAATAACCAGCATCAGCATAACCAGTTAATTCATTTCGAGATTCACTCGAATAAAATAATCCGAGGTCATGAGTCTCCTGAAGATAACGGAAAATGTGTTTGATACCATTCCAATGGTGCTTTGTGGGGGATGCGCTAAACCTGGCAAGTAAATTTACTGAAAAAGATATGTCTGGCTTGGTACAATTTGTAAGGTACATTAATGCGCCAATAGCGCTGAGATATGGTACCTCGGGGCCAAGTATTTCTTCATTTTCTTCTCTTGGCCTAAATAGATCTTTACTGGGATCAAGGGATCTGACCACCATTGGTGTACTCAGAGTGAGATTTATCCATGTAAAATTGTTTTAATACCTTTTGGGTATATGTTGATTGATGGATAAATATTCCATTGTTCACATGATCCATTTGTAATCCCAGACAATATTTTGTCTTTCTAAAATCTTTGATCTCAAATTCTTTCTTTAGATATTCAACTGCAATTTGGATCTCTTTAGGAGTTCCAATTAAATTGAAATCATCAACATATATTGCAATAATGACAAAATTTGATCCATTTTTCTTTATAAAGACGCATGGGCATATTCGACCATTAGTATAACTTTCTTTTATTAAACATTCGCTCATACGGTTATACCACATTCGCCCTGATTGTTGAAGTCCATACAATGACTTTTTCAATTTGATGGAATATGATTCCCTTGGGTTTAATTTGTATGCTTCAGGCATATTGAATCCCTTAGGAACTTTCATATAAATATCAGTATCCAAGGAGCCATAAAGATATGCAATAACTACGTCTAAAAGGCGCATATCGAGCTTTTCTCGCACTGCTAGGCTCACAAGGTATCCAAATATTATTCCATCAACAACTGGAGAGTATGTTTCATCAAAATCTACTCCAGGCCTTTGTGAGAATCCCTGAGCTACAAAACGGGCTTTATATCTCACAATTTCATTATGCTCGTTTCTTTTTCGTACAAACACCCATTTGTATCCAACTGGTTTTATACCATCTGGTGTTTGAACAATTGGTCCGAAGACCTCTCTTTTGTTTAATGAGCCAAGTCTGATTGAATCGCATTCTCCCATTTTGGCCAGTCATTTCTTTGCCGACATTCATGAACCGATTTTGGCTCTGGATCCTCGTTTTCTTCCATTATATCAAGTGCTAAATTGTATGCGAAGGCATTATCAATAATTGCCTCTTTACGGTTCCAACATTTTCTTGAAGTGACATAGTTAATTGAGTTTTCAATAATCTCATCATGTTCTTCAAGATCGTGCTCTTCTTGAGCAATTATTTCAGGGTTGACTTCCTCGTTACATTTAGGTTTATCAATGTCATTCCTGATATTTTTATGATTTTCATCATTAATTCCTCTTTTCTTTCGAGGGTGTTTATCTTTGGAACCAAGTGGTCAACCACGTTTTAAGCGTGTCGCTGATTCATTAGCACTTGCAATTTGTCCATCAGGGACAATTATTTTAGCCGGAGCATTAGCAGCTTAGATATATGATCGAGTGACTTTGCTCGAGTCATTGAATGCATCCGGTAACTGATTTGCAATATTTTGCAAATGTATAATGTGTTGAACTTCTAGTTCACACTGCTTTGTACGAGGATCAAAAAAATTCAATGGGATTTTCCAATTAATATCCCTTTTCGGTTCGTTTTTGTCTCCCCCTAATGTCGGAAAATATGATTCGTCAAAATGACAATCTGCAAATCTTGCAGTGAATAAATCCCCCGTCATAGGTTCAAGATATTTTATAATTGACGGTGATTTATATCCGACATAAATTCCCAATCTACGTTGAGGACCCATTTTTGTACGTTTGGGGGGTGGAATAAGAACATAAACAGCACACCCGAAAATACGTAGATGAGATATATTTGGTTCGTGACCAAATACTAACTGCATTGGGGAATAGCTATGATAGCTTGTCGGCCTCATTCTTATAAGTGTTCCTGCATGTAAGATTGCATGCCCCCAAGTTGAAACGGGCAACATAGACTTCATCAGTAATGGTCTAGAAATCAATTGCAATCTTTTAATAAGTGATTCTGCCAGGCCATTTTGTGTATGAACATGAGCAACTGGGTGCTCTACATTAATTCCAATCGACATGCAAAAATCATCAAATGCATTCGATGTATATTCACCAGCATTATCCAGACGTATAGTCTTAATTGGATTATTGGGGAATTGTGCCCGTAATTTAATAATTTGGGCAAGCAATCTCGCGAATGCCATATTGCGAGTAGATAATAAACAGACATGTGACCATCTGGTAGATGCATCAATAAATACCATAAAATATTTAAATGGTCCACACGGTGGGTCTATTGGTCCACATAAATCCCCGTGTATTCTTTCCAAAAATGTAGGTGATTCAATACCTACTTTAGCTGGCGATGGCCTGGTTATCAATTTTTCCTGAGTGCAGGCAACACATGTTAACTCATTTGAGTTTAACACTTTTTGATCTTTTAATGAATGACCATGCGAATTCTCAATTATTCGCCTCATCATTATACTGCCAGGATGCCCAAGGCGATCATGCCATATTTGAAAATCGGTAATCTTTTGATCTACCGTGAGGTGTGTTTCAACAACACCTAATCTGGTATAATATAAACCAGTATAGAGTGAGGGTAATCTCTCAATGATGCATTTTCTTTTATCAATGATATTGGTGATCAGTAAAAATTCACCATCGGTATCACTCATAGTTTCAATGTGATAACCATTTTTCCGAATGTCCTAAAAGCTCAGTAAATTTCTTCGAGCTTTAGTTGCCAACAGTGCATACTGTATCACAATTTTCGTCCCTGCGGGGAGAAATATAATGGCTTCTCCAGAGCCTTCAATTAATTTTGCACTGCCACTTATTGTATTGACATTCATTTTTTCCCTTTTCAAATGGGAGAAATATTTTTCGTGTTTCAATATAGTATGTGTTGTTGCACTGTCAATGAAACACATATTTGCATCATTTTGTTTGGCATCCATTTAACCTTCAAATATAAATAAACGCAGTATTAATAAAGGCAGATATAAGTATTACAAAATGTATTACAAAAAGGTACTATGCGATAATTTAAATATTACAAAACATAATGTAAAATGACATAATATGTCTGTCGCTGGGGGTTTGTTGGATCTACGACAAAATCCGCTATATCAAGATGCGTTGTGTCGTAATCCAAAAGATCATCATTGGGGTCGTCATCGTTATCAACGTGATTAGTCTCGACCTCCTTCCCCTTTTTCTGCAGTGAGGCTTGATAAAGATCGGCTAGGTGTTTGGTTGTTCTGCAGGTATTGGCCCAATGGCCTTCAATGCCACACCGATTACAACTTCCGATTTGCCTATTTCCCTGTTTAGCCTTTTCGACTATAACCCCATGTTGGGGTTTACTCTGCATCATGTTAACGTCAAAACTGCGGCAATTGTAAGGGGTATATTGACCGCATTGACTCTCACGACCGCGACCACGTCCACGGCCTCTACCACGTCCTCGGCCTCGTTTAAAAAATATCACGTTCGCTTCAGGGAACGGACTGGAACCAGTGGGCCGGCACTGATGATTTTTCATCAATAACTCATTATTTTGCTCAGCTAATAAAAGACATACAATGAGCTGTGAGTACTTTTGAAAGTTTTTCTCACGATACTGTTGTTGCAGCACAACATTCGAAGCATGAAAGGTAGAGAGAGTCTTCTCCAATTTATCATTCTTAGTAACATTTTCTCCGCAGAGTTTCAACTGAGATGTAATCTGATGGATAGCAGAATTGTACTCTGTAACAGTTTTAAAATCCTGCAACCGCAGGTTAAGCCAATCATGTCGGGCTTTGGGGAGAATGATATATTTCAAGTGCCCAAATCTCTCCCTCAATTCATTCCACAAATCTAGTGGATCTTTCACCGTCAAATATTCAGACTGTAGAGGAATGTCTAAATGATGACGGATGAAAATAATAGCCTTAGCCCGATCTTGGCTTGTAGCCGTATTTTCACTGGCAATTGTATGAACAAGGCCCATTGAAACCATATGCATTTCTACATCCAGGGACCAAGTCAAAAAATTATTACCGGTGAGAGACAGAGGTTTAAAAGAAAATTTTGCAAGATTTTCCATAGTGTAGAAAATAGATAATATATAAATAGTATAAAAATAAAACTTACCAACAATAAAATAGGCAAGAGCCATCGTGCTGATAACGTGTTATATAATAATAATATAATATATAAGTTGGTAAGTATATATAATATATGTGTATGTATGTGTGTTGTATATGTATGTGTGCTCTAAGTATATATTATATATATATATATGTGTGCATATAAGGCACTATCTATATATTAATGTATATATATGATATGTAGTAGTAGTGTAATTAATGAGAAGCGAGAGAGAAAGTTGAAAATGTGGACCAAATTGATATCCATTTTCAAGGACACCAAGCTATACATATATATAGAATCTTTTAGCCAATTGCAAACATCCACACCTAGTATACGTATATGCCAACAAAACGCTACGTATTCAATTGTTGTACAACATTATGCTGGAATGAAAAAATGGAAATAAAAGAATTGAATTTGTTGTTGTGGTGGCTAGTATGTGTTGTATCTTTTTCCTCCTCCATTTGCTCCTTTTAAATCACTTCTTAATTGCTTATAAATTTTTCCTTTTTTAAATCACTTCTTAATTGCTTATAAATTTTGCCATTTTTAATCACTTCTTAATCACCTATAAATTTAGGAACTAAGTTAACCGCTCCTCAATTATTCTTTATCCATATGACCCACTGGATCGGTTTCACCCCAAGATGTTGGATAAATGGACTGTTAATCCAAATAGGCGGTTTCTCCTCCGGGCTGGGCCGGTCTTGAGTGGCTGGATCCTCTTGGTGGGCCTCCGGTCCGGATAAATTTTTGGATTCTTCCTGAATTTATTTTAGGATAACAAATGCCACCCATAAAAATATTTTGAGCAAAATGTCTTTTGCAATCCAAAAATTATTTTTGTTAACTTTTCCCAAACAAACTTGCTTGCGTGCCTCCCGGTGCAGTTTTTTCACTACCTTGACATCCCACCGTTATCCTTTTTTCCTTATCCGGTGAAAGAAAGGACTATTACCTTCATTCTCAGTGAGAGAAAATCTCCACATCTTGTCAAATGGCCTCATCCGTAGGGATTGACCTACCTGATGACCTGCTCGATCCCAGAGGTCCAATCCTCTGTGCTGCCCTAATTCGCTGGTCGGAATCATGCGTTTTGGGCATTTTCGGGAGCTGCTCTGGGCTCCTGTTAGTCGGACATTCTTTGACATCCCAAAGTGATAGATGAAAAAGTTTTTAGATGCTTCCCGTTAATGAACATCTTCAACTTTCCACCTTCGGGTTCCATTAACTTATACACGCCGTTTGACGAATTTTCCGGAACGATAAAGGGACCTTCATAGTTGGGTGACCATTTTCCTAGATTTGGATCTTTGGCGCCTTCCGGTAGGATAAATTTCAAAACCAAATCTCCTTCTTGGAAAGATCGTAGCCGAACCTGTCTTTGGAAGGTTCATTTGGCCTTCTTCTTTTAAGGCCGGAGGTGTTTAAGGGTCTGAAGGTGTTTCTCCGTCAGACAGTCTAGCTCTTACAATAGTGCCCGGTCCTGCTCGTCCATCGGTATTTTATTTTGTTTCAAAATCCTAAGAGAATGTACCGTGATCTCAAGGGGTAGGACCGCGTCTTGTTCGTAAGTCAGTCTATAGGGTGTATTTTTGGTTGTGGTGGACTTTGCGTTCCGATAAGCCCACAAAGCTTCTTCCAAGGTATCGTTCCATGCCTTCGGATTATCTTCCAGCGCCTTTTTTATGATGGCAATTAGCATCTAGTTCGTAGCCTCGGCTTTCTCGTTGGCTTGCGGATAATATGGAGAAGAGTGTACCAATCGGATGCAGTATTATGCCACAAAGGCCTTAAGCTTCGCGCTAGTGACCATCCCTTGATCGGTTGTGATGGTCCTCAGTATGCCGAATCAGTGAATAATATTATTTTTAATGAAACGAATAACATGATTCAGCCGTACTTGGACCAGCAGGATAGCCTCTACCCGTTTGGTGAAATAATCGGTTGCCATGAGGATGAATGTGTCTCCTTTTGATGACATCGGATGGATTTTAATGATGACGTTCATCGCCCATCTTCGAAAGGGCCACGGTTTGAGAATCGAATCAAGTTCCTTGATTGGGGTACGTTGGCATGGAGGACATCTCCGGGCATAATCGATATAATCCTCCGAGATCTGGGGCCAGAAGTATCCATACCGGAGGATAGTCCATCTCATAATCGGGTCAGCCCTATATGCGCCTCCGATTCCTTCGTACACTTCTGTCATCACATTCATCGCTGCGTGACCCTGCTGTTAGTTAGGCATCCGAATTTAGCGAATGGTTCCTCCATTTGATACCCGAATGCCCATTGAGTGAGGTCATTTGCTTCCAAATTCTCTTCTCAAGGAATGTTATCTAGTATCACCTTTGTAAGTTGTTGGAGCAGACTGTGTGCTTCCCCGACGAGTTCCTGCTGTCGTGGATCTTTGCATTTAAATTCCTTAAATGCTTGTCGGATGACCAGTTCAGCGTCACACCGGATCAAAAAATTTTTAGCTCGTCTTGCAATGAGAAAACGCAACGCGAGCAAGAGAGTTTCATACTCTGCCTCGTTGTTGGTTATTCTATGCGGGAGCTGATGTGTGAAACATCAAATTTCTCCTTGGGGACTAGTGATCACGACTCCAACCCCTGCTACTTCTCCGGGGCTTGAACCATAGAATGTAACTTGCCATGGTTCTTGTCCGATGTACCCTATGAAGGCAGCCTCGATCATTCTTCGGTGTTCGGAAAAAAAATTGGCAATGACCAGCCCTTTTACCGTTTTGGGAGCTGATATTTTAATGAGAACGATGCTAATTTCATATCCACTTGACTAGACGGCATTGGAGGACCGGCCTGCTCAAAAAATATCTCAACAGGTCGTCTTTGCATAACACGATAGTTTCGAAAGATATGCATAATATAAAGGCAAACATAGTTTCTTGATACATGTACAATGAATTTCAGCATTATTTAAAGTCTTACTGATGTAATAAATCGCACTGAAATCGTAGATTGGACCACTTCAAAGGGGGTTACCCATCCTCAAATTACTCTATGGCAGACACGCTTAACTCTAGAATTTTTTCAGTAGGGCTTCCGAAAATGAATATGCACATTGTTGACATGAGTAGTCTATTCAATCCATTTAATTACTATTCAATCTTGGATGGTCTGGCAGCAGTTCATCCATGGGAGTTGGCCTAACACCATCCCAACTCCGGGGTATTACATTGCTTGATCTACTCCAAAGCGGCCTGTTGTGCTGCTCCAAATTCAAAGACTTCCCGATTCCCACGTAGCAATTTGGAGAATGCCTTCATCTTTCCGGCGGCGTTGGCAACGAACTGTCATAGAAAGTTTATTTTCCCCATCAAGCTTTGCAATTCATTGATGTTGCGTGGGGGCCTCAATTCCTAGGTTGCTTTCGCCTTATTCTGATCGATTTCAATTCCTCTCTGATGGACGAGAAGGCCTAGGAAATTTTCCGTTTGGACTCCAAACGTGCACTTTGCCGGGTTCATTTTAAAATTTGTTGCCTCATCCGGGTGAAGGCTCTCTGGAGGTCAGTGAGATGGTGGTTGAATGCTCTAGATTTGACAACGTCATCGATGTACACCTCCATATATTCGCCGATTGAATTGTGGAAGATCGCATTCATAATATTGATTTGACCCAGATAACACTCAAACTGAAGCGATATAAAAATATTGTTGTATGGTAGTGCATTATTGATCCTACTTCTATTAGAGAGATGCTTCTGGGAATAGGATCAATTAATACTAAAAACAAAAGTTTATTTTCGATGCCATTTTACGAAAAATCAAATATTTGTTGCAAATTACAATGGAATTAGTGACAAAAAAAGACAGTTCACATTTGCGATGAATATTTGCGAATGATACGTATCACTTGCAGAAATTGCTTAGTTGTGACCGAGATAACAAAGATGTACAGTCCTAACTTATAAGTTACAAAAGTTTGCAAGGATAATTTGTTCCTTGAAAATTCTGAAATTAAAATTCCAAATCTTTCCATTTTCACTTGGGCATAGACCTCAAATACACCATAGCTTGTATCAGCAAAAACAACTCGACGTTCTTGGACAGTGATGGCGAGTTGTGACTCCACCGGAGAAGGTGACGGCAGGGGATGAAGTAGAGGTGAATTTTTATATATAAAAAAATAATAAAAAAAAAAAAAACGAACACAGATGCAATGGCTTCCGCTACCACCGTGTGTGGCAGGGGCAACTAGGTTTCAACGCCTCCTAGTGAGGAAGCGGCAATGAGTCCATAGCACCAGATACCGACAAACAATGTTTCCATTTTTTTCTTTTTTTTTTTTTTTGTTATCTTTGAAATGAAAATTTTTCTATCTATATATTTTTTGCTATTAATTTGTTCTTTTAAGCTTTGTTTGATATACAATATAGTTTTTATATATTGCAATATTAATTTTTTTTAATATTAAAAGTTTTTTTTTCTTATGTAATTCATTTGAATATTCTTTTTTTGGCATGAAAATTTTAGCTGATTGTATCGAGGATTCGAAGAAAGTGTAGACAATCGATGGGTGTCTACATGAGTGTTGAATTGCCTGCACTGTCCAGGATGACTGTTTCCAGGGGCTGTTATAATGGATTGGAAAAGGACCTGGGAGACAAATTGGTCTTTTTAATGGCTGAAGTACAAGGGTCCTTAAAAAAATAAGTATAAAAATGCCTTAATCACTAGACAATCAACCAACAAAAATCACAAATTTAAGAAGAATCAAAATTAAGAAAATGAATATATAAAATAAACTGCATTCTATAAAATTATAGCTAAACTACAAGCAACCGATCACAAATCTCACCGTTGGATTGAAATAGCAGTTAATCACAAACACTTTTTGAAAATTTCAACTTAATCCAACGGTTAACGAAGCGAAACGCCGTTTTTCCGAACCTAGAAAAATTTCTTTCTTACTTTTATTGTAGACAATTTTGATTTGATTATTAATTGATTTAATCTCTTCACTTGTGAGGACTACAACCCTAGTTTTCTATAATTTGAACTTATTATCCACGAGCCCAATTTAGCTTTATCTTATTACAAACAGTAATTCTATCATGCTATCTATAAATTATCTAAAACTATTAAAATATTAACACTACAACAAAATAGTATATTTGTAACAGAATTTCGTTACTAAAGTTCACGTAGTTAAAGTAATTCCATCTCTAATTCCGTCTCTAATATCATTAGTAACGGAAAAAAACTTCGTTACAAAATTGATAATTTCTTATAGTGTAAGAATAAATCCTCAAAATTATGAGAAGTAAATTGAAACATTCTTGTAAAATATTAATGTATATTCTCTCAGTTTCATTTCAATTGTCTCATTTATTTTTTTTTCTTTGACTTTAATTGACACATTTTTATTTTTGGTAATACTTAATAAATTTATTAATATTTAATAAATATAAATCAACTTAATTAACTTTATAACATATAACATCGTATATCACGGGACATACTCAAAATTCCTTTATTTCTGTATTTCTTCTCAATAAATAATTTTTTTTTATCTATATTTAAAACACCTATTTTTTTATAATTTATATTATAAATAAATAAATATATTTATTTTATTTATTTTTATTATATAAAATTTTATTCTCTAAAAAATAATGTCTATATTAGATATATTTTATTGAAATATAATATTTAAAATATTTAAATTCATAATTTTTTATTTATTTTAATTATATTTATTAATTCTTATTTTAAATTATAAAAATACTATTCACATAAATGAAAATAATAAAATAATATATTAATTTAATATATTAATTAATTAAAATTTATTATCTTAAATATCGTATACATCCAACCAATTGAATCAGAACTAATGGAGTATATCATGATATCAAATTAAATACAAATACAAATAAATCGGGAAAATTGCCAAAAAATATCTCACATGTATACCCTATTATCATTTTTTTCTTGTATTTATCTTGCTAGCAAAATATATCTCACATGTTTGCAAAAGTCGCTATTTCTATCATTTGGCCGCTCGTGATTGCGCGTAAGGGCGCGTGATGTGAATGTCACGCGCGGGCAAATGACATAAATAGCGACTTTTGTAAATACGTGGGAAATATTTTGACAGCAAGATAAATATAGAATAAAAGTGATAATATAGTATAAGTGTGAGATATTTTTTCATGTCCAAATAAATCAATACAGATCTCTGCACATGCTTCTTAATTTATTTGCATGCCAGCCTAGGCCATCTTTAGTTGGTGGGGGAGCATTAAATTAAGGTAAACCTGTGAAATTACTATTCCAACTTACAATTTTAGGGATGTGTTTCTTTATACAAAATATTTCGATTTTTTTTTCGACTGTATTTTTATAAAATAAAAAGTAACTTCTTTTTTTCCAGGCAATTAAATTTGACTGGAGTTGGAGTTATTTAGAGCGTAGGGGTAACGGCTGCGTATTTTCTATGTTAAAAAAAGAAAAGAAAAAAAACTATTTTTTTACTCTCAAGTATGTAATTACTTTTAAGATTAATAAGTTTACAAAATTCCCATTAGAACTCCCACCTATATTTCCACTCATTGATGTTTATCATCTTCATCTTCATGTATAGGGAATCAAATCATTTGGGTTGACATTGATCAAACATTGCTGAACAAAAAGAAAATTATGCAACATTGGTAAAATTCGATCTTGTAGTTATATTGAGCATTATTTTTAGTGACAATCCTTGCAGAAATATGGCCTCACCACCACGGGATATCTTGCCAACTTCAATCGTTTTGATCGTATGGTGTATCCGTATTCGACTCCATCCCAAGCTTCATCAATGGTTAACATGTTCCATTTTCATCTTCCAATATTTGTAGCTTTATTCATTCAAAAGAGAGTTGGAAACTGGATTTACATCCATTGGCATGCTTGAATTGATATTTTTTCAGTTATATTTTGATAAGTTAGCACTAATATCAATCGATTGAGATGGAAATTACAATTCTATCTAGTTGTGAAGTCCATAAAAAATGCAAACATCCAAAATTTGGCAATATCAATGTGTGTATATATATATATGCAGTGGGATTATATGACCACCAAAGATGTGAAGGCGAAACCCAAAAACTCAACGAGAAAGCAAACAAAAAGGTATGGCTAGAGAAGAACTCAAGGACTTTGTATTACAATGTTTCTTCAAGTGATGATACAAACAATGGACTGACACCTATTTGTTGTGATCCATGGATCTCCGATCGGGAAACATTCTAAACTAATGCTAGTCTAACTCTAAGTCATGAGAAGTGCTCAAGAATTATGCTCACTACAAGAAAAAATTATTTTTGTAACAAATTTTTTTTTTTTTTGTCTCTAAGTCTATTTTTTCCGTTACTAATGACATTAGAGACGGAATTATGAATGAAATTACGTTAGCTACGTGAACTTTAAGAACGAAATTCCGTTACAAATATATTAATTTTTTGTAGTGGCCTAGCATGGTTTTTGCCGTTAATTTGAATGAATTATACTTTGATTTTTATTTGTTTTACAATGAATTAAACTATTAAGGTGGAAGTGCACCCAAATTAGTCATCCGTGGGTTCTTTAGATGACTGATGCACAAAAATATAATATGTGCAGAATAACAAAAATAAGAAAAATTACAATATTATTTACCTAATTTGGCCACGAACAAAGATTTATGTCCAAGAGTTCCCAATCTATAAAATTCTACTATAATATACGCAAGAGCATGCTAAAATACACCTCAAAAAAAAAAAAAACCTCCACACAACAACAACAACATGAACTAAAATGCAATGTTAACTTGTCCTGCAAGGGATGACTTGGTGGCAGTGACGGAACCAACAATAAAATTTCGGGGCGCAAAATCGATTTTTTTTCTTTTTATCGATTCAATGTGGTTTTTTTTTATTATTCATGGTACATCTTGACAAAAATAAAAAAAAAATTGGAAAATTTAAATATTTTAGAAAAAATTTCAACAAAATTACATAAGATTTAATATTTTTTTATTATAAAAAATAAAATTTAAAGACTAAAAATATAATTTATGATTTTTTACATTACAAAATAAAAAATTAGGAGGAACAAATTATTATAAAATATATAATTTTATTATTTTTTACATAAAAAATACATATATTTTTAGGTCTGAGGGTCAGTTGACCCCTCCTAACCCCCATCTAGTTCCGCCCATGCTTGATGGTGTGGGGATGAATTTGTAACTATTAGGTCATAAGTTCAAACTATATATACATATATATCACATATACATATATAAATATATATACGTATATATATTATGTATCTATATATCATTTTTGGGTGATAGGGCTGGCGGGGCTGGGAAAGCTGAGGATCCCATGCCAAGGATTATACTCCTTCTGTCCAAGAAAATAATGTAATTTTAAATGGACTACAGAGATTAATAAATAATGAAATTTTAATATTAAAATAGAATACATAAAAATTAAAGTAAGGTATTATTGAAAATTTATTTATAAATTAATAAAAGGCAATGGGTAAGTAGAAAAAGTAGTTGAAATTTGATACTATTGATTAAAGTAGGTGTAATAATATTGGGATGACCAAATGCCCCACCAAAGTTATCGATTACGTAAAATAATTTGAAATCCTAAAGCCAATGTTTTATAAGTAAATCAATGCTTTTAGTGACTGTGTAAGAGAGCTGAAGGCCTCATACTTTTCTTCTTCGTCTATCCATTGTCGTCGATGCTAAGATGCTGCTAAACTTCTTTGATTATTCATGTTATCTCAGGCTGGGCGAACCAGTCATGAAATTCTCATATGAGATTTATGAGGTCACGTCTATCTTCTGAACTCAAGAGCGCATTGATTAGAGTAGTCTTGGGGTTCACCTCGCTCCCCATATTAATCTAGTCGAGCTAGTTATACGCCTCAGGAATAGTCTTGCACATGGGGCTGGGGAGCTGTTTATCGTCTACTGGCTCGATGGGCCTCGCAAAAGTAGATAATTCCTCCGTAAGGCCGAGTGTTGTTGTCACTTCTTTGTGCAGGTGCGCACGAGCTACTTTAAGACTCGGCTCCATTCAAAACCAACTCTTTTTCGTGCCTTTAAGCCTATTTCAAAGCCCTCTAGAAGCATGTGTGATTTTCTTATTCCTAAGTCAGAAATCTTCGACGTAAGTAAAGGAACGATGAGAAAACATGAAATAATATTTCTTTTGAAAATATATTGTGTTGTAAGAACAAGGATGATATTCTTCAATGTTCTTGAAAGAGAATATGAAAAAAAAGAAAAAAAAATAACTGCCAATTCTGACCCTTGAAAAGAAGAACCATATTGTAGTCAAATGATCAGAGTATCTGAAAACATTGGTCTAGATTTCATCATATATATTGGGTGATGAACTGGAGGCAATGAAGGTAACATTGTAAGGACCAAATGTTAAATCTTAGCAACAACCGATATATTATTAAATTGATTAGATAATGCAAAATTGCACTTGGATTTTAATTGATCTCGCAAAGGGATGTAGTCACCTAGGATGTAAGTAAATCATAAAAAAAAATATAAGGGCAAGAGTTTGATTGAGAAGTTTAAGTCCCGACTTGTTGTCAAAATGACTTTAAATAAAAGAAAGAATGTAATTTTATATATATATATATACATTCTTCCATTTTTAGGGGTATTTTTTGCAATTATTGTTTTGCATAATCTAGATATTCAGAAAATACATGTCAAGAATGTGTTCTTAAATAATGACCTAAAAAAAAAGATATATATGTATAATTGTTGTCGTCAAAAAATCGCCACCGACGGCTTAATCGGAAAAGCCTGTCGGAATTGATTTGTTCAAAAGATTCCCAGTCTCCTCAAGAAAGGATCCGGGCTATCTCGCGATATCTGAATAATTAACGAAAAAAAGAAGGTAAATAAACAATGAAAATTAAATTGGAATTAATCGAAGAAAACTGTAAAAATCTGAAAAAATTACAAGAAAATAATGCATAGAAAATTATGAAAAAAGAAAAAGAAAAAAAAAGAAAAAAAAGAAGATTCATGATGAATGGCGTCCTCTTCCTCATGTTCTACCCTTGGATATTTATTTTGTTTTTTTGAATTCTGTTTGGATAAGATATATCGCTAATTATTCTCAACAACTCTAACCCCTTTCACTTCCACTTTCTTTCATCCGCTTCAAATGCACCAGGGCGGCTGGGTCCTTGGGCTGCACTTGTGTTGGACCGATCCAATTAAGTTTGAGTATGTACAATAATAACTCAAAGGGCGTGCAGTACCTGGCCAAGAGGCTAAGGTGTATAAACTTGTTAAGTCCTTGTATTGTATCAAACAAAAAATGCCCAAATACAGACACTTGAAATTGGATGAAACAATATTGTAAAATAGTTTAAATAAAATGAGTGTAGGTTGCCCTGCTGGTTTGCGGCCTGAGGGAACTCACAGAGGGCCTTTGGGAATCCGGAGGCTAGCGTATACAATAAGAGAAGCAAGCATCTATGCTGGTTGCAGAAACATCGGCTACTGGGCAACCCCTTGATCTGCGCCGTTAGGACGGCTTCCTTCAGGCACGTCCCATGCTGATAGGGTTGATGAAGCCACACTAAATTCTATTGGAAACAACACAACTAGTTGCACTAAAGCTAGACCTGCAACCATGCTTGCGAAGCCTACAAAATCATGCGCACGTTGCGGGAATGCACTTGTTGATTTGGAAGCCTGCCCCCATCGGTAAATCCGGACATGGAAATGATTGTGAACCTTGTAGGCCCAACTTCTAATGCTGAAAATGCAGTCGGGTAAGCCGACGGTGGCTAGGTACTTCATGTGCCAGCCTAAGAATGTCTGATAAATAGTTCAACATTTGAAGGGCCGATTCATGCAGTGATGACTGAAATTTCATGCGGTTTGAAGTCATCGGCTCTTCCAAAATACACTTTCTTAGATGTATTCGTAAATCGAGACGCAGCAAGTTTCACTGGGCCTTCCAATCTGTTATGGCTCAGATTATTTTTCGTCGGCTATCCGGACCAAGCCAGCAAAAATTGGTAAGTTTTCCAACTTCCTCAAAAAAAAGATACAAAATTATACCAAAATAAACAAAATGATGAAAGAACAACTATGTGAACAAACTGGAAGTTGGGAACTCAGATTTGGAAATATTAAATATTTGTGTACAGGTTGTTACAGAAACTAAAAGACTGGACACATGTAATAACACTTGAATTTAATTTAAAGCCCTGGAAAGAAAATCGCATAAAGGAACAATAATGGAAAAAGTAAGTGAAATAGTACTACAAGAAATCTTTAAATTCACTTTTTCCATTACTAATGATATTAGAGACGGAATTAATAATGGAATTATGTTAGCTACGTGATCTTTAGGGACGGAATTCCGTTACAAATATACTATTTTTTTGTAGTGTATAATAACAATAAAAAAATGGCTGAAAATTTTGGGAGTCAATTCTACATTGCAGAAGTAGAAAGGAAAATAGAGTACAAAAGTGTAAGAGAAAATATTTCTATATCGGATCACATTGCAGTGGAGTATGCCCTCTTCCAAATATGTTATGCCTCTTTTTATTCTCCCAAAAATTATAGGATCAAGACTCCTCTCCAAGCATGGTTCTTTCTTTTGGTTGTGTCAAAATGTTTGTCTTGGTGAGCTGAATCCATTGGGCTCCTCCATCTACCCGCATTGTGATCCCAATACCGATTTCATCCCAAAATACCGACTAATCGGATAACAACCTTCTTGTTGTACAGTTGTGCAATCTTAAGTTTGCTTACAAACTTGAATATTTTCGAAAGTTGCACATCGATTCTCTTCCACTTGAACAAGCTCATCAAACAACACACAATGATAATCTTCAATGCCCAATCCATGTTGTTGATAAATACATAAAAGAGGAAACTATGATCTCAATTGGCAATACACCATCTTATCCCTAAGTTACTCGGAAATGTGTAAAAATAGTTGCAATATTTTTTGCATTCGGATATGCCTAAAAGGCTTTAAACAAAATTTCGTGCAACTTTTAGTGTTATTTTCGAATTCATTTTTAATGATCATTCTTTTTTTCTTTTTTTTTTGTGACCTCGGCTTTCCCATTGGCCTAACCATAATACAATGATAAATGGTTTAGTATAATATCATATTGAGCTATAAATGCTTTGATTCTTTCGCTAGTGAAAATTATACCTTTGTCCATCGTAATTATTTGGGGAAGTCCAAATATTTAATTATTTTTTCTTTGATAAATTGGATGACATCCAATTGGTTGATGTTCACATACAAACCAGCCTCTACATACTTCATAAAGTAATCAGTCGCCAAAAGAAAAAATGCATGCATGTTCAAAGATGGCGGATGATGTCTATCGCCTAACCTCTAAAAAACTGCAACTTGATGGGATATAATTCCTCAGTCGGCACTCGATTAACCAATCCGGGCATTTGACAAGCTTAATATATAGTCTCCGGTGTATGCAACATAATTGTCCCTTATCTTCCACCAAAACTACCAATATGGTAACATCTATTTCATATACGGGCTTGTATGGTGTGCTCCACAAATATCTTTGTGTATCTCCCACATCACCTTTGACGTCTGTACCTTACCGAGACTTTTCAACAACATGCTACTAACTATTTGTCAATACAACTCAAAGGAAATCAATATGTATTTGAGTGTCTTATGCTTCAATTTGGATGTTACATCGGAGGACTAGAAAGGAACACACAAAGGCTTGTCACCAATATAAATCTTCGTCTTGACTTGCATCTTGAGACAAAACTGTCATCGGCTGGCCTGCCATTTCACCAGCCATTTGATAGCCTGCTGCAGTTTGCATGAGATCATTCACCTTATTGTTGTCTTGCCTTATTACATACGACAAAGCCAAATCATCAAATTCATGCATTAAACTTCGCACCTCATCATACAAGAACAATAGGTTGGATATGAACATTCATAAGCACCGGTAAATTGGTAAATCGCTAGTTATGAATCACCTTGCATTACGACCGGAAATTGCTTCCGGGCTTAAAATTCTTGTCGGGAGAAATGGTGGGTATCCGGGTTACTCAATGTTTGCTCCCGGTGGTATGAAATTATTTTTTTTGAAAAACTAATTAAAAGCGATTGAAGAAAACACACCCTGACCATAATTTATATTGGATTAATAATACTTATTACATGAAATTTTATCTTCTAATGTGCAAAAATGAAAGAAAATAATGTGATGAAACTAGGAGAAAGAAACATGCACGAAGTGTGTTGTTCTGATAATATATCTTCAAATTGCAACAATTATTTCAATTCCATGAACTCAAACCTGACACCATCAAATAATAACCATTTATACTCACAAAAAATGTGCCATCATGTTCCACAATTTGAGTTTTAACTCAAGTCATTTGGACTACGAGTCTTAGTCCAATCTGTTTCAAGTTATTTCGTCATCTTGCTCAATCTACTGAAAATTTTCATTGACAGGACAAAGAATATTTGCATGCCAACGATATGATAACACAACCTCATGTTAAGCCATGTATACTATCAAGTCAAGGTGTTAAATAATCAAATTAAGTCACTCAATCATAAGTTAATTTGAGAGATAAACTTTGTTATTTTTGGGGAAGAAATTATCTATTTCATTCCAAAACTCAAAACATATATACAAATAGAGGCAATAATGTAAATATCAATGTATAGACAAATATATAATAGGGTAAATTATATAACACCCTTCGTATTTTAGTAAAAATGCACATAACATCTGTGTGTTTTATTTATTGCCCGAAAACTGTTGTCTGGTTCTAAATAAAGACCTAAATTACGCAAGTTTTATGAAAAAAAAAAAAAAAAGTTAAAATTAACTTAAATAATTTTTTGAATAAAATAAATAAATAAATAACTGATTAATCTTAATTTTATAGTTTTAAAGACAAATTTTTATCTAATTTTTATAAAAATTATAAAAATAAATAATTGATCAATTATTTATTTATTTATTTTATTAGAAAAAATTATTTAAGATATTTTACATTTTTTTTTTTTGGTATAAAAGTTACTTAATTTGAGTTTTTATTTAGAACCAAACATCAGTTTTAAGACAAATAAGTGTTTGGCGCAAACTTTACGTTAACACAACACAACACAACACAAGAGGTTTCACGCAATAAATAAAATATAGGGTGCTTTGTGTATTTTTAGTAAAATATAAAGAGATGTTATATAATTTAATATAATAATATAATATAAATAATATCTTAAAAATATATATTTATAGAAATAAAAACTGAAACCACATTGTGTAAGTTTGTCTTGGCCTCAAGAATTTATTAGTGTGCAAAAATGTGATGTTGGGTTGGACTCCTTTCGCGAACCAATACTCCACTGGTATACCGAATTAGTTCTGCTTTCTTTTTTGGTTGTTCTATCAAATTGATTTTTTTTTTTTTTTGAAGTAATAATTAATCATTTAAATTAAAAAGTAACTATATTTTATAACTATTAACGCTTATACTTCATTGTTTGATAGTTAAATTTAAATTTTAAATAATAAAATTATAATTTGAATAATTATTTGATATTTATATAAATATATATATTAATGTGATATTTAAACTTTTAAATTAATTTTTAATATAATAAAAAATAAGTAATTGATTTGATATTTTAAAAAATAAAAATTAATAAATAGTAAATTTTAATTTGAATTTTATTTCTTCCAAAAATAATAATAATAATAATTATATATTTGAATTTTAAATTTTTAGAATTATTATTTTTCTCAAAAAAATAAATAAATACTCACCTATCACATTTATCTCCATCTTAATAGTATAGAGAAAAAAAATCAATCAAAATATTTTAGTAAAATTATTCGAAACTTTCATGTAAAATAATGCTTGAATTAAAATTTTTATAGTTACACTCTTATTGTTGCTGAAATTTGTCAATAACGTCCTAACAAATTTAAGCCAGTCGTAATCGATAAAAAATCGGATTCTCCGGCCTATTCAAAAAAAAATCCGGGCTTAGTCTTGCGATAAAAATAAATCGGTGGAAAAATATGTATGAATTAGGCTGCTGTACTAAAGAAGAAAGCGCAGGAAAATTACTTTTAAGAATAAAATTGAATTGAACTGAGTAAGTGACTTCAACAAAAATTAAGAAAAATAGTTAATTATGCACGAATAAATGTACAAGAAAAATAAAAGTAAAAACAATAAATACCAAGAAATAAAAAGGAATTGAATTTTGGATTTGGATGGTGCCGGACATATGAGTTCATTTTTCTTCTCCTATTTATATATTTATATTTCTTAAATATAAAGTCTTTAATTACCCATTTCTTCACTCAATCATTTTATCAATCAGTTCTCTCCACTTTTTCAAACTTCTAACATTTTAGGAACAAACCTACCCCAGTTTTTCCATTATTCCTCTTACCCGATTTGATTTTTTCCCATCTAAGGTGGGGTCTTTTGGGCCGAACGGGTTGCCTTATCCATGGTGGACCTCCGGGTTGAATTTTTTTGTAAGTCGGATGAGTGTATCCTCCGGATTGAGCCGTCGCTTTTCATCGACGTGAAAATTAGAGAGTAACAGTTCTGTTTTATTATTAATTGCATTTAAATTATAAAAAAAATTATTTGTTTTTGTGATGTTTTGTGCATAATACATTTCAACCCGACCCAACTCTTCGAAACCTGGAATCTGTACCCGCGATTCGACCCGTAATGGACCGCCCCGAACCGGTTTAGAGTCTTCATATAAATGAGTGTTTCCCCGGTTCGGTTGACAGCGTGATTCATTCTCTCATTCCTTCACCTCGCGATACTCTCTGAAGCCCTAACCTCCCCGACGCATCGCGATCGATCTGTGCTTGGTCTTTCCGGCGAGATTGGCCATCGAAGCTTGAGATTCGTCCCCCGTGGTTGTGATTCAGCCTGTTCTAAGGCTATTCTTCGGTTTAATTTCTCGATTATGCCTTTATGTACTGTTCGTGGTGTTATTTGGTTGTCCGCGATGATTTAGGCTTAGAATCTTGAGATTTCTTTCGATTGGGGTTAGATTCGCGCTGATTGTGCGTTTCCGTAGATGTCGATAGGGTTTGGGTCGTGGTTATGTGTATATGTTGCTATACAGTTAGAATGTTGGGTAAACTGAGTCCGAACTCCTTCGATTTTGAAAGTATATAAAAGATTCGATGTTTCTTGTTTCATATTTGTTCGATTAATTGTAAACTACAAGTATTAGGTCCTTTATTACATCTACAGTTTTTTATTATAATATGGGCGTGTTACTGTAGATACGGAAATTTAGGTAAGAAGTAATCAATAAGTAATTAAGAAGTGTATTAGTAAAAATAATTGTAGATTAAGATTAAGATAACTAAATAGTTTAATTAAGATTAAAAAATTATAAAATTTAAAATTTAAAAATGAGATTAAAGTGTATAATTATATTTTCAAAAATAAAAATAACAAATTATATGAGATTGACGAAAATAGAAAATAGGGACAAATCATGTTGGATAGAAAGAGAATCTAATTGCTTGTATCATTTTATAGTTGATATAATATTTATTTGAAAATTAACTTCAACACATAAAATAATTAATTGGTAAAAAAACTGAATAAAAATTATTTTAATTTTAATAATTCAAATAAAAGTACATTACAAACATTAAATCAAGAGTATTTAATTTTGAGGTGAGTAAAAGGGCAGGGTAGCTGTCTATATTACATCATCAATGCCTCGGGCTAGACTTGCCCAAACGGTTCAAACCGTCGATTATGATTACAAACCGCCGGTTACGGTTTGTCAGAATTTCAAACCGAAACCGAACCGTCTGAATGACGATTTCGATTACGGTTTGACGGTTTCGATTACGATTTCGGTTTAAAAACTGCCGGTTTATATACTTCTTTTCCCGATTTTTTCTTAATATTAATTTTACGATTAATTTCGATTCTGATTTTAATTTACTAAATCTTTTTATTTTTGTGAAAAATTATATAAATTATACTTTGTATTTATAAAATAATTATTTATCAATTTATTAATTAAGAATTAAGAATACATCTATAATTTATACAATTATTTAATAATTTAATTTTTAAATTAAATCACACTATTGAAAATTAAAATTTATTTTGTTTAAAACTAAGATTATTTTTGAAGAATTATTTATGTCAAGTGTAAACAATTAAATTATCTAAGTGGTAATTTAGATTTTCGATTACAAAGTTTTACGTTTTTTTTTTTGTTTTACATATGATTATGATTTTATATATGCCCCTATAAATTATAATACTATGTTAGTAAATATTTTATTTAAAAAATTAAGTTGTGTTTAATTAAGAGGGCTTGGACATAATTTTAAATTTCTAATTTAGATTTATCTAAGTTTAAAAAATTTAAACTTAAGAAATCTAATTTAGAAGTTTAAATTTATGTTGCCTACGTATCCAATTGGAATCAAAGCCCACGTAGTTTTTTTAATTTTTAAGTTTTAAATATTATATACTAATATAGATATACCTAAGGTCCTAAAGTTAATAAATTTTAATCATCAGCTTCGGTTATATTTTGAATATCATCACTTGAATCCGTATTATTAGGTTCACATTGACTTCTATCTTCAGCTTTTACCCAATCATCAAGTAAACATTGATTTTCTAAGTGTTCAACGGTTAATTTAGAACGTCTAGCACTTAATGTATGGCCACCCATACTAAAAGCTTGTTTGACGGCTATAGTTGACACAGGACAAGCAAGTATTTCTTTTGCAATTAATGTCATTATTTTATAAGTAGATGCTCTTTTAGACCACCATTTTTTAAATATCAAATTCTTCTAATTCACTTTCACTATATTCAAAAGTTGTTGTTAAATAATTTTCTAATTCTAAATATGAGTTTGAAATTTCGTTAGAACGTTTACGTCCTCTTACATTATAAAAATCATAAAAGAGTGAAAGTTGTGAAGGTTGAGATAAACTATCACTACAAGAAACATTAGAACTAGTATATATATTTTGGTCAGGATCAAATTGTTGCTTATATTCTCTATAAATATCTATTAAAAGTTGTTTTGCACCATATGCAATTGAAGTAGGGTTAGGGGTTTCATTATCTTTTTCAGGAAATAATGAGTCGTAATAATATGTTAGCAATTGTTCAACTCCATCTAATCTTACTATAGGATCAAGTATTTTAGCAACTATGAATATATCAGGTAAATATAAAAAATATTTAAACCATTTAAGTTTCATAAAAATCATAAAAGAGTGAAAGTTGTGAAGGTTGAGATAAACTATCACTACAAAAAACATTATAACTAGTATCTATATTTTGGTCAGGATCAAAGTGTTGTTTATATTCTCTATGAATATCCATTAAAAGTTGTTTTACACCATATGCAATTGAAGTAGGGTTAGGGGTTTCATTATCTTTTTCAGGAAATAATGAGTCGTAATAATATGTTAGCAATTGTTCTACTCCATCTAATCTTACTCTAGGATTAAGTATTTTAGCAACTATGAATATATCAGGTAAATATAAAAAATATTTAAACCATTTAAGTTTCATAGAAACAATAGCATTTTGAAGCAAACTATTTGAAGATTCCTTTAATATTAAAGCAATTTTAACACAATGATCTATAGTCAAATTAGAAGTAGGATAATAAATACCAGATAATTCAGTAGTAGCATCATTAAAAACTTGTAATATTTCACACAAATTTGAACATGAATCCCATTGTTGTGGAAATAAAGTAAAACCACATTCACATGCTTCTCGTAAGAAAAAATCACATAGTGCATTTCTATATTCATATGAACCACACAGGATTTTATAAGTAGAATTCCATCGAGTTGAAACATCAAGGGAAGAATTTTTTGGTTGTAAAGTATTTTGTCTACAATATCTTTTCCATCATTTTAATAATGAGGCATGTCTTACAAGATAAGAAATTGCTTGTTTAATAGGATGTACATGCTCTTTCAAACAAGATAAACCATCTTGAACACATAAATTTAAAATATGACAAAAACATCTAATATGAAAAAATTTACCACCAATTGATGGTTGACAATATTCAATAAGAGAATTTAAACTGACCGTATTAGCACTTGCATTATCAAATGAAATTGAAAAAAAAATTGTAAGTAAATTATATTCTTGCAAAATAGATCGTATCTTGTGAGAAATATTTGTTGCGGTGTGTTCTACATCAAATTCTCTATATGCAATTAAACGTTTTTGTAATGTCCATGAGTTATCAATCCAATGACATGTAATGCCCATATAATGATGTTCTTGCCAATGATCACTCCAAACATCCGAACATATAGAAACTTTATTTTGTAAATTATTAAACATATTAATTAATTCTAATTTCCATTCACCAACCATTATATCAATATCGCGGGTGATCGTTGAGCGTGAAATTCTTCTAGCTGAAGGATTGTAAGCATTAGTAACCCATTTTTCAAAGCATAAATCATTTGCAAATCTAAAATGAAGATGTTTAGAACAAACTAACTTAGTTAATTCTCTTATAGTAGTAATATCACTATATTTAAATAAAGTAGGGGTACTTACCTCATCTCCAATTTTAGAAATGGATGACGGCATTTGTCCTCGAATTTGTGTTTGTGATGTAGTTATTCCAATTTTAGAAGGGTGTTTCTTCTCGATATAGAGTGCAAATGTTCCATATCCTCCTACTTTATTGTAATTATAAACTTTAGAACAATAATTACAAATAACTTGAAAGCAACTACTTACCTCGGTCGCTTTCTTTGTAAAATGAACGGAGAAAATATCGGATCTTAATGCTTGAATTTGAGGAGCTTTTCGTTTTCCACCTACATCTTCTATATTGTCGGGAGCCTCAGCCTCGCCCTCGCCCTCGGGGCATTGATTTTAATTTATCGAATCAAGCTCATCCAAATCTTCTATATTCCATTGCTCATAAAAAAAATTATGAAATTGAGGAGGATGAGGAGGAGAATGTGAATCAGCAGTAGCCTTATCTTTGCCCTTACCTCTAGACATAGACGATGACATTTTTTTATTTTAAAAATTAATTTTTAATGGATATTAAATATATAAATAATGTAATGAAATAAATAATACAAATAAAAAAAAATCCAACTAATAGCTATTAGCTACTTTAAAAGTATACTTTTATCTAAAATAAAATACTATATAATAGAGTAGATTAGTAGAATATCAAAATATGTATAAACTTAATTATTAACACTTAGAGTTGAGAGATTAAATAATTGTAGGTGAGTTAGAGAGTAGATTTAGAGAGGGAGATAAGATGTAGAAGTAAGAAGTTGAGGTGAAGAAAAATTATCCAATTCATCCACCTATTTATATATCCGGTCATTAAATCTGATCCGTTCATTTATTATAATGTACATTAAATCTCCACCGTTCATTTCAAAATTTCAAATTAAAAAAAAAAAAAAATCGTCCAGACCGGCGGTTTGAACCAAAACCGCCGGTTTCTGTTTGAACCGCCGGTTTGTTCCATCAAATCTCGACCGTCGGATTAACACGAATTAATCTCGGCCGTTTGTTTTTGAAAAAAAAATCCCGCCCAAACCGGCGGATATAACTTTTTTTTAAAAAATAAAAAATAAAAAATATTGTCCAAACCGCCGGTTCAAACCGTAAACCGGCGGTTTACGTTTGGCTCAAACACAAATCGAAACCAAACCGTCGGATTCATAGTTTCGGTTCGGTTTGAGCCCGGTTTCAGTTTAGACCGAAACCGTCGGTTTGTAAACCGGAAAACCGGCGTTCCGAACCGTTTGGGCATGTCTACCTCAATCAATATCCACTTTCTGTCCTTTTACTTCTTCCTAATTAATACCTTAATATCAATATTGCCTTCTCTCTCTTTCGCACTCTCAAAGAATATATGCATTGTCCTGTAACGATGGCAATAAATTTTTGACAATATAATACTTTCTGTACTTATTTATTATTATTATGATTATTATTATTATACATTAAAAAATAAAAATATATTATTGATTAACGAGAATGTGTAAAATGATTTTAGGGGCTGTTTGGTTCGTGGATTTGGTAGAATTCCATGAGATTTGGATTTTAAAATCCTTATGAATCTATGTTTGGTTATAAAATTGATAATGAAATTTTAAGTGCATGAGATTTTAAAATCTTATGTCATTGCATTTTTCATTTTACTATTATACCCTCCCATAAAAAAATCATATTTCTTTTCTTTTTTAATATTAAATATATATATAAATATATATATTTACATTTAAATTATATTTTATTGATTTTATAAAATATAATACTATATTTAAGCATACTACTGCAAATCATATATTTATTTATAAAAATATTATATATATTTAATTCTTTTACTAATG
Organism: Andrographis paniculata; assembly: GCF_009805555.1. Classification (NCBI taxonomy): domain Eukaryota; kingdom Viridiplantae; phylum Streptophyta; class Magnoliopsida; order Lamiales; family Acanthaceae; genus Andrographis; species Andrographis paniculata. The sequence goes on from NW_026137588.1 coordinate 2,105,536, forward strand.
ATAATTTAAAATATCAATTAATAATTTAAATTTATTTTAATGGTGTATTAATTTTGTATTTTTAGTTTAAATTTTTTTTATATTAAATATGAGAAAGAATGTCGATAGTATAAAAAATAATTATATTACGTATTTTTTAGTGTATAGATTATATATTACAGTATATATTTTGTATGAATATATATATTATATCTTTTATTATTAGTCGAAAATCGTATTAAAATTTTTTTATTAAAATACACTAAATTTAGTAAAAAGTAAAGTTTACCGGAAAAAAAGATATAAAGTTTAATTTATCACAATAAATAAAACCCATTTAAAGATAATTACATCACTTAAAATATAAAAAATCAAAATCCTTAGAACCAAACACCCCCAACCAAACACATGATAGGATTCCAAATCTAAATACAATAAATCCTATTACATATAAATTCTACTGCAAAATCTCAATCCCATAAAAAAAGTCCTTGAACCAAACAGCTCATTAATATTATTATGTTGCAAGTAAAAATATATATATTTATAAAATTTGAAGAGTATTTTGATATTTATATATAAATTTTAATTTAAAATAATATTTTTGTATTTGTATATAGATTATTTTTACTGGCAAACAAAAATAGAAAAAAAAATTATAGTGAGATAGTACAAAGAGAGTAATTTTAACTCATGTTCAATAATACGTTATTTTGTAATCGATTATTTGTAAGTGAAAATACGACGGACTGGTGTACCAAATTAGTTAGATTAATTTGGAAGAAATAAATAAAATATTATTTATTTATTGTATATGGGGTTTGGTTAATATTTTGGCTATTTTGTGTGTCAAGAGACAAACCAAATTGCAAAATCCAAAATTAAACCCGGGTATATGACCTAATTCGCAGTATTATTTAGGTAAAATATTATCTGTTGGATAGATTTATTATGATCTCAAAAGGAAGGCTTGCAATTAGAATAAATTACAATCGTTTCAAACGGAAAGTTTGTAATTAGAATCAATTAGGACTGCTTCAAACGGAAGGTTTGAATTTAAAATAAATTACATCGATAATTAAGGTCATAGTTATAATCGTAATTGAACCCCTGTCATTTTAGCCGAGTGGAGACGCCTACATAAAGGGTCTCCCCCCTTCATTCTAAATACCAACACCAACAACTCTGTCCTCCTTCTCTCCTCTCTTCTAGCTTTCCGGCAACCTCCACAGCTCAGTTCTTCTCTCGTTTTTTTTCGTCGGAGCTCCAACGATTAGAGGTGTCACTCTCATTGGAGACAGAAACCGTTTTATCTTTGGGTTAGAGCGCCAGCCACCGAATGCACTACTGAGGCGTATCTAATTTTCGGAAAGAGGATCCATCCTCGACTCGGTTTTACGGTAGAGTTCATTCTCGCAATACTCATATATTCAAACAATCGAAAATTAGATAGTACTTTGCGAGAATGTCAACCCCTGCCAATACTGAGAACAAAAATACTGAGAACGTTCAAATGCCTACGAAAACACTCCAGTGAAAACCCCAATGGACCTCAACCTACACTTGAGCAAGAATAAATGATACCCCGTAGCTCAAGAAGACTATGCCAAAATTATTGGAAGTCTAATGTACTTAACAAATTGCACAAGGCCTGACTGGCTTGCCCTGTAAACAAGCTGAGTCGATACACTAGTAACCCCAGTTATGAACACTGGAAAATGCTAGTAAGAGTATTAAGTTATCTTAAATTTACTCTAAATTTTGGCATACACTACGTGAAATATCCACCGGTACTCGAAGGGTACTATGATGCCAATTGGATATCCGATGCAAAAGACTCACTGTCTACAATTGGATATGTATTTACGATTGGAGGAGGAGTTGTTTCGTGAAAATCCACAAAACAGACGTGCATTGCACAGTCCACAATGGAATCGGAGTTCATCGCCTTGGACAAAACTGACGAAGAAGCCGAATAGCCGAGGAACTTCATGGATGATATTCCATACTAGAGTAAACCAGTACCTCCCGTAATAATTTACTACGATAGCCAAGCTGCAATAACAAGGGCTAAGAATGGAATGTACAACGTCAAATCATGACATATCCGACGTAGACATAACATTGTATGACATTTGATCACCAGTGGGGTTCGACTATTGAATATGTAAAATCAATAGAAAACCTAGCGGATCCGCTAACCAAAGGGTTGCAGAGAAATCAAATGTACAAACTACTAAAGGGAATGAGTTTGAAATCCACAAGATAGAAACAATTATAATGGTAATCTAACCAAATCACTTGGAAATCTCAAACCTTGGTTCAATGGGAAAACTAAGCTATGAGAATCCGGCATGAACACTCAATTACAATCCCTAAAAAGCAATAAGTGTTATAATGTGCAAAAGTGGTGAGGTTAAGTCAATGACTCTTAATGATCCTAATTGTGTGAGTTAGATACCTTGATATAGGATTACCTATATAAGTGTGAAGTGTGAGCCGCTTCAAACGAAACACTTATGAATCCAAAGACAAGATCCATGGCCGAAATAGATCAAAACGTAAGAACAAAGTTGAGACTAAGATAGCGACACATCAATATTATTGATTAAGTGCACACAAAGGTGGAACAGTTTAATGCATCATGTCAACTGAGCCACCGGTACACTCTGTAATGTTGACTATGAAAGGTTCAAAGCTAAAAACTACCTGTCATGATGTGTCAATGTCTCATGGGGATTGAGTTGGGCTTCTGTTCTTTATGGGCATTTCCACTCATGTGGGGGATTGTTGGATAATCAGTTATTTTGCAATCGATTATTTTGGAAGTGAAAATGCGACGGGCCGGTGTACCAAATTAATTAGATTAATTTAGAAGAAATAAATAAATATTATTTATTTATTGTATATGGGGATTGGTTAATATTTTGGCTATTTTGTCTGTCTCGAAGCAAACAAAATTGTGCAACCCCAAATTAAACCCGAGTATATGGCCTAAGTCGCAGTATTATTTGGATAATATTCTGTCTCGAAGCAAACAAAATTGTGCAACCCCAAATTAAACCCGAGTATATGGCCTAAGTCGCAGTATTATTTGGATAAAATATTATCTGTTTCATAGATTTATTATAATGTCAAACAGAAGATTTGAAATTAGAATAAATTACAATCGTTTCAAACAGAAGGTTTGAAATTAGAATAAATTACGATCGTCACAAACAGAAAGTTTGTAATTAGAATCAATTACGACTTCTTCAAACGAAAGGTTTGAATTTATAATAAATTACATCGATAATTAAGGTCGAAGTTATGATCGTAATTGATCCCCTGCCATTTTGGCCGAATGGAGACCCCTATATAAAAAGGCCTCCCCCTTCATTCTAAACACCAACAACTCTCTTCTTTTTCTCTCATCTCTTCTAGCTTTCCGACAACCTCCCCAGGTCAATTCTTTTCTCGTTCTTATTCGCCGGAGCTTCAACGATTAGAGGTGCCACTCTCATTGGAGACGAAAACCGTTTTATCTTCAAGTTAGAACGCCAGCCACCGGAGGCACTATTGAGGCGTATCTAATTTTCGGAAAGATGATCCATCCTCGACTCGGTTTCACGGTAGAGTTCATTCTCTCAATACCCATATATTCCAACAATCGAAAATTAGATAGTACTTTGCGAAAATGTCAACCTCTGCAATTTTGTTAACAATTTTAGAGCATACACTATGGCCTTTTAAAAAAAAAAAAGGGTCAAAAGCTATGCGTGTCCGTCGCGAGGCATAGGTATCTAGTTTACTTTTTATACATCGACGAATGGAATGAATAAATATCACATAGCTTGCACAATGGTCCGAATTATCAAAAGTTTCTATTCCCTTCGTCTTCCCCAATTTCCTCTTCCGCTGAAAATATCTTTCCGATTTCTCAACAAGTCTTGCATTACTGTTATCATCACATCTTCATCTCAAATTTTTCTCTATAAACTCCGGGCACGACAAAGCGCTCATGTTCTAGATCTCTTCCTCTCCTTGCCCTTCATTTTTCTTTGCTCAAATCCTTAATTTTGAAAATCAAAAATTTCCGATTGCTCAGGAAATCAAGATTCGAAGGCTTGAAAGCAACTCCTCCAATCGTTTCCGCACAAAAGTTTCATGAACAAGAGAGTGGTCACCTGTGCGCCTCCACTTTGGCCATTTTGACGTGGGTGAGAGAGAAAGTGCACTTCGAAGTTGCCTCTCCTGCACGAAAAGATCTTCCAAGGCTTCGATAGTTTTGACATCAAAATTTAAGCCACTACACAACTTTAATTTTTAAACGGGGAAAAAAATTCATCGTGTCAGAGGCGAAGTCGGTCGAAAAATAGGTCATTGCCACTGCTATTACCTAGTTTGGCAAATCACTCTGGCCTCGAAAGAAGAAAACAAATTACTATTATAAAATGTATATATGGATACTTCCTGGCTTTGAAATTAATATATATATATATCTAAATATAAATTTTTAATTATTGTGGTTTCTACATAAAAAAGTTAAAATTATTATATTTCAATTATTATTATTATTATAACAATATCATAACTGACTTGAAGATAAATTATCTATTTACTAGTATTTCAATTTTATGTGCAAAATATATCAAGTACATTGATTCCATACGTGATATTTGGAATTAAATTATTTAATTCATATAAAATCAATATTCAATGAAAATAATACTCTCTTAATCCATTAAAATAGATTTTATTTGGCACCAAAATCTAAAAATAACAATATTTTACTATTATAACGGAGCATGTAATTAAATGGTTGATAAAAATATAGTAGGATAAGTCAAAAAAAAAAAAAAAAAAAAAATAATAAATTGATTATTATTTGTTAATATATATATATATGTAATAAAATTGCAAGTGAATAAAATTTCGAGTGAATAAATTTTTTTATTATTGTAAATAAGATTAGCATACTAAAAAAAATAAAAAAATAGTAACATAATTTTGACATCGAGTGAATAAAATTTTTTATTATTGTAAATAAGATTAGCATACTAAAAAAAATAAAAAAATAGTAACATAATTTTGACAGATGAAGACAATATTAATAAGAAATCTATGTGCTATACTTGGATATTGGGTAATCTATTACTTCTATGGGCAAAATAATTATGAAACTTTGTTTGCGTACGAAAATTGAGTATGTATTAAGTGAAGTAAGATATTATGATAAAATTATAAAATAATTGATAAAAATGTAATATGGTAAAAAAAAAAAAAACAGTGAAATTTTTTTATTATTTATTTAAATAGAGACAATAAAAGTATGAATGGATAATTTTTTTTTTATCATAGATAAATTATATATAAATTTATAGAAAAATAAAAACTAACATGATTGTCAGAGAATAAAATATATTTTTTTTTATATTTTTATATTTTATAATATTTATGCTAGTAAATACTATATTTTAAAATAGTTGTAGTTTTCTTGCAACAGCCAAAATATATTGTTACTATGAAAAGATATAAAATATATATATATATATATATTTATAGTACCGAGATCCTTAGAACAAATTAATATATATAGTCGTCACACCAATCATCTTTTAATATTCAATATAATGAATAATGTAGATTTAATTTATGGAATATGAGTGTCATTATAATTATAAATATATTTTACAATACACTTTAATTTGTGCAATTTTTTTTGGAGTTTTTTTTTTAAAAAAGTACTAATAAATTTGGATAATTAATTAAAATTTGTTAGAATATCAAATAATCTAACAAAATCCAAATTTATTGACATAATAAATAACAAAAATATGAATAAAATTATGGTTTTTTACATCTATATATACTTACTTTTAATACTATAAATTGTTTGACTTTAAATCTTTTTGTTTTGTTTTTAAAAATCGAATTCTCTTTATATGTTTTCTTTGATTGTTTCATACATAAAACAATGAAGAAATAATGATTATAAAAAGAATATAAGAATGAAAATAAGAATACGAAGAAATATCAATTCATGTTTTATTAACCGTCTGATCAAGCTGAAATTTTTAGGAAGATTCGTGATTCGTTGATCTTTCGATTCAACGGTGAGTTTTGCAGTCATATGTTTATAGTTCGATTCAAATTTTATAGAATTAATGTGACATTTATTTTTTTCGGTTTCTTGATCTTAATTTTTCTGAAATTTGTAATTTTCCCTAGTCAGTAGTAATTGGAGCATGTTTACACTCACTTTTTACGGATTACTATATACAATTTGATACTAGTATTAGTTTGGTTGACCCGTGATTTTTATTTTCTTTATCTTGAAAGATTTTTTACTTTAAAATTTATTGCATCTCTTTCATATTTTATTTACGAACATAATTTATTATTGTTCCTTATATTTTTGCAAGAGGATTACGTTTTATTATTATTATTATTATTATTATTATTATTATATATATAGTGGAATTATTATAGTAAAATTCCTTGTTTAATTTTTAAATTTTATTATTCATAAGTTAATTATTGTATTATATTGATTCTATCGTTTCTATTATTATTTATTTTCTGCTAACCAATTCTAACATTCATACCGATGCAGAAAAAAAAAAAGAAAAAAAAGTAGATCACGATTTTTTCATTCTTATTATATATGCATTTTTCTGTTTTAAATTGAATTCATTTTTAGTATAATATTTTAATAAGTTCTTTTTAATTTTGTAGATTAAATTCAAATTTCCAGTGATGTGAAATAATATTTGGGATATCCATACATAAAATTATAATAAGTTTTAATATATAAAAATTTTATTTTTATTGTAGTAGTTCCATTTTATTTTGTATGCATTTTTTTTAATTATTTATTATGTTCGTTGTTATTTTTTATAAATATTTATTGTGTATGTTATCTTTTATAAATTATAAGTAATATTTAAAAAAAATATTAAAACAATAGTATATAATTTAATATTGTATAAAAATAATACGTGCATAGCACGATTATCACATATGTAGTCATGATTAATAAATGTATCTAAATAATTTTGAAATATTACTTTGTCATTTTTCTGCAAAATAAAGTTGAACGAATTGTTGCCCTTCTTTTTATTTTTTTATTTATTTTTTTTTATAGTTTTTTAATTGTAATTCACATATAAATTTATTTTACCTTTATAATAGGCTCTTAGCATGAGCTATAGGACCAATTCCTTAAGCATTTACTTCAAAATGATCTATAGTTTTTAATTGTAGCTATTATAGATATATTAAAATTTAATTTAAATTTTATTTCATATATTTTACAACAATTACTAATCTAATTTTAATTCTAAAATTAAATTCTAACCAATTTTTTTTTAAAATTAATTTCATCTTTCTTGCATTTAGAATTCGTAAATATTTTTTAAAGCCCATAATTTTTATCAGATATATTAAATTTTAATTTAAATTTCATCTTTTTTTTTTTTTTTTTTTACAATTATTCCAATCAAATTCTAATTCTAATAAACTCTAACCAAAATTTTTTTAATCTTATATTCCTCGCATTTAGAATTTGTAGTTATTATTATTGAGTTATTGACTTTATAATAGTCAAATATATTGTAAAGTTTTATAATTGTCAAGATATATATCACAAAATAGGTCCGGCAGTCTACTTCTACACCAGCAGTCAATCTCTTTCGGGACACATATATTTTATTTATTGTATATATGATTAATATAATTTTTATTTTATTTATTTATTATTATATTGTTCGTTGATAGTATTTTCCGAAAAAAAATTACTATTTGTTTATAAAGCCTATCATTTATTTTTTGCTCAAGACCTTGAAAAAGTCCAAAACGGCTCTGCTCTGTAATATAACTAATGTTTTCTCAATCAAAACTAATTTTCTTATATTTGTTTATTTCGTACATAAATAAAATATTTACCTGGTGTCGGTACAATTATCTAATTAACCGGTCTTAAAATTTTAAAATAGTTTAAAATATTATATAAATATTTTAGGTCTTTTATTATATGGCAAACTGATTATTTTTCGGTAATTGACCATGTTATCATTTTAATCTTATAAATAGAGGTGAAAGTTTTTTATAATTTAGTCTTCAATGTCTATGTGGCACGTGTATAGCATGGTGATAGACACGTGTCAGCCAGGTCAGCGTTATATGTCCATCACGTGGATTATTTTTATTTTTATTTTTTTAAATATAAAAAAAATTACAAATATAAAAATAAAAATATAAGAGTTCAAAAATAAAAATTAAAATTAAAAAAATAAAAAAATAGAAATTATTCATATATCCGGAAAGTCAGCTCCACGTGACATTTAATAATTTATATATCAGTAAATTTCTTAATTATATTTTTATATTTTAATATAAAAAATAAAAATTATCCAGGTAGTGGCCATGTGGTGCTGACATGACGAACATGTGAATAATTTTAATTTTTTAATTTTAATTTTAATTTTCATATATTTTATATTTTAAACTTTATTTTTTATTAAAAAAATAAAAATTATCTGCGTGGCAGACACGTGACAGCCACGTGGCTCTAATATGGTCGACACAGATTCGCCAGCATGCCACGCAGATGCCACATAGACATTAAAGACTAAATTTAGAAAAACTTTCACTTACAAAACTATTTTAAAACAACCATCAGTTACGGGACTAAAATGATAAAGGGTCAAGTTACGCGACTAAAAAATAGTTTATCATTTATTATAAATCTAACAAAAGTATGCATATAATTTGGTTATTGTATTTACTTACACAACAGTCACATACAAAGAAAGAAAAAAAAAAATGAAATTGCACAAAACTTACATATATTACGAAATTACGGCAAATTTTTTATACTTTCAAAATTGCGTCAAACTCTCTAATGATTTCAAAATTATTTAGCGGCATTTGATCTATACGCACCTAAATTGCAAATAAATTTCAAAATATCAATTTCTAAAACTCTAAAATTAAAATATATACATTCTGTTATATTTAGCCACAGAATAATAAATGTATAAAAGAAAAAACTCTTAAAACTAGAGGACAATCACTACTTTTTAATATATTTTATGTTTCTTGATGTTAAATCTAAGATAATAATAATTATATTTGTAAATTGAAGGGTTTAGAAATGAAGATTTTAAAATTTATTCGTAATTTGAGCGTGTGCAAGTCAATCACTATTAAATAAGGATGGCGGAGGTAAGACGTAAAGTTTATGAAACCATGAAGGGAATCTGACACAATTTTTTAAATATACAGAATATGACTCAATTTCATTAAATTACAAGTGAATTTTGTAGAATTTTTTCAAAAAACAAAGTCATCTCTTGTAAATAGAATATATATATATATATATTTCGATATGAAAGTCAATAAAATTGTGTTATAATTAAAGGAAAATAAAATCCAATGTGTGTATCTATATATATATATATTTCATTTGATTTATAGCGAACGTATGGAAATTTTAGAGAGCTACTTTAGTTATAACGCAATTTTATATTAAAAAGTAATATTGAAATGTAGTAGACAAATAAATATCATATTATATATTTTTATTTATCCTTTGTTTTTTTTTTTTTTTTTTTTTTAAAGAAGAATTGTCCTTTGTTTATGGTCAGATGTCAGTATGCTGATTAAATATCAATTGTCTAATCTCATCTTTATCATCCTCATGATCAATGATAAAAAATGCTAATTTCGTAATTTCGATATACATTTTGTTTGAAACAAAAAATATAATTGATAGGACGATAGTAAAGAGTGCTATAAAAAACAATAAGAAGAATATATGAAAATAATACTGTTGTGCTTTTTGACTATATATTTCATACTTGACTATTTCATCATAATACTCTTATAAAAAACAACAATAAGAATATATAAAAATGACAATGTTGTGCTTTTTGAGTATATATTTCTTGACTATTTTATCGCAATGCTTTTATAATAACTAACATAATTAATTACTCCCTCCGTAATATGGGTGTATTACCATAGACACGAGAATTTAGGTAAAGTATAATTAGTAAGTAATTAAGAAGTATATTAGTAAAAATAATTATTATTTAGTAAAAATAATTATAGATTAAGATTAAGATAAGTAAATAGTTTAATTAAAATTAAGAAAATTATAAAATTTAAAATTTAAAATGCGATTAAAGTGCATAATTATATTTTCAAAAATATAAAGAACAAGCTATGTGGGACGGACGAAAATAGAAAATAGAGACAAATTACGTGAGAAAGAGGGATAAAATTTTGTTTTCGTATGGTATTTTTGTTCTTTATTGTAGCGTCATCTTTGCTAATATCCTATCAATTAGTTTTATATTTTAGACACAAATAATTATCCCTCAAAAGTGCACAGTGAAATCACATAATTAGCATTTTATGTCATTGACCATACAATATAAGAGCCTATGCAAACAAAAATGTGGTGTTTTTAGAAAAGATATTTTATGCTCTATTTATGCAATCACGGTGTTTTTATATATATAAAAAAATCAATATAATTAATTTTATGTTTTGGAGAACACATATTCTGGTTCGTTATAGTACATGAAAAGCTTATGAAAAATAATAAGGTGATGCTTTTTGGGTATATTTTTTATATATTGATTATGCAATCACGACGCTCATTTTAAAAAAAAAAATTAACATGATTAATTTTCTTTTATTGAAAATACAGACTTTGATTAGTTAGAGTACAAAAATAATTTATGCAAATAATAAGGTTACACTTTCTGAATATATATTTCATGCTCTAATTATGCAATTACAATGTTCTTTCTATAACTATATTAAGAATAAAAAAAATATAGAGAACATTCATCCGATTACAAGCCCAGGAGGAAGACAACGACGACATTGACAGTGACTGTGACCGCCGTCGCCGCCATGACGATGACTCAATTTCTATTCAATAAAGCATCCGATGACAGCGCTGAAAAAATTATTAAACTAATCATTCTAGATCCGCCATTGTTGAGAACCTCCATTGCCTTTGTTGCTACAACCACTCATTTTTTGCCGTCGCCGTTGCTACCGGTGTTTTTTTTAGGAGGTGTTTGCTAGGAGTAGTTTTCGCCATTCACCACGCATATAGAATTGGCGTTTGTGAATCACAATGGCCTCTAACTCATATTCCCTCCGTCTCATATCTATATATTTATTTGTTTTTTCCACAGAGTTTTAAAAATATTAGTATTATATTGAGATAAAGTAGAAATAAAAGTAAAAAGACTAATGACATTTGTGGAATATATTGTAAATTAAAAGGGTATTTGTAATGTTAGATAGATAGTAAAATTACTAAAAAAATGAAATGAATACTTTGTTACGAGACGGACCAAAATAAAAAATAGATAAATTGTTAAAAGACGGAAGGAGTATTACATTTTTACCTGCACTCATCTCTACCATTTGATTAGAAAACAATATGATATATTAGAATTAATCAATATGCTATTGATTAACGTAATCACCATCTTAACTGCCACCAAAAAATCGATATAAAGTTATTATTTCGAAATGTGAAGCACTTTAAATTGATTCTATTACAAAAATTCAATTATACTAAGATATTTTAAATTATTTGTTTTCGTGAGTAGATTCTACCCTCTTCATTTTATTTAATTTTAATTGTGTCTTTTTATTTATTTTTGGTAAAAAATTGTCCTTTATTGCTGGGTTTTACTCCAACTATCAATGTTACTAATTTATTTTCATTTCAAAAATATAAAATAATTTTTTTTTAAATTTATGTTAACTAAAAATTAATTATACATTTAAAATATCACATTAATACATATATACATCAAATTAAACAACTATTTTACTTTAAAATTTACCATTAATTTTTCAAAAAAATTGCAAAAAATATCATCTACATATACTAAATTATTATTTTTATCTTTTATTTATCGTGTTCGCAAACTACATTCTACACGTTTGCAAAAGTTATTATTTATGTTATCTGGCCGCGCATTATATTCACATAACGACTGTTCTACGCGTGGCCACACGTGACTGGAATATATTTGGCCGGTGAAATAAATAAAAAGATAAAAATGATAATTAAGTGGAGAATATATTTTGTAATTTTCCCAACAAACCCAACACCCAAACTTTGAAAAATAATGGATGTTTTTTTGTATTACTTTTAGTTTAAAATATTTTTAAATTAAATCAACGAAAGAGTATCAAATGTATAAAAAAATATAGAGTATTATTTTATATTTAATTATTATTATTTTATGAATAAGTAGAGTATAGATATTATGTATTGTGTGAATATGAATTAAATGTTTTTTTTAATATTAGTTGGAAAACGTGATTATTTTTTATTTTTTTATTTTCTTTGAGTGAATCCACCCAATATATAGCAATATGATTTTTGTTAACATGTTGAATGATATGATAGCACTTTAAATATAGACTGACAATATAAATGAATATCATAAAATTTGCTAATATAATATATATAACGTATAACTAACAATATATGATAATAATTTATACAATATTCATATTAGATCTGTTCATACAGAAACCTTATAAATATAAACAATATAGAATTTATCAAAACACATGTTGCGTTGATTGAAATCATATGTTTTATGTCTATTTTCATTTTTGGACCATCACTATAAGAAATTATCAATTTTTGTAATGAGGTTTTTTTATTCCTAAATTTACTTTTTCCATTACTAATGATATTATAGACGAAATTAGAGATGAAATTACGTTAGCTACGTAAACTTTAGGAACGAAATTCCGTTAAAAATATACTATTTTTTCTTTTTTTTAGTTCATTCTCAATTTATTATATACAATTTAATATATACAGCCTTAAGATAGGCATTATTGTCCTCTTCATATTTTGTTTATTTTTATTTTTATACTTTTTTATTTAGCACACGCATATACCTGAGCCTGAACTTAAGAACAAGTTCCCTAAGGGAAGATGTTATCTCTTTGCTATAAGTAGCTTGAGCTTTGTCAAGCCCTTATACATGTGTTTGTTTGGGGGTTTGGATTTTGAGTTGGGATTTGAATAGTAAAAATTTTGAATTTGAATAGTTGGATGATGTGATATAAATAGATGTTGACGTGATGTTTTGAATGTAAAATTGATTTTTAATATAATATAAAAAATGAAAAATAGGGGTTTGATTTGATATTTTTGAGAGAAAAAAATTGGATGAATAATATAAATCCAATCCAATCCCCCAAACAAACACATGTGTTGAAGTATTCCCACTTGGAGACTATGTTATGGGTCCGATCGGGGGTATATGTATGGTAATATCAATGCACACATATGCAGTTTAGTGTACGAATGACTATATGTTATTACATTTGTGTCTTTCATAATATTAACTTTTTTTTTGTCTTTGTTTGTACTTATATGTAATTCTAACTACATCAGTGGCCAAAAATATAAATTACATATTTAATTGTCTTTTACACCGAATAAAAATTTTGACTAATTTAGATATATTTCGTTGACTGAAATGCTCTCTAGTACACCTATACATATATATTTTGTATACATATTACTCCCTCCGTTCCAATACAATAATCTTGTTTACAATTTGTGTCCGTCCAAAAACAATTGTCTTATTTACATAAATAACCATATCATTATAAAACTACCCATACTTTTTTATTTTTATTACACAATTGCCACTATTTTTTACACTAATACACTCACAAGGGTAAAAACGTCTTTTACCCATAATTTTTATCAACTACCAATATAATATCAATATTCCTTAAATCCCGTGCCCAACCCAATTAAGACTATATTTATGGGACAGAGAGAGTATTTTATTTTTATATTCATATACTTTTCTTTTAAAAGTAAATTACAAATTTAAAAAATATATTAGTATATATGTATATTATTTTATAGAGAATAAATTTTGTAATAATAGAGAAAAAGAAAAGATTAAAAAGATAATATATAAAGAAACATTTTAAAAAAAATTAGAGTTTATGGAATTGATTGATTGCATATCTACAAATATTTATATATATATATATATATTTTCTTCTCTCTCGTTTTCTCTTTCTCTAAACTCGGATGAAAACTGTCCATAGGGCCAAACGTTCGACCAGTCTGGCCCCAACAACTATGACAAAATGACTCTGACCCACCACTGGATCGATAAGGTATTGTTGACTTTCTTACCCGACCACACTACCGGCTTCTCCTGAGCAACTACCAACCAACTTTCCGGCCACAAATCCTCCGGCAATTGGGCTCTCGCTTTGGGTCCCCCGGCGGCTGGCCCTTCCAAAGCCGGCCAACCAGTAGCCGACGCTCCTGAGGCCAACCGACGTACCGCTTGAGAGGAGTCTGGTAGACATATCTTGAGGCCAACCGACTTCTCGCTATACGACTGTCTTTAATATTTCCCATGTGAGGCCAATTGACTTCCCTCAGTGTTGGCTCCTAAAATATATTTATATAATTCATTATCTTTATTTCTCTCATCCTTCCATTCGATCAATTCGGTCTGCCACTTTTTTTTTTCCTTTATTTCATCATTCCATCCGACCAATTCGATGAGCCACTTCATTTTTTTTCTCTCTCCTCTCATTCTCTTTCTCATAAAAATAATTCGGTCAATCCTTTCTGTTGGGGAAGTGATTTATCGAACAAAACACATTCTAACACTTTAAAGGGCCAACTCCCGAAGCGTGGGCGGTTCACAGTTATAACTACGTTTCAACAACGAAAAACAATGCATAACATAAAAGAACAATAAGACAAGGTGTTTGTTGACCCGGTTCGATTATCAACCAATCTACATCCGGGGGATACTAATCCAGGAGGAATTCCATTAACTAGTGTTGATTAAGGACACAAACAACCACAACTCATTTAACTTTAATGCTAGTCGTGGCTAACCCAGGAAAATACCTGCTAAGGTTCTCGTTGCTACAACCTTGTACTAACAACGACCACAAAACAGAGAATTCCAGAGCTTGATCATTCCCTCCGGTTGGAACTCCATTAATTCCGAACACCTTCGACCTCTCCGGCGAATTTTTCTGTCAAAAAACTCATTCAAAACTAAAGGGAATCGATATGGATAGATATGTGATAGCTTCACTCAATATTCTTCTCTCTAGAGTATGATCTTCAAATCACACATTACCAATCTTCAACCCTATCTGGTTATGTAAATTATATGGCATGGGCTCGCGATGTTAAAATGCATCTGGCATCAATGGGCTTGGAAAATACTATTGCCCGGGATAAAAACTCCCCGAGCCAAGATCGTGCAAAGGCCATGATCTTTTTGTGTCATCACATTGATGAGGCACTGAAAATGCAGTATGTCACGCTGGAATCCCCACTTGAATTGTCAGAGAGATTGAAAGAAAGATATGATCATTTGAGGCTGACATTGTTGCCAAGGGCACGAAGCGAATGGCAAAGCCTATGACTTCAAGACTTTAAAACAGTCCAATAATATAATTCTGCCATGTTTAAAATAACATCACAGCTGCGCCACTGTGGCGAAAATGTATCTGAATCTGATATGATGGAGAAAACTTTCTCCATTTTTCATGCCTCTAACATGGTTTTGCAGCAGCAGTATCGCGAAAGAGGCTTCCAGAAGCATTTTGAGCTGATCACGTGTCTTTTGCTGGCCGAACAAAATAATGAATTGCTGTTGATAAATCACGAATCTCAGCCGACAGGTGCAAATCCATTTCCAGAGGCAAATGCAATACAACCGGAAATTCCGGTGCATGGTCGTGGGCAAGTCAGAAATTAGCGAATTGATCGCGATCGAAATCAGAATCGCGGACGGGGCCGGGCAAACGCATACAGTCACAATAATTATTAAAACATGCCCTGATATGTGCCAAATCGACGTTATAACGACAGAAGGCCGTACAGACCTCAACAGAGGATCAATACCGGGAGAAACATAAATAATGACGAGGAATGCACCCGGTGTGGAATAAAAGGCCATTGGGCCCATGTTTGTCGCACAGCTAGTCACTTGGCTGAACTGTATCGGGCCTCAGAAGAAAGACAGGGAAGAATTTCCCCCTGAAACAAATCACGTTGCCCACGATGACACATTTGACGATGTGATGAATGAAAATATCACGCACCTGGATGCCGATGATCTGCTTCACATAGCTGATGATGTTAAATGATAAAATATTGTTGTATCTCTTTTGTTATTTTGATGCTTTTTGCCCCCCTTTTTGTATTACCCCTTATAATATAAGTCTATTTTGATTATGTTACTAATACATGTCTTTTATTATTTTTACCTTCTTGCAAAGATATGGATGCCAAATATTTTGGAGCCGATGACAACATCTGTCTTATCGACAGTGCTACGACTCACAGCATTTTGAAAAATAAATGTTATTTCTCCCACCTGAATATGGGAAAGACCACCATTATTACTATTAGTGGTGCATAAAAAATGATTGAAGGCTCAGGAAAAACTACTGTATTTCTCCCAAAAGGGACAAAAATGGCAATTGAAAATGCCTTGTTCTCGAGCAAAGCTCGAAGGAATTTACTGAGCTTCAATGATATTCGGAAAAATGGGCATCACATTGAAACATTGAATCTGGCAGAAAATGAGTATCTCCTGATAACTCAGATTTTGAATGGCAAAAGAATTGTGAAAGAAAAATTGCCATAATTTTTTTCCGACTTATATTACTAAAAAATCAGTGCCATTTAAATATATCACCTTGTAGACCAAATGACTACTAGCGAATTTAAAACTTGGCACGATCAACTTGGGCATCCTGGCAATGTAATGCTGAGGCGAACTGTTGAAAATTCAAATGGCCACTCATTAAAAAAAATATTTTGAGTCCGAATGAATTTGCTTGTGTTGCATGTTCCTAAGGGAAGTTAATAATGAGGCAATCTCCAACAAAGGTTGGATTTGAATCCCCAGCTTTTCTGGAAAGAATTCAGGGTGATATTTGTGGACCAATAGATCCACCGTGTGGACCCTTCAAGTACTTTATGGTACTAATTGACGCGTCAACGCGATGGTCACACGCATGTCTGTTATCTACTCGCAATCTAGCTTTCGCTAGACTACTTGCACAAATAATTAAATTGCGAGCATAATTTTCAGATCTCGCGATAAAGAAAATACGTCTAGATAATGCTGGAGAGTATTCATCACATACATTTGATGATTACTGCATGTCAATTGGGATTATTGTGGAACATCCTATTCCCCATGTACATATGCAAAATGGTCTCGCTGAATCCCTTATCAAAAGATTACAATTAATTGCTAGACCATTATTAATGAGGTCTAAACTTCCCGTATCATGTTAGGGACATGCTATATTGCATGCAGCAGCCCTCGTGAAAATAAGGCCGACAAGTTATCATTGTTATTCCCCTACTCAATTGGTTTCTGGAAAAATACAAAATATATCTCACCTGCGAATATTTGGGTGTGCTGTTTATGTTCCAATTGCACCACCTCAACGCACGAAAATAGGACCTCAAAGAAGGTTGGGTATATATGTCGGGAATGAATCACCCTCAATTGCAAAATATCTTGAACCAACAACGGGTGATTTATTTACTGCAAGATTTGCAGACTGTCATTTTGACGAATCACATTTCCCGATATTAGGGGGAGATAGTAATCAACTGAAAAAAGAAATTTCATGGAAAATACCACTTGAATTTGATCTTCGTACGAAACATAGTGAACTTGAAGTTCAAAGAATCGTGCATTTGCTGAAAATTGCAAATCAATTGCCTGATGCTTTTAATGATGCTGCAAGAATTACAAAATCATATATTGCAGCAGCAAATGCACCAACCAAAATAAATATCCCAGAAGGGAATGAGTCGAGTGCTAATGAGCATACTACTTGCGTAAAACGTGGCAGGCCGTTGGGTTCCAAGGATAAGAATTCACGAAAGAAGAAAATTGTAAATACTGGTGAAGAGATCAACAATGATCAGATAACTGAAAAGGTCAGTACAACCCCTGAAGAGGTTGATACTAAAAATTCTGATGAAAGTGATGATGAAGTTATTGAAACTTCTGTTAACTATACTATAATGAAAGATAACGAGAATTATGAACCAAAATCGGTTGATGAATGTCGGCAAAGAGATGATTGGGCAAAATAGAAAGACGCAATTAAGTTTGAATTGGACTCATTGAAAAAACGGCAAGTATTCGGCTCTATAGTCCAAACACCGGAAAATGTGAAACTTGTTGGTTACAGATAGGTGTTTGTGAGAAAAAGAAATAAAAATAATGATATCACAAGATATAAAGCAAGACTTGTAGCCCAGGGTTTTTCCCAGAGACCGGGTATTGATTTTGAAGAAACATATTCGCCGGTCATGGATGGAATAACATTAAGGTATCTGGTGAGCCTGGCAGTACACAATAATCTTGATATGCGATTAATGGATGTGGTTACTGTCTATCTTTATGGCTCCTTAGACAATGATGTCTATATGAAAATCCCAGAAGGGATAAACATACCTGAATCATTCAAATCAAAGCGAAAAGAATCATATTCCATCAAATTGCAAAAATCTTTGTATGGGTTCAAGCAATCAGGCCGAATGTGGTACAATCGTCTCAGCGAAAGCTTAACCAAAGAAGGTTATATAAATTACCCTATCTGTCCATGTGTTTTTATAAAGATAAATGGGTATGAATTTGTAATCATCGCTGTATATGTCGATGATCTCAATTTGATTGGAACTCCTGATGAAATCCAGAAAGCTGTTGAATATCTGAAAAAGGAATTTGAGATCAAAAATTTTGGAAAAACCAAATTTTGCATTGGTTTACAAATTGAGCACTTGGAAAGTGGAATCTTTATCCACTAATCAAATTATACCAAAAGAGTACTGAAACAATTCATGATGGATAAATCACATCCGCTAAGTACCCCAATGATCGTCAGGGCACTCGATCTAGCAAAGGATCCATTTAGACCAAAAAAGGAAAATGAAGAAACACTTGGTCCAGAAGTGCCATATATGAGTGCTATAGGCGCATTGATGTATCTTGCTAACAGCACCCGACCTGACATATCATTTGCTGTAGATTTATTGGCAAAATTCAGTTCATCGCCTACTCGAAGACATTGGAATGGGATTAAGCACATTTTTCGTTATCTCTAAGGAACAATTGATCTCTGGTTATTTTACTCGAAAGATTCTCGACATGAATTGATTGGTTTTGCCGATGCAGGATATTTATCTGATCCTCATAAAGCCAAGTCACAAACTGGCTACATATTTACTTATGGTGAAACTGTGATCTCCTGGAGATCGATGAAACAAACTTTAACTGCCACTTCTTCAAATCATACTGAAATATTGGCAATACATGAAGCTAGTCGAGAATGTGTTTGGTTGAGGTCAATGACTTAACATATTCTAAAAAATTGCGGGTTAATACCTGACGATAAAATTCCCCTAATTACATTATGAAGATAATACGGCTTGTATAGCCTAATTGAAAGGGGATTACATTAAATGAGATAAAACGAAACATATTTCACCAAAATTCTTTTTTACTCATGATCTTTAGCAGAATTGTGAAATTGATGTGCAACAAATTCGATCAGATAATAATTTGGCGGATATATTAACAAGGCATTACCGACTGCAACATTTGAAAAATTGGTAAAAAAAATTGGAATGCATCGGTTCAGGGATCTTAAATAATGTCTAGATCAGGGAGAGCAAATTGATACAAGAATGTTGTACTATTTTTCCTTCACTAGGATTTTTTTTGTTCCACAGAATTTTTTCCTAATAAGGTTTTAACGAGACACATTCTTCGTATATAAAAACATCCAAGGGGGAGTATTGCATGCATACGTTGTATACACGTATCACCTCATAGGCATAGTGTATGGATGTTTAATATATATAGACGTGGACATTTGCTATTGGTATAAGTTGTCTATATGTATGTGTATAAGTTTGAAATAAAATGCAATATACATTAATCTACTCCCTTAATCTCTTACTTGTTTGCCTAGTTCTCTCCATTTTCACTTGCAGTATTAAGTATTATATAATATATCTATCTATGCACTATATATAAATATAATAATAACTCACTTATATATATATTATATATATACGATACACACATATATACATATATTATATATTATATACAAAATATAAAATAGTAGTTAGCGGTAGGAATAATTAATATTTCTATTGGTTAATCCTATAATAATATAACAACAAAATTCATATTAAAAATAAAATAACAAAAAATAGTTAAAAAACAAACACACTATACGATTCTTCTCTTTTTTTTTTTTTTCATTCTCAGGGTTTGGATTTTGATTTGGAATTTGAGTAGTAAAAATTTTGAATTAGAATAGTTATATAATGTGATTGAAATATGAATTGATGTTATGTTTTGAATATAAAATTAATTGTTAATATAGTATAGAAAAATTAAACACCTATTTTTCATTTTTTATATTATACTAAAAATCAATTTTACATTCAAAACATCACATCAACACCTATTTATATCACATCATACAACTATTTAAATTCAAAATTTTTACTATTCAAATCTCAACTCAAAAACCAAACCCTCAAACAAACACACCCTAAGAGAACACAACCGTCATGGTCGATGTGTGAATGGCTGTACAAGTATTGTGCCCTATTCATGAGCGGATTTTCCACATGAATATACACATTATATTAGCATTTTGTTTGATGAAGTATCTTTCCATGCTTATTAAGATGAGAATATTTTGTGTTTAGATAAAGTTTAGATCGTGGGCAAATCAGCTTTCGAATTCTAAAGGCCAAACACTGTCTTCTTCAAATCTCTTTGATACAAAGAAAATAAAATACAATGAAAAATTTATAATTAGAGGACAATTTAATACTCTCTCCATCCCACTCCAAAGGGTTTTGTAGTTTTGTTGTAAATTAAGTAATAATAATATTTTATTCGTTAGTGGAAGTTTGCAAAAGATTTTGATATATTTTTGTTATTTGACTTTATGTATAAAAGAATTGTATGTGTAAAATATATTTGTAATTTTGGTACAAGTTAAATGTATTTTTGTATTAGTGTATGATTACTTAGACTAAAATAAGAAACAAATACATTGGAGAGTAAGAGAGACAAAATTAGTAAATAAAATTACTTTGAGTTGTGACGAAAAGAGTATAATTTCATATGTTAAAAAAAAATCTATATTTTAAATTAAAAAATAAATAAAGATTGGGGAAGTTGGAGGTACATTCTCTACGGGCTTTAGAGGTGTTTTGAAGTTCTGTGTTATGTGTTAGGATTCAATTACTCGATAGGAGTATGATAATGTCTTATTTGGATCGAGCTCATATGGATTTATTTTTGGATTATTACTTGAAAAGGCCTTATACGAGTGGTTCTTTTTCTAATTTTTCAATATGAGATTTAAGTTTGCATCCCAACGGTGAGCTTGAGGAAGACTTATCGAACAGCCAATTCCATTTATGAATGCAGAAAACCTTTGATGTTGCATAGCTGAGAGTTCTTATAACATCCAATATCGAGTATTTTACCGAATATATATATTTGTCGTCGTAATTTATTCCCATATGTTTAAATTATCTATATTTCAGTTCTAACTGCTTATATAAGTACTTATGGCATAAGCCATGAGGATTTGATATTTACTCAATCAACTTATAGAAGTAAAATGATACAAGTAATTAGACATTAATACCGAAAAAAAAAAAAAAAAACAATTTTACTATGAGGTTATAGAAATGGACTCCAATATGTTTGTTTGAGAGATTTTGTGGGATTTCTACTATTCCTCAAAATTTTTTCCCCAAAAATATTAAATCAAACACTTATTTTTCATTTTTTATATTATACCTAAAATCAATTTTACATTCAAAACATCACATCAATTCTTAGTTATATCACATTATACAAGTATTCAAATTCAAATTTTTTACTATTCAAATCCTAACCCAAAATCCAAATCCTCAGACAAACACACTGTTTAGACTAGCAATAAAATTGGAATCGCAACAAAACGTTTTAATAGATATCTTATTCTCCTATCCACATTGTAATTAATCTCAAAAGGAATATTCTTGGCTTAAGTTATACTTTATTCTAAACTTTTAATTGCATTTTCATAGCCACATATTCTTCTTCTTCTTCTTCTTTTCTTCTTCTTCAAAAAGTTGCTTCAAGCCTAACCCAATAGTTTGAAGAACTTAGCAAGCAATGTATTAACATTAAAGACAATACACTATCATCTATTATCATCATAAATAATTCTTAGTTAGGCCATCAACACTAGTAATTAAAATCACAGATTGTTGGAGTTGGAAATAGCTTTGCTCGACTTGTATGCGAACAATCAATATAGATATATTCGAGTCGAGATTGGGCATCCATGGAGAAAGCAATCTATCTATCTATATATATATATATATATATCAGTTTGATTTTTTGAAGGACGCCGTGATGAGTTGGGCATCTCTAGAAACCACAGATACAGGCAATATGATATGCTGTTCAATTAAAACAACAAATTTATACATATATCTACCTTTTTAACCACATTATAAAATGCACACTGACTGAACAATTACTTTGAAATAGTGAGAGAGAGAAGACATAGATCCAAGAATCATACATACATACATATATATATATAGATATATATTTATATATATGCATACATAAACGTGTGTGTGCATGCAATAATTTTAAGGATGGCCAACTGAAATTGGTGTACATTGTACGTCCACTAGTTATTTTATTTTATTTTATTTTATTTATTCTAGTGTAAGTGTCCACTTGTTGAGACAATTTCTAGACAATACCCACACCATATTAACTGCTGAGAAAATCATTGCCTTCAAATAGGGCGACCTCAATAGCCCAAGTTCATGTTGGGGCCATAAATGGAATCAACTACTTTTCTGATTTTGGAATTATACATACATACATATATATATATATATATATTGTTTCACTTTTCCTTCTGCTTGAAAATTCCATGCAAATGAAGATAAGTGCCTCTTCTGCGTTAAAAACGCGGGCTTTTCTTTTGAAGCATCTTCGACTTAATTGGAAGCCGATATCGACCTTTATACGTCAAACATCAAGTATATTTAGAAGTATAGGTCAAAGTCATAGAAGTTCGACCGGCGCTGAAGGGGCTACATGCATGGTTTGCCATCACGGACCGTTGATCGACCTTTATCGTTCCAGATACATCGCGGCGTATTAGTCAAATATCGGCTTATATGGGAAAAAAATATTTTTTTAAGAAAAATGATAATAAGCAATTAAAATATATCAAATCATAAATATACTTCATTCGTCCCACTAAAAGTGTTCACATTACTGTAGACACGAGAATTTAGGTAAAATATAATTAGTAAATAATTAATAAGTGTATTCAAAAATAATTATTGTATAATAAAAATAATTATATATTAAGATTAAGATAACTAAATATTTTAATTATGTAATTAAAGTATATAATTATATTTCCAAAAAGACGGACAAATTATATGAGACGAACAAAAATATAAAAAGTGAGTACTTTATATGGGACGGAGGGAGTAATCAATTTGAAAATTATATATTATTGAAGAAAATATATTATAATTTATAGTAAACTAAAATTAAAAATAAATAATATTTCAACTTAATTAGCATATATTCATATATAAATGTAAATACTAAATTTATAATTTGCATGATTATTGTCATTGTACTAAAAATCTTATTTTAATAAATAAAATTATGCACCTTGTATCCATCAATATTAAAATTTCATCTCTATCATTTGTATTACATAGAATTAATGAATGCAATATTATTTGAAAGCATTTACACATATAGAGAAAATATTCAACTCAGTCCTAATCCGTTGTCGTAGACAACGAACTATGAGGTGAGAAGAAAAAAAAAAAAAAATCAGTCACTCCTATTGAGAGTTTTTCAAATCTTAACGTAGCCAAATGATAAGAATCAATGAAACATTTGGTCTAGAGTTTGTTACGCACATGCTTGATAAAAACACCACTTTTTTTTTTTTTTTTCATTTCTTCATTTTTCTTATGGTATGTCTATACAAATTATTTATTATATATGATTAAAGACATCCGCCTAATTAAAAAGGTCAAAAGCATGTTAATGAAAATATTAACATTAAAGAACGAGAGTAGTCAATGTAATTTTTGGAATGTGTTGACACACACAAAATATTTGGTGGGCTAATTGGAAATTCGCAATGAGTTGGACAAGAGGGCAAAACGGATCGGAGCAAAATTAGTTCAAGACTTAAAGAGATAGTTGAGTTTGTAATTCAAATATCGAAATTATTTCAGCCCACACTTTAGATATAACCAATTTTTTGTGGTGGTGAGAGAAAAATTTAGGATTTATTAAAGGCTCATTACTAGAAGAATAAATAAGGGAATTAATGTGTGATACTGATGATGGTTTATGATGAATGAAATTTCATTCTTTTAGGAGTGGAAGGATGATGGAACCCTTGGTGGTCTGGGCAAGAGGAATTCTTGCTAGTGAATGGTTAATGGCGAATAAATGTATTGAAGGTTTCAAATCATAGGACCGAATGAATGTGGAAGCAATGGAGGTAAGGGTATCGGATCAAGACAAAAAATAAATTGTCAGCACTTTTTTTCTTTTTACTCTATTATGTTATTTTCTTTTATTGTTGCATCTTAGAATGTAGAGTTTTGTAATAATCGATATCATCCATCCAATACAATTTGTCGCTGTGTGCTTTTTCTTGAGTTGATTTAGCTTATCTTCCCGGAAAACTAATCGCATATCACCGGGAGCTTGCATCGAGTTGCCTGGAAACCCACCATATCTCACGAACGAGAACTATAAGGCTGGAATCATTTTCCAGGCCAACATAAGAAGCACGCCCAGTGGGACCAGCGGCATATGCGGTTGCGATTCGGGAGAATGATTGATATGGAGAATCAGAGGAAAAATAGCGATGGATTGTCAGACTCTCTCCAGGGGCTATCCATCCATGACAGTTAGCAGCAAGAAGACGGAAATTCACGGGTGGAAGGTAGTGTTACATCTCAGCGGGTGGCGACAGCCTTCATCTGCCAAGAGATCTCATCGACGTTACAATCCGGCCTTCAAGATTTCATGAACGAAGTGTCACGCAAATTGGCTGACATTCTTCGGCCGACCGTTAATAATGAAATGGCCGCCGTTCGATATGAGGAGTCAAGGCAAGGTTCAGTGCTGAATGTGATCTCGTCGCCAATGTCCATACAACACCAAATGTCATTAGCGCCAATTCAAAATCTGGAGCACACCGTTTCAGCAATACAATTTACTGCAGACCCGAGTTCTACGGTGCCGTCTACGTCAGTCCCGAATGTAATGCTGCCAAATACTGTGCTTCAACCTTCACCCACAGCAGTCCCTTGACCAACTCCAGGTCCAATAGAAGCAAGCCCTACGGCCAATCCAGCAGCAATAACGGAAGCAGCAGAAATCAGTGGATTCATGATAAGTTCCTCACGAGAGAATAGTCCTAAGAACAGCGGGGAGTCAAGAAAGGATTCCCCTTCATCGACTTGTTCCGGGGATTATTCCCCTGTCTTTCGATCACTCTCAGAACTTTACCTGCAGACCTTATTGCATTGCCTAACCTTCCTCTTCTGACATTACAGCTCGGTGAAATAGACATGTCTGTGAAGATGCGGACTGCCTGCACCTGGACAGAAAGGCCCTATGAAGCTTGACTGTTCCTTGGGATTGGGTTTGGGCCTTTCATGCGCAGGTTAGGTGGACTTGAACCTTGTTCCTACATAACCTGATCAACTCGATCAGGCACTCGCCATCTATTTTCATTGTTCAAATCTTTGACCTCGAAAAAGTGATTCGATTGATGGGATTTGGTATGAGATCGATGAGATTGATATTCAAATATCTATTCTTAGAACGTATTGATTTGAAGAAAGTTAGCAAATACGGGTTTGGAAAAGGGATTTTGAGAAGGTGTAGCTTTCTTTTCTTATATTATATAGGGGAAGCAGGATACCTACGTATTTAATGAGGGTGTCATTGCTCGTCGACCCGCTTCGATTTGTCTAGATGTGATCCAAGCGGGTTCAAATGCCTGAAGAGCATATTTCCCGATTGGTTATTGCATTAATATTTCAATCTCGCTCCAGTATGCACTATTCACCTCCTGATCCGAATCTGTCCTAAGATAATCTGTATTTTCTAATATCAATAAGTTAATATTAGGTTATCTTGAGCTATCCTAAATCGGACTATTTTGTGTCAATATACGTTTGATTAGTCAGTTCTATGGGGCAAGGAAGGGATATAACTCAGTGGTAGAGTGTCACATTGACATGGTGGACTTGTCTACGGGGCAGAGACCTGGTCAGATCTAGGCCACTCATTCTATTTGTCATCTATTAAGATATAGATATTTCGTTGCATAACGGGCTCTTCTTTACACCTACCTATTCGACATCATCAGAAGTACGACAATTACAGTTTGGACAGATACAGATGCTCTGTCGGGAGTTGCCAAATAGAGTTGGGGGAAAAGCGGTGCAAACCATTCCATACGATGGGATTCCGATGTATGGTTCAAGGGGTAATGCCACAAATTCATTCATAGGACAAGAAGTTGTACCACAACAGAAAACACCCCTGAGGGCAACGCCCATTTGAAGCTCTAGGCAGTCCCCAAATATATCCTCAATATCAGGGACAACAAACGCCAATGGGTCCGCCGGCTGGAGATTATAACGCCGCCAGTAAAGCACTTCCGATGCATCCGTTGCCACCCGTTGCCCCATTATAGAATCCAGCGGTGATTGATCCACAAGCATTAACAAAGGTTGTTTGAAGAGTTTTCGAACAACATTTACGCCTTTTAGATTGCTCATAATATCAAAAACCGTACCCCAATTGGGTAGGAGCTACTATGCCATTGCCACGCAATTTTAAAGTTCCCGAGTTTATACTATTTTCAGGTGAGGATGGACGTTCTAGTGTGGAGCATATAAGCCATTTCAGCTCACAATGCCGCGAAGTAGGCTATAATGATTGGCATCAACTTCATCTCTTCTCATTGTTGTTAACAG
Organism: Andrographis paniculata; assembly: GCF_009805555.1. NCBI lineage: Eukaryota > Viridiplantae > Streptophyta > Magnoliopsida > Lamiales > Acanthaceae > Andrographis > Andrographis paniculata. Next base: position 2,132,693 of record NW_026137588.1, read on the forward strand.
GTGCCACATTTAATTGGTATTCGGCACTACCGCCAAATTCCGTACAATCTTGGCAAGATTTGGAGAGGATGTTCCACGACCGATTTTACAGTCCGCCGGATGAAGTTACGTTGCTCAATCTAATGAGCTCAAGGCAAAAAATTGATGAGTCGGTGGCAGAGTACATTGAGCGTTTTTGGCAATTGAAAAGTCGTTGTAATGTTCAAATTTCAGATGCTCAAGCGATGAACATAGCCGTGGAAAACATGCACCAGCAACGTAAAGAGAAATTGGCGCTATAGGAATTCGGAGACTTTCAGCAGTTGGTGGTTCGTGCTGTTTGTGCGGAACAAATGATAAAAGAGCGACAGGCTGCTCGGGCGATTCGAACCCGACCGACAAATCAATCTGTTATGATTATTGATGAGGAGGTGGCCGATGAAAGTTATGTGGAGGAGGACGAGCCGCCAGAGTTGTGTACCGCTGAATTGGTGCACAACAAGATGTTTACTTGTCCTACACTTCGGCCGGCCAAAGGAAAAAAGGTTAGTCTGAACGTTACTTATTCATTCGACATTAGTAAGGCGGATCAAAATTTTGATTTCTTGCTGAAAGACAAAAAAAATAAAGTTGAAGGATGTCCAGAAGATTTCGGCGTTAGACGAGTTAAAAGGTCGAGTGTATTGTAAATTACATGAATCTTACAACCATTTTATCGAGAATTGTGTGGCATTTCGAAAGGCTATACAACAAGCGTTGAAGAGTGGTTGCTTAAAGTTAGTTGAGGGGAAAGATATGAAAATCGATTTAGATCCTTTTCCTTCAGTTGTAAATGTTAGGTTTATAAAAGATGGAGAGCATCAGCGTAAATATTTTCTTGAAAGGTTGGGGAGTCCATAAATTGCGCAATTTAAGGGAAATCAATGGCGGAGATCCGGATCAGTGTTCCATCGACTTGGAAATTTGAAATACAACAATGAAAAGATCGGTTCATCAAAAGAGAGGCTGACGTTGAAGGATCGCTTGTGCCCATCATCAACGGTTGTACAAGTTGATGCCAAAAAGGGAAATACCTTTTACAATGTCACCACAGGTGATCGGGTAGTTATTTGTCCCTACACGATAAGGAAGCCTCCTATTGTACTATCATTGGATGAATGGATTGTTAATCGTAAGGTGTAGGATATTCGGGGGCAGAGAATCTTGACTCGAAGACAAAAAAAAAAGACGTCAAAGAGAGAATTTGGCTTAGAAATTTCATGAGGCAATTTTAAAAAAGAAAGGAGAGACCAAATTGAGTAAACCAGCCGTGGTAGTTGAGAGGACATTTAAGAATGATAGCTAGGGAGAGACCAAATCGAGTAAACCAGCCGTGGTAGTTGAGAAGACATTTAAGAATGATAGCTCACCTTGCAGTCAGCCAAATATTGCTGGAAAAGAAACTTGGCGGGCTGTTTGCCGCCAAGAAACGAATTGCCAACATAAAGAGTTGCAGGTTGTATCAACTGGAGAGCAATTGCCAAGTCAAGCGACTTAAAATAATATTGGAGAAGAGGTTTGGCGGGTCGTTCGCCACCAAGAAATTAAGCGCCAACCACAAGAGGATCCCGTTGGAAAAAATGTTTGGCGGACTGCTTGTTGCAAAGAGACAAACCGTTAGCGACAAAATACAAGGATTGTTCCAATTGGGGAGCAAATTCCGAGTAAAGAAACTCAAAATAGTGCGGAAAAAAATTTGTGGCAGGCCGTTGGACGCCAAGGAAGAAGTCGCCAGCAACAGGAGATACATACTGCTTCAGTTGAAAAGTGATTGTCGATGCCGGTAGTTCAGAAATGGTTGCCAAGGAACCCGCAACTAGCGACAAATCAAAGATGGGTGCCGGTCAAGCGACAAAAATCCAGCAAGTTTGATGGCGTGCCTAGAAGACTTGGAAAATTTGTAGTGAGTAAGGATGATGATTTGGAGGAGAAAATTGAGGTTGATGAAGAAGCTATCGAGAGAGAAGTTGATGAGCTTTTTAGCATGATCAATCCCGACGAGGTAGATGTTTTGGGAATGCTTCCAGTTGAATTCCATCTCAAAAGCTCACATTCTAACCGTTTGGATGGAAACGTTGAGGTAAAAGAGGCAGAGGTGGCTGCTCTTGTTGGTGATGATGATGTTTGTTCAGAAGTGTTGGCATTCCCAAAACCTTTTGATGAACAAACTCATCATCTTAAGCCTTCATATTTAAGGGCGTTGATCGATGGGTGCCCCATGGGAAAAGTGTTGGTTGATGGAGGGGCTTTTGGTAATGTTATGCCATTTTCAACCATTCGTAAGATTGGAAAGACGCGAGAAGATCTTCCTAACCCAGATTCAAACAACTGATTTTACTGGAAATGCACAAAAACCACCCGGAATGTTAAAAGCCAATGTAACAGTTGAGATAAAAAACAGTGCGAGCAAATTTTATAGTTATTGAAGGAAAACTGACTTACTCGGCATTGTTGGAAAGAGATTGGATCCACGCGTGTAAGTGTGTGCCATCAACTTTACATCAATAGGTGTGTTTTTGGGATGCAAAGATGGTTTAAACGGTTGATGCTCAAGCCGATCCATTCGCCTCCAAATTGGCTGCCATCAACTTATTATTTAACCGATTTGCAACTATTATCTTTTGTGTTGAAGGATATTGTGCAAGGAGATGTCGAGTGTGTTCTCACATCCGCTAGCTTTGAAATAAGGCCGCGGGTTGAGTGTCGGACAACCCGAGTTGTTATTCAAGGATGGCAATTGAACAATAAGATATTTGGGGATATGAGCCATTCCCACCGGTACAGAGGAGAGCACCAACATTTGAGGCGCAGGACACCTTAGTAGAAGTGAATCTTGGAACGCCCGAAGAGCTGAGGATTACAAGAATCAATGCATTATTGTTTGATCATGACCGTTTGAGAATGAAAGATTTGATTCGTTGGTATCATGATTGTTTCTCTTGGGACTATTCGGAGATACCGGGGCTGGCTAAGGAGTTGGTTAAGCATCGATTGCCAATTAAATCAGGTTATCAACCACACAAGCAGCTGCCTAGAAGTTATAATCCCAAATTGCTTTCGGCGATCAAGTCGAAATTGGAAAACTATTGAGAGCGGAGTTTATTCGTACTAGCCACTATCCGGAATGGATATCAAACATTGTACCATTTAAGAAGAAAAGTGGCACAGTGCGAATATGTATAGCTTTTAGAAATCTTAATCTTGCAACGCCGAAGGATTATTACATTATGCCGGTCGCCAATATGTTAATTGATTCAGCGGCAAATCATGAGATATTATCGTTTATGGACGTTTATTCGGGTTACAACCAGATTTTTGTAGCTGAGGAAGATACCGCCAAGATGGCGTTCCGATGTCCAGGGGCAATTGTTCTATTCGAGTTGGTTGTTATGCCTTTTGGTTTGAAAAATGCTGGGGCTACGTATCAGCGCGCCATGAACTTGATTTTCCATTATCTCATCGGCGGATGAATGAAAGTTTACATTGATGATGTGGTGGTGAAATATGATAGGATGATGATTCATTTAGAGCATCTAGAACAAGCATTTCTGCAAATGAGACATCTTCGGCTGAAAGTGAACCCCGCAAAATGCGTTTTTGGTGTTTCAGCGGCAAAATTTTTGGGATTTCTTATTCATGAGAAATGAATTGAAATTGATCAAAATAAAACAAGAGCCATCATTGAAATAGCTTCTCCAAAGTCAATTAAAGAGTTTCAAAGTTTGATGGGAAATATAATTTTTTTGAGGCGGTTCATTGCAAACGTAGCGGAAAACATGAAGGCTTTCACAATGCTTTTGAAGGGAAGAAGGTTAGCTGACTTTATTTGGGGGGCAGAGTTGCAAATTGCGTTCGACGAGATGAAGAAGGTTATGTCCAGCCCTCCGGTCTTGGTGCCACCGAAAAAATGCAGGCCTTTGAAGTTTTATGTAGCAGCATCCTAAGAGACAATTGGCAGTTTTTCGATGCAAGAGGACGTTAATGGAAAAGAGAGAGCGATATACTACTTTAGCAAAATATTGAACGATGCAGAAAGAAGAATTATACTATAGATAAATTGTGCCATTCGTTGTACTACGAATGTAAAAAACTCGAGTATTGTCTTATTCCGCATGATGCTTATGTATTTTTCAAAGTCGATTTAAAAAAATATATGTTGAATCGCCCTGTTCTAAGGGTCGTCTTGTGAAATGGGTTGTTCGATTAATGCGTTTTGAGTTGAAATATATGCATTTAAAGGCCGTCAAAGGACAGGCCGTTGCTAACTTTCTTGCTGAGCACTCAATTTCTAAATCAATAGAAGGCGTTGATGTTATTTTTTTGGGGGCAGCCCCTTGGATTTTAAAGTTTGATGGGTCGAGCCCTCATACATCAGTAGGGATTGGCGTCGTGATATTTAGAGCCCTTGTGGCGAAGTTTGGAGGCATTCCCTTCGACTTCAACAAGAAAGCACGAATAATCAACCTGAATATGAGGCTCTCATTTTTGGACTGCGTATGTTGGTGATTCATGAGGTATGGCTGGTATTGATTCAAGGCGATTCACAGTTGGTGATTAACCAACTTGTTGGCGAATATGAATGTCAGGATTTAAATTTGTTATATTTGTATGATGAGGCATGAACTTTGTTACGTGAGTTTGATGACGTAGTTATGTCACATGTGTTAAGGCGAGATAATGATGACGCAAATTATCTTGCGCAAGCCGCGTCCGGCTATCGTAAGGTTGTTAAATCGGAAGGCCACCTGATGGAAATTTTGTGCCAAGATACAAGTCAGAATCAGGATTCAGATTCGCGACAACCTTTTATACAATTTCTTGTTGATCCTTCCCAGGATGTGACTTCTGAAACTAAGCGCAAGTCCCTTAGGTATACGTTAATCGCCGGAGAGTTATATCGACGAACTATTAGTGGGGTATTGTTGAAATGCCTTGATAAAGAGCAAGCATTAAAGGCAATAGGAGAGATACATGAAGGTATTTGTGGAGCAAATTGAGTAGGCCCACACATGACATAGTCATTGTTGTGGTATGAATATTTATGGCCAAAGATGGGAGAGGATTGTGTTGCATATGCTCGGGGCTGCCAAGCTTGTCAAATACACAGACCAATTAGTGTTGCGCCAGTTGAGGAGTTGCATCACATTATTAAGCCATGACCTTTTAGAGGTTGGGTGATGGACATCATTGGAAAGATTCAGCCACTATCCTCGAAAAGGCATGTGTTCATTCTTGCCGCGACGGATTATTCTACGAACTGGGCGGAGGTGGCTCCATATGTGAGCATCACTCAAATGGATTTTATTCGGTTCATCAAAGAGCAGATAATTAATCGCTTTAGGATTCCTCAAACGTTTACGGCTGATCAATGGACAGTGTTCACATGAGAGCGAGTCAAAGCATTAGTGGTTCAATACGGGATTAAACTTATTCATTCATCGCCGTATTACGCTCAGGCCAACGGGCAGACTAAGGTTAAGAATAAGAGCTTGGGGATGATCATAAAAAAAAATGCTGGAAAATAGCCCTCGAAAATGGCACAAAGTTTTATCCGAGGTGCTGTGGGCATATCGGAATGCTAAGAACACTACTACTGGTTTTTCGCCCTTCCGATTGACATATGGACATGATGCCCTGTTCCCATTAGAGATCATGGTTCCTTCCTTGCGGGTCGTTCAGTAGCATGGATTGAGCATCAAAGATTATCATTAGGCATTGTACAATGAGCTCGATCAAGCAGAAGATGAGCAATGGACTCCTTTTGAAAATATTCGGGCATACAAAGCAAAGGTGGCACAGTGGTATAATAAGAAAGTTAAAGGACGGTCATTTGCGATTGGTGACTTGGTTTTGAAATATGTTTTGCCAATTGGGACAAAGGATCATCAAAAAGGAAAATAGTCGCCGAGTTGGGATGGTCCTTACGTGATTAGTGATATGCTATCAAATGGAGTGTATTGGATGATGTATCCCGATGGGTTGGAATTAAAAGGAGCTGTGAACGCACGGTTTTTCAAACCGTATCACATGTCTTCTGGGTTTGATTCGATTGTGGTAGAGTTGGCTTAGAAATTGTGCTTAGTATTTAAGGAGTTGTGGCGAGTTGGAAAGAAAAGTTGGCGATGGGTGTCGTTTGTAGTTTTGAAGGCTGATCATTGGTAGCCGCTAATGGGAATTGTGGTTTTACGATTGTTTTGCCACAGTGAAATTGCGGTAAAATATTTTCGTAGCTGGCAGGCGCTATAGTGATCGGATACGCTTTAGGAAATTCATTTTCAATGATGGAATTTCACGTTATGGCTATGTCTATCAATTCTTCTTCACGGGCGTAAGTCCGCTATCGCTACGCCAAAGATCATATCATAACGATAGTTTTGTGCCAATAATTTATCTACTTCGGATCAAGGTTGATCAATCCAGGTATGTATATATCACAAAATTTACTTATTTGGTTGATTAATATTTTGTGAATATTAGGTGGGGCATTATGTTGATGCATAAAAAATATTTGGCGAGCCAATTGGGAATTCGCAATGAGTTGGGCAAGAGGGCAAAACAAATCGGAGAAAAATTGGTTCAAGACTTGAAGAGGTAGTTGAGTTTGTAATTCAAATACCAAAACTATTTCAGCTCACACTTTAGAGATGAATGTTTTTTTTTTTTTTGTGGTGGTGAGAGGAAAACTTAGGAGTAATTAAAGGTTCATTACTAGAAGAATGAAGAAGGGAATTAATGTGTGATATTGATGATGGTTTATAATGAAGGAGGTTTCATTCATTTAAAAGTGGAAGGAAGTTAGAACCGTTGGTGGTCTTGGCAAGAATAATTAATAGGCCACTGAAAGAAAGATTAAAAAATTAATAATGAATGATTAGTGGCCAATAAATGTTTCGAAGGTTTCATCTCATGGGATTATAATGAAGGTGGAAGCAACGGAGGGAAGGGCATTGGATCAAGACAAAAAAAAAAAATTTAAGCATTTTTTTTCTTTTTACTCTATTATGTTATTTTCTTTTAGTGTTACATCTTAGAAAGTAGAGTTTTGTAATAATCTATATCATCAATCCAATACAATTTGTCGCTGTGTGCTTTTTCTTGAGTTGATTTAACTTATCTTCCCAGAAAACTAATCGCATATCACCAGGAGCTTGCCTCGAGTTGCCCGGAAACCCACCATATCTCACGAACGAGAATTATAAGGCCGGAATCAATTTCCAAGCCAATAGAATGTGAATCTAAGAAATGACGAAGGAATTGTACTAACTCGGTCTCAATATAAAGAAAAATATTGAGAAAGTTTAATGCTTTTGATAATACTCTAATAAAAATTTCGATGGACCTCAGTGTTTACCGGAGCATAAATAGAGATGATAATATTGCATAGGAAAAGTATGATGGAATAAGAGGAAGACTAATACACCTAATTGATTTTACAAGGTCCATTATAGCTTATTCAGTGAATAAGGTGAGTAGTTACACTAGAAAACTAAGTAATGAACATTGGAAGACGTTAGTGAGAATCTTTAGTTACTTGAAATACACTCTTAACTTTAGTATAAATTACACGAGATATTCTTCAATGCTAAAATTGTATTGTAATGCCAACTATAGATATGTCATTAAAGATTCCTTGTCTACAAATAAATATGTGCATTTAAAATCGTAGGTGGAGCAGTTTTTATGGAAACTCAAAATAAAATTATATCGTCTGATTCATCATAGAATCATAATTCATTGCATCAGATAAAACTGGTGAAGATGCCGAATGACTTTGAAATTTTCTAGACAATATTTCATTTTGGACGAAACTAATTCTCCGGTAATAATGCACTGTTATAGCGAATGGTAAAAATAAATTTTACAATGGTAAATTCGAAAATACCTGACAAGACAAAATAACGTAATATATTTGATCATATTTACTATGTATGGTCAATATAAAACCTTATGGATCCACTAACCAAATACTTATGTCAAGATCAAATATGCAAATTGCTAAAATGAATGGAGTTGAAATCCACAAGTTAGAAGCAATTATAGTGATAACTCAATCAAATCACTTGGAGATCCAAAACTCTGGTTCAATGAAAAAAGTAAATTGTTAAAGTTTGGCAGAAACACTCATCGCCATTATCTAGAAAACAACAAATGATATGTAGTGCGAATGTTGTGATCTTGAATCAATGATTCTTAATACTCCTTGAAAGTAAAACTAGATGCTTTAAGAAAAGGGTTATCTATTTAAGTGTGGAGTGAAGGTCGTTGCAACTGAAATACTTAAGAATCCGAATACGTGATCTATGACTGAACATGATCAAAATGCTTAAAGATAATGAGGCCGAGAGAGAGACATGCCAACGTTATTAACTATGATGTACGCTAAAATGGAATATTTCAATGCATTATATTAACTAAACCACCAGTGGATCCATAATATTGACTAAAGATGGTTCAAAGCTACGAACTAATTATCCCGACATGCGATATCTCTGTGGTGAGTTGCTCATTTGTCCTCATCATAGACATTCTCACTCATGTAGAGGATTATTGAATAATGGGTTAAAATATATTAATTGATTGAATTATTTTTTCAAAATTTGGCAAAATTGAATAATAGGTAAGTTAAAATATGTGTGGGCCAAATAAACTAATTGATTGAAGTATTTATCAATTAATTAGGCTTATAGTAATTTTTGTTACTAGAAGAGTGAAATTAGGGCATATATATATGCCGGTGAGACACATGCGCACGAACACTGATATGTGTAAGGACTCGGGGTTCAGACGTGGGCTTGTTTGTTGCTTGATTAGGCAATGTCTAATTTTTCACCAAAGCTCAAATTTAACAACAAAATAATTTGATTCGAGATTAATTTAACAAAAACTAAATACGTAAAGCCCAAATAGATGCATATATATAAATATTGTGCATCTATTGAAATTTAAAAATTCAAATTAAAACTCACCATTATACTGGCGGTTTCTCGGAATTAGTAGTAGATCGGTTCTCGACAATAAATGACCGGCAATTTTTTACTGCTGCACTTTAAGGGATTTATGGCCTAGGCAGTTTCGACTTGAGAACAAATCCTCCAAGGAGTGGAGTTCCACACTTTGTATAACTCTCTTATCTCTCTTCTTCCTCTCCCGATTTGCTTTCAAATGCGTTCTCCGGAAAGGCTACCACAATTTTCTTTCTTCTGGAACAATTCAATTCTTCTTTATTTACTTTATCAGAGCTCCGAAATATTGATTTTTGAAAACGTTGGCCACGAACCGAAGACATTACTTGACGTATTCATTTTGCAAAGTGAGATTTTACCTCAAGTCAATGGAATTATCTAATTTATTTCATATTGTGACTGTTATTTCCAAATACCTTTTCGCATTTTCACTAGAACAATTTGTTTGTTTATTATAGAGGATGTGATCGTCAGCATCTCTTCCTCCACTCTCCATTGTACAAAATAGTATATACATTAGGGTGTGTTTGTTTGGAGGTTTGAATTTTGAGTTGGGATTTGAATAGTAAAAATTTTGAATTTGAATAGTTGTATGATGTGATATAAATAGGGTTTGATGTGATGTTTTGAATGTAAAATTGATTTTTAGTATAATATAAAAAATAAAAAATAGGTGTTTGATTTGATGTTTTTGGGGGGAAAAAATTGGATGAATAGTGGAAATCCACCAAAATTCTTCAAACAAACGTGATATAAATATTATATATATACATATCATATTTTGGGCTTCTTTGCTTTTGCATAATACCATAATATTATATAATATTTGCGTGTCAATTAATATACAATTAGTATACTCCCTCCATCATGTCACATATCACTTATATTTTTTTTTTCGTCTTATTAAAAATAATTTAATTATTTTTATTTTTGGTAAATTTATTCATTTTAAATATACTTGACAAATATAAATTAATTTAATTAAATTCATAATCTCTTACACATGTACGGTATACTTAAAATTTCTTTATTTTTATCTCTCTTATCAATAAACAAATAATTTATTTTATCTATATTTGAAACTTCATGTATTTTTTATAAAACTAGTTTAAGTTAATTATAAATAAAAATATATTTATATTATATAAAATTTTATTATCTACAAAACATATTCATATTATATATATTTTATTGAGATATAATGCTAAAAATATTTAAACATATATTTTAAAATACCAACAACACTACTAGTATAAAAAAAAAATAATAATAATGAAAATAGTTACCAAAACATCAGCACCATGCCTAATATATATACAAACAACACACGTATCTTTTATTACACACAACACATGTATATGTTGTTTGTTCATAATTACAAGTATATTGTATAAGAGTTTGTTATGTGCTTAAATCAATTGTTGTATATATTGTATGAAACTTAACATGTGTTGTTAATTCATGTATTATATTTGTTTTATATAATCATATACCATGTTGTCTTTGGTAATACTGTGTGTTGTCACCATGTGTTATTCAGTACAGTCACATTCAGCATACAAAAATAATGTGTTATTAATAATAAATTATTAATCTATACTATTTAAGTTCTCATACAAAAATAAAGGAATTATATTATACAAAAAATAATATTCCCTCTGTTTCGAAACAATAAAAAAATTTATGATAAACACATGAATTAAGGAATTAAGACCAGATATAGCTAGCCAATGGAGACAAGTATCTCCATTATTTAATATTTTTTTTTATTAATTTTTATACCACTTTTATGTTTTTGTTATGTTAGTAAGAACACTCAATTCTATTTTAGATTTGCAACAGAGAAATTCATTCCAAATTTTTTATTTTTTCTTTTACATTATGATATATATATATATATGCATATTACTTTTTTTTTAAAATAAAATCAAAACTTTTATTAATTTTTTAATTAATTAATATTTCTTTTGTCCTTTATAATTATAATATATATTGTCTGGTATAGTTAAATTTAAACACAATATATATATAATAAGAAAGTATATCAACAGTTATAGACAGAGTAACTATATATATATATATAACTTTTTTTTCAAAAATACGACATTAAATTTTATTTTAATAAAAAGATTTTAAATGAAATCTTCACAATTAAAAAACACACACACGGGCTGTCTTGAAGCACCCTATCTCAAAGTCATGTTGGGATTGTTCATGGGGTTTTGGTTTTTAGTTTGATTTTAAATATTCACTCCGTCTCCGTAAGTAAAAATTCATTTGCTTTTTATACACATAGTTTTAGAAATAATAGTATTATATTAACATATAGTAGTAATAAAGTAGAAATAACTAAAATAACCTTATTAGTATGTGTGATATAAATGTAATGACATTTGTGTAATATATTGTAAGTTGTAAGGGTATTTGTAATGTTAGGTAGATAATACCGTTACTTAAAAAAAAGGAAATAGATACTTTGTTATGAGACGGACTAAAATGAAAAAATGAATACTTTGTTACGAAGCCAAAAGAGTAATAAAACTTTTAATTGTAATGTACGCTTAATTTGATATACATATATATTAATTTAATATTTTAAATATAAAATTTATTTTTAATGTAATATAAAAAATAAATATTTAATTTGATATTTTTGAAAAAGAAAACATAATAGTCAAAGATTTTCAAAACCCCACAGCCAAATACGACCCTACTAATTGATAGTTGGACACAAATTTCACTAGGAAAAAGGTCTGAAAATTCCTCCAAACATACGCTTTTCTGTATTCATATTTAATTAGATCAAGTCATAATTGAAAATATTCAATCATCATTAATTTTTATTATTGTTATATTTTGTGTTACAAAGTTCTTATGGTGATGAAATTTAGAGGGTGTATTCATTCATTTGGATTTCATTGGATTTTTTTGAATTTTAAAAAGTTCACAGAGTCAACGGAGAGTTTGATGGATATTTTTAATTAATTTAGATAGATTCTTATGGATTTCATTGGATTTTTTTTTTATGAATTTATATGGATTTTGTTGAATTATAAAATATATATATTTTTTTATTGATTTATGTAATTGTATAAACTTATATAAACACAAAATTTACAAATATAATATATTTATTATATATTATTATATTTTATACAATATAAATAATATTAATAAATAATATATAATTATTAATGATATAGAAATATTGTAACATATATAATGCTACTATTTTGTATATTATATTTTTAATTTTATAATTTTTATTATATTATCATTCAATATATCAATTTATTTTTATATTTTTTTTATTAGTTATTATTATTATTCTTATGTAATAAATTTTGTAAAAAATAAATATATTGATTAAAAGATTAATATATCACACAGAATCATTATTTTTATATTATATGCACAATTTCTTATACTTTAAAAAATATCCCTTCAAAATATTTCACAAAATAATAACACCAAAAATAAAAAATTATATTTACAATTTTGCATAAGAAATAAAATTAAAAACAAAAAGTAAATTAAATATAACTAACGGTTCAATGAAAAAAAAATGTTTAGTTAACTTACTGACAATATAATGTATTCAATAATTAAAAAAAAAACAGTAATACATATTTATCATGATAGTAGTAATTTTTAAATATTGTATTTATAATATAAAAATACATATTTTCAAAAAAATTGATAATAATTTATTAATATATTTTATTTTTAAATTATTACTTTTTATTAAATATTTAAAATAATATTAATAAATATTATCATATTCTTTATCACTTATATATAATCAACAACAACAAAGATAATAATAATAGTAATAATAATTTTAAGAATCATCACAATCTCTCCTTATCATGATAGATTTTCTCATGTACAAATTTTTTATAATTGTCCATTAAAATCCAATGAAATTTATAGACTTTAGAAGTCGTGATTGTTGTATACCTCAAAATTTTAAAAAACTAAAGTCTTGATTGAATTATTTTAAAAATTCAACATAATTCTATAGAATTGTGATTGAATACACCCCCTTAACCTCGTGAAAATAGTTATGGGAAATCTTATACCATGAATCGAGGCACATATAGAAACACAACCGATGCACCCCAGTTTATGTATTAATGGCAATGCAAATTATATTCGTAATTTAGATGTTCGCATCTGTTTAGTTGTATTTTAAAAGTTTTTTTTTTATATATATATTTCAAATTATTTTTGAGAGAATAAAAAATTAATATGCATAAATATGTTATTTTATATGAAATTTTTAAATGCAAAATAAGTATTGAATAAGATATTCTAAATAGAAATATTGTTTTTTTTTATTATTATTATTCTAAAATTTAATAAATCATATTTATTCTGCACAGTTTTCAAATGAAAAATATTTTTTTTTCACAAAATATTATATATGCAAAAATTTAAATCAACACTAATGTATTCAATCTAGACTATGCAGAAGTCTTTAAATTATAATTTCAGCACCTGATCCAAAGTCTTAATTAAAAGATTAATTAAAATTCTAATTTCAAATTTTGCCTTATTAAATGTTACAAAATACAATACTTGTGAATTAATTTGATTATTTTATAGATTTGTTTCCCAATTATGAACTCAATTCAAACGAAAAATAATTTCAGAACAAGTGGAAGTAAGAGTCGAATGCAATGAAATAGTCCCTCTCAACGCCAAAAATTGTGCTCAAACTTTTGAGCAGTGTCTTTAAGGTGGCGTATTTTTTTTTGCCTTTTGTAAAAGAAAGAAATATAAAAAAAACTAAAGAAAACATAATTTTTGCTAAATAAATACTCGTTCCCTCCTAAAACAATAATAGAGACATTTTTTATTGATACGGAAATTAAGGAATAATACTCCCTCCGTCCACGGATAAAGTATACATTTATTTTTGGCGCGAAGTTTAAGAAATAATAATATTTTAATTATAGTGGGTAGGTAAAAGTAGTAAAATGATATTTTTGCCCTTGTTTTTTTGTATAAAAGTATTGATGTGATGTAAAGTAAGGGTATTTGTGAAGAAAAAAAATGGAGTATTTAATGAAATGATTACTTTGTAATTGGACGTTCCAAAATAGAAATATGTATACTTTGTAACTGGACGGAGGGAGTAGTATACAGTGATATGGGTGTAAAAGTATTTTTAAAAGACCAAAATGCGTCTACGTTATGCAATTATTGTTAAAAAGTGATGGTAGTTTTGTAAAAAAGTGGAGAGCTTTTTACCAAAAATGAAAATGAGATTACTATTTTGAATGACAAAATAAAGCTATTATTTTGAAACGGAAGAAATAAATGAGAACATTCGAAGTGATAGACAAAAATAAAAAAATAAATACAAATTTTAGTAACAAAAGAAATATTTTGTTTTCCAAATATATACTACTTCCGTCGGGTTCTAAGAGTTTCATTTACTTTTGTGTGTTGATTTTTGAATATTAATTATTATATCAAAATATAGTACAAATTAAGAAAAAATATTACAAAAATACTTCTATTAGTGTCTTATAATACTAATAGAATAAAATTTGCATAAAAAAAATTATACAAAGTATATGAATATTTTTAATATTAAATATAATGACGCAAACGATAAACATAACTTTTAAACACGATGGAGACTATATATATATATATATATATATTAAATTCGAAATTCGAACCCAAATGACAATTCGAAGTTGGATTCATTCAGAGACAGACTGCAAAGTTAAAAAGAAACTTCCCCTAATTTAATGAATTCATTCATCGAAACTTGAATACATGGTTGTCCTTAAGCTTCAATGGTCCCTCCAAGACAGGAACTGACGTCATGCTTCTTATGAGTGTGAATGAATGATACACAATACACAGCAGCAGCAGCAGCAGTAGCAGTAGCAGCAGCAGCAGCAGCAGCAGGAGGCAGACACAGACACAGACACACACATATATGTATATATATATATATACATATGATGCAGCAACTGCATTATCTATCATTGATTGTAATAATGGAGAAATACAGTCGCCAAATTGAATGCAAGACCACCCATCGATCATACATATACACAACTGCACCAAATTAAGTTTAATCTATCCACACTAGAGGACAATTCCTTAATTTATTTCCTATCTATATATCTATTCTCCTCAAAATCCCTAAAACTTTCTTGCTGCATGCCCAGATTTTAAAAACCCTAAAAGGACAGGTGATTGCAATCATTAATGAAACTCATCTAACTCATCCTAAATTTCACTCCCCGCTGTACTAACACTGACGTCACCCTCAGTTAATGTCCCACCGACACTATTATGCGACAAAGTTCACGAAAGAACACACACTTAGAGAGAGAGAGAGAGAGAGAGAGAGAGAGAGATTCTATAACAGGGGTTCTCTCTATTTGGCAATATGCAGGTAGTTTTTCTCATAAATTCCATTTAGGTAAAATATTTATAATGCAATCTCCACTTATTTATTCCATCTTAATATGTATATATATCTATGGATTTCTCATATGTTTTCATCCACAAAATCGATTGTTTTTTTCTTCCCATTTTTGGTGGCTTGTCTACTGTGCTTCAGAAAACCCTAATTTAAAGCAATGGGAAGACATGATGGGGGGGATAAGGTTGAGTTAAGGAAAGGGCCATGGACACGAGAGGAAGACCAGAAACTGCTGTCTTATGTTCAGGAACATGGCCATGGAAGCTGGCGATCACTCCCTGCTAAAGCTGGTTGTTAAATCTTTGCACAATTTGCAGATATTTCACTTTTGTGTGTACTTTATGGTTAGGGTTGAACTTTTTGAATATTGTTATGAATTTGGTCCAAAATGGTTAACAAATTATATACATTTTTGAAGGGCTAGAGAGGTGTGGGAAGAGTTGCAGACTGAGATGGACGAATTACCTGAGACCTGATATAAAGAGGGGAAAATTCAGCTCTCACGAAGAGAAGACCATTATTCGACTTCATGCTCTTTTAGGCAATAGGTATGCAGAAATACTTTGTTCATAGATATATATATATATATATGAGTATATATAATCTATTTATAGATTATGAAGTGAACAGTACCTATATCACCGGACCGGATGCTCTGTCACATTAACACATCCTATCTCTCTATCCCTACACACATAATCGGTATATATACACACGTGTGTATATATTATATATACATACATACACACGTGCGTAGATATACAATTATGTATGTGGGGATAGAAGGGTAAGGTTTATTTTTGAAACAGATGATCCAATTGGCTATATCACCTTTACTTCACGTAGAGAAATAGTAATAGAGTTGGTAGGCTGCAGATTCTATGTTGATCCGACAAAGTCAGTGTAGCGCTGATTTGACCGGATCAGCATATGTTATATGAATGACCCGCATTATGCTGATTTAACCGGATCTGATCTATGCCCGACCTGACGACCAGACAAACTATAGGGTTTTTTTACCCGGTGTTCTTTTCGTTTTTATTTTTTTTTCAAATTTTCAATTAACCTCTTATTAATGCATTTTATCTAATTTTAATTTTCAAAATGAACTTGAAATCTAACAATTATTTGTCATAAAAATATTATATATATATATCAATATTAAGTAAACAAACCCTAAGGTACGGGTATTTGTTATGTACTTGTGGCTAATTTTCAACGTATTTTTATTTACACTTTTTTTAAGTAATGTATATGGTTTTCTAAATTAATCAAATATGGTACAACAGAGTTTATTTCTTTTGACACAAAACTCAGTTTTTTACTATTTGAATTCTACAATCATAGAATTTTTTTTTTCTCTTACAAAACATTCTATCATACATTATTCTAATACCAAATCTAAAACAAAATTTTCTTAAACCCATAAAAAGAAAACATAAATGTAATTTGAAAGTCTCATGAATGGAAATGAAAATAATGTTTACTTCCTTTTGTTTCGATTGCCTCTTCTCTCATTTGTTAATTTTCCTCTACAAACTTCTTAACAAGAACTGAATATAAATTATACAAGTATGACATATTAAGAGAGATTTACAATGGCAAATATATAATGAAATTTTTGTTCAAAATTAGAAACCACTGCTAAAATTTAAAGTTCCTTGTTAATTATTTATTCTTTGAAAGAATATATGATGTCTAACATCTCAATCTTGCCCTAATATATATGTATATATATCAGATGGTCAGCAATATCAGCTTATTTACCCAAAAGAACCGACAATGAAATCAAGAACTACTGGAACACTCGACTCAAGAAACGGCTAACCCGAATGGGCATCGACCCGGCAACCCACAAGCCCAAGAACAACTCCACAGCTGTCTCCCTCAGCCACACGGCTCAATGGGAAGCAGCCCGTCTCGAAGCCGAAGCAAGGCTTGCTCGCGACTCGAACCTCCACAGCCGAGTCACCGCCCGCCCGTCGCCATTTCTGCCACCTCAGCTGGCCCTTCTGCCATGTCTCGACATCCTCAAAGTCTGGCAAGCCAACACTGCCACTGCTGGCCACGTCAGCCTCTTCAGCTCAGAAAGACCCACAAAATCATCTCCTACTTCAACCCTAAATTTCTCTGCAAACCATCACAGCACAGCAGTCTCTGCAGGCAGCTCCACACTGCCAAACGGTGTCGTTTCCATGAATGATTACACTTCAATGGTAACTACTTCAGTCGATGGTGGAGCTGAGAATTCATTACAGGTCCCTCACAGCAGTGACTCTTCCCTGGCTCTTGCTGTCGTTAACAATGATGACTATCATCGAATGGATTCGGCAGAACTTTCTGTCGATCCTTTCTCCGACGGTTATTACAACGCTGGTGGATTCGACGTAGGAGGATTGGAGGATTCTAGACTCTTTTGGAATGAGTTGCTCGATTTGGTTGGCTCCCCGTTGGAATCGACATGGACGTTTTAGGGTTGTTTTGAAGATGGAATGAAACATATATATGGTTTCATCTGATGGACTGGACAGCAATGATTCTGTATGTACCTAATGTGACATTTAAATTTTCCCTAGAAGATCATTTAATTTGCTAGATATTTGGTTATGTATTGAGGTTGATAGTGTCGTGTGTGACAATCATTTGTGTAAAATTTTACAAATTTTAATGATCTAGGTTTGCAAGCATTTTAAACGTGATCGGTTTTATTTATTTATTTATTTATTTTTTATTTATTTTTGTGTAAGTTAATGTCTTATGAAATTTATGGTACAAATATTAAAGATTAATAAATATTTCAGGATAACTCTATCCATCAATGGGCAGAAGTGCCAATATATATATAATTTTTTAATTTATGAAAGATATCAAATACCGTATGCCTCTAATAAGATCAACAAACAGTAAACCAAAACCACAGATAGACAAACCAACTACCAAATTATCTTAAATGTGTGATATTGTAATAACTTTCGCAAAATTTTATTGGACCCGCTAAAAATTAAAAATAGGTCATTATTAAATTTTGTATTAATATAAAATTATTATTCTGTAATTATTTATTTAGTTATTTGAAACTTTTTTTAAATTTGTTTGATTCTATTGTCAATAACTATATTTACTTTTTCCGTAAAAAAATATATTAAAATATGTTTAAATAAAAAATTTAAATTTAAATAAAAAAAAAATTAATTTACAGTCTTTTATATTATACATATATTTCTAAATTTTGTTATATATAAATATATATTATAAAAAGTAAACTCCCAAACGGGCTCAAAATCTTGGGGCCCCGGTCATGGGCCCATGTAGCCAATGCCCAGGCCTGGTTGAAAGAAAGCCGAAGTGATAACTATCAAATAATTGGGGACGTTGCAACAAAATTACTCAAATTTCTAACCATGACTTCATCGGTCCATTCTTATTTGATGTCCCAACATCAGGGTCCGTCGTATTGAAATAATTGAGATAAGAAAATAAAACAAATAATTCTAATTTTATTCCATTAATATTGTCGGATTCAGATCTACAAATAATTGAGGGTTTTGTGTTTTTTAAGTTTATGGCGCAACTTCTCATGAGAAAACAGTTAGGATTTATGCTGTTTCTATCATGATGAGATATAAAAAGTAATGATTCTTGCGTTTAGACCAGGATCAGAACCCAAATTTATATATGTTATTATTAATTGGTCTCATCACCCACTTAATAAGCTATCCGGTTTCTGTAAATTGGATGTCTGCACTTATTAAATACATTTAAGTCCAATAAATCAATATATCACTTACTATTGGCTTAACGTGACTGATAGTCCAAATAATTACATTAACCCACAATTGAATTTTTAATCCAACAATTGAAGTAATGTAAATCAGATACCCAATTGTCATCAAACGACCCAACGAATATTTTGAGAACTTCCGCATTAGGAAAACTTTCCTTGGGAATGATAGTAAAATTATTAACACCATTGTCCCTAGAAATATTTTTCGCTAGCTCATCAAAAGCAAGTCAATCAAAATTTGGGCGGGTTCTTTTGACTTATTTAAAAAAAAAATATGAAACCATGTTCGAAAAAATAATTTAAAACAATGAAATGAGAAAGAAAAAGATATAACATATGGAATTGAATCAAGAAAGAAAACAAAAGGAAACTAATCAAGTGGCAAAGCAGTAAAAGAAAACAAAAAATAAAGAAAATAAAATTGCCTAAAAATTGAATGATGGTGATGATCGTCGATCTTCAAAAGAAAAACCAAAATAATGTATATACTAACCTATTCCCTAACCCTAATCCTTAACCAGTTAAGATTTATTCTATCTAAAAATTTGTTAATATCAACAAACTCTTCAAAATCAAATAACTACTCCAAACCTTCCTTGATTGGGCCGATCATATGGGCTACACGTCGGTCCACTCGGCCCCATATATGGGTCCAATATATTTATTCCAAATAATATTTTGGAATAAAAAATTATTCTCTACAAAAGTGTCGATCTAGCAAAAATAGGAATTTTTATTTGATCGATACTTTTGAAACTGAACATGATCAATTTTTGCATGAACAAATGATACACTTCTCATTAATTGTTCTTAATGCCACCATTCTCTGACCGACGTGCCGCTGCCACCAAATATCCATTCTTCTGGCTTTTTGTAAATGAATTTCCAGATCCGGAGTCCAGATTGGAAGGATTTTTAGCTAGCTCCAGACTCCGCTGGGGTGATAGCTAGCTTAGGCTTCTCGGCTAGTCTCCCTGCATTGTGTTAGCCGGCGACCACGAGCATTCTGAATAATCTGAATTTCGTACTTCTGCTGGATCCTTAATCTCCATTGTCTTTCACCAAAAATTTCTTGGCCGTCGAGCCTCGCCAACCATCGTTTTAAGCTCCTTTTGGCGACTAATTTGCAGCATCGACTTGACTACCTTTACATTATTTTCATGAACTTCAAGCCTTATGTGATAGACAATAAATCCAAAGAATTGTCTAGGTCGGACGCCAAACGCGCATATGACGGGGTTTATTTTTGCTACCTCATACGAATGCATGACTTCCATAGGTGCTACAAATGATGGTCGAAGCTCTGAGACTTAACAACCACGTCATTGTTACTGACCTCCATTCTTAGTGAGTCGATAGGTTGCTCCATGCCGTGGCATCGATAAGTATATCGGCTATCGACATTATGTACTCGTCTTTAGAGGTTTAAAAGTTAAGGTTCCTAAAATCATTACACATGCACAACTTCCTATGTCTTTAGGAGTTGAAAAGTTAAGGTTCCTAAAATCATTACACATGCACAACTTCCTATTCCTTTCCATCACCGGAACGATGTTGGAAATCCACTCGGATTAGCGGAAAATACATATGAAATTAGCTTGCAGCAACCTCTTTATTTCTTCCTTAATTTTCGAAAGAATATCTGGATTAAACCTCTTTGGAGACTGCTTGTGAGGTCTGAAATTAGGGTTCATCATAAATCGATGTTCAACACGACTTGGAGCTAATTTGGGCATTTCATCTTAGTTCCAAGAAAAATAGTCCTGAAACTCTTTAATTAACTCGATAAGAAAAACTCTACTTGTAGCGTCCAAAAAAACACTTATCCCATTAGTCATGGGACTCACCTCACTCTCTCAATTAAAAATCATCAAGTGAATCATGGGCCTCAAATGTCAAAACAATTTTACGGATGGGACTCGGGGAATGCTCATTGTCTTTCAACTCGAAAGGCCTTGGGCGAGGAGATCGGACTTCCCTAAGGCCATGAATCTCTTTTTTTACTCTCAAGCAGAGGCAAACGAGCCGATTTAGAAGTCGGCTCCATCATAAATCAGGTCTTTTTCGGCCGTATGTTGGCTTTTGAATGAATCTTGAATCCTTTCGATGTCAAATTGCATTTGTCCCTCGACTTGGCCCCTTGCAGCATCATCCAGAGAGGAAACACATCCAAGAGAAATAAATGCCTCTACTGCGTGCACTTCCATCATAATACTGCCTTGCAATGATTGGGTGTGATCGCAAAGAGCAACGAACACGCTGGATAAAAATCTGACCTTATCTATCGTAAAATCTCTTTGTAACTGAAGTGCCAGTTGAGGTCACGATCAGACGCAATGACATCCAGACTCGTCTCAGAAAAATCATCCCCATTTTCGGATGCTTGAATGACTGTCTCACCTAAAAGCTTGATCTTTTAGGTAAGATGGTCATTCAACATCCGACATGGTATTAGAGCCTGGCTAGGTCTCGAGTTCGAGTCCAACTGTCCCCATTTGCGGCATATGCATGTGCAAGTTTTGCAGACCCCACTTGCACCTGAGGGGCATTTGGGGACTCCCATTTGTGGATAAATAATTAATTATTGTGTTTCCCTAAAAATTCGAGCTTTTAGGTGAGACGGTCATTCAAAATCCGACATAGTATCTGAGTTTCCCTAACAGTTCGAGTTTTTAGGTGAAATGGTCATTCTACATCCGATATGGTATCAGAGTCTGGCTAAGACTCGAGTTCGAGTCTCACCGTCCCCATTTGTGCGCATATGCATGTGCAAGTTTCGCATACCTCCACTTGCACCTGAGGGGGCATGTTGGGACTCCCGTTTGCAGATATATGAATAATGGATGAGTTTTCCTAACAGTTCAAGCTTTTAGGTGAGACGGTTATTCTACATCCGACACCCATGTGTTGGCGCATGAATAGAAAAATAGGACAATTTCTCAAACAATTCTCACTTCTTGACAATAATACCAAATACATCATATTTAAACTATCATTCAAACGTTACTACATAATTGATTATAAAAGCAATTTAAAGGCATCATAAAAACAAATATAAACCCCCATAACAGCTAGCCACTTTCTTTCTCCTTAATGGCCGCTAAGTTTGTTGAATCATAACAGACACTCCCCCTTAATTCAAACTCTCCTACTCCCATTAAAGTTCTGAACAACTCATACTTTGCTTGGGGGAGAGATTTTGTCAAAATATCAGCTACTTGCTCATTTGTGCCACAAAACTCCAATGCAATCACCCATTTTGCTGCAAGCTGCCGAGTGAAATGATGTTGCATATCGATATGTATGGTTTTTCCGTGAAATGCAGGATTTTTGGACATAGCTATCGCAGACCTATTGTCACAAAAGATCAATGTTGCTTTCTTTTGTTCTATGTTCACATCGGTTAACACTTTTCTCAGCCATAAAGCTTGCCTTGATGCTGTTGTCGTTGCTACATACTCTGCCTCTGAAGACGACAAAACCACAGTTTCTTGTTTCTTAGAACTCCACGTCGCAGCTCTAGAACCAAAAGAAAAAATAGTGCCAGAGGTACTTTTTCGATCATCCAAACGTCCTGCCCAATCACTATCACAAAAGCCAATCAATCTGAAAATTGGTGTTTTATTGTACCAAACTCCAAAATTGATTGTTCCAGCTACATAGCGAAGTATTCTCCTTGTAGCTCCATAGTGTTGCTTTGTCGGATTATGCATAAATCTGGAAACAACACTTACAGAAAATGCAATGTCAGGCCTTGTATGAGTTAAAAAAGTTTAACCCTCAAACTTAACTCCTAAAGAATGTTGAATTAGCCTTCTTTGTTCCATTATATAGCTCCAATTTCTCATTGATGTTCATTGGAGTAGCTGACACATCGCACTTTCAACATATTAAACTTCTTCAATAAATCCTTAGCATATTTCTTTTGACACAAAAAAAATTCCATCTCCACTTTGAACAACTTCAAGCCCCAAAAAATACGTCAACAACCCCAAATCAGACATTTCAAACTTTCTCATCATGCATAATTTGAATTCATCCACCATGGACTTTGATGATCCAAAATAAATCATGTCATCAACGTAAAGACAAACTAATAAGAAATTTCCAATACCTTGCCTTTTTACATAAAAAGTGGGTTCATTTTCGCTTCTTGTAAATCCATGTTCAAGAAAAAAAGAATCAATCTTGTTATACCTTGCACAGGGTGCTTGCTTTAGCCCATACAACGCCTTTTTTAACCGATAAGACTTTATTTTCATTTCCATACACATTAAAGCCTTGTGGTTGAGAAACAAACACTTCCTCCAATAAGTCTGAAATCAAAAAAGAAGATTTCACATCAAATTGATACACAGGAAGTTGTAATTGGGCAGCTAAAGCCAATATAACCCTTACAGTTTCAAACCGTGCAACAGGAGAAAAGGTCTCATCGTAAGCAATACCTTATTGTTGGGGGTATCTTTTCGCCACAAGCAGAGCTTTATGCTTTTGAATGCTTCCATCAGCATTATACTTCGTCTGAAACACCCATTTAAGGCCCACAATATTCTTATTTGTAGGAGCTTCAACTAACTCCCATGTTGAGCTTTGTTCAATAGCATGCATCTCTTCCATCGTAGCATCCTACCAATAAGAATATTTTGCAGCTTCTTCAAAAGTAGATGGATCAATAACCATCTAATATTGTAGTTACAAAATCCTTATCAACTTTCCATTTCATTGTTGCCTCTTCATTGAACAAGACATTCCTGCTTATTTCCACTTGTACCACTCAAAGGATTATATAGCCGATATGCTTTGGAGTGTGGACTATATCCAACAAAAATGCATTTTTCAGATTCAAGCTTCGAACGTAGATTTACCAAAGCATATGCTATACATCCGAAAATTTTCAAGTGGCATACCCAAGGCTTCTTACCACTCAATGCTTCAAATGGTGTCTGACTAAAAATAGCTTTTGTGGGCGAAATATTCAAGAGATAGAAAGTCGTTGCAACAGCTTCTCCCCAAAACTCATACGGAAGACCCTTAGCTTTCATCAAGCTTCTAGCCGTTTTTTCTCTTCGCAACACCATTTTGCTCCGGTGTATACGGGGCTGTCAACTCCCTGCGAATCCCATTCTCATCACAAAAATTAGTGAATTCGTTAGACAAGAATTCACCCCTCGATCAGTCCGCAATGCTTTCAAACTCCTACCACTTTGCTTCTCAACAAAAGCTTTAAACTTTCTGAATTTCTCAAATGCTTCAGATTTAGACTTTAAAAAATAAATCCAACTCATACGGCTACAATCATCAGTAAATAGCAAAAAGTATCGACTTCCACCAAATGAATGAACTTGCATAGGCCCACATAAATCAGTATGTACTAGATCAAGACAATTTGATGCTCTCCAAGACTTCCCAACCGGAAAAGATCCTCTATTATGTTTTCCGAAGACACAACCTTCACAAAATTCAAGTTCACCAATTTTCGGCAAGCCAATAACCATTTGTTTCTTGCTTAAAAGCCTTAAGCCATTTATATTCAAGTGTCCATACCTTAAGTGCCATAATTTAGCTTCATTATCATCTTTGAAAATCAAAACATTCTTACATCACTCGACACATCAAGAGGAAACATTTTGTTTGGTGTCATACGAATAGAAGCAATTGTATGACCTGAATTTTTGTCTTTAATTTCACAAAGATCTCCTTCAAACACGACCGAAAAACCATTTTTTATCACATGTCCAACAGCTAAAAGATTATGAGATAAATTAGGCACATACTGGACATCATGAATAAGCTTAGTGTCACCTTGCAAAGATTTAATAGCAACTGTACCTCGTCCTTCAACTTGAACTTGCTTATTATTTCCAAGCCGCACTTCACTTTTCTGTGTCTCATCAAGATTATGAAATAGAGACTTGGAACTTGACATATGATTCGAGCAACCAATATCAACAAACCAAATATTATTGACATTGTTAATATGTGCTGAATGAATCATAAACAACTTACTCTCCTCTTGCACTTTTTCAGTAAAATTGGCTTGCTTTTCTGCTTTTTCTTTGGCCCAACAATCAATTTCTTTGTGGCCAAATTTTTTGGAGTAGTAACATAGAATATTACTACTTTTATAGTTGTGTTGATCTCCAAATTTTCCCCTGCCATAGCCATCAGTTCGGCCTCTTCCTCGACCACGAAAATTATGCCTACTCCATGCTCGACCACGACCTCCAAAATTATTGTCCTGTTTTGGTTCAATAGAAGACTCCTCATTTATTTGAAAGGCCTTCTCTTCAACTTTATCAAGCGGCCTGGTAATTCTAGATTCATGTGCTAGCAAAGAACCCAACAATTCATCAAAACTAAATATCGAAAGATTTGACTCTTCAATTGCAACAACCACATGATCAAATTTTGGAGTTAAACTTCTCAAAACCTTACTTAAAACAATTTCAGAAGTAATTGTTTCACCATAGGATTTCATTTGGTTCACTAAGGACGAAACTATAGACATAAAAGCTTGCACAGATTCATCAAGCTTCATCGTTAATGTTTGAAATTGATGTCGCAAAGTTTGTAATTTCACAGTGAGTACCTGTTTTTCACCCATGTACTCCTTCAAAATTTCCCATGCCTCTCGGGAAGAGGTGGCTGCTAAAATTCTGGAAAATACATCATCTTCCAATTGAATGAGCAACAGGGCCTTAGCATCTTTTTTTCAATTTTCCCTCAATTGTTGATTGGATTCCGCCGTTGCAGAGTTGAATCTTCAAATCCACTCTCAACAATTTCCCATAGTTCTTGAGATTTGAACAAGGTCTTCATTTAACACTACAAAAAAACTATTAATTTTGTAACGAGATTTTTTCGTTCTTAAATCCACTTTTTTCCGTTACTAATGATATTAGAGACAGAATTAGAGATGGAA
This sequence comes from Andrographis paniculata, assembly GCF_009805555.1. Taxonomy (NCBI): domain Eukaryota; kingdom Viridiplantae; phylum Streptophyta; class Magnoliopsida; order Lamiales; family Acanthaceae; genus Andrographis; species Andrographis paniculata. The sequence continues at coordinate 2,158,834 of NW_026137588.1, forward strand.
TTACGTTAGCTACGTGAACTTTAGGAACGGAATTCCGTTACAAATATACTATATTTTTTTGTAGTGTGAGACTCTAGAGAAGATAATTTTCACATTTGAAAATGAGGATTAGGGCTTGAGAAAATGAATTGTTGTTGCTTGCCATTGAGAACCCTGCGGACAGATTTCTCTTGCGTGGAAAAAAAAACACTCTTGATCTCTCCGATACCACAATTGTTGGCGCAGGAATAGAAAAATAGGACAACTTTTCAAACAATTCTCACTTATTGACAATAATACCAAATACATCATATTTAAACTATCACTCAAACGTTATTACATAATTGATTATAAAAGCAATTTAAAGGCATCATAAAAACAAATATAAACCCTCATAACAGCTAGCCACTTTCTTTCTCCTTAATGCCCCCTAATTTTTTGAATCATAACCGACACCATGAAAGACATAAATCCTCGGTTCCCCTTGAGTATTTCCAATTCCAGCACAATGATCGGCGCTTTCCCTTTATCTTTGTTTGGTGCAACTTGCGAGGTGCTCAGTTTTGATTGGTGGTTCGGCCTCTATTCCCTGCTATCATTTAAAATTAAATGAAGGTCAGTAGGGGCTGTTTACGTGTGAGCGACAAGCTGTGAATGGCGTCACATGTAACAGTCCATGCGGCGCTGCCTTGCTGCTTCGGCCTCCATCTTTTCGGTTATTTAGGCGATGCCAAAAATCTTTGGACAGAACAACCTGCTCAGGGGTTGTCTTGACCTCGTGCTCAGCCCGTGCTTCGCTGAAATATTTTCTAAGAATCTTGTGTGATGCCACTCTTCTCTGCTCGCCATCCTTGCTGCTTGATGCCAACGCTGCCGGCATTTTTTTTCGGGATCGAGAAAGCTGCTGGTATTTATAGGGGGACCTGTTAATGATCCAGCTCCAATCTGCTGGAGCCCTTTTAGTTCGTTGCGAGTAATGACAAATTGATCTACCAACAACACTCTTCAAATCTCTCCATCCTGATAGTTTTGACCCAGGAACAACCCGAACCAGATTACCAAAATGAGACCGCACTACAAAAATGTTGAAATTTAGTTACAAAAACTTTTGTAGCAAAACGTAATGAATTCATAGAAAAATTACTTTTGCGACGAAACTCATTTTGTCGCCTATACCGCGTTAGTAAAGGTCTTTGACTTCAATGATGATTTTTGTAACGAAAAATACAGTTTTTTGCAATGAAAATTAAAAAAAAAAAAGTTATACAGCTACAAAAATATGATTTGGTAGCTAAAGTTTTTTTGCTATTAAAATAAAATTCATAAAAAAAAAAAAATTAACAAAAAAATATGCATAATTTTTTTAGCCAAATAGTTTTAGCTATGAAAAACAATTTTTTTTTAGCTAACACCCTTTTGCTATGAAAATAAAATTTTCTAGCAAATAAATTTTAGCGACGAAATGAATTTTGTTGTACATAATTTATTTTTAACGACAAATTAATTTTTGTTGCTAAATGACACGTTTTAACTACCAAATTTTTTAGTAGTTAAAAATATTGTAGCTAATTTAATATTCTTTATAATAATGATACACAGCAGTGTACTTTTATTTCTTACAAGCATATATATATATATGTATGTGTATATATACATTGAGGAATATGGACTGAAAAGGTAAAAGGATTGGAGGAGTAGTGGAGCAAAATTAGTTATATTATTACTACTAAGAACTCACACTTTGAAAGGAAATTAAGAAGGTATTTATAGATTGTACAGAATCCATAAAACATAAAATTAACTAAAAATTCTAATAATAGCTGCTTACTCTTCCTAAAACTTTGGGAGTAAGAAATATACTAAATAAAATGCGACTAAATTAAAAGACAAAGTGTGGCAGGATTATTTCCAACACATGCTTCTCCAAATTCACTTCAACTACAGTGTTCGAAGGCACCAACCACTCCCACACAGGAGCTCCATGTGGGGGACGACAAGCTTGACCTAAATGTTTGATGATAGGCTTGTGCGACACTGGTGCTTAATGAATTTCCTCTCTATTGGAACATTCGACTCTCTCTCTTTCTTGGGATGGATCTCTATTACGCTCACAGGAGCTGCAAAGGGGTTGATACCGACCTTCATCTCTGTCCAATAAACAAGATGCAATCGTCTCTTTTTAATCGCCTTTTGCACTGCATTTCAGAACGCAATGAAATTGCTAACTGTATGGCCAAAAACCCCATGCCACTTAAAAAAATTCTTCCCTTTCAGCTACTCATCGGTTGGAAGTCTACGCCCTTCTTTCAACTGATGTTCTTTGTCTATTAATAAATAATTAAATATTTATTCGGACTTGGTGATATCAAATGATTATTTCTGCTTCAGATTGTTTTTTTTTTTTTTTCCTAGAACCTTCAAAGGTAGGTATATCCCACATTGGAAAAATGTGGGATCTCCCCTTGGTTTATAAGGGCGAATGACCACTCCACCTATCAGCAATTGGTTTTAGGTTAGAAGCATGGACCCTTCTTAACATGGTATCTACACCGACATTATAAATAGCAATTACAAAGCAACCAAACAGTCCTTTAACACATAACTCAAACACTTGAACCTTTGTGACACCCAAGAGTGCTCTTTCCCAATTGAAATCACTGAACTTCAATGGTTTGGTAAAGATGTCAGCAGCTTGATCGCGAGTCAATGTGCTTACTCCTTTCATGAATAACAGGACTTTTGCTCAAAGATATTGCCGATTGATTGTCAACATGAATTAGCTTCATCTTGAGGATAGCCAAGATATTCCAACAATTTTTGCAACCAAATCGCATGTTCAGTCTCACAGGTGGAAAGTGTGACAATTTCTTACTTCTTTGAACTCCAAGTGAATGCATCATTTCCCAAATAAAAAAACATAGCCAGAGGTGCTCTTTCGGTCATCGATATTTCCTCCCCAATCACTATGATGTATCTCAATATTCGCTTAGCTGCTTTCATATGGGTTGAACTTGGTGATTCCATGAATCGACTGATGATGCCAACACTGTATAAGATATTTGATCTAGTACATGTCAAATACCTCAAACAACCAACCAAGATTTTGAACATTCCAGGATCTACCTTTTCAGCTTCATCATATTTTGTTAACTTCAGCCACACTCCATTGGTGTGCTCATGAGTTTGGAATTCATCATGCCAAAATCCTTTAGCACTCTCTCAACATAAGCCTTTTGGGAGATGGAAATCCCTTCATCACTTTGCTGCACCTCAATTCCAAGATAATATGACATGGGGCCTAAATCCGTCATTTCGAATTCTTCAGTCATCCTTCTTTTAAAATCATCGAACATGCTCAGATCATTCCCTGTAAAAATCAAATCATCCACATATAGACATACAAGTAAAACACCACCATTTTTGTTTCTCATTAGATACACAACATGCTTATGTGGGCATTTTTCAAATTCACATTTCAGAAAATATGCATCAATCCGATTATACTATCTTCTCGGTGATTGCTTGAGCCCATACAACGCCCTTTTTCAATCGCAACACCTTATCCTCCTCCCCTTCAACAATGTAACCTGGTGGCTGGTCCACGTATACTTCTTCTTCTAAGTATCCATTCAAGAAAGCCGATTTCACATCCATTTGGAAGATTTCCAATTGTGTGGGTTGCTAAAGATATAACTAGTCGAATGGTTTCCAATCAAGCGACTAGAGCGAATACTTCCTCATAATCAATTCCAGCTTTTTGCGTAAAGCCATGAGCAACAAGTCTAGCTTTGTATTTCTCGACCTCTCCTTTGGCATTTTTCTTTATCTTGAATAACCCTTTCAGTCCCACTGTTTGTTTTCCTAGTGGACGTGTCGCCATTTCCCAAATATCATTTTTCAAGTTCGCCTTTATTTCATCATCTATCGGCTGCTTTCATTTTTCATCCTGGACTACTTCATCAAATGTAATTGCTTCAGCATCAGTATATAAGCAAAAATGAGCTTGTACCTCATCAGTTTCCTCATAGTGATCTGATAATTGTCTGGCACGACGAGGGCGACCAGACGAACTTGGTGAGGGAATTGAATTCGGATTAGAACCTTGGGATGGAGAGACGTGCGAAGGTGTTTCTGGAGACACAAAATTATAATTTTCTTCTTGCATACTCCAATTCAATGTGCTTGATTCGTCGAATTGAACATCCCAACTGACAATCAATTTCTTCTTCTCTAGATCATACAACTTGTATCCTTTTGATTTTTGGTTATACCCAATGAATACTAGGTTTCTGCTCTTGTCATCCAATTTCTTTCTCAATTCATTTGGAACATGAGCGTAAGCAAGGCTTCCAAATACACGAAGATGTGACACATTTGGTTTCTTTCCACTCTATGCTTCTTGTGGTGTAACTTTGTGCAAGCTCTTCGTCGGACTCATGTTGCATAAATAAACTGCACAAGCCACCGCTTCCGCCCAAAATTCCTTTGGCATTTGCTTTGATTTCAACATACTTCGGATCATGTTCAATATTGTCCTATTCTTCCTCTCAATAACCCTATTTTGTTGGGGAGAATATGGAGCTATCAACCTTCGATCAATCCCATGCTCCTCGCAAAATTTGTTGAAAGCATTTGAAGTGAATTCTCCTCCTCGATCCATTCTCATTGCTTTGATTTTTAGGCCTGTGCTGTTCTCAACCAAAGTCTCGAACCTATTGAATGCATCGAATGCTTCGGATTTTTCCTGCAAGAAATAAACCCATGTCTTGCGACTATAATCATCAATAAACAACAAAAAAAAAATTTGTTACCTAATAATGCTGGAGTAATAGGACCACAAATGTCTGCGTACACCAATTGCAAAGGCTTCGTGGCACAACTTCCAGATTCCTTTGGGAAACAATTTCGAAATTGTTTTCCCAAAATACAGTCTTCACACAATTGATTTGGATGATTTATCGAAGGTAAACCTTGTGCCATTTTCTCCATTGTCATTATCTTCAGCCCGTCAAAATTCAAGTGGCAAAATCGTTGATGCCAAAGCCACGACGGATCTTCAATAGACATGTTCCAGCACTTAACATGATCTGGATAAATGTTAAGTTTAAACATTCTGTTGTTTGTCATCGGAACCTTTGCAACTAGCTTTCCATTTCCATTTCTCATTGCCAGCTATTGCCCTGCATATGAAACTCATATCCCTTTTTCAATAATTGGCCCATGCTTAAAATGTTGGACTTCAAGTCTGGTAGATAATAGACCTGAGAAATAAACTCATGTTCTTGATTCTTCAATTTGATTAGAATATCACATTTCCCCATAATTGACACCATGTAACTATCTCCAAAAAAATATTTCCTTTCACAAATTCATCAAGATTGGAGAACAAGGATTTGTTTCCAATCATGTGATTGCTAGCACTGGAGTGAAGAAACCAAGTCTCTTGAGTTTTTTCTGATTCACCTTTGCAAGACAATAGCAATGTGGATTCCTCTTATTCTTGAGTTTTTTCTGATTCACCTCCATGAAAACGACCCCGTCTTCCTCGTCCTCGAATTCTTTGTTCATATGAGTCTGTTTCAGCTCTACCACCATAGTTTGCATGAATTCTTCCTCGTTCAAAACCGCGGCCACGACCATGACTTCATTCTCGTCCTCTGCCTCTACCTCTGTTGTTTCTAAATTGTTCATTCTCATGTTGTTGTGATAATTTTGATTACAGCACCTGGACAAGCGGCTCTTCTCGTCGTTTGATTATTTCCTCATGGGCCTGTAATGACCCCAAAAGATGATCAATATACAACTATTCCAAATCCTTTGATTCCTCAATTGCAGTAACGACATAATCAAACTTTGGATCCAATGATCTGAGAATTTTCTCATTCGCCCGAACATCATCAATGGTTTCACCATATCTCTTCAATTGATTGACGACGGCAAGGACTCGGTTCATGTAGTCTCCAACATTTTCAGAATCCTTCATTTTCAATGATTCGAATTCTCCCCTCAATGTTTGTAATCGAACTTTGATTACCTTATCTTTTCCTTGACAAGAATTTTGAAGAATCTTCCAGGCTTCCTTCGCTGTGCTTGCCAATGAAACCTTTTCGAACACGTTGTCCTCCAAACACATGTGAATGAGGGAGAGAGCCATCTAGTTCCTTTTCTTTAATCTGTTGTATGCATCTCTTTGTGTTGTTGTCATCCCTTCCGTAGTTGCAGATGAATCATATCCTTTGTCAACAATATCCCACACTTCTTGCGATCCAAGTATGGCTTTCATCCTGATGGACCAATGGCCATAATTTTCTTGAGTTAGTTTTGGGTATTGCAATGGTAGAGTGCTATTCATTTTGATGCTTTTGAGGCGGTGGTGGTGGACAAGGGGATGGACAATTCAGAAACTTACCTTCTCTTTCCAATAACACGAATACACAAATATTATAAATAGCAGTTACAAAGCAACCAAACAGTCCCTTAACATATAACTCAAACACTGAGAAACTAAATGGACAACACACAATAATTAATACATAATTTAATGTCAATCTTCACTCAAGTTTATATTACCAACAAAATGTACCCTTCTTCTTGTGTAAATTCGGCGAGGCATATGTTATCGGTGTCATCGTCAGAAACTAGCTAGTTGTCTTGTTCCTACACAAAATGAATCATCTGGAAAGTACGTTGCTGCCGAGCATCTTATGCATCATGGTGGATTTATTCTACAACGACTTACGGTTGAGATTATGTCTCGATCATGGCCGCAGTGTTGTGCGACAAGGCCGGTGGTGTTAGAATCGGCAGTTGACATGTGCGCCGTTGCGTGCCTTCTTCGTACAGGTCTTGATGGTTATTCCGAGTTAAAATTTCTTCGATCAAGGGAATTGATGACATCATTTCGAGCCAAACTAAAGGTTGATTTGAAGCTAAACCCGTCAATGTGCCTGCAAAGTCCACAAAACTGTGCGTTCCTTGCTAGAACGGACTCATCGGGTTTTGAAATTGCCCCCAGCCCCATATCCGGGTATCGGGGTGACTGGAAACCATGTAGGTGTCATGCCGAATATTGAAAAATATGTTGAATTCAACGGAAATGCCCAACGGCGTCAAGTGGTCACCGAGCTTTGCTTCAGGACCAAATTGATGCGGTAGCAAGGATTATGAGCGTGGCGGGTGGTGGTTGCGGGTTGGCAACCATCACTGGTGGAAAAAATATCACGGGGCTGCCGGCACAACTTAGGATCTTGGTAAAGGCACCGTCGGGGCGAATAATGGGTTTTTTTGCCAATGGACGGGCTGCTCCGTGCCCTCTCACGTCTTGCACGCTTCTCCAGCGAATCGCCCAACCTTGTTCTGCATCAAAACAAACGGCTACTCGTCGGGGATATCTTAGTCCCACCAAGGATCTTAACCTGGCCGAAGCGCAGCAGCTTAGGGGTGTTGGTTCGGCCGTCGATATTGGCTATCTGACCTGTTTGGGTTCAAGTACAGGGATGATGTCGGGAGGCTTCCTTTTGCTGTTTTCTTTTTTTGTTTCTCCCAGAACTGAGTTATCTCGTTATGTATTTTCGGACCAAGAATATCCAAAAAGTATTTCTTCAACTGATGTCGGGACTGTACTCCAATTCGGATACTATCCTAAATATTTGGCATTGGAACGAGCAAATTATGCTCGCCGGTCTCCGTCAAGGCAGAGGCCTCTGTGTGCGGCGTGTTCTTTAGCGTTGTCGGTGGTTGTACGCGGACACGTGCTTCATATTTGGATTCTAGACTATTCTTGGAACTCATCTGATCTCTCAATGCATGGCATTGCAAGTTCATGAGCATAGAGGAATATGACGTGTCCCACTGGATAAGCCAAATTATTCTCGCTCAAAGATGATGTTACGGAAATTTCAAGAAATCAAGATGAGATAACAAAGACAAAAGAACATAAGAATTTTGTAACCCAGCTCGATCACGATGATCTACGTTTGGGGGCGGTGCCAAGCCTGCGTATTTTATACTAAAATTCTTAGGACTTATAACTCCCACACCTTATCAAAATTTTGACGCTTTTGATACCTTTAGGAGGTGGAAAGCACGTGTAGTGGGAGTATAAACTTAGTTGATGAAACCAATTGATGCAATTTCACTGATTAATCGATTTTCAAAACTATAAACTTAATTTATACATATTCAATTCTCAACAATCTATTAATAGTAGGATTAACAGCAAAACAATAATTAAGCAGAAGACATGTACAATTTTGTATGTCTCTTGTTAATTAAATAGAAGCAAAGAATATAAAATTTTTCGAGAATGATTTTCTTAAAGTAATTTGCACTTTCTATGAATATGCTTAGAAAATGACAATGTAGCTATTTTCCGAAAAACGATAGATACCATAGAAGTTATCTTGCAAAGTAACCGTAGCAATGGTCTCTCTTAAGTGGATATACTCAAAGGTTTTGTGAAGTAGAGAGGTAAATAATATTTTTTTTAGAATTATGATAACTACATAGCACAAAAATAAAAATCGAACACACACAAGAACATAGATATTCATTTCACCAAGCATAACTTTTTGTCAACTATATCTTGAAAAATTTTGCTTTTCTACTACGATTGGGTTCTCACATTTTTTTTATTTTAATATATAGAAAGTGACTATACCCTAAAAAATAATTTCATTTCAAAAATTATGTTTATTAATTTCATTTCAAAAAATTATGTTAATTAATAAGTTTACAACCAAATTAAAATATATGGAATTTAGTGGTCATCATTTATCATTGATCTTGTATATCTTTTTGTCTTCGTAAAAAACCCTTCAATTTAAATAGACTATATAATTATAATTTATTATCCATCTTATGCTAAATGCAAATTTTAATATTATCCCAACAAGATTTCAAAATCCAAAATTTATCAAAATCATTTAATAATTTCACATTAATAATCATATCAGTGCTATAAAAGCCTCTCATATTAGCATTTATAAATTCATATCAGATATATTCTTAAAACTTATTGATAAATCTTTCAAAATTTGCAAAAATTATATCCATGGAAAAAACTACTATTTTATTGTTTATTGTAATATTATTTTTAGGATTTTCTTCTCCTTCTATCGCCAGACTCATCGACTTTGATGGTGAAACAATTTATCAGGTTAGAATTTTAAAATTACTTTTGAGCATGTTATAGTACTACTACATATATATTTGAATTATGTTACTTTTCGTTCAAATGCAGAGCAAAACATGGTGTGTTGTTAAAATAGGAGTACCTCCCGCTAAATTGCAAAACTTCATCGACACTACATGTCAAAAATATGATTGTAAGGAAATAAGGTCTGGTGGTTCGTGTTACGATCCAAATACAGTAGATAACCATGCATCATACCTTCTTGATCTCGTTTATCGTTCTACCAATGTGTGCAACTCGGAACTTGGCCTTCCAGCAATCAACGACCCATGTAAGATCATTTTACCAAGGCCGCAAATATATTTTATTTTCCGAATAAAAGAAATCTCATTATATCATTGACTAAAGTCACAAAAAAACCATGAATTCAAAATATACGTCAATTATTTCCAAATTACTAATTTCATATACAAAACTATATATACTATTTTGTGCAGTTAAGTAATTTTATCTTTATGTAGATATGTTCATAAATTTGTTTAAGTTAAATCTAGATAATATTTATGATATCATTCAAATTTTGTTGCAGCATTTGGCCAGTGTCGCTTCCCGTAGTCTCAAGAGAAGATTCTATACACTCTTCGGAAGGGCAATACAATTAATAATAATGAAAAATAAATAGTGAAAATGTGGCTCTTCAAAAATTGTATGTTGATACATGAAGTGAAATAAATTAAAAAATGATCATTTGAATAAATCTTAGTTGCCTTAAACAAATTTTCTTTAAAAATACCATAAAGGAATTTAATAACCATGTTAGGATTTTACGTTTGTTTTCCCAATCAAACTTTTACCCATAAAATTCCTAATATATATCTTGTATTCTCTTACAAAAAGTTAATGAGAATAATGACATTCGTTATAGGATTAATTTCTTCACAATGTGCATAATACATAATTTTTTATATCAAATACAAAACTAATAAAGAAACATACAAAACTAATAAAGAAACATCTAAAATATCCACCATCCGAAATATCCAACATAAAAAAAAAAATATAGAAATAAACATAAATATTAATTCAAACAGACATGGTCGTTGTTCCTGCAATTTCCCGGGAAGATAGTCATTGTCATTGTGTTATCCATCTTCAAGATATGTAGTAGTTGTGTTATACTAACTGTGCCCCTCATCCACATCAATGGAGACCGAACACTCTCGCAATAGCACCTCTAACATATCTTCCCATAGCGATGTCCTCGCTCCTGGCACCGTCTTACCCTTCATTTTAACATCATCTTCCCCTTGAAAATTCCACAATCTATAGGAGGAGTTAAATCCGTATAAAGTATAATGGGGCAATATCTCCTTGCGGGTATTACTTAGATTGTTTCCAAAACTCATATATGGACAATGTATAGTCGATTCCATGCTTTTCCTATTAGAAGCACGCTTTAGAAAATGTACAACTCTATCCAAATATATAGAGGAAATGCTGTTCATTTTGTGTATCCAACTTCTACCCATCTAACAAAACAAATTTGAAAGATTCTCATAAACGATCCAACCAACCTTGTATTTCTGGTAAATAACAAACCATTTCTCTATTTTGTCAACAAGATACTAATCACGCCACGGTACAAAGTTCTTATTTTGGGTTAGAAATAGAGGGTCACAAATTTTCTCACTAATTGAACATTAGCCATATTGAGTAATTGATACACGAGAAAACAAGGACATGGCGCTGCACTGTTAGTAGTAAATTTTGTGACTTTAGTTAAAGTAAGATGACGGAAAATCATCTAAAGAACTCAAAATTGTTTATGGAGTAGCCATCTTTAAAAGGATTTTTTCAAACAAGTAAATTAAAAAGTTGTGGCACAAAGCTTCCAATGCATGAATAACTTACGAAAAATTCAGTAAGATCATGGCACCATTGGCTAGTTGGTGTAATGTAGGTCATTCCTCACAGTCAATTCTTGCACACTTATCTAATTTCAAATATAACTCAGAATTCTATTAGTATTGTGTTTCTTTATACGTGCATGATTAATATGACTCAGCCCCATTAAGAAAGAAACGTCAGCATTTAGGTAAAGTACTATTCAATCTAATCGATCATACCCTGCATATATCCATTGTAGCAACAACGATGCACTGAGTAAAGGCCTCATTGCATTTCTAAAGCTATGATATTCAAAACCTTTGAAGTCTTCTTTTTAAGACAAAAGAGAATATAAAGAACTACAAAAATATATATATACATAGATTCAATTTAGAAAAAGTCTTAGGGGCTGTTTGGTTCAAAAATTTAATGAGATTTCATGGGATTTGGATTTGAAAATCCCATGAAATTCGTGTTTGGTTAAAAAAAAAAAAGAAAGATGAAATTTAAAATGATGGACTTTAAAAAAGGGTCCAAATCCTATTTTTTTATAATAGGGTACCCCTATTACTTTTAAATTCCATTTTTAGAAATTTTAAATTTTATTTTTATATCCACTTATAAAAGAAATAATATTATATATAAATATATTATATAAAATAAAAATTCAAAAATTTTAAATTTAATTATTATTTAAATTATATATTTAATTAAATTTATATTATTTTTTATAGTACAATATTTTTTTAAAAATAAATTAATAAATTCATTGTTTAAAATTATTATTTATCATAAATTTAATTTGAATTATAAAATTACAGGGATGACAATGAGTTGGGTTGAGCCGAAACTGAGATTCGGTCCCAAATCTAAGACCCAAATTGGATCCGATTACACAGGATCCGACCGAAACTATACCCGGTAAGATCGGATAGATCTGAAATTTTTTTTACAATTCTACTTTTTAATTTAAAATTGCAAATGTACACATGACCCAACATTTATTAAAATTTATGTATTTTATTAAAATATATTATAATAACTAATGAATAAGTTAAACTCAAAAAATATTTTTTAATATAATTATATTGTTAAAAATTAGAGTAAAAATTATTTTTGGTCCCATTCAAAAAAAATTATCAATTTTGGTCCCACTCAAATGAAAATTTATCAATTTTAGTCCCAAAATGGATGACTGGAACTGAACACGGCCATGTTGGATGACTCAGAGGTGACAGGGCGTCACAAGCAGCCAACACGGCCGTGTTGATTACCCTGCACTTCTGAACACGGCCGTGTTCCTGCCCGTGTTCTCAACACAACCATGTTCATGCCCATGTTCCTGCACATGTTCTCAACACAGTCATGTTCTAGGCCATGTTCTAGGCCATGTTCCTGTCCATGTTCTCAACACAACTATGTTCTAGGCCATGTTCACGACCATGTTTTCAATATAATCATATTGTAAGTCATATTTATTATTATTTTTACTTTTTGGTTAAAATTATTTGATATATATATTTATAATTCAACAAAAATATTTTTTACAATTATTTTATAATATAAAAAATAATCAATTTTTAATATTTTAAAAATATATAAAAATAATAATATATTAATATATATTTTTAATAATATTCCCTACGTCCCACTTACCATGTCCACGTTGCCGTTTCTGTCCATCCCACGTCACATGTCACTTTCCTTTTTTTGGAAAATAATTACACACTATTTTTTAATTTAATTTTTTTAATTTTAATTAAACTAATGAGTTATCTTAATCTTAATTTATAATTATTTATATTATATGATAATTATTTTCACTAATACATTTTTAATTATCTAGTATTTATAATTATCCTAAATTCTCGTGTCTACAGTGACCGAGATACGTGGGACGGAGGGAGTATTATGTTGAAATATTATTTTAAAAAATAAATTTAATTTATAATTTATAAAAATAATTAATTTAAAATAATATTTTAAATTTTTTACTATAAATTTTTAAAAAATATATATATAATGATGATTATATGAATATATTATTATTTTTATATATTTTTAAAATATTAAAGTTGATTATTTTTTATATTATGAAATAATTGTAAATTTTTTTTTTTAATTATAAATATATATATATCAAATAATTTTAACCAAATAGTGAAAATAATAATAAATATGACCTACAATATGGTTATATTGAAAACATGATCTTGAACATGGCTTAGAACATGGCTGTGTTGAGAAGATGGACAGGAACATGGCTTAGAACATGGCTGTGTTGAGAACATGGGCAGAAACATGGGCATGAACATGGCTGTGTTGAGAACACGGGCAGGAACACAGCCGTATTCAGAAGTGCAGGGTAATCAACACGGCCGTGTTGGCTGCCTGGGACGCCCTGTCACCTTCTGAGTCATCCAACACGGCCGTGTTCAGTCACAGTCAACTATCTTGGGACTAAAATTGATAAATTTTCATTTGAGTAGGACCAAAATTGATAATTATGATATTGAATGAGACCAAAATTGATTTTTACTCTAAAAATTATTTATTCATATGTATAGTTGATATAATATTAATATATTAACCCGAACATGACCTGGACTCAGACCTAATACTCAAATAATTGGACTCAACTTCAAATAAATAGAATGGGTTCAGGTCGGGTCTTAAGTTTATGCGAACCTATTGTCATCCCTATAAAATTATTGTATCTTTTCAATTTATTTTAATAATAAATTAGAGGTTTAATTATCAAAATAAATAAGATCCATAGGTGGATTATGTCATTTATAATACTCCCTCCGTCTTATAACAAAGTATCCATTTTTCCATTTTAGTACGTCCCATAACAAAGTATCCATTTCATTTTTTAGTAATTGTACTATCTACCTAACATTACAAATACCCTTACAACTTACAATATATTACACAAATGTCATTACCTTTATATCACACATACTAATAAGGTTATTTTAGTAATTTCTACTTTATTCCTATTATATTCCAATATAATACTAATATTTCTAAAACTACGTGTAAAAAACAAATGAATATTTACTTCTGGGATGGAGGGAGTATAAAAAATCCAAATCCTTCGACTCATATAAAAAAACAAACAATATGTGAGAGATATAAACCCCACATAATTTTACCAACCAAACATAAGATAAGATTCCAAATCCTAAATATAATTTCACCAACCAAACATATGTACATCACATATAAATCTACTGTAAAATCTCAATCCCATATAAAAAGTACATCAACCAAACAACCCCTTATTAAGTACTTTTCTAGAAAAAAATTATAACTCTGATGGAATGCTATTAAATGCAAATATTGAGACTAACTCACAATGATGAGGAGATAGAATGACTAAACTCCAACATATGGGAAAATCAACATGATTTGAGCTATGAGTTTCTGAATTTTTGGATCAAGAAGTACTTGGTTGATGCACCAAAACATACATGAATAAAATCATATTTGGGTTAGAGGGCAGAGTTGTGATGATGTAGCTGCTTTGAAAATGTTATTACCTTCACGACGATAGCTACGAAGGTTGAGTGTCTTGTTAGAAATATAATAAAAATATTATATTGCAAGAATATAATTATCAAAATAAATTCGATATCAAAAAATTTATCAAAATAAATTCGATAATCCCGTCGAGTTGATGTAGAACCTTTCTCCGTAAAAATAAATATAAAACAACATTATTCTCCGAATTAGATGGCACCCTAATATTTTGGAGCTCTGACAAACTATAATGAGGTGAACAACGAGCTTTTTCAGGAGCCGAATGACAAGAAAGAGTTGCCGGGTCTGTGGCGGACAACTTGTCGAAAAATTTGCGGAAAAATCTCTAAGAAGGAAGAGAGGGAGATTATTCCTTGGTATGTTTTCTGAAAGGGTTTGGAGAGAGCCTTTTATAGGCACCTCGACCCTTGGGGGCATATATATAAGAGTCAAACCCCCGATGTTTAATGACTTGTAATCGTTGGTCATAATTCTGGTAACGTCCAACCATAAATATCAAACTTAATTTTGGTCATAAATATATTATTTAAATATTTGAATTTCAAATAATCATTTATTATACATGTATGTAATTATAATTTTTAAGCTATATTTTTGTTACAGAAAATATATTTTATTGGGAATCAACAAACTATTTTATTATTTCGATTTGGCTCCGGACATAATTAACTTCACCAAGTCTATCAT
The DNA here is from genome assembly GCF_009805555.1 of Andrographis paniculata. NCBI lineage: Eukaryota > Viridiplantae > Streptophyta > Magnoliopsida > Lamiales > Acanthaceae > Andrographis > Andrographis paniculata. The sequence continues at coordinate 2,174,066 of NW_026137588.1, forward strand.
CCACCAAACCCAAGCCTAAACCTAAGACCATGACCAAGACCTTTGAGCCGAGACAAAACTCATGTTTGTGTATTTGTGTTATTATCTGGTCCAAGCAAGTGGCATGCGCGCCTGTAGCTTACCGACATCATATGTCTAACCACATTATTAATAACCACAATATAACTCACATGCATTTCGAATCACCGAATAATCGATTTCGAAAATTATGAATTTTATTCAAAATTAAATTCTATTGATTAAATAATTAATCTATTTTTCAATAATCCCGTACATGAGTGGAAATACCCATTAGTAAGGATAACACATAATTGAGTTCCAGAGACACCGACACGTCGAGATAGGTAGCTTATGATTTTGAACATTCCTTAGTCAATATTACTATTTGTATTGGTGGCGTAGTTGAAACGATGCATTGAATATTCCACATTTGCATATAGTTTAGTCAATATTATGGATTAGTCGCTATCTCAACCTCATTTTGCTATCACGTTTTGATTTGTTTCGACCATGGATCATATCTTTGGATTCATATTTGTTTCATTTGAAGTGACCGTCACTTCACACTTATATAGGTAATCCTATTTTAAAATATTCAACTTTACTTTTATGATTATTAAAAGCTAGTGATTCAGCCTCACCACTTTGCACTTCATAACACTGTTGCTTTTTTTAAATGGTGGTTGAGTGTTCGTATTGAACTATTACAATTTAGTTTTCTGTTTGAACTAAGGTTTCGGATCTCTAAGAGATTTAGTTGGGTTACCATTGTAATTGTCCTTTAATTTGTTGATTTCAAATCCATTTTCTTTAGTATTTTATACATTAGATCACGATATAACCCTTTGATTAGCGGATCCACAAGGTTTTCTATTGACCTATAGTCAACATTCATAATCCCACTAGTGATCAATTGTCTCACAGTGTTGTGTTTGTGTTGGATATGTCGGAATTTTCCATTGTAAATTTCATTATGAGTCTTTGGTATTATGGATTGGCTATCACAATATATTATTACCAGAGGTACTAGTTTTTTTCCAAAATAGATCGAACTATACATGTTCGTTTTGTGGACTTCCACGAAATTGCTCCACCTCCGATTATGCAGACATATTCAATCCCCTTCTTGTCTTCTCTGGCTAGACAATGAATATTTTATGTCAGATATCCCATTAGCATCACAATACCTTTCAAGTAATGGAAGATATCTCGTATATTATATGCCAAAAGTCAAGAGTATATTTCAAACACCCCAAGACTCTTACTAGTTTTACATGACCTACCGCTTTCTCCGTGACTCGCTTGAGAGGCGGTACTTATATCTTAGACAGAGACACTCCCACACTTCAAATATTAGTATGAAGGTTCTTGCCTTTCCAAAATTTATAAAGAGTTTTATCGTTACCTTTCAGTATAATTTTATTCAATATATAATTTATAGTTAGAACTGCCGCACAATTTTTGGATAATTCTAAATAAATCAACAAAGCATTCATGCGTTCCGTAACGCTATTCGAGTAAAGTGAGTATAGAGCCGTAGTCTTATGAATTATGCCACATAATTTGTCGTACAGAGCTACATATTATCTCCCCGATCACTTCGAACTGTCTTGATATGACAACTCAGTTGATTTTCTGCCTTATTTTTTCTTAAAGACATTTATTGCTTCTCTTTTTTCCTTAACCGGTAAAGGTAGCAACATCTTGTGCAATCATTTATAAAGGTAATAAATTTTTTTCTCACCTAAGATTTACATATTTTTAAAATTACACACATCAGTGTGAATTTAATCCAATGGCTTCATATTTTTTTACTAATCTTTTTATAACATTTAGATTAATATACTCAAAACCGGATTTTGTTCCATCCAACCGGCATCTGTCAACACAGTCAAAACGTCTGTTGTGCTTAGACTTGAATTGCTAGCAACATACATGATGTTGGAAATTTGATCGAGCGACGATATTCTCGCAATATATCAAATTATTCGTTTTTGCGATTGTAGTAAAAGTATTATATCACGAAAATATCAAACAATTATCAAAAAAAAAAATGATAATTACAATAATTTATCAAAATAATTCTGATAATCACGTTGAGTCAAAGTAGAACCTCTCTGTAAAAATAAATGTGCCCCAGTAGTGCCTCTGGTTCGTGGCGTAATATTTTCAAAGATAAAATAACATTTGTCTCTGAATTAGGTGGAGAGGGCCTTTTCTAGGCACCTCCACCCTTAGGGGCATAAATACCTGAGTCGAAATCCCCGATGTTTAATGGCTTGTGACCTGCGGTCATAATTCTGGTAATGTCAAGCCATAAACATCAAACTTAATTCCGATCATAAATATATTGCTGAAAATTTTAAATATCAAATAATCATTTCTCATAAATGCATGTAATTATAATTTTTGCGCTATATTTTGTTAGTTTGATTTGATTCTGGACCATAATAGACTTCGTCAAGTCTAGCATCCACCAAGCCCAAGTCTTAAACCACGACCACGACCAAGACCTTTTAGCCGAGACAAATATCACGCTCATGTACTTGTATCATTATCTGGTCCGAGCATATGGCGTACGCACGCCTGTGGTTTACCAGTATTCATATATCTAACCACATTATTGATAACCACCATACAACTCAAATGCATTCAACTCACCAAATAACCAAATTTGAAAATTATGAATTTAATTCAAAATTAAATTTCATCTATTAATTAATGAATTGATTTTCCAGCATGTTCAAACAAAAAGCAAGTAAGACCACTACTTTTAGCTAAACCTTTCCTAGAAAGGTTCTTTGCATGCAAGAAGACAAAGTAAACAACACAATTCAAGTGCGCTTTCAAGCATGTATTCCAACTATTTATAAAGTAATGTTTATGATAATATTATTCCAATGTAATCATGACATGCCTTGTGTTGATTCTGTTTAACCCAATGTAGCTCGAAAAAATCCAAAGGTAACAATCTTGGGAATTCCAAAACTATTTAAAGAAGTCTTGGAAAAGTTTGAAGCTATTTAAAATAGTTTTGAAAATTCCAACACTTTTAAACAACATCAGAAATCCGAAGCTAATAGTCTCAAAAATTTTCGAAACTATTTGAAACCGCATCGGAAAATCTGAAGGTAACAATGAAAACTCTGACACTATTTGAACCAACATTGGTAAATCCCAAGCTAACAGTCTCAGAAATTCCGAAATTATTTGAAACAACATTGGAAAACAAGAAGCCAACAATCTCAAGAAAGTTCGAAATTATTGAAAATTGCCTCGAAGAATTCGAAGGTAACAGTCTCGAAAATTTCAAAACTATTTAAAACATTATCAGAACTTCTGAGACTTTTTAAAATTGGTTCTGAAAATCTGAACTAGTGAAAGGGCGACAGATTTCACTCTTTGGGTATGTCTCCATTATAAATTCTGTAGGTAAAAAAAAATTGTCTCGGAAGAAGTTCAAATTCTGAACCAAATTTTCGAGGCCAAATTGAAAATTTCTAATATTGATATCAGATAATCTCACAGAGCCGAAGCAGAAAATCACAGATGCAACAATAAACTAAATTTCAAAACATCAAATCAAATACTTATTTTTTATTTTTTATATTATACTAAAAATAAATTTTATATTTAAAACATCGCATCAATACCTATTTATATCACATCATACAACTATTCAAATTCAAATTTTTTATTATTCAAATCCCAACTCAAAATCCAAACCACCAAACCAACACACCCTTAAGTATCCGACAAATGACTAAACAAAATTAAATAACGAAATCAGAACAAAAGAAGCCAAACAGAAGAATAGGTCAGCCTCTAGGAGTGATCTATATAACATAAAAACATACAAATATATACATGAAATAACATTATTGAAACCAAAAATAAATAAATAAATGAAACTAACAACAGTAACAAACACGGTTCTGCTTGTACAATTTTAAAATCTTGAAATTAGAATTGGATCCAAGTAAACTAGGCACATTGAAGTCCCCAAATATGAGAAGTTATATGTATATACAACATGTTAGAAAAAGTTAGGTTGGGACAATAAAAAAATTAGATAGTTTCCGGGAAAGGCGTGGTGTAATGGATGCGGCAGGTAGATTTGTTATCGCAATGTCGTGTTGAAATTCTGTTGACAGATTTCGGTCCACCTATCAAATGGAACTTGCATAATACGCCCCTCCGTCCCGCGAGAGATGAACTCTTTTGTTAGGGATACGATGTTTTAGGCAATGTAAATTAGTAAATTATTAATAATAACTTATAATATTATTTTATTATTTCTTCTCTGAGTAGTGTTGTAGTTATTTTAAATATGTTTAGGATTATATTTCAATAAAATATATGCAATATGTATATAATACAAATAAATAAAAATATATATTTGTTTATTTATAATTAACTTGAAACTAAATTTATAAAAAATGAGAAGTTTTAAATATAAAAAAAAATATTTATTTATTGATGAGAGATAAAAATAAAGAAGTTTTTAGTGGACCTACGTGTAAGAAGTTAGAAATATAATTAAATTGATTTATATTTATTAGATATGTTTAAGATGAATAAATTTACTAAAAATAAAAATGAGTCATCTTTTATGAGAGGATAAAAAAAAAAATGAGTCATCTGTCGCTGACGGAGGGAGTATCACTTACTCGGATACCTTGGTTTGCAGGCTATTGCATGCACTTGGTCTGGGGATTTTAGGTGCAAACTCGAAAATAGTGGCTACAATTTCTCGCGTTATAAAAATAAATAAAAAGGTAAATGCTTACTCTTTTCCTCTTCAAGGTATGTGGCACGCTGATACTTAGGTACACGATATGTGGCTTTTCTAACCACGCATTTGTCCCATATATACCAGCTAAACTGATATATAAACACATCTCAGCTTTGATGTGTTAGCAATATCGGATACTTTACAATTTTTTAATTAATTTGTCTTTTTGTTAATAAACACACAAAGCTCTAAAACATTAATCAGCCCAAACTCTTAAACTTAATATCAAATCCATTAATGCATTTTTTAATCAAAATAGCAAGTCCAAATTAGTTGATGAAAGATGAAATTTCACTGATTAATCGATTTTTAGAAACCATAAATTTAACTGATACATATTCAATTTTCGACAATCGATTAATAAAAGGATTAACAGGACAACAATAATGTAGCATAAGAGGGAAAATTGCAAAATGTATTCTACATGTATACCACATTATCACTTTTGTCCTGTGTTTATCTCGCTGACAAAATATATCTCACATGTTTGCAAAAGTTGTTATTTCTATCATTTGGCCGCGCGTGATCGCGCGTAACGACGCGTCGTGCGAATATCACGCGCGAGAAAAGGATATAAGTAGCGAATTTTGTAAACATATGAGATATATTTTACCAACGAGATAAATACAAGACAAAAATGATAAATAGGGTATAAGTGTAAGATATTTTTTGCAATTATCTTAAGATGTGTAAAATTATGTATATCTCTTGTTAATAAAACAGAAGCAAAGAATATAAAGTTTGTCTAAGAAAGATTTTCTTGAAGTAATTTGAACTTTCAATGAATATGCATAGAAAATAAAAACGCAGCTATTTTTTTCCAAGAAATGATGGATACGATAGAAGTGATATAGCAAACTAACCCTAGAAATGGTCTCTCTGAAAGTTGATATACTCAGAGGTTTTGTAAAGGAGAGAAGTATAGGGGTTTGTCCTTGATGAAATATCTAATTAAAGCTGAATAATAAGATAAAGTCGGGTAGAGATGGAGCCAAATAGAAAGCTAGACGATTATGAAATTATACAAAAATTTATAGGATCTAATTGAAATGAAATTACGTGGACTTTGTTAAAATGGGCTGCCCCAAATTCAAGAAATCAATCCCCGGCCACAACAAAAAAAAATATATTTTTGTAACAAAACTTTTTTGTCTCTAAATCTACTTTTTCCGTTACTAATGACATTAGAGACGGAATTAGAAATAAAATTACGTTAGCTACGTGAACTTTAGTGACGGAATTCCGTTACAAATATATTATTTTTTTTTTGTAGTGGGCCTTGTATGGGCGGCAAAAGAAAGAAGACATAATTGGATATATTATTTTATAGTTTAATTTTTGTTTTTATTTGAGTAGTTTAGATGTGATATTTTATAAAAGTAAATAATAATATTTTTTTAAAGAATTATGATAATTACCTAGCACAAAAATAAAAAAACCGAACAGACAGAAGAACATAGTTAATCATTTCCATCAACCATAAATTTTTGTCAACTCTATCTTCATAAATTTTGTTTTTCTACCACAATTGGGTTCTTACATTTGATTTTTAATATATGGAAAGTTATTATACCCTAAAAAATAATTTCATTCCAGAAAATTATATTTACTTATAAGTTTATAACAAAATTAAAGTACATAAAAATTCAGTGATCGTATCAATTAACATTGATCTTATAAATCTTTATTGTATTAGTAACAAACCCTTCAATTTAAATAGACCATATAATTATAATTTATTTTCCATATCATACTGCATGAAAATTTTAATGTTATCCCAACTGATTTCAAAATCAAAACTTTTATCAAAATCATTTAATAATTTCTCATATTAATAATCACTTCGGTGCTATAAAAGCCTCTCATATTAGCATTTATAAATTCATTCCGAATATCGATTCTTAAAACTTATTGTTAAATCTTTCAAGGTTTGCAAAAAATTATATACATGGAAAATATTACTATTTCATTGTTTATTGTTATATTATGTTTAGGATTTTCTTCTCCTTCTATGACCAATACCACTAAGTTTGGTGAAACAATTTATCAGGTTATAAAAATATTGACTCTAACTCATTTATACTTTTACAATTTTCAAAGTAACTTTTGAGCATGTTATAGTACTACTATATATATATATATATATTAGAATTACATTAACTTTCATTCAAATGCAGGGCAAAACATGGTGTGTCGTTAAAATAGGAGTACCTCCTGCTAAATTGCAAAATTTTATCGACACTACGTGTCAAAAATATGATTGTAAAGAAATAAGGTCTGGAGGTTCGTGTTACGATCCAAATACAGTAGATAATCATGCATCATACCTTCTGGATCTCGTTTATCGTTCTACCAATGTGTGCAATTCGGAACTTGGCCTTCCAGCAATCAATGACCCATGTAAGATCATTTTACCAATGCTGAAATTACATCTTTTTTCCTGGATAAAAGAAATCTCATTATATCATAGACTAAAGTCACAAAAAAACCATGAATTCAAAATATACGTCAATTATTTCCATATTAATAATTTCATATAAAAAACTATATATATATATATATTATTTTGCGCAGTAGTAATTTTATCTTTATATATATATATATATATATTAAATTAAAGGTAGAGAATATTTATGATATCATTCAATTTTTTTGGCAGCATTCGGCGAGTGTCGCTTTCCATAGGACCAAAGAAAGAATACAGATGCTCTTCGGAAGGGCATACAGTTAATAATTAAAATAAATAAATAGTTAAAAATGTGGCTCTTAAAAAATTGTACGTTCGATATATGAAGTCAAATAAATTAAAAACAATTATTTGAATAAATCACAGTTGTGTGAAACCATATTTACTTAAAAATACCATAAAGGAATTTAATGACCATGTTTGGAATATACGTTCGTTTTCCCAATCAATTTTTTACCAATACAATTTCTAATATGTATAATATATAATTTTAATTTTCTTACAAAAAGTCAACATTCAATATAAAATATTATTTTTTATATTGTTTATTCTATTTTTTTCACACTTCACATGAAAAATACACGTAAAAAGTAAAAGACTAAACAAACACATGCATATCATAATGACATACTATATAATTCAAATTAATCTGTTCTCACTGTCTTTTATCTTATTGATTTGTTATGATGCAAGTTATCATATTATATCAAATATTTACCTTTTAAATATTATATCAAATATTTATTTGTTTATCTTAATATTATATAAACGATGGTCATAGGATGTTGATTAAAACTAACAAGCCCATAAGAAACTACTTCTCAAACAATGACCCTATATACATGTTTAGTTTTTGAATTAATCCGTTAATTGAAGTAATAAGATGTTGATGGTGTAAACATTTACGACTGTCCTAAATTTATATGCACCATCCCATCAATTTTATTGTTGATCCAACGGTTGATATTAACCAAGAGTACTTTGGATTTATAACATTGAATGAAAGTTGGACCAAGATGCATGGAGCCAAATAGAAAGCTAGTTGAATATGGAATTAAACAAAAATTCATAGGATCCGACTAAATGACTGCAATCAAAAATGAAATTGCATGGACTTTATTGAAATGGGCTGGCCCAAATTCAAGAAATTAATTCATAGTCTTTTATGGGCCAAAGAAAGAAGACATAATTGGCTGTGTTTTTTTATAGTTTGACTTTTGTTCTTATTTGCGCAGTTTAAATTTGATATTTTATAAGAATAAATAATTATTTTTTTTATAGAGAATTATGATAATTACGTAGCACAAAAATTTCTTCCTTTCAAATAACTAGATAATAATATATTGATATATACATATATATATATATACAGTAGACTGATGCCAATAAAGTAATGGTGGAATTAGTCTCGTAAAAAATGGTCGGGTGGTGTGAAAGTAGATTCTTGACCATAAAGTCATGAGTTCAAATCTAGATTAGTGACACCATGCACCGTTACTTCTAATATGGAAGTTGTAATGTGATAGAAGTGTATAACCGATATAAATATATTTTGATATTATATTATATGTCGAACTTCAGTATATCAACTAGTTCTATTTTAATAAATTAGATGGCTAAGCTATATATTTTCAGTGTTCTTATTATGACTAAATTTGAATAATAATAATTCAATAATATAGATTGAAGTTAGATTTATTTCATTAGTAATAACCTTAAAAACCCATATTAAAAGTCTATCAATAACGAATTGTCAAAATATTTTCAAGTTTTTTATTTTTTGTATAAAATAATTTCCTTTTTTTTTATTTTTTTTTAAAAGATGGAACCCAATACTAATTTATTATCTCTAACTTTTTACTAAATAAAAAAATATATTTATATATATTTGAAATTCTGTATTTTTATTAAACAAATTCATATTAATCATACATATTATTTAAATTATTTTTAATTTTATATATATTACTTTCTCTATCAAGGCTAATTATGTCATTTTTGTTAGACAAAAAAACTAAGAAATAATGAATATTAATATAAAAATGGAGTGAGTAAAAAGTCAAGTGAGTGTATTGTAAAACTTTTATTAAAAAATTGATAAAAATGTGATGCAATAAGTAGAGAAAATAGTAGCAAATTGTTTATTATTTGTTAAAGTAAGATAAGAAAATTGTAAGTAAATAAACTAAGTTTTTTTATAAATGGATTGTACATAAGTTTAGTCTAAACACAAAAAGGAAAAATTGATATAATTATAGCATATAGATGAAGTACATCATAACTCAATTTAAGATCAAGGCGATGGTTGATTTGGTCAAATTAGCACGATATTGATTATGATCAAATTAGCAAAATAACTTGAAGTAAATAGCAAATTATCAAAAGACATATAACACATCAACTTGAAATATGTAACAAATTATCGTGAGGCATATAGTATATATTCTGTTATATAAAAACATATGTTGTAAAAGTTATATTTTATGCTGAAATGTATGTATTGTGCTATATGTTGCGTTAATACTTGATTGTGTAGATTATATATTATGTTGTATTGTATTTTTTGCTTATTGATATGATGCTAAAATTATAATTATATTTTGCTAAAATTATAATTATATAATTTGCTATTAAAATATTTTCTATATGTTATATTAATTTAATATGTTCTATTTTGTTAATAAGTATTTGCTTATTGGATTAGAATGATGGTGCTGAAATCAGATTTATTATTTTACTAAATGTAATTATTTAATTTACTCCAACTTATCCCCCAACATTGCAACCCAGCTCATCCTAAATTATATATTTCTTTAGTCCCATCACAAACGACCTATTTTTTTTTTTGGTACGTCTCACAAAAGAGGATTCATTTCTATTTTTGGTAATTTTATCAATCTTAAACATACTTAAAAAAATATAAATCAATTTAATTAAACTTCTATCATCTTACACGTAGGACTCATTCAAAATCTCCTTATTTCTATATCTCTCCTTAATTAACAAATATTTTTATCTAACTTTAAAACTTCTTATTTTTTATAAAACTAATTTATGGCAATGATAAATAAATAAATAAATATTTTTATTCATTTGTTTATATAATATTTTATTGTTTATAAAATAATATTCATATTGCATTATATTTTATTGAGATATAATTCTAAAAATATTTAAAATACCAACAACACTATACATATAAAAAATAATAAAATATTATCTTAACTTATTATTAATAATTTAATAACCTACACTACCTAAAATACCGTGTCCTAACAAAAAACTTCATTTTTCCCTGACCGGAGGGAGTACAATGTAATTGTCATAATATTGAGCATGCAATATTCCATAATAATAATAATAATAATAATAATGATTATAATAATATCTATACATAATATTCTACGTATATTGCTTAAAATAATAATAATAATAATAATAATAATAATAATAATAATAATAATAATAATAATAATAATAATAAGATGTTTACATAATATTCTACAAAGTAATATTAGTAAAAAAACGAGCGTATTCCATGAATCAATTCCGAATTCATTTAATATATTCCATGCATGTCTTGCCAAAATACAACTTATATATATTATGAGGATTATATTCGGAAAACTATATTACATTGGAACAATTAAATTATTAAAATTACAAGAGAAGTTACACTTCTTCAATGCTATAAAATCCACCTCAAGACAGCATTTTCGAAGCCACCCCAAAAAATTAATCCAAATTGACAAAATTATTATCCATGGCAAGAGTTGCTATTTCGTTGTTCCTCTTGAGCTTATTTTCGGCGCTTATAGTTTTCCCTTACGTCGCTGTTGGAAGCCCTAAACATGTCGAGGCAAGTTATAAACTTCGATTTTTTTAAAAAAAAATATCTCAGTAATAGAATTAATCGTAACCTTCTTTATGTATTGATTTATGCAGAATAAGTCTTGGTGTGTTGTGAAAATTGGAGTGCCTGCAAGCACATTGCAAGCATTTATCGACAGTACGTGCCCGCAATACAATTGCAAGCCTATCAGGCCCGGTGGCCCGTGTTTTGACCCCAACACGGTGGAAAATCATGCATCATATCTTCTCAACCTCGTATACCGAAAGACCAATGTTTGCAATCCTCAACTTGGCCTTCCAGCGATCAACAATCCCTGTAAGCTTAAGTTTTCTTGTCGATCAATTTTTCTTACTCGATCTTTTGTTTGATTGTAGTTTCTCGTATGATACGAAATTTTTGTAAATGTTTTTGAAAATAATTCCCATTTAGGGATAAAATTATTTATCTCTTGAGAAGAAATATTTTGTGGTGTTTATAAAACATGATTATAGTTTTTTGGGGGTTGTTAAACACTTCTTGTTCTACATGGTAATTAATTATAATTGAGTCTTTACATATTTCTATTCTTTTTATTATTTAGTTTTGAATGTGTAAATAATTTTGTGCACTTCTTATATTGTTGCAGCATTTGGGCGTTGTCATTTTCCATGAGCTCAGAAGATTACAACTAATTTCGAAGGATGCATATGGGGAAATGGAATAAAAAAGAAAATTTTATGGAATAATAAATATCTTAAATTGTCCATTTGGAGTTCATCTGATTCTCGTTGTCATATGGATATGTGAAGGAATTCCTACATAAAATATATAATAATATAATATATCTATATTTATATTTATATATTCTGAATATATATAACATGTTTTTGGTCATGAGTCTAAATCGGGTTAAGTTAATACAATGCTTACTTAATCGAACTAGTACATATTATTAAAATAGACATCACATACTTGAAAGTACATAATATATTCCATATAGCACATATCACTGATAGCATATTAGCTAATTACACAACCCGCAAATCATGCAAAATCGAGCATTTTGGGATCGTAGACTGTCCCTATATATGTCAACGCGAGTCTCACTCATACACAACCTAGAAGACTTTCCACAAGGTCATTCATCCTCAAATTATTTTAAAATAAGCACACTTAACTGTAGAGTTTTTTCATTCAAATTATTTTAAAATAAGCACACTTAACTCTAGAGTTTTTTCATTAGGGCTTCTGAAAAAGAATGTGCATATTTTTATTCAATCTTTATCCTAGGCTCAATAAAAGTTAAAGAATAGAAAAAAAAAAATTGGAGATGTATAATTTCTTGATTTTCATTGATGATATTGAGAATCTGTTTCTTGATTATAGAATGATCAATCATATAGAATCTAACATAATAATAATAATAATAATAATAATAAATATAATAATAATAATAATTAGAGAAGTGATCCGATATGAATTGATGTACCATCTCTACATTGAGAGGAATCTCGTAGCAAATTCTAGTAATTTTGGAATAAAAAAATCATGATACGCAATGGGGTTGGGCTCAACTATAACAGAATGAGCTTCTCTTAACATTCCCCCTTAAGATGAATTTGGCTAGTATAACCCAAGTTCCAATTGCAACAGACATGACAAAGTTGGCTACTAGCAATCCATTCGTAAACACATTAACCAATTGTTGTTCAAATGGGACAAACTAAAGAGTGATAGCAACTTCTGTAAAATGATGTCGAATGAAGTGGTGATCCACATCGATATATTTTGTTCTTTTATAGTGGACTAGATTTTTCACCATGCGAATTGTGGATTGATTGTGGCAGAAAATTGGTACAGGAAAAGTGACAGAAATTTACAACTAGTGCATCAAGTATGTCACCCAAAATACCTAAAAAATTGTGGCAACAAATGCCCCGTACTCTGTTTCAGAAGAAGACTTGTCCACAATTGTTGGTTTTTTAGTTTGTCATGATATTGGATATGATCCAACAAAGAGGCAATAACTCATACAAGATTTTTGAGAGTCCAAGAATGACCCCTAATCTGCATCTGAAAGTGCCCTGAGTTTGGGGTTTTTAAAAACTAGGAAGTGTAATTTCAAGGTTCCCTTCAAATAACTTAGAATCCATTGTACAACGTTCCAATGTTCAATGGTTTGATTGGCCATGAATTGAATCCATTGTTGTACAGAGTATGAACGGTTTGGCCTTGTTATTGTGAGATATAGGAATCTTCTCATAGTGTGTCTGTAGCTTTCACGATTTGAAATAACCAATCCTTTATGTTGTTAAAGTTTCCAATATGTGAAAAATAGAGTGTCACACTGCTTAGCATCTTGCATTCCGGTCTTTAAAGAAATATCTTGAATCAATCTATGTTGAGAGACAATCAAACCAATAGCAGATCTTTCAATTTGAATTCTAAAAAAGAAGTCATCTTGGTTTGATTTTGTATGGTGAATGATTCATCCAAATACTTCTTAACTTCTCTGATGAAATGGACATTAGTTCCTTTGAGAAAAATGTCATCAACATAAATCGATAGCAGAGTAATGTCAGTATCTTTATTAAGAATAAATAGGCAGTGATCATGAGTGGATTGCTTGAATCTTACTCCAACATCTTTATAATGAATTGTTTGTACCATTTCCAGGGGCCAACTTCAGCCTATAAATTGACTTCTTTATTAGAAATAAATAGTCAGTCGTCATGAGTGGATTACTTTAATCTATACTTAAACATCTTGGCAGTGAACTATTTGTACAATTTTCGGGCGGCCAACTTCAGCCAATAAAGCAACTTCTTCAACTTCTAAACATGATTCGAAGGAACATTGCAGCCTTAGGGTGGAGCCATGTATATTTTCTCATCCAAATAGTCATACAAGAATGCATTGTTTATGTCTAGTAGATGTACCTCCCAGTGCCTAGTGGTTGCAATAGCTAGTATAATTCGAACTGTGATAACCTTAGCAACTGTATCAAATGAATCGGTTAAGTCTTGTCCACAAATTTGAAGGTATTACTTGGCCACAAGACGAGCTTTATACCTTTGAATGCTTCTATCACCATTTATTTTAATTTTGTAAATCCATTTGCATAATATTGGACGAACTCCATTTGATAAGACAATGATCTTTCATGTGCCATTCTTTTCCAAGGCACCCAACTATTCTTAGATGGCATCTTTCCATACTTTCACATGTTGACAATGAGTGTAAGAATTTCGTTCCCGATCATGATTAGATAATGCAGCATGCCACACACCCACGTATGCTTGCCTATTTTGGATATGGCATTAGTGACATGACATATGTAGTCATTGAGCCAACTTAGTGGCTTCCTTTGTCTAGGTGGGCGTTCAATTATTAAGGTGTTATAAATGGTAGAAGGATAGGAGGAAGACTAGTTGCATTCAGAGACATTGTCATTAGAGTGATGACTGTGAGATGACCCTTCTTCCAGTAATATAATGGAATTACTTTGAAGAGTGGTATTTGTTGTGATGTAAGGAATGGTGTGTGGAGTTGATATCATATCATTGGAGATGAAAATTTGATCATGAAGAATAGGATAATCAGGAATATTGGACAGGGGTATTATTGAAAATTAATAGTATAATAGGGAAACTCATGATTATAAAAGATCACTTCTCGAGAAATAATTCTTTTTTTATTCTCTATATCAACGAACTTAAAGCCTATTTGCCTGATTAGATAACCAAGAATGATATATTTTTGGCCTCTAGTGTCCATTTTTAATTTTTTTTTTTTTTTTTTTTTAAGTGGTGTTAATTGCTTAACATAGACACCCAAACACCTTAAGACAATCACGAGTTTGTTAGATTTGTTAGAGTTTCTAGTAGGGAGTAACCCGGTCAAGAACTGAGGTAGGGTATCTATTAACTAAGTATGTTACATAGAAAATGGCATCTCACCAAAATTTATTGGGCAATGCATCATGAAAGAGTAGAGATGGGTTCAGTTGCAACAATTGCTTATGCTTGATCTTCACTCATCCATTTTGCAGGGGTGAGTTTGGGCATGAGTACTTATGGATTATAATACATTTATTGAACAAAACTCTATAATTTTGGTTAAGAAATTATGTTATATTATCAATTCTTACCTTCTTTACACAAGAATAGAACTGAAATTGAAGCAGAGAAAGAAAAGTTTTTATTATTTAATGGATGTTTTGTTTATTGGGCAACAGATAGGTCCAAGTGCCTCTAGAGTAATTGTCAACAATTGTTAGAAAATAATGACATCAATTTAAAATATGTGACTTATATGGCTCCCATGTATCTATATGAACTAGTTCAAACAAAGAGGATGTATATGAATTACTTTGATTAAATGGCAATCTAGATTGCTTGGATTTATGGTATATATCTAAAAGGGAATTTTTAGGCAAATGAACAAATCTAAGATGTTTCAAACATTCATTAGATGAGTGACCTACATGATAATGCCACAAATGATAGTCAATAATAGCAACCGTAGCAAGCATATCAACATGACAGGTTGAGACAACTAAGGTGTATAGATTATTTTGTTGGTTTCAAGTAGCCAAACTGACTTTAGAGTTTGGGTTCTGCATGAATTTTAGTTGAATTGAATATGAAGATATATTTGGTATGTCTAAGCAAATAATTAACTGAAATTAGATTGAATATAAAATATGGAAGCAAATAAATATCTGTTAGAACAAGGTTAGGAAGAATCGTGATAGATCCTACATGATCTTCTAAATGATCCATTAAAGAAATATATCTTTTCTTTGAAAATAGTAGATTTAAAAGAAGAAAACAAACCATCATTGTTGACAATATATCACGAAGCATCATGTCAATTAATCAAGAGCTCTCTTTTACACACACTCGCCCAACTAATAAGGAATAAGTAATTGAGTATTCAATAGCTCGAAGAGGCTTATTTGACATCAGTTCTATGTTGTACATCCAAAACATTTTGTGAATCTCAACCTTGATGGGTGCCTTTATATTGGAGCTTACTCCACTGACCTTATTTTCCTTTTATGCTCCAATGACAGAGTAGTTGTAGCCCTTTTGTTCTTCATTTTTTTCTACCAGACTGATAAAGTATGTAGAGAGAAAAATGTGTCTTTTGTATGTTCTTTCTTGCATAATTTACGCACTATGTTTTTCTTTTCAACCTGCAATAGAATTTTTTTTTTATTATTATTTAGTTTCCACTGATAAGGCTTATTGGTTCTTGAGAAGGTATTATGTTCTGTGGCAATGTGGAGTTCATTTTTTTTCAAATTGAATGATAATTGCTTTGGCCTTTCTCATGTTAGGAAGGGGATCCATCAATAGAATTGGTCCTTTTGCACTATTATAGGTATCATTCAATCCAATGAGAAATTAAATAACAAATCTTTGCCCATTCTTTTCATAAGTTTTGAATGAGCTTCATATGAACATTCAAGAATTTGATCAATGATTAGTATTCTTGCAAAAGTTCTTAAAGTTTGGTAGCATAAGAAGCAATGAAATCATCACTTTGCTTTAGGGAAGTGAATGGCCGTTTGAGTTGATAGACAAGTGAACCACTTGATTGTCCATACTTTTTTTAAGGTTTTCCCATGGTTCTTTGGTTTTGGAGACAAAGATGAAGGCCCTTTGAAGTTTCGAAATCATAGAGTTAATCAACCATACTCTGGTAAGTGTGTCCACTTCTTGCCATGCTTTATACTTTGGAGTATTATCTCTTAGTTTAGATTGCTTTTTTTTATAAAAAAAAAACCCATTCTTTTCTTTGGTTGTGAGTGCATTGCACACTTTATGAAACTTGGTGAAGTAATAATTTTCATTATGTGGGATGGAAAATAGACACATATTTGGTTAAATCTCCGATGGTTAACACCAAACCTTTGGACAAGTAAGCTTGTTGTGTTGAGTCTGTTTCAACTCTAAAAAAATATGTTGCTCTCAAATATGAGTTGCAACTTCAACAATTGTTGCTTGGTTAAAGGATTTGTTTGAGGTACGAGAGGAGGATATGGCATATACCTCGAATCAGAGACTCTATTCTAATACCATGATGAAATCAACAAGATAATATTTTCTAGGTTCAAAAAAGATTAAAGAACATAACAAAACATAATAATAGTGAATTATAATTTTTTTTTTTTTATATAATAACGAATATTAATAGTTTTAATTTTTATGTGCAAATAAAAATGGAAAAGATGTCGGAGTATTAATTACGAGTAGCCACTCGAATTCTCTATCATAAATACTAATAATAATAATAATAATAATAATATAGAGGTGTGTTTCTTTTGGTTGAGTTTGGAAAAAATTGTTTGGGTTTGGTATTAAAATAAATTTTGATGATATATTTTGTTAGAGAAAAAAATGTATTTTTTTCGTAAAATGCAGACTCTAAATAATAAAATATAGAGAAATTCAGTTAATGAAAGATAGCCTAACTACTCCCTCTCCCAATCTTATGGAAAAAAAAAAAAAACAATTCAACAAAACAACAACGTTGTTATGTAATAAACGCGGAATGAACTTGATTTTATTAAAGAAAAATTAGCGAAAAATGCAAACATAAATTTTGAACTAGATTTGGAGGTAGGCTTAGCCGAAAAATCACCCAAGAACTCAAAATTGACACAAACAAACCTAAAATCGCGACTACTCACAAAACCGGCCCTACTACCAGCTATACAGCTGAAAAATAACCTCCACATGCAAGATAGGCAAAACATCGCCAAAATAGTAGCCTAAAAAGAGAGGAACCACACAAACAGAACATACAACCGAAGACAAACCCTGTGGAGTCTGTTTCAATACAAGGGGGAAAGAGTGCCTTAGAATCCCCACGGAAATAGGAGAAAACGGCTCGTCGAAGGCTCACCGGTGATGGAACAGAGAATCACCGAGGGATGAATATAGAGAGAGGCGAGAGAAATATCTAGAGAAAGAGAGAGGTACATAAGTGTAGTATGAATGAGTGTGAAATCAATCACGGCGCCTCCTCTCCAATAGGTATACATATATTAAGGCAGAAGAAAAATCAAGGGCCCAAAATCAAGCCTTACATCCAATGGTCCAAGAGCAGCCTCAAATGGACACATCAGCAGTGTGGGTCGCGGGTCGGGTTGGACAGGTAAGTGGGCCAGCGCATCAACGGATCAAGCCAGGTGTTATGGGCCACAGATTTTGGGTTTGTGTGTGTTTAGTATATGGATACAATATTGATCTAAAAAATTATCACTGACCAAAATTTTATATCAATCCTCCACCTAATTTTGGTTATGGGTGAATGGAGTTATCATTGCCCAAATATTGGATTACAATCTTGCAGAAAGGAAAAACAAAGAAACAAATTAGTCAAAAATACATTAATTTAGCCTAACATCTACATATAGGTAGAACACGACAAATCAAATGTATCAAAACATGGAATTTTCAAGCAAGATACAAGTTTACTAACTTTCCAAAACTTTGTATCCACAACAGCAGAAATATATTCAAATTCAATCAATGATGAAACTACTCTACATTGTAAATGCATCATACAATTAACACATGTAAGACACAACATACAAACAAAACCGTTAGCAAACTTCATAAGTTTCATATCATTCACAATCAATGATAACATAACACAAATGAGCCAATACCAAAGTCTATAACTAAATTCAAACTTTTCTTATCAAGTAATACGCTCTTATCTTCTTTTAAGACCAAACATTTAGACTTACTTTCAGAATTAATCATTTCCCTAACAGTCATAGGTTCACCCACATACAAGTTCTCAAACATATCACATAGCAAAGAAGATAAATCAAAACTACCAAACATAAAGAACATTTTAGGACTATTTATAATCTTATCTCTAACAAATAGGTAATTTTCTATCTCATTGCTATTAATAGAAATAGTTCCAACATTTTTTTTTTTTTTTCAGTTCAGAGGTTGTATTTTCATATTTACTTACAATAAACTACCCAGTAGTAGATATAATGCGAAAATCACCAACAAAAATATCAGTCTCACTAGTTTCCTCATTACCTACCACACACTCTACATCATAGATTAGAACATTTTCGTTCACAAAATCAATGTGTTGTTTATCAACAGTTTTCATACACAATGAAGAATCATAAACAACATCAACATCAACTTGAACATCACAATGCACAATTTCTGATTCAAAACTAGTATTATCAACATGTATATTACAAAACTGCATATTATATAATCAACAATAGTTTTCTAATTTTCACAATGGCAACAAAAAAAGAATTATCAATTTTTTTCTCTCTAATGTCTAGTATATCAATCCCCGCCTCACTTTTAATACTGTTATCACAAACAGAGGTAACTTCTCTCTCATAATTGACAAACTCAATTTTAGCATCAATTTGCACACTTTTAACAGATTGGACATGAATTTCATGCAAACCAGAATTAATATCATCGAAATTGAGAACACAATCTTTTCCCTTCTCAATCTCTATGTTTTTATTTTGAACAGTAAACAAATTATCAACAATATAATGAACAATATCATCCGTTCCAGAATCAACTTCAGCAACTTCAGAATCAACATTTTTTACACTGTTCAACATTATAATCGAAGCGAAAATCTGGTTTCAAAAATTCATTATCTCTCTCATATTCTGAATTTTTGTTTATGAAAATAGGTAAATTTTCAGCAACATTTTCAGAACCAATATCAACAATTTTTAAAATAGGAAATTGCACAGTTTTAGGTTCACAAGCAACATGTTGATTACCAAACAAATCAAAACGATAATCAGACGCTTCATAATTATTTTTTGTCTCTTTGATAAAAATATATTATTATATATTTTCTAGAAATAAATTATATGATTTAATTAATGTTTTGGATAGATTCATACTCACTTTTGGCATGTATTGATTTGTGCGAGGTAATTGAACGATTCACGTCCATGCCATATTTTCGATCAAAGAATTTTGGAAAGACTTGAATTAAGCTCCAATGGTAAGGAAAGAGGTGGATTACGGAATTAAAGCTTGATTATTGGCATCGTGATTAATAAGGAGCAATTAAGGGAGTGATTGAGGACCCGGTCATCTATAAAAGGGGGGCCAAGACATTGGATGTGGTATCACAATTCATACTCACTTTTCATAGTCTAAGTGGAGGATTGAGAAGGCCGTTTAGAGAGGAAGCACTTTTGGATGATCATCAAGTTTATTGTTTTATTTATTTATTTATAAGTATGAGTAGTTAATTCCTAGTCTAGTCCAAGGTTGAATGTAGATTTTGGATTGGGATTTGTGAGATTGTGTTATGAGTTAATTTGAATCTTGTTTAAGTAAATTGATATTTGTGTGATTTCTGTGATTCATGTCTGCAATTGTTTTATTTAATCTTTTATCGTGGCTGAATCTTAGATTGGTTTAGCAATTGTATGCCAATTGAACATTTACATCCGTAATTGTGTATGTGTTTCATAAAGTGGTAAATAGGTCAACAAGCTTAGTCTAGGAATCGCATGATCAAATAATTTAATCTTTTTCTAATTGATTAAATATTTGAATTGGGTTTTTCTCATGCTATTTTCAATTAGAGAAATTAATTAAATTAAGGAAAAATTGGGTGTTATGATCATATCTAATGCCTATAACCAATTTATCAGTTGAATAACAAGATTATTTAAAATCAATGATCGAATCTTTAATCCGGTTTCTTATTCACTCCTTGGGCTAGAAGTTAATCTCTTTGAAATCAAAATTTTATTTTCCATCGTTTATTTTAAATATTTTAGTGAATTGCTAATCCATCCCCCAATATTTAAAATTGTGACAAAACAAAAATTGAACTTCACAGTCCCTGTGGATCGACCTTGGCATCACTTGCTACACGTGGTGTTAGAGTAATTTTATTGGAAGCATCGAGGCTACCACTCTTCCATCTCAATCACATTATGCTCTGACAACTGTTTATGATAACTAGAATTTGTTATTGTAGTTTGTATATCAATTCGCAGGGAATTTTATTCGAAAATCAATGAGTAGAGTTTTTATAGGAGAACGATCAGATATAGCAATTGTGTGGTTGTAGACCCTGGATAGTTATCACAATTATTTATACTCTTTTTACTGGTGAGTTTCTAGGTCGAACACAAGGATTCAAAGTCATGAATTTCAATGGTAAAAATCTTGGAAAAGCGACGAAAAAAAAAGAAAAGGGTCCGCTTGGAGCGGGCTTGAATCTTTTACTACTGAAAGCGGTAAATAAAGCAGTAAGGATGAGGTGAACGGAGACGAGCGAAGCGAAAGCGAGAGGCATAGTTCCAGTGGTAACCAGAAGATCGGGGCATGGATGAATCGCGGTTACCAGAGGATTGGGGCGTAAGTGAGCGGCATATTATATGTATATGTATATGAGCGAATTAGAGTGAATGAGAGGTGCTGTGTCTGAACTGTGCGTTACTAAATGGGTAGATTTTCCTGGATGTAGCGAGCGAATGACGTAAGTGTGTTATCGGAAGCATATATGTATATTATGAAAATGATGATAGCAAGATGCTGTAATTATATAAACTGGATTATAAAGAACTCATGACACTGGTATTTTTGGCCTGGGGGGGATTTACAACAAGACTTCAATGATACCCAGAATTAAGACATTATAAGAAAGAAACCCTACTGTCACTAGGAATTTCTGCGACCTAATAGACCCCCGTCTATGTCCCGTTAATTTTCCCAATTTCTGCCTCATTAGTGGCTTTACCCCCTGATGTTGCTACTATTTTATCAGAATCAAATTTAGCACAGTAGTTAAGTAGGTCGACAAGGCTCCCGCGTACTTAACTACATTGAACTACCTTGAGACCGCTTTTGGCGCATCACAAGGCTTAATTAATCAATTCTTCTCTCGCTCTATACCAGTGATATGAAATTCTCTAAAATTGATTTATATAAGTATGGAAAATTGTGAAAGAATTTAATTTGAAGAAATGAATGATATTTCTTTATATACTACGAAAGCGTGAAAAGAATTAGACTACAAAGCTGTAAATGAAAGCAGTAATCTAATCTAAGAAAGCATTAAAGACGTGGCCAAGGGAGAGGGAAGACCCCCACTCCCTTGGCCTTTCCTGTGGAGAACTCCCTTACAGGGTTGGAGCTCTCGGAAACAGGAAGACGACGAACGCTATATGTATGCTGAAATCGCCAAAGAATTCGATCTATTTTACATAAAGATATCTGGCCCTATGTATATCAGGTGTGAAAAGGCGGTTGCAAGTAGCAGTTAGGCAGTTCCAACCACTGGGCAGTTAGGCGGTTGCTGGTGGTTATTCTGTTGAAGCAGTTGCTGGCCATAACTCCCAGGGTGCCCGCTTCGCTTGTGTTGAAGATTAAGGGCACAGATCTTCCTCGCTTGCTGGAGAGTAGGAGAGCATCAGCGTAGCTCGGCTCGCTTGTGCTAGCTGGAATTGGAATGGCTGCACCGCTGCAGTTGAAGTACTTAGTTGAAATCTGGTGATAGTCTGCAGCGGCGGGTATCTAGACTGTTGCTTGCAAGCGGGAGAGGCTATCGCTTGCGGCTATGAAGGTGGCCGCTTGCTTCTCATGCCTTAGTGTTTTCAAAGTGTGTCCTGGGCGCTTGCGAGCGAAGGCGGTTGTTGCTTGCGGCGTCTGCCTTAGCTTTTCTGGTTCAGAATACCGCTTAAGAGGGCAAAAATCGTTATTAATCTCAACAACGAATTCTGGATCATGCCTAGTGATATAAATCAATATTGTATGCCAATTACGAATTATTTTGATGGTTCTTATGCAGAAATTCGAGTAATACACATTTTTGTCAAGCTAAGAATATGCTCATATTTGGAGTCATCAAACCTCCTCACACTAAACCTTTTTTCGTCGTCGAACAAACTGCATTAAAAGATCAAGAGGTTATTCCGTTCACGGCAATTAAGAAGTGCTAATAACCAGTGCCATGATTGGGAGTAGAGTGAATCTCGGATAGGAACAAGCGAACCACAAGTATTCAACATGTCATTTGATTTAACAAGATTGGAGTTGTCTGGGTGTTGTCAACTTTGTTCGCTTAGCAGGGATTCTTTTTTTGATTAAGGAAACCTTCAGCCGAAGGGCGCGGAGAATATATATATATATATTTTGAATCGTGAGTTTCAAACATACATTGTGTCTGCTCATGATCTTATTAGGTTCTCACACGCCTAGGCCTTTTCAGTTCCTTTGTAATGATAGGTCCTCCCTGCTTCGCTTGCATCGTATCTTAAACCAAATTTAAGGACTTCTCTTTTCAAGTTATGCCTTATGAGCAAAGTTGAAAGACCTGGTCATTTGCCTTACTGAGTATGGAAAAGTTGAAACGAAGGGGGCACTAGTTTTTCACAAGTCTCTTTCGCTGTTACTTAGTCTAACACTAGTGTTCAAGTTATGGTGAAGTTCGAAGGACAAGTACTTAGTCCGATGTGCTTAGGTTATCTAACTCTACTCTAGAACATATCACAAAGTTAGCCAGGCACAATATCATAAGAATTTCACATAAGAGCACATACTTCAGGTTATGTTAGGCATACAATAAAGAAAAATTGTCACGAGTTACCAAAAATTGTTGTTTCCTTGATTGATGTTGTGTACAACCCTTGCTATTCTCAAATATATATTTTTTTTTTACATGGGGGCGGACCTTTCTTTACTTCTTCTTTTCGCTTGTTGGTCCTCGCCCCTGAGGAAGGTTGCGTGATATCTGCCGCACTAGGTCTTCCAATCGAATGAGACTCCTGGCTGTGTCAAGCTGTTGTTCCATTAGGATGGCGTTTTGTTAGGTAAGAGCTGCGAGACCTTTCATAATTTCCTGCAGCATTGTACCCATGCTTGCAGCCAAAGTCTCTAGCGCTTCCACCCTCTCTTCTAGTGCGGCAGTCCCTTTCTTTCCAGCAGTCAGTTCAGCACCCAGACTCCTAGAATATGTGTCTATTAATGTCTGAGTCATCATGTATTGGGTGAGAATGGCTGAGTCGAGTTCATCCAATCTTCTTTCAATATTTTCCAGTGATGAGCGGGGAGCTGATGGTCCAGAACCCGCCGCTTCTGGTGATTGTCGCTCGCTCTCAGCTGAACTGATTTCCACTGGCTCTTCCTCGTTTTGGGAATCGGGTGCTGGCTCAGGGGAGACATCCCTGAGGAATACTAGCTGCTTCGCTGCCTCGTACTCCAGCTGCTCTGCTTTCTTCTGTTGTAAATACCTTCTGAATCGCAGCTGGAGTTGAGTCAGCGGTTTCTAGTATTTTAGCAGCTTGACCAGCACCTTCATTTTCCTTTTTCTTTCTCGCTCGAGCTGCTGCATTCGTTCGATTCGTTGTACTGCGGCAAGCAGCTGAGCTTTCTGTTCTTGAAACTTCCTGTCCTGTTCCTTCTCCTCCTCCTCTATAAGTGTTTTATCAGATTTGGTTGAGGCAGGAGTCAGAATTTCTGCGGGTGTCCCGATCATGGTAGGTGTTCCTGGGCTGCTCAGGGATACCTGCAAGATAGGAAGATTTAAAATCACTGCCTCCACCTCCTCGGCTTCATTGGCAGCTTCAGCGGTTGTGGCAGCGGGGACCTCGGCGGGGTATTCTTTGTATGACTCAACGGTGACATCGATCCCGCCGATAGTTTCTTCGGTCAGTATAGTCTCCCGCTCCTCCTCTGCTCCAGCAGCAGTAGGCTCCACCGCTCCCGGCTGGTTAACGGGTGTGGTTTCCTTGCTTGTTCCAACAGCAGTTGGCTCGCCTGCCCCCTGTTGGTCGAAGGGAACAGGTTCATCGCCAGATGGGCTTGGCAGCCTTGGTGACACCTCCTCTATTGCTGGTCGTGCCGGCGAAGGTCTCTCGGGTTGGGCGGTGGGTTCTCTGATGACGATCCCCTTCCGTAGCATGGAGAGGGGAATTGTGTCCTCGCTTGACTCTACATCCACCGCTTTCCCCTTCCCTTTCTCCTGCCTCGCGCTCGCCGATGGGGTGTTGGATTTTTTCGCAATGCTTCTTTTACCCTCGGCTTCTTGACAGGCGGTGGAGCAGGGTCTTCTTGCTTCTTTGACCTCTTTTCGCCAGCGGCTGCTCGCGGCGCCTTTCCTTTCTTATTTCTCCTCATTGCTTCAGCCCCAAATAGATTTTCCTCAATCTCCCGAGCGAAGCGGGGGGCTTCCTCTTCCTCATCGCTGGGAGCTTCATTGGAAACTGTTCTCTCAGAGTCGGGCTCGGTATGGGGTGTCACATCTTCTCTTATGATTTCCCCCCCCCCAAAAATCTCATCTTTCTTTTTGGTGGAGGGGGCGCTGCCGCTTGTGCTTTCCTCTTTTTCTGTTTGGGGATGAGAGTGAACCCCTTGGACTCCAGCCAATTTTTGTGGAAGGCCGCTAGGAACAGCGGCTTCATTTGGAGCTCTGGGGCTGGAGTGGGCAAATCGACGCCCGCGCGACGGCAAAGTTCTGTGATCAGGGTCCCGTGACCCAATGTTCTGTCTCCACTTCTTCGATCCCAGATATCTAAGCCGATGATCGCGCCCAAATCCACATCGTTCGATTCCTCCAAGATTGAGCGAAGGGCAACAGGTAGTCAGGACGAATGTCAGTGGTGTGAGCAGTGATCATTATTCTGCTCAACGACCACTTCACCCATTCCTTTTTCTCTTCGTCCACCGACCCGAACTTCAGGTTCCTTTTCTCATATGCAGGGGTGGTGGCGAAGGTCCTGTATAGCGACTGCAGTTCAAGTGAACTGCAGACCTCCGTTGCCTTCAACTTATCTTGCATTTCTAGGGCGGGGTAGTGGTGTTCTCATCCCAAGAGTCGGTTGATCTTCCTGGCTGAGCAGTCTACCCATTTTCCCCGAATGTAGACATGTTTTAGACTCTCAGCCTGGTTCAGATTAGCGTAAAACTCCCTCACCAATGATACATCCACTGGTTCATTGGGGTTTCTGATCAACCAAGACAGGCCCCGCTCCTCCAGCCAGTCAGAGAGCGGGCCTGTGATCTTTTCGGGGTCAAATCCTCTCTCGTAGAGGATCCCCATCGCCTTCATCCGCTCGTACGCCGCCGCTGCGTCAATGTTGGAAAAGTGCAGCTTGTCATACTGCTTCGATCTTAACACGTCCTTTGTAGGGTCGGCAGCATTCTTCTTGGAGATATTGCTCCGGAATGCCTTCATTTTCTTTGGTGGTGCTTCTAGGCAGGCAAATTTGTCTTTGAGCTCCTTCAGCTGGTACTCCTTTAGCTGCTCGTATTCCGATTCTTCTAATTCCAGCCACTAGTCGCTCACCGGATACCTCTGCTCTGTTTCCTCAGTGTATTCGAATCTGAGGTATTCCTCCGGGAACTCTGGGATGAATTTTCGGAATGGCAGTGACTTCAGCTGCCTGAGCTTCCCCCAATCTTCTGTTAACTCCAACAGTCTCCTCCTCTTGTAGTATGCCTCAGGTGGCGCTGGTTCTACTAATTCTGCCCCTGAGGTTGTTGTCACCACCCTACGTCCGTCCGTGGATTTGATCCTTTGGACTCTTCGTTCGATCCTCTCCTCGACTTTCTCAAACTCCTTCTTCAACGTTTCTTGCTTTGCTGGATCTATTTTGCTAAGCCTGTCCTGAACCTAGGGTTTCCAGAATTATTGTTTATCATACGAACTCTATGGATCCTGCCTCATTATCTTTAAATGTAAATAACATCCATATATAGGCAATCACATTCAAAGTTCCGGTGATTTTAACCCTAAATCCTCCCCCTCACAACGAAACAGAACACTACTGTAAGCGTTACGTTGTGAAAAAGGGAGAAAATCACAAAACAAGACCTAACCTACAGATTAAAGTGAAATTCATCCGTAGAAAGCAAGTATATCAGTTATTGTATCTAAATCTAGCATATAACAGACTTAGATTCACAGAAATCAAACAGACAAACATTTTCGCAAAAATGAAGAACAGTAAAATATCGTGAAAATAATTTGCGATTCTGTGTTTCTAAATGTTAAATCGGCGAGAATCAACCGTAAAATAGAGTTTATGTACTAAGGTTAACCTAGATCTTACCTTAGATGAAGCTATTATTGGTTGAAATGGTGAGATTTTGAAAAATTTTCGCTTTGAGAGTGGCGGTTACTAAAGCTTCGGGAGGAAGTTACTGTAGGGCAAAAGTGGAAAAATGACTGTGGACTGGGGTATTTATAGATTTTCTTATGACTCTCTAGAGGGCAAGCGGAGCGATGCCAAGTCCACTGTAAATACTTATAAAGGTATAGGGGAGGGTATTTCAGGGCGGATGAGCGGGTAAAGCAACACTTCTATACACCTAAGACTGACACAAAAACGAAAATGAAGGTGGTGCTGAGTGAGCGATAATGCTCCCCCAGTGAATATCAGGGTGAAATAAGCGAAGCGGTGGTTGACTTGGGTCAGGCTTAGGTTAGAAGTTAAAATGCTAACATTAAACTATTCCTATAAAGCGATAATCCTATTCTAATGAAAGCGATGAAATTATGAAATCTATCTATGAAAGCGGTAAAGCAAAGCTTGTAAATTTTTAACTATGAAAGCGATAATTTCTAACTAGGAAAGCAATAAAAGAAAGCTGTAAGTTGGCGGATATAAGATTAGGCTTCTGGATTCTTTTCACGAAATTCTATCATCGCTTGAGCTTCTGAACCTCCATCAGATTAATCTTTGCATTGGCCTGTTGCAACACAGGCCCTTCAATGTACGGTTTCAGCCTCGCTCCATTCACCAAGAAGGAATCTTTTTCTCCGGGGGTCTCCACATTGTTAATCCTTATGGCTCCACTTGGCAGCACTTGTCTGTCAATATACGGCCCAGTCCACCGTGACTTCAATTTCCCTGGGAATAAGTGGAGCCTAGTGTCATATAAAAGAACTTTGGATCCCACCGTAAACTCTTTCTTCTTCAACTTCTTGTCATGATAGAATTTCATCCTTTCCTTATAGATCTTCGCGCTTTCATATGCAAGGTATCGGAACTCGGTCAGATCGAGCAATCTTTTAGCGCGCTTCTCCTGCGCTGGGAGAAGATCAAAATTGAGATACTTGATAGCCCAGTACGCACGATGCTCTAGTTCCAGCGGTAGGTGGCAGGCTTTTCCATATACAAGCCGATAAGGGGACATTCCAATTGGAGTCTTGAAGGCTGTTCTATAGGCCCACAGCGCATCATCCAATTTCTCTGCCCAATTCTTGCGACTCTTATTTACTGTGGTCTGGAGGATGTGTTTGATCTCTCTATTTGAAACTTCCACTTGACCGCTCGCTTGTGGATGATAGGGGGTAGTTAGATGCTGGCGAACACCATATTGTTGTAGGCTAGATTGTAGCGCCTTATTCACAAAATGGGTGCCTCCGTCGCTTATTATCGTTCTAGGGACCCCAAACCTTGGGAATATGGTATATTTTAGGAAGCGGATCACTAATTAAGCATCATTTGTGGTGAGCGCTTGCGCTTCAACCCATTTACTCACGTAATCCACCGCCACCACAATGTATTGTCTCCCATTAGAAGGTGGAAAGGGACCCATAAAATCTATCCCCCATACATCAAATATGTCCACAAACAAGACTCCAGTTTGGGGCATCTCATCTTTCTTCGAGATGGAACCCAATCTTTAGCATTTGTCGCAAGATTTGGCAAAGGCATCTGCATCTTTTTGTAGGGTAGGCCAAAAGAAGCCTGACTGCAAAACTTTGGCCGCTGTGCGCATGCCAGCGAAATGCCCTCCTACATGGGACCCATGACATTCATTCAAGATCAGCGGGATCTCATACTCCGCTACACAGCGACGGATTATACCATCTGAGCCGACGTTGAACAAATAAGGTTCATCCCAAAAATAATCCTTTGCCAAACTGAGCAATCTCTTCTTTTCCCGTTATACAGTGTGTGCTGGAAACTGTCCTATAGTTAAAAAGTTGGCCAGGTCAGCGAACCATGGCTCTTTCGCTTGCACCAGAAACAGCTTCTCATCTGGGAATTGTTCATTGATCTCATGAGATTTGTCCTCCTCTTGTCGCAACCTACTGAGGTGATCCGCCACATGATTTTCCTTTCCCTTCTTATCCTTGATTTCTATGTCGAATTCCTGGAGCAACAAAACCCATCTAATTAAGCGGGCTTTTGTCTCCTTTTTCTCCATCAAATATTTAATGGCTGCATGGTTAGTGTGAACAATGGTCTTGCTTCCGATAAGATACTGTCTGAATTTCTCAAAAGCGAAGACAATAGCTAGCAGCTCTTTCTCGGTGGTAGTGTAATTCTTCTGAGCAGAGTCCAACGCTTTACTTGCATAATAAATGACGTTAAGTTTAGACTCCACCCTTTGTCCTAGTACGGCGCCGACGGCATAATCACTCGCATCCGTCATTAGTTCGAATGGCTCACTCCACACTGGTGCTGAAATTATAGGAGCAGAGGTCAGCTTATCCTTCAGTATTTGAAAAGCCTCCTCACACTCGCTTGACCAGTAGAATTGAGTATCCTTGCACAGCAGTGACGTGAGTGGTTGTGTGATTTGACTGAAACCCCTGATAAAACGACGGTAAAATCCCGCGTGACCCAGAAAGCTTCGCACTCCTTTCTCATTCGAGGGCGATGGCATTTTTTCGATTACACTAATTTTTGATCTATCTACCTCTATACCGGCAGACGAGATCTTATGGCCCAAGACAATTCCTTCATTCACCATGAGGTGACATTTCTCCCAGTTCAGGACGAGATCAGTCTCTATGCAACGGAGAAGTACTTTTTCCAGATTATTCAGGCATTTGGAAAAGGTCTTGCCATACACCGAGAAATCATCCATATAAACTTCAATACAGGAGTCCAGGAGATCACTGAAGATATGGTACATACATCGCTGGAAGGTGGCCGGAGCGTTGCAAAGTCCAAACGGCATCCTCCTATAAGCGAAAGTCCTATATGGACAAGTAAATGTAGTCTTCTCACAGTCCTCCGGTTTGATGGGAATTTGATGATAGCCTGAGTAGCCATCGAGGAAACAGTAGTATTCGTGACCTGCAAGCTTCTCAAGGCATTGATGAAGGAAGGGAAGTGGGAAATGATCCTTCTTTGTGGCTAAATTCAGTTTTCTGTAGTCGATGCAAACCCTCCATCCAGTGACAGGTCTTGTCATGAAGACCTCCCCATCGTCGCTTGTCTGTTCAACGAATCCTCCTTTCTTGGGAACCACCTGGGTTGGGCTAACCCACTGGCTATCACTGATAGGGTATATGATTCCTGCATCGAACAATTTGATCACCTCTTTCTTGACTACTTCTTGCATATTCTCGTTCAAACGCCGCTGAGGCTATCTACATGGCTTTGCATCAGCTTCCAGCCTTATATGGTGCATACACACCGCTGGGCTGATTCCCTTGATGTCTGAGATTTTCCATGCAAACACCGCTTGATTTCTTTTGAAAAGTGAGATGAGCTGAGCCTCTTGATCCGGCAATAGTAAGGCGGAGATTATCAGCGGGTAACTCTCCTCCGGCCCAAGGAATATATATTTGAGGTGCTCAGGTAATTTCTTCAGCTCATCCTTATTGTTGGTCTCGCTCGCTGGTTCCCTCGTCGCTTGTTCAATGGATTCAGTGGGCGCTTGAATATCGTCACTTGCCTCAGCTGAATCTTTTTTATCTTCCAGTTCGAGCAATCCATTATCTGAAATTCCTTCCAGATTATCAAGTGTAATATGGTTCTCAAAAGTTATTATTTCATTTAACTCATTAATAAAATCACAATCTTCTTCATGAGGTTGACGTAGCGCTGAGTTCATGGAAAATGTGACTTTATCACCACCAAAACTCAAGGATATTTTTCCTTCAGCAACATTTATTGTAGCTTGAGCGGTGGCTAGGAAAGGTCTCCCTAATATGATTGGAATGTCGCGGTCTTCGCTCATTTCCATAATAATGAAATCTGCAGGGAAAATAAATTTGTTCACTTGCACGAGTACATCACGAATGATTCCTTTAGGCAATCTTATTGACTTATCGGCAAGCTGAATTACAGTTCTGCATGCTTCTAACTCATAAAGCCCTAATTTAGAGAAAAGCGAGAAGGGCATAAGATTGATACTTGCACCTAAATCACATAATGCCCTAATCGGCTCTAAATTTCCTATTGTACAAATAATGATAAAACTCCCAGGATCGCTGAGTTTCTTCGGGAGGTCCTCCTTAAATACGGCACTGCACACACTTTCCAGCTGCACCGCTGCCACTTCATCAGGAAATGCCCGTTTGCGATTGATTATATCCTTGATAAACTTAGCGTAATGAGGCATCTGAGACAAAGCATCAGCAAATGGTATAGTAATTTGAAGACTACGGAAAGTATGTACAAACTTATCAAACTCCTTGGAGTTGTCCTTCTTCCCAAATCGTGCGGGAAAGGGGGCTCGAGCCAAAGGCTGAGCGAAACCCCTTTCATTCGGGTCAGACTCCTGAGCGGCTGGTATCGCTCGAGGTTGGGATGGACCTTGCTCCTTAGACGGAATCTGTTTAATCTCATCCTGCAAAGGCACATTAGCAACAAAAGAGGAAGAAGATTGATTAATACCTCTGTCTGGCAGTGGTGGCGATTGCGTCCGTTTCCCTCCTCTAGTTTCGATGACCTTCGCTTGGTTCGGGACAGTCTCGACTGTCCCAGGCAACGTTCCTTTCTGCTTCAGCTTCAGCGCTTCAGCAATCTGCCCGACTTATACTTCCAGCATTTTGATCGAAGCAGATGTGTTTCTTTGGAACTCCTGATTCGCTCGCTCTGTGTTCCTCCAGAGTTCCTCCAGACTCAACGGGGCTTGTGCCGCTGTGGGAGGTTGAGCGAATGCATGTGCCTGCTGTGGGAAATGGGGGGTTTGATTGTATTGTTGTTGATGTGGATGATATCCCCCTTGGATATATTGTTGCGCAGCGAACTGTTGTGGCCTCTGAAATTGTTGCTGAGGACGCGGTCCAGCGGGGCCTTGAACTTGCCCTTTTTGGAACTGCTGGAATTGGGGGGCATTTCTGCTAGCCATATAAAAGACCTCCGCCGGGTTCTGAGCTTCCTCATTTGAACACTCAGCAACCTGCGGACATTTTTGGTCTTCATAAGCTCTTTCCTCGCATTCCGTGGCCTCATGCAGTGCTTGTTTTCCTTTATTACGCAGGTCCTGCTTCATGAGCTTAGACAGCTCCTTCACTTGGATTGACAAACTGTCGATCCTTGCATCGTGAGATACGGAAGCAGGGACCTGGTACAGACCCCTCGATGGCTCGGGCCTGTTGGACTCTGGCCAACTTGACTGATTGGCCGCCATCTTCTCTATCAAAGCCCTCGCTTCAGAGGCACAACGCCCCATAAGCGAGCTTCCTGCCGCTGCATCTAAGGACATTCTGAGTTCAGGAGTAATTCCTGAGTAAAAAATCTGAAGCTCCATGAAGTCCGGAATTTCATGATGAGGGCAGTTGCGGAGTAGTTGTTTGAATCGGCTCCAGGCTTTTGGAAGGGTCTCATCACTCGCCATCTTGAAAGTAAGTATTTCATTCCTCTGGCGAATGGTCTTTGATACATGATGGTATTTGCTCACGAAGGCTTGCGCTGCTTCCTTTAATGAGCCAGGGATCGGATAAAGATTATCAAACCATTTCCTGGCCTCCCCTGTTAAAGAAAAGGGAAACAGAATCAGTTTGGCAGCATCCTCCGTGATGCCGTGCGATTTGGAGGTGGCAACGATCCTATTAAAGTTCTGTAAGTGTTCGTAAGGGCTTTCATTGAGCAGCCCATGAAATTGGCTCTGGCTCGCCAGGCTGACGAGCGCTGGTTTCACCTCATAATGGCCAGAGCCTCTGGGCGCAGAACTTGTAATTAAAGTGTGATCCAGAAGGGTCTGGTAGTGAACATCCATGGGGACTTCCGCAAGTGGGCGATCAGCAGCCCTGTGACCCTCAGCCCTCTGGTAAGGCTCAGCAGTAGGTGGTGGGGGAATGATGGTTGCGGGTATCGCAGCGGTGGTGGCAGCTTGTGCCGCTTGGGAAACAATAAATGCTCCCTGCGCAGCTTGAGCTTGTTCCACCTGAGCGAGGTGCGCTTGCAGCCCCGCCATTCCTTGTTGGATGCTACTGAGGGCTCTCAATAGTTGCTCCTCAGTCTGTGAAAGTGCTGGAGGAATGACAGCAGGGACCACAGTGGGGACGTGGAGCGGCACCTCCTGCGAAGATGCAGATGTGGCGGAGTTTGAAGATGTCCCAGCGGCAGTCTGGAAAGCTGAGATGACAGTAGGAGGAGCGGTGGCATTTCCTTGATTCGCCATGAGTTGTTCTCGCACTTGCTCTCTGAACAGACGTCTCTGTGATCGAGCGGAAGGAGTAGGACTCGTGGGACGCTGAACACGCTTCGGACCCCTACAAAATGGCAGCCACATACAAAAAAATAAAAGTTAGAAGAATTTAATAAAACACAAAAGGCACAATTACAACGAATTAAAGGTAAATTATGGCGCTTCAAAAGATTTCCAACAGATACTTTTCATGAGTTTCAAATCCCCGGCAACGGCGCCAAATTATGACAACTGTTTATGATAACTAGAATTTGTTATTGTAGTTTGTATATCAATTCGCAGGGAATTTTATACGAAAATCAATGAGTAGAGTTTTTATAGGAGAACGATCAGATATAGCAATTGTGTGGTTGTAGACCCTGGATAGTTATCACAATTATTTATACTCTTTTTACTGGTGAGTTTCCAGGTCGAACACAAGGATTTAAAGTCATGAATTTCAATGGTAAAAATCTTGGAAAAGCGACGAAAAAAAAAGAAAAAGGTCCGCTTGGAGCGGGCTTGAATCTTTTACTACTGAAAGCGGTAAATAAAGCAGTAAGGATAAGGTGAACGGAGACGAGCGAAGCGAAAGCGAGAGGCATAGTTCCAGTGGTAACCAGAAGATCGGGGCATGGATGAATCGCGGTTACCAGAGGATTGGGGCGTGAGTGAGCGGCATATTATATGTATATGTATATGAGCGAATTAGAGTGAATGAGAGGTGTTGTGTCTGAACTGTGCGTTACTAAATGGGTAGATTTCCCTGGATGTAGCGAGCGAATGACGTAAGTGTGTTATCGGAAGCATATATGTATATTATGAAAATGATGATAGAAAGATGCTGTAATTATATAAACTGGATTATAAAGAACTCATGACACTGGTATTTTTGGCCTGGGGGGGATTTACAACAAGACTTCAATGATACCCAGAATTAAGACATTATAAGAAAGAAACCCTACTGTCACTAGGAATTTCTGCGACCTAATAGACCCCCGTCTATGTCCCGTTAATTTTCCCAATTTCTGCCTCATTAGTGGCTTTACCCCCTGATGTTGCTACTATTTTATCAGAATCAAATTTAGCACAGTAGTTAAGTAGGTCGACAAGGCTCCCGCGTACTTAACTACATTGAACTACCTTGAGACCGCTTTTGGCGGATCACAAGGCTTAATTAATCAATTCTTCTCTCGCTCTATACCAGTGATACGAAATTCTCTAAAATTGATTTATATAAGTATGGAAAATTGTGAAAGAATTTAATTTGAAGAAATGAATGATATTTCTTTATATACTACGAAAGCGTGAAAAGAATTAGACTACAAAGCTGTAAATGAAAGCAGTAATCTAATCTAAGAAAGCATTAAAGACGTGGCCAAGGGAGAGGGAAGACCCCCATTCCCTTGGCCTTTCCTGTGGAGAACTTCCTTACAGGGTTGGAGCTCTCGGAAACAGGAAGACGACGAACGCTATATGTATGCTGAAATCGCCAAAGAATTCGATCTATTTTACATAAAGATATCTGGCCCTATTTATATCAGGTGTGAAAAGGCGGTTGCAAGTAGCAGTTAGGCAGTTCCAACCACTGGGCAGTTAGGCGGTTGCTGGTGGTTATTCTGTTGAAGCAGTTGCTGGCCATAACTCCCAGGGTGCCCGCTTCGCTTGCATTGAAGATTAAGGGCACAAATCTTCCTCGCTTGCTGGAGAGCAGGAGGGCATCAGCGTAGCTCGGCTTGCTTGTGCTAGCTGGAATTGGAATGGCTGCACCGCTGCAGTTGAAGTACTTAGTTGAAATCTGGTGATAGTCTGCAGCGGCGGGTATCTGGACTGTTGCTTGCAAGCGGGAGAGGCTATCGCTTGCGGCTATGAAGGTGGCCGCTTGCTTCTCATGCCTTAGTGTTTTCAAAGTGTGTCCTGGGCGCTTGCGAGCAAAGACGGTTGTCGCTTGCGGCGTCTGCCTTAGCTTTTCTGGTTCAGAATACCGCTTAAGAGGGCAAACATCGTTAATAATCTCAACAACGAATTCTGGATCATGCCTAGTGATATAAATCAATATTGTATGCCAATTACGAATTATTTTGATGGTTCTTATGTAGAAATTCGAGTAATACACATTTTTGTCAAGCTAAGAATATGCTCATATTTAGAGTCATCATGCTCCACCTTATTTAAAAGACTCTTAAGATTTGTACAACTTTCAGCAATTTCAAAATCAAACAACATAGATTTTTCATTCAAATATGGCACATAACCTTCATTAAATGTCACATTATTACTAATAATGGTTTTAAAATCAGGTTTAGAACTAAGCCATAATCTATAACCTGTAACACTATAACCCAACGAAACATAATTTTCAGTTTTCATATCTAAACCTTTAGTGCAAATACGTATCGCAGCATAAGACCCAAACACACGAACATTAGACATATTGACAATTCTACCCAACTACTTATTTTTCGGATATTCAACTTTAAGGGGGATATAGGGTGTTGATTTAAAAGATAGACTGTTGTTACAGCAGCTTCACTCCAAAATTTTTCAGGAAATACCAAACGATGTCAAAAGACATCCAACTTTTTTCAAAAGACTTCGGTTTAACCTTTCAACAACCTCACTAAATTGGGATGCCATGGGGAAAGATTCGAAATTAATACAATTTTGCACACAAAAATTATTAAATCAAGTGTTACAAAAATTTAAACCATTTAAAAGACTTAAATCAAGTTAAAACATTTAATACAGTTAAAATCAAGTTAAAACATTTAATTTTTCTGTCAGTCTCACTTTCAATTTGAACTTTTCAATTCTTGAAAACCTTAAATCAAGTTTATTTTTCAATAAGAAAATCCAATTTTTTCTTGAAAAATCGTCAACTATAGTTAAGAAATATTTACTCCCACTATAAGTGGGTTCACTAGGAGGATCATGTATATCTACATGTATACATTCTAAAATCAATTTTGAAAAAAAAAAATGATTTTCAAGGGTTTTTAATGAAAAATGAATTTTATTAAATTTTCCAGGAAAACATGTATTACAAAAGGAACAATAGAAAATTTATTATTTTCCAAACAACCATATTCATGCAGAATTTTAAAACCCCTGTTAATCAGGTTACCTAACCTCTTATGTCATAATCAGTATTATTTATTCCAGAATTATCAATTCCAGAACATACAATTAGAGGAATTGCATAAGTAACATACAGATCATTTTGCAATTATGCCCTAAAAATCACCAAAGCCTCTTTTGTTATTTTCATGGAGTTTAAACCTATTTTCCTTCTAGATAATTTAACACATGACAACAAGTTGTTTGAAAAATCAGGCACATGTCTTACATCATGCAATTTTATCACATTCCCATATTTAAATTTCAAATTGACAACACAAATTTCCTCGACTTTACACACACGATTATTAGTCATAGTAACATAACAGTGTGTTAAAATTTTAAATTCATAAAAAATATTTTTCAAAGGTGTCATACGGTATGTACATACAAAATCAATAATCGATTCATTAGCACACAAAGAATTTGAAGTTAAATATATCCTAACAGAAAGTACATCCTCTAAATTTCGATTGATATCAATCAAATTGGTAAACTCACTTGCA
This sequence comes from Andrographis paniculata, assembly GCF_009805555.1. NCBI lineage: Eukaryota > Viridiplantae > Streptophyta > Magnoliopsida > Lamiales > Acanthaceae > Andrographis > Andrographis paniculata. Next base: position 2,211,156 of record NW_026137588.1, read on the forward strand.
TGTGCACTTTTATTATTGTTATTACTATTATTATGTCCAACCATAATTATCAATATCAAATAACAGTTTTATTACAAGCAATTTTGAAAACAGTTTGATTACAAGCAATTTCGAAAAATACAGATTGTCTTAGAAAAACAGTTTGTTTTAAAAATATTCAATTAATCAGAAAAACAATGTTTAATTTTTCAAAAATAATGGAGAACTAAACAATCACAGCACACAAACTGCTATCCGCACAGAATACAGAACACAATCAAACACAGCAACAAATGAATCACAGAATATTGCAATCACATGCTTAAAAAAAAAAAAACAGAATATAGCCTATCTATTACAACATTCACTCGTGACTATTCCACCGAAGATACTCGAGAATCACTCACCACAGTGAGAACCGGAGTTTTGCAAACTTGGTTTCACAATAATCTTTACAATTGATTTCAACGAAATTTAAATGTAGTTATTAACCAAGTAAATGAAAATAGTAATAACAAGAGATAGGGTTTTAGATTATACCCTTGAAGCACTGCAACAATATTATCTCTACAGGGAAAATACAGAATATTCTATTCTCTTTGAAGAATAAAGGTTAGCCTAACAGGTAGCGATAAGTAAAGAGAAATTTATACACATTTTTTTTTTTAACCAAGGTTAGAGTCAGAGAAAAACAGGCTTAGGGAATATAAACACAATACGAACAGGACAGGACAGAGATAGGCCACGGAAATATTCAGATATATCAAGATACCTGAAAAACAATTTGGTTTCTAAGCTTTTAATCAAAAAGAAAAAAAAAACATCACAGTTTTAAGAAATATTAAAAGATTTTAACCAAACTAGTTGATGATTTTATAGATCTAAGAAAAGATTTTACAAGATCCTCACCAATTTTAACAATACTTAAGTTGTATTCTTTTGTGGGTTTTATTGTAGGTTTTTACTACTCAAATTTTTTTTTTCCTCCAAAAAAATCACATTAAACAACTACTTTTCTTTTTTAATATTATACTACAATTTTATTTTTTTTTTACATTCAAAATATCACATCAACTTCTATTTATATCACATCAAATAACTATTCAAATTAAACTTTTTACTATTAAAAAATCCAAGCCGAAAAACTAAAACTCAAAAACAAACACACCCTTAGGATTTTGAAAAAAAAAAAAAAAACATTTAGATTTAAAACCAAACACACACAGATCTTAACAATAATAAGGCGAACATAAAGATTTAGGATTTTATTTTCTCGAAACAACCGATACTCACTCGAACTCCACCGATCTACACAATATTGTAGCGGTTTTGTTCGAAAAAACAACAATAGCTTGATGAGACTATAAAAGCACAGATCGACGCACACAGGGCCGATTTTGACTTGAAATAAAAGGAAAAAACTGAACATAAAACATAAGTTATATTCAACCGGATCCTTTCTATTTCACACAGATCTATCAAGTATTGAGTATAACTTAACAAAATCAACAGTAAATCACGATTTCATAAATAAAAAATTCAACCGAAGCTCTGATACCGTTTGTTATGTAATAAACGCGAAATGAACTTGATTTTATTAAGGAAAAATCAGCGAAAAATGTAAACATAAAGTTTGAACTAGATTTGGAGGTAGGTTCAGCCCCCAAATCACCCAAGAACTCAAAATTGACACAAAAAACCTAAAATCGCGACTACTCACAAAACCGGTTCTCCTACCTGCAACACAATTGAAAAATAACCCCCACATGCAAGATAGGCAAAATATTGGCAAAACAATGGCCTAAAAGAAGAGTAACCATACAAACTGAACGTACAACCGAAGACAAATCCTATGGAGTTCGTTTCGATACAAAGGGGAAAGAGCTCCTTTGAATCCCCATGGAAACAGGAGAAAACGGTTCGTCGGAGGCTCGCCGGTGATGAAACAGAAAATCGCCGAGGGATGAATGTAGAGAGAGATGAGAAAAATATCTAGAGAGAGATAGAGATATATAAGTGTATGTATGAATGAATGTGAAATCAATCACGGCACCTCCTCTCCAATAGGTATATATATATAACGGTAGAAGAGAAATCAAAGGCCTAAAATCAAGCCCTACATCCAACGGTCTAGGAGCAGCCTAAAATAGACGCGGATTGACAGTGTGGGTTGCAGGTCTGGTTAAGTGGGCTAGGGCATCAACGGGTCAGATCAGGCCAGGTATTATGGGGCACAAATTTTGAGTTTGTGTTCGTTTAGGGTATGAATACAATAATCTAAAAAATTGATTATATACCAAAATTTTATATTAAACATAACCATAAATAAACCTAATTAGCCGTAAGAGAGCCACTCGTGAAATAAATAATCAACAAGCTCTCTCTCAATTCCTACGCAATCTACTCGCACACTCTACATACATATAATATCTTGTATCTATGCCCACCGCACTATACTATATATATACTGTAAACATACATCATACTCTCAACTGAACTGTCCTCCCACGAAGGTTTGCCCGAACGACCACCCGGTGGGAACGACGCCGTCGCAGACGACGGTGCGGCCGTCGCCGGCGGTCACCTTGAACGACAGCGCTTGCCCCTCCAGATTAGAATTCGTTTGCCAATTTTGCCCCCAATTTCGAGACATCGGTTCCCAGTCAGTCCTCGAACCTTTGATCGCCACCGACCGGACGTCGCCGGCGCCGCCCACGTTGCTGATCAGGACAAGGTTGAAGTACGAGTGCCCGTTAATGAGGAACTTTATGCCCCCCCTCTTCCGACACAGAACCCTACCCACCATTTCAATTTTCAGTTACAAATCCAGACAGCTTCAGAAAATCCGAATCTAGAACAGCACGAAAATCCAGAAAAATAAAAAAAGTCTGTGATAATTGATACCTTCTGTAGAGGACGGGGACGATGCCAGCCTGGTACTTGGCGATCTGCTGGAAGACGGGCTGGGAGAGGTCGAAGTGGTGGTTGGGGGGGTTGCACCACCCGCCGGCGTCGCCGCGCAGGGCGGCGTTGGGGGGGCAGAAGTTGGTGGCGGTGACGACGATGGACTTCTGGAGACACCATTTCTGGTCGTCGACGCATTTGAGCTCGAAGCAGGCTCCGCAGGTCTGCCCGTTGTTGAACAGGGTTGTACTCAGAGCTGCAGTGTTTGTACCGTACCCTTCGCTGTACAAATTCCCATACCCACACGCTCCACCTTCACAAAATTTTCAGTATGTACAGAAAATAATAGTTACATTATATATATATATATATGTATTTGTTTTGAAAGTATTTTTAAGTTTTAAGTAATAATTTACTTAGAGAAATTTGGTTGGTAGAGGTTAGGCGTACCCATGGTGCCAGAAGCGTCGGCGCCGCCGTAGAAGGTGGCGTGAGCTTGAGACCAAGATTGGGCATGGGAGTGACGTGGCATTAGGCATAGGAAGAAGAAGATAATGGGAAGGAAAGCTACAGGGGCCATGGAGAACAGCAATGTAGACTTTCTGTGTTTGTGTGTGTGAATATTCAAAATGTGTGTCAAGATACCTAGCTTAGTTTGATATAAGAATGCTTCTAATATATATATATATATATATATATATAGAGAGAGAGAGAGAGAGAAAGAGAGAGAGAGGCAGATAGATTCTCGTAGATTTGTACGGGATGGTGACGAGGTCGTCCAATTTTCAAACATTAAAATGTTCATGGGACTCATCACTCGAAGCCGAGCTTGTCAGTTTAAAAAATCCATCACTGCATTGACCGGACGATTTTTCATGGAGAATCAATTTAAAGATGATGCTTGGAGACCACATCAGACGATTTTTCATGGAGAATCAATTTAAAGATGATGCTTGGATACCACACCAGACGATTTTTCATGAAGAATCAATTTAAAGATGATACTTAAAAACCACTTAGCCTTCACCTGACGCTTCTTCAACGGGGACCCGCAAGATTCCCAATTGAAAGATCAAGAGAATAGCAAATCATAAAAGATTATCAAGGGAATTTATGGAGGTTTTTAGAAGTTACCTTAATATATATTTCCTTTTATTATAAGTTTTCATATCTAAAATTACATATTTTATTGAACTTTGTGGGTAAAAAAATTATATTGGTTATAATTATACACAGTCAGACCATGTCAGGTGGGGTAATGATATTTGCTTCATTTAAATTTGCAACGTCAATTGAGGCTTGCTTTGATGTTAACGAGGGAGATTTGAGTTAAAGGCGTGTTTTTTTTGTAGATTTTATCACAAATTTTTATTATTCAAACTTCATTTTTCCTCTAAAAATATCAAATCAAACAATTCTTTTTTTTTTTATATTATACTACAAATTTATTTTACATTCAAAATATCTAGTCAACATCTATTTATATAATCAACCTCTTCGAACTCAGCTCCATTTCACAAAGCAATTTAGAATTAATAATTATAAAACAAATGGCTCTTACAAAATACAATCCTCCATTCACGCAGCGTTTTTAAATAAATTAATTTTTTGTGTGTTGGTATAAAAAATTGTGTCAAAAATATAAAACATATTATTTTAAGTTGAATATTTAACTTTTTGAATTTTTTTTGTAATGACTATTTGAATTTTATTTTTGTCAAAAGTTTTTTGTGTTGTTTATTATTATTTTTTCTGAGAATTCCAACTCAAAAATAGTGTTGGGAGAATAGAGTGAATGTTTTGTTGGGGAACACACAAGGGAAGAGAGATAAAATCAAATAACAAGACATGAGAATTTAACATGGTTTGGTCTCGCAACAGACCTACATCCACGATTCCAAAACGGGATAATCCACTAAAATATTTATTACAATTTTTGCACGGACAAAATTATAAAACCCTCCTCACAACAACTCACCAAATCTCAATTTCACTCTCTCTAGTTACTAAAGAAAAAAGTTTGTTTTCGTATCTTAAAATATGATCCAAATGGGTCAATTTATAGGAGTCAATGCCCCTACCTTTTTATCACACTAAGGATGTGGGACATGGGAAGTTACACAACAAATTCTCTCTCTTCTCATAGTCTCACATATTTTGACCATGTCAGAAAAAACGAACTCTCTTCTCGATTTTCTGATTCTTCATATCATTGTTGCTCTTCACATTTGCTCGCAGGGCGCTTCCATTTAGATAATAGATGTTGTTTTGTTTCTTCCTCCCTTACATAATCAAGTTGTCACCCTTATACACTTTACATAGATTTTTAGTGCCAACATATTTATACCAATGTGAAGCCAACTCATCCAATGAAATAACATTAGCTCCAACACTAGGCACATACCTCACATTAAAAATTATTTTGACATTACCATTGTGGAGCTTCAAGCGAACTCATCCAATGCCTTCAATTTGCTACTTCGTCTTATTCCCCACATTGATATAGCCAAAATCTCCCTTTGTATGCAAAGTATCAAATAAAGCTTGCTCTTTACAGATATGGACATCGGTAGCAGAATCCATCATCCAATTAGAATTCTCAACAGGATTTGTATTTAAAAGAACTAAATCAACTTCATAACTGACCACGTTCGCGGAGTTCTCAACTTTCGACTTACCTTTCAAATTTCTCAGACTTCTTCAGCCTTCTTTAAAAAGTCGACAGTGATTTTGAATTTGACCAAGCTCTCCACAATAATGACACGCAATAGAGTTGTAATCTATCGGCCAAGATTTCGATCTTCCACCACGGTCACTCTTCATTTTCCTCCCTCTTTCAGAACCCCCCACAGCTAGTATTTGACTCTCCTTTCAAGTGTCTTCATTTCCCATTATCTTGTCATTCTTCTTCAAAACTGTTATCGTCTCATTCAATTTCAATGTAGTTTTCCTAACCAACATTGATTGCACAAACGGCTTGTAGGATTTGGACAATAAAGCTGACAAAAGCAACACTTGCTCTAACTTTTTAATTCCTCTCCTGCATTGAGCAGTTGACATACTAGTTCATTAAACTTGTTAGTATGGTCTATTATATTACCTCCTTCCTCTATCTTCAAAGAGTATAGATCCATCTTCATAATGAGGCGGTTAGTCAACGTCTTCGTGGCAAATTTACTCTCCAAAGTATCCCACAACCTCTTCGGAGATGTTTCCCTCAACACAGTAACCTTTATATGCGGGGTGAGTGCCAATCGAATCGTGGTAACAACCTTTTTCCGAATCATACTCCAATCACCTTCTTTCATACCTTCTCGATTTGCATTTTCCAAGACAACATCAAGACCTTGCTGCACCAAATAGCCTTGAATTGTGGTTTGCCACATAGTAAAATTACTATTTTCATCAAAGAGCGGAACCTCATAGTGGACATAGTGCTTAATAAGTCTCCAATAAATAAGCACTTCCAACAACCAATTAAACTGAGGCTCAAAAATAAAACCAGAAACTCAAATAAGGTAGAACTGACCTTTCTAGTAGAAATCTGGTGTGTTGCCGGAACCCGGTGTGGAACTACAATATGAACGTGCCGTCAACTTCTTTCGAAATACCTCTTAGTCCTTCTCTCATCCCTTTGCCAAAACCTCGCTTAAAAATGACCTGGCTCTTATACCACTTGTTGGGAACACATAAGGTAAGAGAGATAAAGTCAAATAACAAGACATGAGAATTTAACGTGGTTTGGTCTCACAACAAATCTACATCCACGATCCCAAAACGGGATAATCCACTAAAATATTTATTACAATTTTTGTACGGACAAAATTCTAAAACACTCCTCACAACAACTCACCAAATCTTAATTTCACTCTCTCTAGTTACTAAAAAAAAAGGTTTGTTGCCGTATCTTAAAATAGGACCCCAAATGGGTCAATTTATAAGAGTCAATGCCCTTTTTTATCATACTTCCAATGTGGGATATGAAAAATTACACGTGTTCCAACTTTTCAAGTAGAGAATATATATTTTTGTTTTTTTAGTAATTTAAAAAATCATATCATTTTATTGATTATTGGAAGTATATAATATTGAATTTTATATTTTTATAGTTGAAAGTAAAATAAAAAATAATAATAATTTTATAAAAATTATAAGTGTTTTGATATTTATAAATAATTTTTTTATTATAATTCCAAATAAATAGTTATGAGTGAACGACCAAAAATGATGTATGTATACTGACTTGGGACGTAATATCAATAAAAATAAATAAATTATTATTCACCTAACATTATATCAAATACTCTTCAATTAGAAATTCAAATTAATTTTTATTTTAAATTAATTTCAAACTAAAATCAAACGAATTAATATCTTATATTTTATTATATAACCTATAAATAAGAAAATATAAATATATAAATATATGATTGTATTTTACATAACAAGATAGTATTTATATATATATATATATAAATTGTATTTTACATAACAAGATAGTATTTATATATATATATATATATATTTATAAAAAAATACTGTATAAAAATATTATTGCAAATGTTAAAAAATAAACCAACCACAATTCGTTTTGGCATTAATATGTATGGATTCTATGGCAATTTATTTGTGGGATTAAAATTGAAAATATTAAAAATTGGCATTTAAGTAATATAATATAAATATGTATTGCGATTTAATATCCGTCCATTTATAAAGTTCACATTTGGGTTTAATATGTTAATTTTAAATATTAATTATTATATAAAAACGTAGTACAAATTAAGAAAGAATATCAAAATATTTTTGCTAATGTCTTATAATATAAATATAATGACATTTGTATTAAAATTATACAAATACAATGACATTTTTTAATATCAAGTATAATGACGACAAAAAATAAATGTAAACTTATTGAGTGGACAAAATGAGTATTAAATTATTATTTAATCTAAATTAAATAGATAATATTGTACTCCGTCTGTCCAAGACTAAACTTTTCATCTATTGTTTTGCATATTAATCTTTGAATATTAGTTATTATATTAAAATGTAATAAAAATACCTCTATTAGTATTGTAGACACTAAAAATATGTTAAAATTAAATTAAATATTATATATTTTGGAAGAAAATAAAATTCCAATAATATAAATATATGGTATTTAATTATGCACATATGCTAATTTTTATACAATAAATATAAATCATTAATGCAAAAATCTGCTTAAAATGAAAAATATCGTACAAATATTACGTTCATAAATAGAGTCATAATAAATTTGGCAGCAAAATAAATTAATCTTGTCAATAAATGAAGTATATAAATTAATATATTCCAAAAAAAACAATGATATAAAGATTTTGACGAGAAACGAATGTACACAGTCAAATCTGTCAAGAATGGAAAACGACATATGATGAAAAAAATATTATAAAATCTTCCTATTGGCCAATCAAAATGCACCACGTGGCACCATTAAAAAAAGGAAGCCGAAGCCACCCATCCCCTATAAATAGGAGCCATGGCCAGTTCATTTGAGAGACCGAAGTTACATCGATGATTCAAGCAAAGGGGTAAGTTTCTAGACTCTCTATGTATTGTTCTTCATGTTCTTCGTGTCCTTCGAAGCGTTCTTCGTCGAAAGTCACTGATTTGGATAAATGATCCAATATTGGTTGACGAATCGATGGGGTTAACATTTTTCGTCGTATGCCCAAGCCGGGGGAAAGATCAAAGCTCCCAAAGCCGTTGAAGAATTCGTCAAGCCAAGGGAAGGTCTCCAAAGTTCCTCTCAAAGCTTCAAAATGTTCATCGCGTTCTTTAACAAAGCACCAACCAGGCCCTCTTCAATCCAAAAGTCAAAGGGACACGCCGCAAAATATGTTATGGAGCACCAAATCCACCTCCTCAAAGATCAAAGCTGCGGATCGTCCAAAGAAGACATCAAATCTAAAGCTAATTATCAAACCGCCCACACGGAGACCAAAGCCCTCCGAATGGCGGCAAAGACAAGCCAAAGATCAAAGTCTCGGATCGTCCAAAAAGACATCAAATCCAAAAGTTGACAATCAAATTGTCTGCACGGAGACCAAAGCCCTCCAAAGTCCGGCAAAATCAAACCGAAGACCAAATCTCTTCGGATCAAAGAAGCCATAGAAAACCAAGTTGGAAAACAAATTGACCCGGAAGGAGAATCAAAGGACTCATTTAGAGAATACGACCCACTTTAAATTCAAATCAAATATAATTTGTACAAATTTTGTGTTTATTAAAAATAACATAATTTTTTGTCCATAGATTTTTGGCATGCCCAATGGGACCTCTCTACCTTTTATCTCTCATTCCGACGAACTTTTAACAACCAATGGCTTCCTTCAAGATCAAAACTTCCAATGTTGCATCGAAAGTTGTTGCTCAAGCTGCCTTCGCCACCAAAGGAGTTGGCGCACCCATCGCGTCAAAAACCTCAAGCGCTTCGACAAATACTGGAATGAAAACACGAAGCATGGCCAAAAGAGCATTTTTGTTCTCTGAAGACACTCATCCAAAAATCACATAGCAAAGTCCACTCTATGAAGAAGACAACAACTTCAAGAGTACTATCGCGCAGTTCACCCCTCAACAAACTGCAAGTCATTCAACCGTATCAAGTTCTGCTCTGGTTATGACTACCAACGCTTCAAATATTGAGGAACCAAAGATTGTAGATCAAAGTCTGCTCTACGAGGAAGATCAAAGCTTCAAAGGCATTTTCATGCCATCTACTCATCGGCCAATTTCAAGTCATTCAACCGCATCAAGCTCTGCTCTTGTGATGACTATCAATGCTTCAAATATAGAAGACCAACTTGCAACCAAAATCATTGAAGGGATGTCTCAACACATGCAACAACAAGACGCCCTCATCAAAAAACTTCTTACAAAGCTGGACAAGCCTGAAGAATCCATTCATGCCATCGAAAAGCAACCATTTTTTTTCCAGCAGTCCAAAATAAAGCGGCAACATATGCGGAGCAACGTCATGGCAGAGAAAAAGTGGCGGAACCAAATCCATTTCAAGGATCATCCAACTCCTTCATTCATATATTTCAACTTGAAAAATACATCAAGGGGGCAATCAAAAGAGAATTCGACGAGAGTTCAAGGCCGACGCACACTTATGCCAAGCCTTACACTGCAAGGATTGACGCCCTCAAAATGCCGACGGGCTATCAACCACCAAAGTTTCAACAATTTGACGGCAAAGGCAACCCAAAGCAACATATAGCGCACTTTTTCGAGATATGCAACAATGTTGGAACATATGGAGACCTCCTAGTCAACCAATTTGTGCGGTCACTAAACGGCAACGCCTTCGACTGGTACATCAACTTAGAGACTCGTTCCATCGACAATTGGGAACAACTAAAGTACAAGTTCTTGAATCGGTTCTACAGCACAAAGAAAACCGTCAGCATGACCGAACTCACCAACGGCCGCCAATGGAAAGATGAACCAGTAATTGACTACATCAACCGCTGGAGAAATCTAAGCCTCAACTGCGAAGACCGTCCGTCCGAGGCTTCCGACATAGAAATGTGCATTCAAGGAATGCAATGAGGCTTAAAATACATCCTATAAGGGATCCGACCCCATACTTTTGAAGAACTCTCCACTCGCGCTCATGATATGGAATTGAGCATGATGTCCAATGGAATATATGAACCGCCTACTGAAGATTTCTCAGATGACGAGAAGTACAACACTTCAAACAATGGGGGCAATCATACCTACAACACTTCTGGAAACGAGGATAAACTTTCTTCAGCCTCCTAGAAACGAGAATAAACTTTCTTCAATCTCCTAAAAACGAGGATAAATTTTCTACAATCTTCTAGATACGATGATAAACTTTCTACAATCTCCTAGAAACGAGGATAAACTTTTCTTCAATCTCCTCGGAATGAGGATAAACTTTCGAATAAGACTCCTTAACACGAGAATAAACTGTTTAACAAAAACAAACAAATTCAATTTGTTTTGAACTACGTTATGACTTGATTCATTCACCGGATACGTAGGCAACTTGGAATATAACTCCGAGTACAGTTAATCATGCCAAAAAAAAAATCCTTAAAAACATAAATTGAGCAAAGAAAGAAAAAATTCAAAAAAAAATCGAGCTTAAAAAAAAACATTTGGACAAAAACAAATCTTGTCCAAAGAAAAAAGAAAAAAGAAAATGCCCTTAAAAAAAAATGAAAAAAAGGGCAAAAAAAGAAGTTTCAATTAAAAAAAATTGACTTATATTTCGAGACTCATTCATGCCTTAAACGCTTTGCGTCGACCTAAACAAGTCTCGATGGGGCATTTTATAGACACAAAAATATGTCAAAATTAAATTAAATATCATATATTTTGGAAGAAAATAAAATTCCAATAATATAAATATATGGTATTTAATTATGCACATATGTTAATTTTTGTACAATAAATATCAACCATTAATGCAAAAATTTGCTTAAAATAGAAGATATCGTACAAATATTACATGCATAAATAGAGCCATAATAAATTTAGCAGCAAAATAAATTAATCTTGTCAATAAAGAAAATATATAAATTAATAATATTTTCCAAAAAAAGCAATGATATAAAGATTTTGGCGAGAAAGGAATGTGCAAAATCAAATCCGTCAAGAATGGAAAACGACATCTGATGAAAAAGGAAAGATTATAAAATATTTCTATTGGCCAATCAGGACGCGCCATGTGGCACCATCCGAAAAGGAAGCCAAGGCCACCCTCCCCTATAAATAGAATCCTTGGCCAATTCATTATACACTCAAGTTGCATTGAGGATTCAAGCAAATGGGTAATTCTTTAGACTCTCTCTGTATTGTTTTTCATGTTCTTCGTGTCCTTCGAAGCGTTCTTCGTTGAAAGTCACTGATTTAGACAAATCATACAATATTGGTTGACGAATCGATGGAGTTAACGTTCTTCGTCGTATGCCCGAGCCGGAGGAAGGATCAAAGCACTCAAAGCTGTTGAGGAATTCGTCAAAATCAAGGGAAGGTCTCCAAAGTTTATCTCAAAGCTTCAAGATGTTCATCGCGTTCTTTAGCAAAGCATCAACTCGGCCCTCTTCGATCCAAAAGTCAAAGGGACACGCCGCCAAAAGCGTTATGGAATACCAAATCCACCTCCTCAAAGATCAAAGCTGCGGATCGTCCAAAGAAGATATCAAATCCAAAGCCAATTATCAAACCGCCCACATGGAGACCAAAGCCCTCTGAACGGCGGGAAAGTGAAACCAAAGATTAAAGCCTCGGATCATCCAAAAAGACATCAAATTCAAAGTTGACGATCAAATTGCCTGCACGGAGACCAAAGCCCTCCAAAATCCAGCTAAATCAAACCGAAGACCAAATATCTTCGGATCAAAGAAGCCATAAAAAATCAAGTTGGAAAACAAATCGACCCGGAAGGAGAATCAAATGACTCATTTAAAGAATACGACCCACTTTAAATTCAAATCAAATATAATTTGTACAAATTTTGTGTTTATCTAAAATAACACAATTTTTTATCTTCAAGTATCTTATAATAATAATATAATGATATTTGTACAACAAATTATATCAATATATACTCCCTCCGTCCCACATATTTTGGGCCTATTAATATAGATATTGAAATTTAGGTAAAATATAATTAGTTGGTAATTAAGTGTATTAGTAAAAATAAGTATAGATTAAAATTTACATAAGTAAACAGTTTAATTAAGATTAAAAAAATTATACGATTTAAAATGTGATTAAAATGGATAATCAATTTTAAAAAAAAAAACAAATTACGTAAAATAAATAAAAATAAAAAATAGTAAAATTATGTGGAACAAATGAAAGTAATATTTTTTTTATGTTAAAAATAATCGCTCAAAATATAAATAAAAAAAAAAAAGTAATCTATTTTTTTTAAAATGAAAAAAAAAAAAAAAAACTATGAACAGTCAAATCTTGTTTAGGATCCCAAAAAATAATCTTCAAAAGTATCACTGTCGAGGGTGTGATTCAATTTATAAGCACCGACGGTTTTGTCGTAATGTTGAGCGGTGCAATTTGCGTAATTTCTCAAATAAATCGGCGGTGCGCTGCTCTGCTCTGCTCACTCTCACCCAAACTCACCGTTTCTCATTTCTGTCGTCTTTTATACACAATCTTACAATATTTTTGTCTTTATGATGCCTATATTAATTCAACTTCCTATTAGTCTAATCACAAATATACGTATACAACTTTAATTCTTCTTTCACAGAATTTACATGGAAGATTATTATTATTTTTTTAGATTTTGGTATATACATATTTTATATATAGAATTAAATCATGTAATATATAATTTTGTATGTTTGTTTGTGGGTTTCAAATTAAAAATTCCGCACAACTCACTTCTTATTTCTTCCCTTAAATGTCAAGTCAACATTCTATTAATTTTATTTATAGTGTGCTAAAAATTAAATATATATATATATATATAATATAGTAATATATGTTACATATTAATATCACACGAAACAATTATTTATTCATGTTCATAATTATACCATTTCCAGCTCCTAACCTACAAATAACAATTTAACATAATGTGATTAATATGTATAAGTTGAAAGTTTCTTTTTACTTTTTAATTTAAAATTTTATATTTAACCAAAAAAGAAAAAACACATCAAAGAAAAAATAATACTTGCTAAAATAATTATTGAACTTATTATAAATTTGATGTGATAATTAGGGGTGGCAATTTGAGTCTGTCCATATTTTGTGCCGGCCCGGCCCGACCTAATTCTAAGCCACGATTGATTTAGACAAAATAAATTTTAATAGTAGAAGTGAAGAATTGGACTCAAAATCATGTTGTAATTTTTATTTTATTTCAAAAATTAATATAATATATAAATTTATTAAAATTTAAAAATTAATTTTAAAAGCTGGGCCGGTTTCATTAGCGTTCCGAGCTAGACACGGCCTAGAAATTTTCGAGTCTATTTTTTAGGCTCAAACACGGTTTTTTCGTGCCGTGCTCAGACCTAGCTTTCGGGCCGTTCTTATTTTTGTCACTCCTAGTTACAATATTCTCTCAATTGGCTCTAAAGTAATATAATGTATTGAAGTGTGCAGTTAGCTTGATGGGAAAAAAATAACTGTCACTTACAAGTATGTTCCCGATTTTCAACTAAAGAATTCCGTGTGTACCAAAGAACGATGTTAGAGATCATATTGGAGAGAAATTCACTTAGGAATATAGAAATTATGTAAAGACAATTAGAGTTCTTCCATAGCATAGTTTTAGAGTGTGTTTTTAATTTGTTTTTAGACGAAGAATTCAAAGTAGAATTAATGAGCATTGGAGATATGACTTAGAACCACTAGATTGAAGATAAAATACCATGATGCTAAGGAATACACTGATGTTGTGACATTGAGGATTTTCTTGGGATAGAATGAATCCAAACTGTCCGTTAAACACAAGATTTTTGTAGATGTTTGTGTTATCTATGGTTGAATGATAGTGTGGTCATTTGAGTAGAAATTGGAATGGCCTCATTGTGATAAAATGTACTGTAAAAAAAATAATCAATTTATATTTATGTGAGGAATAAATCACAAGAAGAAAATCAACATCAACTAATCATTAATTTACCTTTGACCTAGTTGAACCTTTTATGTATATATATATATAAGGGTCCATTTACATAGACTTAAGAACATTAAAAGACTAACAAAAAAAATAAAATAAATAAAATTCCACTCTTGAATCATCGATCTTGTGCCATGATCAAACATAAATAAACTTTGCATTGTTTTTTTCATCTAACATAAGCTTTAATATATTTTAATCTCATATCAACTCTACCTCCTTAAAAACTATTTTGTCTACAAGGCATAGTAAGTATGGAAAGTGATTATAGATCTCTTTCTCATCTACACAAAACGAACACTCATTTTCTAAACCTTGTCAACAGAAGAAAGCATGGGCTATTGGATATTTTTTAATGACATTGATCTTGTTGAGCTCCTAATAGTTGATACAATAGTTCAAACTTTCATTATTTTTCACTAGAAGTATCAGGCTAAATAATGTACTTGTGCTCAGAGAGTCCTTGCAATAAGTATATTGTTCAACATTTATTTAATTTTATCCTTTTAAACTTGTTTGAACTGGTAAGGTAGAACAGAAACTAGACTTACACCATATTGAAGAATAATGTCATGGTCATGCTCCCTCTTTAGGTGTAGGTTTGATGGAACCTTGAACACCATGAAAACCTTGTCAATATCATATAGATCTTACCTATGCACCTCAAATTGTTCTCCATCTACAACATTAAATAATTAGGACTAATTCTATCGCAATACCTAATTTGGTGCCCTTTATTGTAGTCAAGAAACCATCTTGAAAATGAAATAATACTGATTCTCTTTCCAATTGAATTTTTTATTCATAAGTTACAAAGACCATTGTTTCTTTCTCTCAATTAATTAGAATCTTCCTTAAAGTGCGGAGCTAAGCCACCCTAAAAACAACATCAACGCCTTTTAAGCGAAACATCTAGCAATCAACCTTCATCTTTCATGTTTCTAGATCAAGGTTTAACTTACAAAAATCTTCATCATTTTGAAGCCTTTGAGTATTAATAAAATGTACTATGTTGAAAGTTCATATTGGTTTCACGTTATCCCTAAGCTCTCGTACTAAGCCAGACAAAGAAAAATTGTGGGTGTGTCCCTTATCAATGAGAATGGTAACTTTTAAAAGTCTTATTATAGTATGAAATCATGGTTTCTACAGGCGGGTAAAATCCACCATCATAAATAGGGGCAGTTCCACTTGTACATCTCTAATATACTATAGGTTTTTAAGTTTAGCTATCTCTACCTTTCAAACTTCCTAACCTTCAAGCTTATGCTTTTGCTTAAGTTCATCCATTGATTGGCCTTTGGATCTATCATGCATGTCTGAGGAGATTTATACATGGCGCATAAAAAATGGTTCACCAATAAACAACGTTTTGGCTACATTCACGAGTAGAAATGGAGAACAGATTTATTAAGCACGGCTAGCTTACAGATTACAGGGCCGACCCACTTGGTTGTTTGTTAGAAGGGGAATACATGGCTATTTATAGCATAAACCTATGCCAATAATATCCAAATCATATATTTGAATTTAGGATATAATATCTCATATCCAAATCATATCCCTAGATTCAAGACATATAAACAAATCTCCATCTTGATTTGAATCCCACTTCCAGATGCATCATTACAATGTCAGAAGAACAAGTGGCATCTAGCTCCAAGGCATATCAACAAATCTCCACCTTGACTTGAATCCCACTTTCAGATGCATCATTACATTGCCCGATGAACAAGTGGCAAACTAGCTTCAAGGAACTCAACAAATCTCCACCTTGACTTGAATTTCACTTCCAAACGAATTATTTCAATGCCAGATGAACAAGTGACAAACTAGCTTCAAGGTATATCAATAAATCTCCTCCTTGACTTGAATCTCACTTTCAAATGCATCATTACAATGCCAGATGAACAGACTTCTTCATTCTGCCTCAGATTTGCCCCTACTAGGGCAACTACCAGCTTGTGAAATTTAGCAAGTCCAAATAGTGTCGAAAATTGCTATGGGGGACCAATTTAGTGAACATATCAGCAGTTCTTTCCTGCATTCGTAGCCTGAATAGACGTTGTTTTAGAAACAACTTATTGGTTAGAGATTTTGTCATGTATAAACTCTTTAACTTCTTCCAGAGGCCAACAACAGTTTCCTGATTGGCAACGTCGATGATTACATCATCGGACAGACACAACATGATTGTTGAGTGAGCCTTCTCCTCTGCTGTATCCCACTCTTCATCATCTACGTTTGCACCTCTCGGTTTTTTAGATAGCGGCACCCACAAACCCTGCTACTTCCGCAAAGATCGCATATTGATCTTCCATAAGCTAAAACTATTTCTCCCGGTGAATTTGTCAACGTTTGCGTTGAAAGCATACATTGTTGATCAACTCAAAAAACTCTAACAGTGCGGAAATAAACAAAACTCTGATTGAAACGACCAGGCTCTGGTACTAGTTTGTTGTGACATATTATGGTTGATGATCGAATAACAAATAGAAACGTAAAAAAGACACAGATTTATGTGGTTCACCAATAATGTGTTGGCTACATCCACGAGCATAAACGAAGAATAGATTTCATTCACGACGGTTATGTTACAGATTACAGAGCCGAGCCGCTTGGCTGGACGTTAGAATGGGAATAAGCCTATTTATAGCATAAGCCCATATCATAATATCTAAATTATATCTCTAAATATATGATATAATTAATATATAATATCCAAATCATATCTCTAGATTCAAGGCATATCAACAAATCTCTATATTGACTTGAATCCCACTTCCAAATGAATTATTACAATGCTAGTTGAACAAGTGGCAAACTAGCTCCAATGCATATCAACTCCACCTTAACTTGAATCCCACTTTCAGATGCATCGTTACAATGTCAGATGAACAAGTGACAAACTAGTTACAAGGCATCTCAATATATATAATGCCTTTCGTGTTTGTTTGGGAGATTTTCCCCCAAATACACTATTTATTCAATTTTTTTCCTTAAAAAACATCAAATCAAACACATATTTTTTTATTTTTATATTATACTAAAAATTAATTTTATATTCAAAACATCACATCAATACCTATTATATTACATTATACAACTATTCAAATTCAAAAATTTTACTATTCAAATCCCAACTCAAAATCAAAATCCTCAACCAAATACATTTTATTTTTTTTATCTATAACCATTATAAAATAATAATAATAATAATAATAATAATAAAATAGTTTTGTTCAAAACAATGTTGCAGCATTTTCAAACTACAATTAATTAAACAAGACAATAATTAAATTACACAGTTTTGAAATGGACAAATCAATCAATAGTAATTTTTAAACGTCGGAAATATATATTATATATATATATATATATACGTGCATGTGTGTTGATTTTAAACAATCAGCACACAATCCACTCCATAGAATATCCATATTTATATATTATTTTTCTCAACAAACAGACAAACACATATAACTATATATAAATAAATATATATATATATATATTATTTGCTTGATGACTTTGACTTTGAACTTTCCACCATTTGGCCTATCCTGGTCGCTCAGACTTTAATATTTAATTTGAAATTTCGTAATATTAAAATTTTGAATTAAAAATAATATTTTATATATTATAAATAAATTTTTAATATCATATTTTGAATGATAAATTCATTTTATTATGAATAAATTAATTACTAAAGAAATATATACTATGATAATTTGAAAGACAAATTTTGATGAATTAAACTAAATCGAGCGTTAAAGAAAATGAACCTTAAAATTCTCTTAGATATAAATATAAACATATATTACTTTTATTATAAAGAAATATATATAATAAAATACTAAGCTAATTTTTACCTTTCCCATCATAAAAATTAAAATAATACTATCTAGTCTCACATAATTTATTTTTATTTTTTATTTTCGTTCTTTCCACTTAATTTGTTTATTTTTTTAAAAAAATATGATTATACATTTTAATTATATTTTAAATTTTATAATTTCTAATTTTTTTAATATTAATTTATTTATTTTAGGTATTTCAATCTTAATTTATAATTATTTTTATTATATAATAATTATTTTTATTAATACACTTTTTAATTAGTTATCACTTTTAATTTAAGTTAAATTGTTTTTCAGATGTTCTAGCCCATAGCCCATATGGGATATGATATTCCTAAAGAACCGCTCGCTAGCTAGCCGGACTAGTGGGCCTTTTTATCATTTGAGAATTTTAAGTGGACTCTGTCTGAAAATAGTCTCCTAAATAAAAAAATTTCGCTAAAATGGTCCTCTGGTGCCGGACTCGCCACGTTGGCACGCTGTTGGTGACATGGCGCTGACACGGCTGACGTATCATCGCCACGTAAACGACACATTGAATTTTTTATATTTTTTATTTTACAAAATGTCTTGGTAAACTATTTTATTGGTCCCGTATATGACCTCATTTATAATTTTTAGGACATTTAAATGGACTATGTCTGAAAATAGTTTGTAAAATTTTTTCGCCAAAATGGTCCTCCGACGTGGCATCTACATGGAGATGACATGTCAGCCGCCTCAGCGCAACGTCAGCAACGGCGGGCCAGCGTGGCGAATCCGGCACGGGTGGACCATTTTAGCGAAAAAATTTTAGTTACGGGATTATTTTAAGATATGATTCAGTTAAAATTCTAAAATGGTAAAAGAAGTCAAATACGAAATTAAAAAAACAGTTTACCCTTTAATTTATTAAAATTTTCGAACGAACAGTTATATAGGGGTAACTTTTTTTTTTTTTGTTTTTTAAAATATATTTATACTATATATATAACAAACGGTTAGAATACTAATTAGCCGGGTCACCACTCTAACCACAAGACAAGTAGAGCACATTTAATATAAAAGGCTGGATCAATTGTTAACTTCTTAATTCACATTTATCTATCATTCATCATCCCATCACATGATATGATTAAAGATGAATATGTGTATCAGGACAGCCATGTGGTTTATATAATGCTACATAGAAACATTTGCTGTGTAATTTATATTTCTTCCGTCCGCCGCGTAAGGATCACACTTATTTTTCGTATTATTATACTTAATATTAAAAATATCTTTATATTTGTATTAATTTTGTGTAAATGTCCTTCTATTAGCATTATAAGACATTAATGAAAGTATTTTTGCAATTTTATCTTAATTTATATTATGTTTTAATATAATAATTAATATTTAAAAATCAACTCGCAAAAAGTAAATAGAATCTTTAGAGTCGGACGAAGATAGAATATTGTATTGTAGTGTATACATATTCTCATTGCACTAAAAATTAATAATACCACATTGGTCCATAAGAAGAGTACCATGAGCTTTTTGAGCGTTGGATATTTGAATATTAATTATTATATGAATATGTAGGACAAATTAAGAGAAAATGACAAAAATATATGTATTAGTCTCTTATAATACAAAATACAATTATATTTGTGGAATAAATTATACAAATATAAAAATATTTTTAATATAGAATGCCGCAAAAGTCAAATAATTAAGGAGGGAGGTAGTATATTGAGTCGTCAATTGCATTAACATTTGTTATTTGATTAAGTATTTTATATTGTTTTATCATCTGTGATTATTTATTCCAACTTAACCTAATCAGCATAAAAACGAGAACTCTATATAAATATATATACATACATACATACAATATTGTCCCCTTTTTAATACTTGACGCCGGGCGGCGACCGGCCGTAGGCCTAACACCAAGTCAAGTAACACATTCTAAACCAAAACACTCGTCTTCCCCAATCAACCCAATCCATTCTACACTACAGTTGCAGTGCAGAAAGGGAGCTGCAGAACTCAAGCAGAGCATTTTAATGGCTTCCCAGCCCCCTAAACCCCTCTTCCTCTTCGCTTTTCCAATTCTCACAACTCTCTTCACTACTGTCTCCTGCCTACGAATCTACCAGTGCTCCCCAAACGGCAACTACACAGAAAACAGCCCATACTACACCAACCTCCTCACCATCCTTTCATCCCTCCCATCAAACATCGACAACAATGGCTTCAACAGCGCCTCGCAAGGCTCGACCGCCGCTGATCGAGTGCACGCAGTTGCGCTCTGCCGAGGCGATCTCCAGCTCGTCGCCTGTCGCGCCTGCGTCAAGACAGTCGCCGAGGATCTGGTCACGTCATGTCGGAATCGGAGACAGGCTGTTTTGTGGGACAACGTGTGCATGGTGAGGTACTCCGACGAGCCGATTCTCAGGATCCGGGCCGATGCGCCGGGCCATGTGGAGAAAAATATGGCGGCCAATGCGACGAACCCGGATCAATTTAACGATGATTTGGGATGGCTGTTGGGGACCCTTATTTCCTCGGCGGCGTCGGGTGGGGAGCTGATGAAGGTTGCGGCCGGAGAGAGGGGGACGGCGCTGAATGCTACGATTTTTGCGCTATTGCAATGCACGCCTGATTTGTTGGCCGCGGATTGCAAAACTTGTCTGGCGGCGCTCGCGGCGAGAGCACGGGCTTGTTGTAATACAACAATCGGGGCGAGAATATTGGCTCCGAGCTGCATGCTTAACTACGAGACGTTCGCCTTTTATAATACGTCGAGGATTCAAGAAGTTAAGCAGACGTTTCCGGTACCTCAGGACGGGCCAACGGTAGGTTCATCTCCGCCTCCGACCATGGCTGCAGTGCCGGTACCTTCACCACGAGGTAATAAATTGTCGGTAAAATTGCTTGTAATCGATATATTGTTCGGAAAGTTTGCACCAGTCTTCATCGTGATTTTAATATTGCAGGAGTCTTCCTCGTATTTTAAAAAATATTATATAAAATCTAGTCTCTTTGTCTTGTGGTAAATTTTCTGTTTGACTTTCACAAGAGAATTAACAAAAATTTGTATTTTTATAGATATATAGTGTAATAAAAGTAATGTAATATTCATTTTATTTTTGAAAAATAATATGGAAAGTAAAAAATAAGGGTATTTTAATATTTAGTTTGTTGAGATATTTTAAATATTCAATTTAGTAGATTTATATCTAGATTTGATCCAATTAATAGATTAGATTACTTACATTTGAATCTACCGATTCTGTTTTGTATTGCCTATATATAGGCTCCTTATTGATTAATAACACAATCTCATTATTTTTCCCAAAAATTTCTAACATGGTATCAAAGCTTACTTTTCTCATGCCGTAGATATAGCCTACCAACCCGCGTTTCTCCGGGTACATTCAACCTAGGATGTACCCGGAGGTCTTCCAATTTTGAAATTTTTTCTATAGTTTCCAGCCCTTTCTTTTTCTGATTTTGATTTTATCTTGAGTCCTCATTCTGCCTACGATCTACCATATGTCCTCTGCTTGTCTATTGCCCGCGATCTATCTATTTTTGGCTCCGGTGGAGAGTTATATCATTTTCGGTTCTAGTGGAGTCATATCGTTTTCGGCTCAAGTAGAGTCATCTCGTTTTCAGCTTCGGTGGAGTCATCTCGTTTTCGACGGCTCCGGTGGAGTCATGTCGTTTTCGGCTCTAGTGGAGTCATCTCGTTTTTTGCTCTAGTGGAGTCATCTCGTTTTTTGCTCCGGTGGAGTCATCTCTTTTTTGCTCTGGTGGAGTCATCTCGTTTTCGGCTCCAGTGGAGTCATGTCGTTTTTTGCTCCGGTTGAGTCATTCGTTTTTTGCTCCGGTGGAGTCATTTCGTTTTCGCCTCCGGTGGAGTTATGTGGTTTTTGGCTCCGGTGGAGTCATGTGGTTTTCGGCTCAAGTGGAGTCATCTCGTTTTCAGCTTCGGTGGAGTCATCTCATTTTCGACGGCTCCGGTGTAATCATGTCGTTTTCGGTTCCGGTGGAGTCATCTTGTTTTCGGCTCCAATGGAGAGTCATCTTGTGTTTGGCTTCGGTGGAGTCATCTCGTTTTCAGCTCCGGTGGAGTCCTGTCGTTTTCGGCTCCGGTGGACTCATCTCGTTTTCGGCTCCGGTGGAGAGTCATCTTGTTTTTTGCTCCGGTCGGTGGAGAGTCAACTATTAATTTTATTTATGTTTTCTTTTTGCGTTTATATTCAAATTTCTCATCAAACTCAAGTTGGTTTCTGTTATACCACTTGAGTTTGAGGGGGATGTTGAGATATTTTAGATATTCAGTTTTAGATTTAGTAGATTTATATCTAGATTTGATCTTATTGATAGATTAGATTACTTACATTTGAGTCTATCGCATCTTTTTTGTCTATATAGGCTCCTTATTCTGATGATTAATAACACAATCTCATTATTTTTCCCCAAAATTTCTAACATAGTTGAGAGTTACTATTTTGTTTTTTTTAAATGAAATGAGAAGTTTTGATTTGTACGGATTAATATGAAAAATATAAGAGCATGAAGCAGACTTTTCAAACTACTACAAAGTGAAAAACAATTTTGTCTATCTTGTTTAAAAGGGAAGTGTTACAGTATTGATTTGAGAAAATTTGTACCATGCTGATTTTCCAAATCAAAATACGTTAAATATAAAACTAATATATATCATTATTATATACAACATGTGTTGTTTGTTCATAATTACAATATGTGTTGTATAAGAGTACATCATGTATTATAAAATCAATTGTTTCATGTGTTGTACTTGTATTATTTTAATATAAATGATGTATGTCAATAGTAATATGATTTATTATTTGTTAGCACATTGCATATTGTTCAGTATTTGTAACTACCACGTATAATCGTATAAGAATTTCGAAACCCAAGCTTTGAAATGACATTGTTAAAAAAGCTGAGTAAACATGAAAAATCATAAAGATTAATCGGATCAGGTTACCTATTATGAATTATGAAAACTCGAAAATAAGTAACTTATTTTAAACATTTCAAATGTGATTACTTTGAGTAATTAGGGTGCAAATTTTTATTTTATCAAATCTAAACACATATTTACATTAATATTATATCAAAAACAGAGATTGATGATTATTGAAGTCCCTTACAATAATATACTAATCAACCATAATTAATCCGACATAAATTAAACGCACCCTTAGTGTACTATTTCGTCGTTGTCTTTGCAGGGAAACAAAAGGATAGTAAAGCTCGAACCATTATTTTCATCGTCGTTCCAATTATTTTTTGTCTACTATTATTGGCTTGCTGCATCGTAATGTCGAAGAGGAGGAAAGGAACAGAAAAGAAATGTGCAAGTGAGTTTATTTTCCCTTTCGATATATACACATTCAATGATTAAGAATACACAATTTGACAAAACTCAGACATGCTTGTACCAGCAGAACTCACAGAAAATGAGACAAGAACAGCAGAATCATTGCAATATGAGTTTAAGAAAATCAAAGATGCAACAAACAACTTCTCCGATGCTAATAAGGTGGGAGAAGGCGGGTTTGGTGCTGTGTATAAGGTAAGAGAATGCATACTTGTAAATTACATCTCCCTCCGTCCCAAAAGTATAGTATTTGTTGTGTTGGGCACGAGATTTAAAAAATATTGATATTATATTGATAGTTGATAAAAAGTAAGGATAAATGACTTTTTTGCCCTGGTGAGTATATTAGTGTAAAAAGCAGTGACAATTGTCTAATAATAATGAAAAAGTACGGATATTTTATGGTGATATGGTTATTTATGGAAATAAGACTATTGTTTTGAGACAGACAAAAAAGGTAAACAAGACTATTATATTGGGACGGAGGTAGTATAATTTATTTTTAATTAAAAAGATTTATCTATTATGCAAAACTTATTCCCAATTTTTTTTCTTTTTTTTTTTTGTTGTCGTCCAAACTAATTTCCGTTCTCTTTTTAGTAAAAAAAAAAATCACTTTCTTTACTTTTTTTTACCATAAAAAGAAATTTTTTCTAATTTTATGCAATTTTCTTAAAACTCGTGTCTGGTCAAATTGACATAAGTTTACATGACGAGAGAGTAACGAGAGAGTAACAATTTAGCCGCAACAATCAAAATTCACTTTTAATCTCAGGTAAGTCTCAACTTACTTTTTCTCTGCCTACTTTTTCATGAATTTCTCATTACACTTTCGATTTATTTTTCTATTTATCCATTTTTATATTAAAATACTATTACTTTCTAATATCGGTGTTCACAAGAAACTCTGTAATTTTAGCGGATGAAATGAACACGTCCTAAAATGCTTGACATGTACAATCAGAATGACCCGAGAGAGTGTGTGTTGTGTGTTTTTCTTAAGGGGAAACTCGAAGATGATCAAGAAATTGCAGTTAAACGGTTGTTTATGGGTACGGGACAGCGAGATTCAGAATTTCAGAATGAGATCATGTTACTGGCTAAACTTCAACACAGAAATCTTGTTAGGTTGCACGGTTTCGCTCGGGATCAGACAGAGAGAGTTCTTGTTTATGAGTTTGTTAACAATGGAAGCTTGGACCACTACATATTTGGTAAGTACTTTCAATCCCAGTAAAATTATGTACATAGAATCACTTGCTGGTTCATCAAGATATAAATAAATTCTATTACTCAATTCTATGGTCTGATCACATTGACACATGCTATATTATTGTAGATCAACCTACAGCTCATTTTGTCGATTGGGATACACGATTCAAAATTATAAGAGGTATTGCAAAAGGTCTATTGTATCTACACGAGGACTCTCGGTTGCGCATCATTCATCGTGATCTAAAAGCAAGCAACATCTTGCTCGACACAACCATGAATCCAAAAATAGCGGACTTTGGCCTCGCAAGGTTATGCAATGAAACTGAAGCCAACACAAAAAGAATTGTTGGAACCTAGTAAGTCTATTTCTTCAACAAAATTAGACTTAAGAGTGTGTTTACTTTGGGTGATTTAGAGTGAATAATATTATTTTATCCAATTTAATCACATGTTTACTTTAATACATTAAAATACAGGGTCGATGAAAGCCTATTATAAAAATACACTAATTAAGAAAAATTTATTTAATTTATTTAAGCAATATTGTACTTATGTCTATATTATCTTATATTTAATCTAGCAACGTAAACATAAAATTAATCAATCTCATGTTTATATAATCTACTAAAATAATATTAGGAATTATAATCATATCTTAGAAAGTAATATATGATTATAATCCACAATATTATTTCAATTGATTATATAATCACGAGACTAATTAATATCATGTTTATTTTGCTAGATTAAACAAAAAAAATATAAATTTTAATTTAAATATTTCTTGCATAAATTGATCTCACCCATCTAGACGGGAATAATTATCCTTGAGTTTAATCATCAATCTCGGGTTTTAATGTATTAAAATAAATATGTAATTAATTTAGATAAAATAATATTATTCACTCTAATCATCCAAAGTTTATACACGTTTAAGGTACACGTAACTAACAAAGCATTTATTTAATTATCACGAAAACACTCATACCTTGCAACCTTGTTGTAGCGGCTATATGCCACCCGAATATGTACATCACGGGCGATTCTCCATCAAGACTGATGTATATGGCTTCGGAGTTCTGGCCTTGGAAATTATTTGCGGACAGAAAAATAGCAATTTCCGAAACGAGGGTATTACAATCGAAGAAGGCTTGCTAAATTATGTAAGTAAATCTTTAATTGGAAAAAGAACTTGAGAGAAGAAAAAAATGTTTCATGGTAAAATTCTTGGCATTTCACAGGCATGGAGAAATTGGAACGAGCGAACAATAGTAAACGTGATAGATCCTACATTGCAATCCGAGTCGAGTAACTTGGGCGATATAATAAGATGCGTACATATTGCTTTGTTGTGTGTTCAAGAAAGAACACATGATAGACCAACCATGGCTTCGGTTAGTTTGATGCTTAGCAATTTCAACGCGACTTTACCACCGCCAACAAAGCCTGCATTTTTTGTGTCCCGTTCCTCGGATCAAGAGAGACCAGAAGATCGGTTGGTCGAACATACTCCTTTTTCTAACAACGAGGCTTCAATTACGGAGTTGTATCCGCGATAATTAGGTCGTTTTATATTTGATTAAATTGTAAAATACCACGATGTGCGTATCTAGGGAATAGTCCTTCAAAGCGAATTATACTTAGATACATCTATTCGATAAAATTCTGAATCTTTCAAGTATATAAAAGCTCATGAAGAATGCAAGATATGCATTTTCTTTTCTATATGTTGTTTTTCACTAATGGAGTTGGTAGTTTTTGCTTCTTTTTATTTTATTTTATTTTAATCTAGAATGTGAAAAAGGTCTACTTAGCTACAATCCCATCACTAGTTTTTGGTTATGAATGAATAGTTGGTGTTCTTTACTAAAATGCTCTTTCTTATAAGGAACATGAATTTAATAATTAAATTAAATATATATATATGTTTGGGATTTGCCAAAATATTTTCCTTTTTCTGTCGTTACTCGAAATTGAAAGAATGCACGGCTCATCTAAACCAAATTCATCACACATTTGGTGCGTGATCTCCAATCACTACAAAAAAATATCAATTTTGTAACAAAATTTTTTCATTGTTAAATCCACTTTTTCCGTTACTAATGATATTAGAGACGGAATTAGAGATGGAATTACGTTAATTACGTGAACTTTAGAAACGAAATTCCGTTATAAATATACTATTTTTTTGTAGTGAATATTTTTCAGCCATTCGATATTGTTTAGTACCTCAAAATTGCATTTTTCCTATTTCCCGGGGCTTGAAAAATATATATATATATATATATAATTAAACCGCCTTCTTTTTGGTTTCTTTTTGTGTATTCAGTTTTCGCTTTTATTATTAAAATTATGTCTGATCTTCGAAATTTTCATTTTTTTGACTATCAATCGGATCATGTTGGCAAAATATACGTTGAACGAGTGTGTTTGTTGGTTGAGTTTTCAGTTAGCTTTTACTATTTTAAATATTTTTTTTCAAAAAAATCAAATTAAACAATTTTTTATTTATTATACTATACTAAAATTTTAATTTTTACATGAAAAATATATATATATTTATATCATATCAAACAACTATTCAATTTAAAATTACTATTCAAAATCCAAAGCCAAAATCAAAATAAATAACCCCACGAACACACAATACACATATATTTTTGAAACTTTTAGTACTATTTCATTTACTATAATTGTTTTAATAATATCACATCAAATATTTTTTTTCTCACAAATTATTATATCAAATGTAAATATTTTACTATTTTTAATTTTTTTTTTTCAAAACTCCAAAATTTAAAAAAAAAATTGTCTAAGTGGAGCCATAATTTTTCGAGTTACAATATAATAAATTTATTAAAATTTGGTAACGAAAATAATAAATAAAGAAACAAAAAATTAAAGCACTGAACAAAACGAAATAACTTAACTAGATTAAAGAAATTAACTTTTAGTGAGCTAGTGTTTACTTATCAAACATTCTTTTAGGTTATCTGCAATCGAGCAACCTATCCAGGTTTCTTTCCATTCTCTCTTTTGTGTAACATCAATTTATCTCTTTCACGTTATGAAAAACCTCAATTATATTTTACATTTACATAATTTTCCACATAATTAAAAATTTCATATATTTAGAAAATAGAATTATACGTTTTCATCATATTTTATTCTTAGAATATTTAATAAAAATACACGCACATCATTTTCTACATCATTAAACATTGGGGCACTTGGATTTAAATCCCTGTCAGATAAAAATGATTTAAGTTTAATCCCTCTCCATTTTGAAAATGCATTCCACTCCCCTTTATATTTCAATTTATACTTGACTCCCTAATACCCATCTTACCAATATTGTATGAACCTCCATTTTTTTTTATTTAAATCTACATTATCTAATTACGTACTCCAAAATTATCCAAGTCGTATAAAGAATGTCAGATTAATGTGCCTTCAGTTCTTATTTATGTACTAAAATTAGTTACAGTAATTTAAACCCAAAAACAAAACAAAACCCTAATAAAACTCATTATCCGATGTTGTGGATGAGTTATTCTTCCAAACTCTGCTCTTCCCTTGCTGCCATCGCCGTCGAAGTCCTTTGGCAAACTAATTGGCGCTGAGTCTCCCTGTAGAAACCTCCGCCGCCGTCGGAAGTCTTCCCTCACTGTCAAGATATCTGATCCCAGACGAGATTTTGAAAAAGACCTCATTCTCAAAACGGAGTTCGAAATAGTAAGTTAGAGTTTATGTCTTTGGTAGAATCGATTCTTCGAGTTCCTGGTGTACATGGATCTATTTTATTTGTACCTCGGTTGGATTTGTACAAACATCGGTGATGGATCACTTTACTTTGACACTGTATCGCACAATCAGGTCAAATATGAGTTATTTTAATGTGTTCAAAATTGTTAATGATCTTATTGTCTATAGAAGTACCTTTACTTACATTTTTATTAGTTTACACGCATAGTAAAATGATTAAGATGTGAGGCGGGCGGTGCTCTTTCCTTTCTTCATATACCGTAGGCAATTTTTTTTCTTGTCGGATGATTTTTTAAGTACTAAGGTATTGACGATGTTTCTATAATCGTGTTGGTTATAAATGTATCTATTTTTGCCGATTAGTGAAAATTTTGTTTGTTCTATATATTATTCGCGAGTGTATGCCATTGTCTTTGGGGTACCTTGATTATTGAAATCATTGGTTTTCTTCATTGCTGATCTGGATTAACGAGTGTATTTCGGCACTCAAAAAAGCATGAGGACTACCTACAGTGCCCCAATAATTCAGATGGCTTGGTAGCAGACTTCTATGCATATACGCTGAGAGCTACGCTTTAAAAGATACAGACCGTTACCCCCTAGGCGGCTGGGTAGCGAATTCAATGATGTTAAGGCTTATAGGACAAAATTTGCTACAATAATTTTAGCAGGGGGCCTCAGAGGGTCTGTCTAGTACAATTTCAATGATTGGGGTGTGATTTGTAGCAATCGGATTGACGAATAACTGAGATTTGTGGCCAAATAATACTTGTTATCCCTACAGTGTGGGAAAGTCCAATATGTCTCACGACTAATACTTGCTATATCTTCTACCTTATTTACTCTTGTTGGATGTTTCATCTCACTTTCACAAATTTTTGGACAAACAATCACAATACAAAAAATATGTTAGGTCATCATTTATACACTGAATATAATATATATTACTTTTGGTCACCTCAACTTATGTTATTTTATATATATTGTAAGTGACGTTCCCATCCACCCTTGAATGTATTGATAAGTTCTTTCATATGTTATCTCAGAAGTATCCCTTGTTGCATAGTTATTGTCTAGAAATTTGGTATAATGTTATCAACTCGTAGCTGTTTGATCCAGCAACAATCATTGACAAGTTTTGTCGTGTTACTTGAAAACCTTATGTTCACATTAATAATACTTGCACACGATTATAAATACTTTCATAGACAAATATGCACCCGTTTACTCGTATTATGTATACCTCTGGTACTAATAAATATATTTCCCAAACATCACATAATACTTGTATTTTTGTTGTAACAACTCCGTAAGAAAAAACTAAATATCTAGAGGCAACATATCTCCAATGAAGATATATATTCCTCATTTAACTAACTTACATACTTTTGACACGATTGCATATACTTCTATTAAGGAAATAGACTTTATATAGTGAAAAAATGTGTACTCCTAATGCTATCCTTAAAGCACTGATGGACACGTTCAATGTACACGTCAATTACAATTGCTTACTTATGGTGTGGATAGTCCTAATATATCTCGAGTATAATATGTATTTATTATACCTTCTAGCACATTTGTTCGTTATAGATGTTTTTCCTAGTCTACAAAATGTTGTCATGGATAAACCAATAAAGAGTAAGGATTGAGACATATCTCATAAGTTATTTACTAACTTATCGATATCTCTTACCATAATCCACGACATCATATGTTAGGTCAAATCTATCTTACGTGACATTCTCATCCACCCTTATACTTGATCAATTGATCCCAATGATCGTTTCAATAGTATTAGTTTATAGATATCAATATTCGGTGAAATTTCAATGATCTATTCACACCATAACCATCTAAGCTAGCTACAATCATGGTTGGGTGTTGAGGGATTCCTAAGTGGAAGCCACATACCCCCAATGATGATATTTGTTTCTTTATTTCACTAAATTATATATTTCTGAATTGATTGAATGCACTCGTATTGAGGAATAGACTTTATACATAATTTTATACACATTTGTCATATATTGAGAAGATATTTACTCACCAAATATTTTGAAAGCACTCATGGACATGTTTCATTTACACATCAATAACTAATATGTTCTTCTTACGATGGGAGAATTCAATATGTCTCATGTGTAACATTTACTCATATTTACAATAATTATACATGTATACGAATATAAATACTTATATACAAAAAGACGTACCGTTTTACTCGAACATGTATACACCTAATATTAATGAATATACTCCATGAACATCAAGTCATACTCATATTTTAATCATAGAAACTCCATCAAAAATATTAAATACCCTCATAAATAAATTCATTTGTGTTAATATAATTTTATATAAATGATAGGGATACACTATGGAACATGTTATACTGTAACGAATACTTAGGAGACATAAAAGACCTCAAGTATTACGTAGATTTTAATAAACAAATTCATGTGTAATTTATTGTTGTTAATAACTATTACTCCTTATCATATTTAATATAATTACAATAACATGTATTATACTTTTGTTATGAATTCATGTACCATTGTTTTCTACTTTGGAAGAATTATTCTGGACTGATATGTACCCTGACAAAATAGTTGTATACGTCAAGTAATATGCAGGGGAATATCAACGAATTTTAAAATCATTCAATAGTGGTTTCATACATAAATTTAGGTTCAATGTAAAATATCTCATAAAAAAAAAAGAGAAATTTCAACCATAAGAAACGTGCAAGAAATACCTATGATAAAATCTCCTTGCAATTTCATCGGTTGTGTCATAGACGACCAAAACTGTCATACTAGTTAGTTTGTAGCACCTTCTGTGATTCAAATTGAATTTTCTTTGGCCGGCCTGGTTGGAAAAATAATTTGTGAGAAATTATGTTTGTCTGCAAGTTTTTACACGCCACATCTATATCATTGGCCGGCACCGGATTAATGGATTCATTATAGGCATCACATGTTGTCCGATATAATCAAGCATCCCAATAAAAGGTAATGACATTGCTGAACACACTAAACTATTCAACGACTCAACTATATTGTTATTTATCATCCTCAAACGAGTCTTTTAGAATAGATAATTCATCCGACACTAACGCTGCAATTGTGCAATGAAGTTTCGAGCAAACGATATGACCTCCACAATATACGTTTTATTCTACTCAAAATCTTTTTGTAGAGAGGCATAACCCACTTTATTGAAAATGAATGTCCATCATTTCTTGTTTTGAATCGGATATCTTTGTATTACCTATATGAAATGTAATTACCTTGTTGTATATATCATAATAAATAACACATATTTTATACATCTGAGTGCAAAAATCGCTCATTATGTGCCAAAGATAATATGCGTGGTGGGCTCCGAAAAATACAGTAGGAATGGACTTTAGAAGTTTTGAGTGTCTATCTAAACAAATATGTATACTCTCGAATTATCGACCATTAATGTGAATAACAAGCATTAACCTCCAGCAAAATCATTTCCAATTTTCATCATTTTCGGCAGACACCGCTGCATAGATATAAGATTTTAACATTATCTAATACAAGAAAATAAAATAAATACCAAGGTTCAAACAAATGCATCATACGATAACAAACAACATGGGTATAAGATTAATAAATATAGGTACATTACACTGGAAAAAGGTACCCGTGAAAATACCCACGCATATTAGCAGGAAATAGCAACAACCCCTACAAATCGTTTTTTCTATACATATTGTTCTAACGAAATGTCATACATAATTAGAAACTACTGCGACCATAATCTCAAACAGAGCAACAATCACCGAAGCAATAGTGAAATACTTACCGGAATCAATTGTGAGTCTTAAAAATACCATCGTAATCAACCAAAAATTATCGCACCAAAAGAACATCGCACGCTGAGGAATCAAACCTCCACCTTACCCATTCTCCCTTGCGCGAAATAAACCTAAAATTTGGATTTTGGATTCGAAAAGCATCAGAGATTCACCATCAATCTTAGACTCCTCCGCGGTAACAAAACCGAACGATGTAGACTATCCTTTTTTCTTCGTGCGAATGAAACCAATGACTGGATGCAATCTTCTTTTTTGGTACGAAAAAACCTAACAAATAGAGAGAAAAAAAATTAATAAAATAGATTTTATGGGTGAGATGAGGGTAAAATTAAAAATAAGAAAAAGGTGGAGAGTTAATTGTAAGGAATTTTTTAAAAATAGAGAGTGCAAACTGCACTAAAATTGGATAGGGACAATAAAAATATGAAAATAAGGGTCGGTATTTTATTGCAATTATCCGTTAAACATTTCATATATTTAAAAAATAGAATTATATTTTTTCATCACATTTTATTCTTATAATATTTAATAAAAATATAACTATACTTTGTTATCAATAATGCAACTTTCGAGGCTTTAAAGTATTTTTTTAGGAATTTTACTTTAAGGTCATTCCAGGCCATGTCTCTGTGATGGCTGGAAGATAGTAAAGCCAATAATTTGCAACATCTTTAATTGAAAATTGAAATGCCCTTAGCTTGATTTGGTCATCAGTGACACTAGGTGGTTTTATGCTAAACCACAAGAAATCAAATTCCTAAAAATATTTGTGTGGCTCTTTGTCTGCAAGACCATAAATATCATCGTTAATAGTAGAATAAGTAATGCATAGATGATGTTGTGCAAATCAGGTTGATATATGCGATATTAGACAAATATTTTGCTATATTTTAGACGGTTTTTGGATGCGAATTTTGTATATATGCTCCTAATTATGTGTTTTTGAACTTTCTACTAGGCGTTGAGGAGTTGGCAAATTTTGGGCATATTGGAGAGAAAAACAGAACGCAGGAAGTCCTTAAGCGTGATCACGAAGCATAAAAAAATGAAAATTGCAAAAAGAGGAGAAGAGAAGAGGACTACCACGTTCTCTACCACGATCTCACCTATAACCTATTTCTGAGAGAGAAGAGAAGCGAAGGAAGAACACTATGTACAGGAACTTTGGAGAGCAACGCAGAAGAACTTCCGGACACCCTTTTTCTTCATTTCTAGAATTGGTTTGTTGTCGATTTTTAAACTTGAAGGCATGATGAACTCTTTGATTTATTTTATATTTTTAATTGCTATGGATTGCGAGTAGTTTCATTTCTAGTGTAGGTATGAATTGATTTTCGTGATTGAAATTGTGAGACTTGGTTTTGATTAAAATTGGTGTTCATCGATGTTGGGTATTTTTAATTCTTCTATTTGATGAGTTTAGAAATCCTGAATTGATTATTGCGCACGTATCAATTTAGTATTTCATAGCTTTATTGGGGATTGGCATACGAAATTGTGTAATTTTCCAATTAGCGTAGCAACCTAGAGAAGAACACTCTAGGGAAGATTTAAAATCAGTTTTTAAACAAATCCTCGTAGGAGCTTGTTAAATTGAATTGGGCCTTTCTAGTTTTTACTGCTGTCGAGTTAGAAAACTACGGTCGTACCTAGGATTCTTTCCCGATTAGAGAAATAGCTAACGGTCGTACCTTAGCTATCGAAAAAGCAAGGAAAGGTTGGTTGTGAACGCGTGTAGATCAACTTTAACCAATTTATCCAACTAGTCGATGAATTTGACTTTTAGTCGATGATCAAATTTCATATCCCGAATGAAAAATTCATATCTATGCTAGAGTCTAATCATCTTTGGTAATCTGCCGTGCATTTTATTTTATTTTATTTTATTAGTTGAGAGAATTTATTTTCTCTTATTTTAGTGTGATAAATTCAACCCCCTCATTATATATATTGTATAATTTTAGATAACCGAATATTCAATATTATTATTATTTCCTGCGGAAACGACCCTACTCACTGAACTACTGCATTTTGCAAGTTTTTTTGTGGTGTAGGAACTGATACTTTATTTTGCAGCTTTACGAGGCTAGCACAGGTGCAGCCAACTCTCTTAAAGTTCAATCATCTTAAGCCATTTTGATCTATGGACACTCTCTAAAGAGTCAATATCAGTTAATACGAAACTAGAAAATAATATTAAGGCTTGTGATACTTTAGTTTCCTAGTATTTTTCCTTAACTTATGTGCATTTATCTTGATTTCTTGATTGAATACTAATTCACATGTACATAAGAAGAAAACATAAACGAAAGACCGAGACGAATCGCCCGAGGGTTCCTTCGACGCCCTCGGCGGGGGTAAGCTCTTGTTAGCTCAGTATTGGTTTAATCTTAATGTTTTCCCTTCCCGTATATTTCGTCTCCCTAGCGGTATTTCGGAGTTTAGATCTTGGATTGCTAGATTAGATCCTTTGTTCGGGATACAGTGGCGGGCTTAGGGTATTTTGGACATGTTATCTTTATGTACCGAATTCAGCCATCGCGATAATCTTATGATCAAATCCCTCATGTGTTTCTAGAGCCCCAACATAAATGTATTTGTATTTCCCTTCGGGATTTTGACCCCGCCTGTGTTGGATGCGGTGGCGATCTTAGGTCTACCTTCGAAAGGGGTAGAGCCTCCCTTGTCCCCGTCATATAGATCGGACCGATTGCCCATCCCCGTCCCCTATGACAGTAATACTACTGTGAGTCAATTCCATTCGTCAAATATGCTTTTTCGTCTTGTTGATCCTTTAGAGCACAATGTGTTCCTTATGTATTGGTTCAACAAGTATTTTGTATGTTGAGCGTCGAAAGGATTTGTCCGGGAAGTGGAGTCAATTGTAAATATCTTGATGTCCGGGGCGGAAATGGATTTAGCCTCGTACTTTCTGGGTTTGCTGTATCATGGTATAAATGAGTTTCTGGGGAAGCTTTCTGTGTCTTCTTCTCGCAAGCCAGTAGGATCAAGTCCTCTATGGTTTTTTGAGTTGTGGGCGCGGCTATATTTTTCGAATTTAATTAGCCCGCATCCCGAACTCCCCGCCTGTCCGTTCACAGTTCTAGGCCCTTATATGGCGCTATATCCTTCTTGTCAAGAAGATCTCCATTCAGTCACTTACTCCATTTTACATGGGACCAATTATTCCTTGGCTGAATTATGCCCCATTGTCCGATCTTTTTGCATTTTTTGGTGCTTCCGTTCCTGTAGCTACCGACCTCCCCGGCTCCATATGCTGGAACAAGTGTCTGACTGCCCGAATTTTAGTTAGGGGCTTGTCCGTGGGATCCCGGTATAATCCCCTACTTGGGGAAGTCTATCAACCTCAATATTGTGCTCGCCAGTTTGGCCTAATCCAAGGGATCCCTCTGTTCAGTTTTCTCCTGCCGCCCCCTCTCGGTTCGGGCCAAAATCTAGGGTCGGCTCTCATTGGTGTTTAGTGTACGTATATTCGCGATATAGAAGAACTTCCGCACTCGCCTTATTCTCCTAATCCAAGAAATTTACCCTCATTTGATGGTTGGTGGGCCGATTTTTTGCTTCATACGGACGTGGCTGCCTTACAGCGATCTCTGGTCAAATTAGTTGGCAAGCGTTTTAGTGACGAGTGATCACCCGACGCTATCTCCGAAGGAGTAGAGGAAGTACCCGTGCCCTCGGCTACCGGTATTT
The DNA here is from genome assembly GCF_009805555.1 of Andrographis paniculata. Lineage (NCBI taxonomy): Eukaryota > Viridiplantae > Streptophyta > Magnoliopsida > Lamiales > Acanthaceae > Andrographis > Andrographis paniculata. The sequence goes on from NW_026137588.1 coordinate 2,247,515, forward strand.
TGTTTTGTTTGTTTTTTGTTTTCTCGCTGGACACGTGGTTCGGAGACGTATATGACCGATTCTCTTTCCTCTTATCGCAGGCACACCTCCTTTACCGGGCGTTCGACCCACACCATTTTCTGCAGTCCGACGTTCCCGAAGGTTGATCTCAAAGCCGGCCGTGCCCAAATCTCGGCCGAAACGTCCCGCCAAACGACCCGCTCCATCGCCATCTTCCCTCAGGTAGTTCGAGAATAAATCTCCCTTGCGAAGATAAATTCTTATTTTGTTGGAATCGTGCAGGTTCCTCCCAAAAGGGCCACCCCTTTATCCTCTATCGCCCCGGTGGCATAATCACCTACCTGGACATCTCATGCTCAGGTATGCTTCACCTCTCTTTCTTTCCTTGTACTTATGTATGGGACGTGTCCTGATAGACTCTGCTTGGTAGATTTTCCACGTGGAAGTAGGCTGTAAAGCCGTCGTCAAGTCGACAGAGAGATCTGTTTCCCCTCCATCGTCCTTCCAGGTAAGCGTTAAAAGATTGACACAAGTTTGCTTCCTTGAACTATTCTAATATGGTGTAAGCATGTAGGTTTCTCACGGAGTTACGACTCCGGAAACGGCGGTTGAATCGGCCCGGACTCGCTCCCCTGTCTCGATCAGGCCAGAGAATGTGTGGATGCCCACCTTTCCAGCCGCTCCTCCAGTCCCAGAGGTAGTTTCTATCGACGTTGAGGCATATTTCGCCCAAGGCCTTTTTACCGATGTCTCTGCCCTTTCCAGCCTCGACGATCTGGGTCCGGATCCCTTTGACGCGTATCAGTCTGCACTGCCGGAGAATTCAATCGTCTTGGACAGCTTGCAGACATATCTTCTAACTGCGGCCGCCTCCCTGTCGTTGGACCTGCCTTGCCGCAGGCAATTGGAGGATCTTCCGGGCGCCTAAAGATGTTGCAGGGTGTCCGCAATACGAATGACAGCAAACTCAAAGAGTTGACGGCCTTGGAAGCAGAAAAGGCGGCCTGCGCTCAGAGCTTTCTGGATGAGAAACAGCGCACTGAATATAAGACGGCATATATAGAGGGCCTTCGCGCTGAGGAAGAAGCTCTACGGGCCGAATTGAGTAGAATTAAAGAGTGATTGAAGGAGATCCCACCGGACTCGGCAAGGGTGGCTGCGAGTCTTGCTTCCAGGACTGCTCAGAGAATGGAGATGTACGATCGAGCGAGGGCTCTGAATGAGGCCTTGTTTGGACTTAGCGGCCAGAAGCTCGTCTTTGAGAAGAACTTCCATGAGGCTGAGAGAGGGTTGGAGAAACTGCGTTCGGCGTGGTTTAGCATGATGGCCCTATGGACTTCTTCGCGTCCTGAGACTTCAGGGCCAGCCAGTTGTCTTCCCCCCATGCTGGTCGCTGTAGCTGGGGTATCATGCGTTGCCGATACAGCCCCCGAACCGCCGGCTGCAGGTACTTCCGTTGTTGATATTGGGCTTGTGGACATCCATGTCACTCATGATGTAGGTCTGAGCGACCCCCTGTGGGTCAGTAACTTGTTCCGCATGTTGATTGGCCCTTCGTGTAGCTTGAATTGAATAATCCCCTCCCCTTTTTGTTTGTCTCTTTTGTAATGACCTGTAAGCGGCGGAGGAAATTAGTTTGGTAGATATGAATCCAGGGCCGTGTCGGCCTTACTTTGATGGTAGATCACTTTCTTAATCCAGTTTATTTCCATTCTATTTACGGATCAACAATCCTTGATTATGGAGGCACTATTTCTTCTAACTCCCAAATGGACTGATAGAATTTCTTAAGATATTTTTCATTAATGAACGTGTTGAACTCCTTTCCCTCGGGTTCCATTAATCTATATGCACCGCCGGTCGTTTTAGCCGATATGATGAACGGTCCTTCCCATGTGGGTGACCATTTCCCAAGTTTTGTATCCTTCGGACCCACCGGAAGGATGACCTTCCAAACCATGTCACCTTCCTTGAAGGTCTAGGACCTGACGTGCTTCTATAAGGCTATTTCTGCCATTTTTCTGATCCCGTGTATGTTTAAGTGCTTGTAACCTTTCTTCGGGTAAGGCATCGAGCTCCTGAAGCAGTGTTTGATCGTTCTCTTCCATTGAGAGTCTGTTCATCTGCAAAGTTCGGAGCGATGGTACCGTAATCTACAGTGGGAGTATGGATTCATGTCCGTAAGTTAACCGGTATGGGGTTCTACCGGTCACGGAAGATTTGGCGTTCCTGTACGCCCATAGTGCTTCTTCCAACGTATCATGCCAGCCTCTCGGGTTGTCTTCCAAAACTTTCTTGATAATCAAAATTAACACCTTATTTATTGCCTCGGTCTGCCCGTTAGCTTGAGGGGTAGTAAGGAGAAGAATGGATCAATTGGATCCCATATTGGGCCGTGAACACCTTGACCTTCGCGCCCATAAATACAGTACCTTGGTCGGTGGTAATTGTCTTCGGGATGTCAAATATGTGGATAATATTTGTTTTGATAAAGCTTATGATATGGCTCCGTTGTACCTTGGTAAGTGGTATGGCCTCCACCCATTTCGTGAAGTAGTCAGCTGCCACGAGGATAAACGAGTGTCCCTTGGACGATGAAGGATGAATCTTTCCGACTACATCCATTGCCCACCCCTAGAAGGGCCATGGCTTGACGATTGAATGAAGTTCCTCCACGGGGATTTGTCGAAGCGGTCCGTGGTGTTGACATACATCCGTGTGCATAATCCATGCAGTCTTGCGAGATCCGTGGCCAGAAATAGTCATAGGGGAGTATCATCCACCTCATTACGGGCCCAGCCCTGTGTGCACCCCCAATGCCTTCGTGGACCTCGGCCATAGCCTTCAATGCCTCCTTGTGACCCAGGCAGCGTGCCAGCATCCCACCCCGACCTCCGTCGATATAGTTCCCCATTGATCTGGGTGTATTTCAAGAGTTTATATCGTATAGCTTCCTAGGCGGCCTTCTCGGGGTCTAGCAGTCCTTTATGCAAAGGGGTTCGCCAGCCGAAGTCTAGTGTGACGACTTGTAAACATTCGAATCCTTAAGGCATGTCTCTCCTTCTGAAAGCAGAGGCCCACTGTGCCAGGTTGTTTGCCTCCCCATTCTTGTCTCGGGGTATATTCTCTAAAACCACATCCGTGAGCTGCTGCAGGAGGTTGTGAACTTCATGGAGATAAATCTGGAGCTGTGGATCTCTACACCTGAATTCTTTAAGGGCTTGTCGGATAACTAACTGGGAATCCCCTCGGATGACGACCTTCCTGACCTTATTGGCGACAAGGAAACGCAAAGACAAAAGTAGTGCTTCGTATTCGACTTGGTTATTTGTAACACGTTGCGGAAGTTGATGTGCGAAGCGCCACATGCCCCCATCTGGGCTATAGATTATTACGCCTGTCCGACTGTCCCCGCAGTGCTGGATCCGTCAAAATCTACCATTTAGGGTTCTAGCCCTACATAATCTATGGGCGTGACTAGAACCATCCCTGGGTGTTCGGCCAAGAAATCAGCAATGGCCTGTCCTTTGACGGCCTTAAGGGGTTGATATGTCAACGCGAAAGATGCTAATTTTAATGCTCATTTAACCAAACGGCCTCGCAGAACTGACATGTTTAGTAAATAGCACAGGAGATCGACTTTACATATGCCTTTAGTTTCGACTGGCAACAAGTAATACTCTAATTTCGTGCAGGCGTTATATAAGGATAAACAAAGTTTCTCAATGCCCGAATAATGAGTTTCAGCCTCATTTAAGGTCTTACTAAGATAATAAATAGCGTGTTCCCGACCTTCGTTATCTCCCTAGGCAAAAAGACAGTCTGTCGTGTCATCCGTCGCGGCTATATATAGTTTCAGCGCCCTTCCGAGGATCGGCGGCATTAACACCGGCGGAGATGTTAGTGCCTGCTTAATTTGGTCTAGAGCTTCCTGCTGGGTGGTCCCCCATTCGAATGTATCCTTCTTCCCGCGCAATAATACCGAGAAGGCCTTCATCTTCCCGGCTGCGTTGACGATGAATCTTCTCAGGAAATTGATCTTCCCCATCAGGCTTTGTAGCTCCTTGATATTGTGGGGGGCCCCGAGATTATGGACGGCCTTAGCCTTGTTTTTATCAACTTCGATGCCCTTCTGATGCACCAAAAATTCTAAGATAATTCCTGCCTATACTCTGAAAGCGCATTTTGCCGGGTTCATCTTGAGGTCATGCCGCTTTATCCGTGTGAAGGCCTTATGAAGGTCCAATAGGTAATGGTCAAAGGCCTGGGACTTAACTACCACGTCATCTATGTATACCACCATGCAAGCACCGATTGGGTCATGAAATATTGCATTCATCGCCCTCTGGTAGGTTGCTCCGGCATTTTTTAGGCCGAAAGGCATAACTATCCATTCAAAGATTTCGATCGCTCCAAGGCAGCAGAAGACTATTTTATGGGTATCCTCCTCGGCCAAATATATCTTGTTGTATCCAGAGTAGCCATCCACGAAGGATAGGACTTCGTACCCTGCCGTGGAATCTACGAGCATGTCGGAAATTGGCATTATGTACTCGTCGTTTGTTGTCACCGAATTTAGATTCCGGAAACCAATGCAAATATGGATCTTTCAGCTCTTCTTCAATACGGGGACGATGTTAGAAATCCATTCTGGGTACCTGCACATGCGAATGAAGTTAGCTTTAAAGAGCTTTTCGACCTCCTCTTTCACTTTTGGCAGTAATTCTGGGTTGAAACGCCTGAGGGCCTGCTTATGCGGCCGAAACGAAGCCTTAATGGGCAGTCGATGCTCCACCAAGCTCCTTGATAACCAGGGAATCTCATAATAGTCCCATGCGATGCAGTCTCTGAACTCCCGGATCAAAGCAACCATTTGTTCCTTCCCATCGACGTCCAGTAGAGCGTTGACCCGTGTCATCCGAAGCGCTGCGTCATCCCCCAGGTTAACTTCCTCTATGAGATCCTAGGCTTTGAAAGGTGGAGCAATTCTTCGAATTGGTGGCTGAATGTCTTTTTCGTTTGGTTCGTAATCAGACGGTCCGGGGGGCGTTCTTGTCTGCTCATCGGGCAGCAGAACGGAATGGTCTCCTGCCTGTATGAATGGACAACCGAACCTGCCTGCCCTCACCTCCAAGTCCTGCACAATCAGGTCGTCAAGCATGATGACCATCTGTGTCATCAAGCCGTTGGTCAGCCTCCACTTTGATTTCAAACCTTTTCATGGTTAAATTACATTCTTTCCATATCCCAGTGTCATCTAGCATCATGGGCATCAGGTACACCTCGAGGGAATAATATACGGCTTCTGCAAAATGTACTTCCATGACAGGGCCGGTCTCGGCTTCTACCGTCTCAACTTGATTTCAATTTCAAAACATAACTTTCTGGTGGAGGGTCGAGGCACACATTGAGTAGTATGGATCCAGTTCCTCCCAAGAATAGTCGAATAAGTTGGCTTTCCTTCGACGACGAAAAAAGCCATATGGTCCGTCCTAGTTCCGACCGTCACTTTTGCCACCAAACGCCTGATGTCATATGCGCATTTCCGGTGAAGTCGGTCGTCCGTAAGGACGTTGGGACAAGATCATTTCTACTTTTCCCGATTTTCCGCAAAGTGGACAAGGTCATGACGTTAACGGATGCCCTTCCATCAACCAGGACTTTGCTAACCGTCTTCCCATAGAGATGGAAGGTAAGGAATAACGGCTTCAGGTAACGTGTATTCTCGTCGGATAGTTTCTGGAAAATCACTGTTTCTGGAACTCCTTCCGGAATGTTAAACTCATGCTCTGCCCAATACAATGGACCAACTTCTTCTAGCAAAACATCACCCTGGAGATAGTTAAGCTGGGACGGAGGCACTTCAAATTCCCGAGGTAACACGCCTACTATCCTAACCTCGAGATCGCCCTCATGATATTCAAGGTCTTTGTCGTATGCGATAATGTCTAAGGTAGTCTTCGATGCTCCATCGTAGGTAAGGGTGCCGATCCTTGGTTCGTCCTCAGGAATCTGATCCCCCCCAAGCGTCACCGTAAAATGCGGTTGTTTGGGATATTCGACCCTCGAGAGAACTTCTTTCGGTCTCCATTCCCTCCGGGCCTGGATGCGATAGCGTAGGTCCTAACGGCCAGGATTCGGTCTATCGGTGTTGGTCCCTTCCGAGCTCTGGTGCTGCTGCTTGTTATCTCCACCTTCGTGGTAGGTAGCTTGGTGCCCCCCAACCTGATGTTCCTGGAAGAGGAGAGCAGCCAGACGCCCTCGCTGTGCCCTCATTTTTTGGGTTCTTGTGGGGTCTTGGTTCACTCATTCCTTTCAATTCCTTGTCCAACTTCCGTCATTTGGGGCCTTCCCAAGATGGCGGGTCTGATGAGGTGTGATTACCACCTGATCCACGGAGGTTACTCGCCAAACCTCCCCAAATTTTTCGAAACTTACTTTTGTGACCGTATTTTTGGGAGAAAGTCTATCCCACACCGAACTTCTCTTTGGCGGTTTAATCAACCTTCCCAGCCATTCGAACACGGATGTTTTAAAATCTGCCCCCCTATGGCCTATCCGAGAAACTGTGTTTGACCTTCCAAACCTAGATGGGTGCACTCCGACAACGTTGATCAGTGCCGGGAACGGCTTCTTATCCACTTTCATATCAAGTTTTTCGGCCAGCTTAAGGCGGCCTTCTTTGATTGCCTTATGAACAGTATTTCGGAAAGCAATACAGTTGCTAATATGATGATCGTATACTCCGTGCCATTACAAAATGATTTCCCATTAAGTTCCTCTTTGGTCAGCATCTTGTGACATTCTTTAAGGCGGAGCTGGTTGTCTTTCAGCAGGTGTTTGAAGATCTGCTCCGTCTTTCCGATATCGAACGAATAAGATATCTCTGGGTTCGTATCCTTCCGTCGAAGCGGCTTAAGAGCTAGGCATGTGTATGTTTTCCCTTATGTTATTTCTGCCAGGAAGGTCTCCTCTTGTTCTTCATCCTTCTCGGCAGCCTTTTCTTGGGCTGCAATTATTCGCACCCCGAAACTTTTGGTTCCGAACTGTCCGGGCCTCTCTCACGAGCTATTCGGCCTTCACAGCCTTGGAAGTCAGCTGCCGAAAATCATGATACTCTTGGAGGGCGATTTATCTCGTAATTGATGAGTCATGTTGTTGATAGCCATGTTTACCACCTGATTCTCAAGTATACGAACCTCGCACCTAGTTTCCGATCTCCTGAAGCGTTCTAAAAACTGCTTAGGATTCATCCCCCCGCTGACATAAGTTAGTTAAGTCCGAGACGGTCACTTCTGGAAGCAGTCTGTGAAATCACTCGTGGAAGGCTCTTTCCATATCCGCCCAAGTGCGAATAGAATTCGGGGGTAATGAGGTATACCAGGAAAAAATGCAGGCATGTAAGGGACAAAAAGAAGAGTTGGAGCTTGTACCAGTCGTTATTCCGGTACTCTCCTCCGCATTGAGCCATAAATCGTCTAATATGTTTGATCGTGGAGCAGGAATCCTCCCCTGAGAATAATGCAAACTCGGGGATTTGAGCGTTGCGAGGCAACGGATGACCCAAAAGGATATATCCTGGAAAAGGCCATTGGTAATGAGGCCTGGCCGATAAATAGATAGGATCACCGTAAATCCTCCGTATTGCATCCTCGATCGCCTGAGGATTCAAGAGTGGCGACTGCATTACTTCTGCTTGGCCCCCAAGCTGCTCTGAATGTGCTTGGATGGGCGGCAGATTCCGGATTGCTGGCTACGGAGGGGCCTGAAGAATCGGTTTCCGTGGCGGGAGGCAAAATCTAAGGGCTTCTACGGCTTCTCTAACTGCCGGGGCCTGCTGTACCGGGAGATTGCCGAGGGCTGCCTGGGTAACGAATTCGAAATTTCACTGCATCCCAGAGCCAGTGGAAAATGGACTTTCCGCAATGCTAGCCTGCCCCCCAACGTGATGGGATGCGGCCAGGGCAGTCCCTCATAGCCCCTAGGCTATCCCAGAGGAGACTGAAGAATACGAAGGCATTGGGGTCGCTGACAATCCTGCCCCCCAAGGGTTGCCGGTTCCCTGTCCAGCCGTTGAATGTCCTTGGAGGGCCGGAACGGGAGGCAGGGCATTTAACGAAACTCCAGTCGATGAAGAACTCGGGTGCCAACACGGGGCAAATGGTACTGACCCGAACGTCATGCCAAATCCTCCTGCTTGGGATGGCCCAGCAAAAGTCTGCCCAGTCATTGTGCTGGATTCTCCGAGCTTTCGGACGGTGGTCGGAGGTTCTCCAGATCCGTTCTTGCCGAGGATCGTAACGTGACCATCGCTGGGCGCCTGAGGAGCTGCCCCAGAATTAGCCGAGAGGATGGGGTTCGGCCAGACTTCGGGCGGATTGGGGCCGACTACGGGAGCCTTTCCCTTTCGAGTTTCCTCCTCCTAGAGCAGCGCGAATTCCGTTCGTATATCGGGCTTGAGTATGTCAGTGATGTATTTAGACAATTCCAGAGCAAATTTGTGGAGAGAGGATTGAATTTCTCCGCGAATTTGTTCACGGAGAATGCTGGACGGGAGGCTGATGATGGGATCAGACCTCCTAACCGCTGCAGAGGCTTCATCTCGTGGAGCAGCCTCCTTCCCGGGGTGCGATGACGAATCTCCGATGGTTTCCTTGTTCTTCGACATCTCCATGGTATTCGGCGGCATCAGTTTTCTCTTTCGAAGTTTCATGCAAAAAGTCGCGAGACGTCGGCGTCCCACTGGGCGTGCCAATCTGTTGTCATTAAAAAATCACCACCGACAGCTTAATCAAAAAAGCCTGTCGGAATTGATTTAATCGTAGGGTTCCCCGGCCTCCTCAAGAAAGGATCCGGGCTATCTCGCGGTAATCGAAAGAATTGGCCAAGGAAGAAGAAAGCAAGATAGGAATTAACGCAAAAAATTAAATTGAAATTAACCGGAGAAAATTGTAAGAGTCTAAAAAGAATGCAAGAATTGAAAATTGCAGAGAAAAAAAAAATTAATGCAGAAGACGATGATTCATGATGATCCGCGTCTTTCAGCCTCCTTGGGCTTTTATTTCCCTAATCTTATTCGGATAAGATTCTTATCCCTTATTTTTCTCCAATCCCCCCAACTTCTTATTGTTTTCAAATTATGTCTTATCCGTTTACTTGTTGAACCCCCCCTACGGGCTGTTGCTGGGTCAACCCGCTCGTAGGTTTGATCAGGTCCATAGACCCACTTCCCGATCTAGACCTTTTCTTGGGCCGTACATCCCCGGACTTGGGCTGCATTCGTTTTGGGCTGGCCTGATTAATTTTAGAGTGTACACATAGACAACTATCGTTTGCACACACAAACGTTATAATTACAGAACGACCGCATGTTTCCAAAGTGCAAATCTTTTGTGGTTTCCTTAGTCCTTCTCCAGTCGGAGAAGAAGTTGGCAACTTGCCTAGTTTCCAGAAACCATTATTCAACATACTTTTTTAGTACCAAAACAAAAAGAAAAACACTAAACTGATTGCAAACCCCTCTCCCTAGGGGTATCAATTCTTTGGCAGACTACAAGAAGCCATGGCGAGGGAAACATACAAAGGCAACAAAAAGCTGAAGTCGTAAGAGTTTCTTGTTTATTTCAACGATATAACTTAAAGAATCTGATGTTTTCAATTAACTTTTCTTGTGTTGTTTTGTAGGGTTTTGCTTCTTTAAAAAGAATAAATATTTGAATCCTGGAGTTTAAACTTCTCCATTCATATTTGAAGAGCTAATCAATTCTAATTCTCGATTCTGAATATATATATATACAAAATTATGTAATGAGCAAAAATCAATATTTGTCACAATAATTTTTTTTTTCAGCAATATTAAAAAATAATTATCAAAATTAGTTTTATAAAAAAAAAAAATTGTCATTTTTTATCAAACTGTTAAAATTTCAGCTGATTTGCAAATGAAATCAGCATATGCTGAAATTAATCCCCAAATCTAATTTTAAATTTAATCTTTTTAATTAAATATATAATTTAATAATTAAGAGTCATGATTCAATTCAGTCGTGCTGAATTAGAATATTCGGCATAGGATCCCTCGTGTTAATACTTTATATCTAAGATTTTTTTAAGAAAATTTAATTTATGTAATTAAAGATAAATTAAATTATGGATTTCATAATATTTCAAAATTAAATATTATTTTTTATCTGTCAAAATTATATTATTTTTATTTTTATTTTTTAGTTTGAAAATTTTATAATGTTTTATTTTTAATAAAATATTTTTTATTTGTTTATATTATATTTTTAGGCGGTATAATTTATCATAAATATTACTAATATACAATAATACAAATATTAATACAATATATAAATACTATTGGATGTTAAAAAGGGTTTGTTCACATATTTTTTGATGAATTTATTATTTTATTTTAAATATAAGAGATTAAGTCGATAATATAAACATAAATAATATTTTGTATTAAAAAATTGACTTTTATTAATAGATAAAATATATATTATATATTATTTTAATATTTGTATTTATTGTATTTTTTTGAATAATATTATAAAAAATTATACTACTACCACTTAAAAATACAATATGAATAAACCAAAAGTATTTTATTTAAATAAAATATTTATAAATTTTGCAGGCAAAAAATAAAAATAAAAGTGCTACGGTTAAAAAAAAACAAAGTTTAATCTTAAAATATTACTAAATACATAAATTTAATTTAGATTTAATTAAATTAATTAATTAAAAAAAAAAATGAACCAAATTTTATAGGGACACTTACAATGAGTGTGGCCCACACTTATTTTATGAAAGTCTATCTCCTGCGGAATTGAAATTTTAAGTACATATCTCAATTAGATTTCTCAATTTGAACAGTTGATTACATTATTTCTGCTTTCTCTCTTTACAATCTATTTATTTTTTTATTTTATATTTTCTATAAAAAAGTATTATTTTTTTTTAAGTAATTGTACTATCTATCTAATATTAAAAATGTCTTTCCAATTTACAATATATTACACAAATATCATTACATTTATATCATACAATACTAATATAATACTAATATTAATTTAGTCTTTTTATTTTTATTTCTACAATATTTTTAAAATTTCGTGCAAAAACCAAATGAATATATAAATATGGAACAAATGGAGTATATTATTGAATTGAAACAATAAATACCCCCGTGTTATAGCTATACGGTTGTGTTTGTTCTAAATTACTTGTTACGTCAGTTTTCTTTATATTCACATAATATCTATATATATTTTGAACAGTAATATTATTTTCTTTTAAAATAATTCTTATTTGAAAAGTAATATCTATATATATTTTGTGTAGTTATTTTTGTTACTTAACCCTACGTTAATGAATACCTAATATTACATATTTTGTTTTTAAAAGTAAATATAATTGCACATTCAACTAAATTGAAAAAATAAATATATTCTAAAATTGGATAATACATAGATTATTTTTTATTATGATAACCCAACTCAAAAGTTCTGTTTACAAAATAAATTATTTGAAATAAAAAAAAAAAAAAAAAACCAATCAAGAAATTATAGCTTGAATTATTGGAAATAAGAACAAATGGTTAGTCATTTAATCAGCCCCTTTTTTTATTTTAGAACTTCATCCGTCATTATTGTGTGCTAATGGATCATTTGGGTTTTGTAGTAGATTAAGAAATAATAGTATTTTATTAGTCATAAGAAATTTAAACATTTTTACCATTTAACTTTATATGAAAAATAATTACATGTGTAATGGTACGTAATTTAGATAAAAATTGAAGGTATTTTGGTATCAGTATATAATTATTTTTACTAAAATAAAAATGAATACTTTGAAATGGGACGGACAAAAATAGTAGAAATGATATTTTGAATTAAAAATTAAAGATAACAAAAATAGAAAATACGATATTTCTTTACTAATAATGAAACGATAATAAATTTAAATGACAATAAAAAATTAAAAAAAAAAAGTAAAAGTAAAAAGAACTCATCACAACTTTTTACATATTTTAAATAAAACAACTTAATATAATAAAATGTTAAATAACGGATTTTTTTTTTTTCCCACTTTCCGGGAGTATTCTCAATTGTCCATGTCCTAATGCGCACGTTTTATTAGATGGATTAGATAGAATCAATATTTTTATTTGCTTGGAACTCTCCAATTTTCTAAATAGAGAAGTGGCTATATGATATCTTCAACAATACACACACTAAAATTCGAAAATATTATCGAACTTGAATAATTAACTTTTATGTAAAACAAAGCAATAAATGCATGAAAACAAAAGGTGACCCCCAACAGAAAATTCATAATTAAATTTTGTCAGATTGAAGATCTCCCTTCGCTGACCCCTCTGAATGATTAAATAACTCCTAAGAAACGTCTAGAAACGTCACCTGGTCGGTTACCACTGCCGCCAACTCCCCCCAAGCGTTAATCTCCTACTGACACGTGCCTTAACCGCCCTACCAACCGTTCCTGTCAGTTATTGAATTCAACCGCCCTACCCCACAACTGTCCTGCCTTCTTAAGACGGGCGGCTAAGCAACCGACCGCCTTGCCTCCGAACCATCCGCCCAGAAAAACTCTTGGCCACCTGATGGGCCCAATTTCCCTATTATTTTGGGTCATCACACTAATTATAAATTTTATACTCAACAAGTACAAATTTGTTCATTTTATGTTTTTTAGTGGATGTATTTTTATGTTAAGTATAATTGTATGGTAATATAAAAAATAATTTTTTATATTAAATTATTAATTTTTTTGTGAGTAGATAAATATATTATATATATATATTGTGTTAATATGTATGTAATTTTTTTTTAATATAATTTATAGGGAATCGGTCCATCTAAAAATATTAAGTGAACAAACTGTATATTTCTTCTAATTTTGGTGGTTATTTTAAATGACAAATATGTGGGATGAGATGTTTGAAATGAAAAATAAGTTTCGACATTTATTGAGAATAAATATTAGTCTTTGATCGATGTGAATCTTTTGATAGTAGATTGAATACACGACATGTTTGTATGCATTAATTAAGTCGTGTGAGTTCTTATTATGTTGGTGATATTTCAGCTCGGGAATGATGATGAAGAGAGTGAAGATGATGAAGTCAACATTAACCGACTTTTCGATATAAAAGTTGATGTTCCACAGGGCGAGCCAATCCGCAACACAAACACCACAACCTATAGTCATCAGTAGCGGAACCACATAGAGGCTTGGGGGGTTCTCGAGCCCCCCTCGAACCGTCGTCTCAGCCATTACATCGATTGTATTGTTGATTATATTTATCGTTTTTCGGTCTCATTCGATCAATCCTTATTATACTAATATTTTTATATTGAACAAATATGTCAAAATACGTATTTTTTTTTATTATTATTTTTTTAAAATAATAAAAATATCTAATTTTTCGATTTCGATGAAATTGTTCTGTTCCTTCGGTGGAATATCGCCGAGTGTACCACCTTTGGTGATAACACAAGTACCCGAAACCTCTTCAAATATTGCATTATTGTATCTCAAAATTATCAAACTTAAAAAATAAAATAAAATAAAATAAAAATAAATCATCATATTTTCCCTTTTGATCTTTAATCTAATTAATAGATGACAATCAAATAGTGATATAAATATGATCAATACATTAATGCTTGAATTTAGTGTAAATTCCTTGGTAGGATGTTGCTCTACAACGTTGTATTTTTATATGTAATTATTATTATTATTCGATATTAACTGATATTAAAAAGATTTTAAGAAAAAGTGGCTCATGTCTGTTTGTTTGGGGGGATTGGATTTAATTTTCACTGTTCATTCCATTTTTCCCCCAAAAAAATATCAAATCAAACACCTATTTTTTATTTTTTATATTATATTAAAAATCAAATTTACATTCAAAACATCACATCAACGCCTATTTATATCACATCATACAACTATTTAAATTCAAAACTTTTACTATTCAAATCACAAGTCAAAATCCAAACCCCAAACAAAAACATCGGCAACTAGGAAGATCTCACATTTATGCTATATATTCCAATTAATTTGTGATACATGACACATCATGTGATATATATATATATATTATATGTCTACAAAATAGTTGCTGTAATATATATTAAATTTGTTATTATATTTAAATTTTTTAATATTTTCATAATTCATAAAAAATTTTATTCTACAAAATGATATCAATATTTAATATATTAATTTAAATTTTAAATTATATAAATATAAATATTTATTTAATTTTGTTAAACAAATCAATATTAACAAAATAAATTAATTTATGAAATAAAATATAATTATATTTTTTAACAATTAAATATATAAAATTATACTCCCTCCGTCCCAAGAGAAGTGTCTTATTGAGAGTTGGCACGGGAATTAAAGAATAATAGTATTTAATTGAAAGTGGGTATAAAGTAGAATATAAATGACTAAAATGTCCTTACTTTCGAAGAATTTTAAAGAGTATGTTATAGTAATAATTAGGGGTAGTATGAAAAAGTAGGAATAATTTTGTTATAAAGTGGGGACCACGACTACTAAATAAGGAAACAAGACAATTGCTTTGGGACGGACGAAAATGAAAAAACAAGACAAATCTTTTGAGACGGAGGGAGTATTAAGCAATAAAATAAATTGAATTAATAGTTAATTATTCAAACATCATCAAATAATAATAATAATTACAAAATAAAAATATAATTAAAAAATAATATATGTACATATATAAATATGAGAATAAAAATTAATTTAAAAAATTGAAATGATTAAAAGTAGTGGGTATCTATATTGCGAATGATCTAACTCAAATGCATAGGCGGGTCTTAGCAGGAGCTGAGTGAGTAACTGCTCATGACCTAAAATTTAAGAGTATCTATATTTGAAAATTTTAATATATTATTAGATATATCAAATTTTAAAATTTATTATTATATATATATATATATTTTATAATTACTCATTTCAATTTTAATTCTAAAATTAAATTTTAAATTCTAAATAAATATTTTTTCAAGCTCTAAACTGCAAATCTAATCTTCGTCCACCCAGCCATAAATTTTGTAACGATATATTTAGAGTTCATAATAATAATAATAATTATTATTATTGGATTATTATTTTTATAATGGTCAATATTTTTTATTTATTTTTAATTGATGATATATTTTATTCGTGTGACCGTTTATTGAATATATTATTAAAATAATTTTTATTTTTTTAGAATTTATTATTATATTCATTGGTGATATTGTTTTAAAAATCCGAAACGCCGTGCTCAAATGATCGAACTTTCTCTATATGTTTCAAGTTTGAAAGTTTGAGCTCCATAAAAAGACGTGTATAATAAAAAATAAAAAAAATAAAATAAAATTTCATGAAAAATCGAAAAGCCAACTCATTTTTATTTATATAAACCCAGTCCATTTTATATGGGCTAATCCAGACTAGCAAACCCAGTCCATTATACCAAACCCGGCTCATTTTAGGGGCCCGACCATAACACAAAATCCTCAACACTTTAGCTTCACCAAGTCCATTACGCGAAAGCTCTGCCCCTTTCGTTGTAATATACTCTCTTAATCCGCCTCTAAAAGATTTGATAAAAGTATTTTCGTCTTTTTCTTCTAATTTGTATTAAATTTTCATATAATAATTATTATCAAAGATCAACATAAAAAAAAAATAAATAAAATTTTAGAACCGGACGGAAACAGTATTTACCAATTTTTTCTAAAAAAATAAAAAAAAGATCAAAATATACTCAAAATAATTTTTATTATTCAAGTCACAATAAAAGAATCCAAACCCCCAAACATTCAAAATTTTTGTTATTCAATTAACAGTACAAAAAATCCAAACCCCCCAAACAAATACACTGTGTCAAAATTCAATTAATAATTTAATATTTCATTTAATTACACACCAAGTCTCAAAACTATTAAAACCTCAAAATTCATAATACAAGGGAAGCGAAGGCTGTAAAATTTAGTAATCTTTACCAAGACAGGGTCCGGGAAGTAACAAAATCTCTTCAACCCTAGTTTCTTCGACTCCGATTGCGCCGGGAAGATACAACGGTCCATCCATCTACAACTTCGGTTGCTTGTCTGCCGCTATCACCACTGGTTGTGGCCTCCGTGTTGGACTGGGGAACGTCAACTTCCATATCGGAAGGCCGGTTAATGTTGACTTCATCATCTTCACTCTCTTCATCATCATTCCCGGGCTGAAATATCGCCAACATAATAAAAACCCACCCGACTTAATTAATGCATACAAACATGTTCTGTATTCAATCTACAATAAAAAGATTCACACCAAATACAGATGTTTATTCACAACAAACATCCAAAACTTATTTTTCATTCTAAACATCATGTCCGAATAGAAAACTGGAGAGTTCCAAGCATATATAAATAGTGGTTCTATCTAATCCCGTCTGACGAAAACGTTTGAACAGTTTTCATATTATGGTATTGTATAAATGTAGAAATTTTCAACCATTGGATAACTTGGTCTCGGATCTCAATAGGGAAGTTGAATAAAACTAGTAGACAATATGTACAGCTGATCATTAGTTATGGAAGTGTTCAACAATCTTCGGATACAAATTCTAGCACAATATAGTCATTTGTACCTGTTTGACATAAATCAGACTCGGGGCACTGGATCCCTTCAATTTTTCAATCGAGTCAAAATTACCTTGTACACATTCTTCATGCATCACCAACAACTTTTCTGCCACCTAGTATGACAGGAATTTGTAAGATCGAATGAAATCAGCGAAAAAATAATAATAATAGTAAGATGATCGGAAAATAGAAATACAAATGCACAACTTTAATTCCCATGGTATTCAACAAGCCAGATGAATAATGCTCTCAGTAAAATGTTCCGAAAGAAACCGTACGCCAAATTGTATATCCATCAGCTTTTAGGTAATACCAACAAAATATAAGAGCACAGTATGACAACGATTCGCAAATATAATCTATGGGCTGCATTTAGCATACAATATGCACAAGTGCAACAAATGTTTGCCAATACACTTCGGGTGTGTTTGTTTGGGGGATTGGATTTTAAATACACTATTCATCTCATTATTTTTCCCCAAAAACATCAAATCAAATACCTATTTTTCATTTTTTATATTATACTAAAAATCAATTTTACATTCAAAACATCACATCAACACCTATTTATATCATATCATACAATTATTCAAATTCAAAATTTTTACTATTCAAATCCAAACTCAAAATCCAAACCCTCAAACAAACACACGTTAATTGCTTAAACTTAGTATAGGTTATTCTCAAGAGTATATAAAAGCACAATGTGGCAAATGTTTTATGATACAATTCCTCCGTTGCTTAATCTTAATATAAGATGCTCCCGAGTATATAAAGGCACAATGTGGCAAATGTTTACTATAAAATTCAGTTGCTTAAGCTTAATATAGGGCACTCCCGAGTACATAAAGGCACAGTGTGGCAAAGGTTTGTCAATACAAATCATAAGTTTCTTAAGTTTAGGTTAGCTGATACAATTTGTTAGTTGCTTAAGCTTAGCATAAGATATGCCCGAGTATACATGACAGAAGTATGCAGCACACAGAAATATTTACTCAGTATCTAGCTTTAGGCACACAAAATAATAAATATCTCTACGACAAGCTTCCACATTCATACAAAACTAAAATACTAAGCAGCAGTATGCCTTGGCTTCAAATTTCAATCTATAAACAAAAACAAACACTAAATCCTGAAGTACATACAAATCAGTTATCACACTAACACAGAACATCCTTCAGGATTGCATTACTAATTCAAAATTTTTCTAAATTATACACTATTAAGAGTCGCACTATTTCGAAAT
This sequence comes from Andrographis paniculata, assembly GCF_009805555.1. Taxonomy (NCBI): domain Eukaryota; kingdom Viridiplantae; phylum Streptophyta; class Magnoliopsida; order Lamiales; family Acanthaceae; genus Andrographis; species Andrographis paniculata. The sequence goes on from NW_026137588.1 coordinate 2,265,452, forward strand.
TTGTACACATCAGATTCATATAAGATTTAGAAAAACTGGTTGATTGTTGTTTCGTGAAATATGTGATATACAGAATGAAGAACAAACATAATCCATATTAATAATTTGATAATCTGATAGGTCATACCTCCTCAATGCTGCCGTCATCTATCACGGTGTTGAGAGAAAGAATGGAGTCTTCAAGCAAATCCTCCAAATCTTCAATGTATACTTGCTCTAACCCCCAAAAAATAGTACAAATTGAGAACACATGTTTAGGATATATCAAAATTTTTAGCACAAACAAGCTTAAACAAATTGAGGACGGATTGAAATATAGAGAAAGAAAGACAGAATTCAATAGCACTGGAAATTAAATTCGATTGCATCAAAACTCGCATACTAAATACATTGAACTTAAAAGGAGATATCAAATCAAAAGCTATAGAAGGATTCCAAATAGCGGTTTGCGTTTCATGCGATTAAGCTAAAATTTTTCCAGGCAAACATTCAAATTCGTCCACTACAACAAAATACACAACTCGTGCTATCAAAAGAACATCCGATTCATACCTTTGGATTGGGTAAGGAGATAGCATAATTGTTGGCCGAGCTGCTGAGCCTTCTGTGACGAATCTCGGCCGCCCCACTCGTTCTCCACGGTCATCCGGAGGGCTGTCCATCGAGATAGCAACAAGTTAATTCCGTCCTGCAGGTGCGCTGCCGCTTCCGCCGTCAGTCCACGATCCATCCCTGCCGATTTTCTGCCAAACCTCGATGGATTTCAAGCTTGATGCACACCGGAACCAAAACCTAACTTTTTCACTGCTGGATTTCGATTCCAATCATTGAACCGCCCCTCTTCAAAAATAAATAAATAAATAAATTGAACATACCTGCGTACAGAGAAGAAGGAAACGAATAGAAGATGTCCTGCGGCGCGGCTGCACAGAGGTTACACAACAACTTTTTAAGGGCATAAGTGAAGATTGAAAATTACACAACTCGCCCAACGGCGGTTACGGTTCGAAGCGAACCGGACACAAATCGTCATTCGGTTCGGTTTGTGATTTTTCCAAACCGCGAACCGCCGCCATTATATATTTTTATTTATCTATTTATTTTTCCGTGCGGGTGCGGGTGCGGCGTGGAGTCTGGCCGCTGTGGATTGTGAATCATTACGGCAAAAATTACTTTATAATACTAATATTTAGGGAAGGTGATTCTAATAGCGTATAGCTAATCAGTTTCTTTGAACAGGTGATTTAATTAACCGTTTGTATTAAAATATTTGATAAAATAATTATTTTGTTTATATTTAAAATAACAATTAAAAATATTTATATGATATTTTTTAAATTATTTATTTTGTTCATTTTGATTTAACATTTTTAAAAAATATTTTTTTATAAATTATTGCAAATATAAAAATATTATAAAATATTTATTTTTATTTTTTATATTTTAGAAAAATACTTTTATTAAAAAATAATAATAAAATTTTATTGAAATTGTATAAAATATAAGAGGGTAAATCTTTTGTATATATTTTTATTATGTTAATTATTGTTTATTAATTTATTCGATTTATTATTTTTAATCTAAATTTTATATAATAAATATATATATATTAATAATATTTATCTTTTTTTTATTTGATTTAATTTTAATAAATTTATACATTTTACAAATAAAATAATTTATATGTAATAATTAATAATAGTAATTATTTTAAATTTGCAAAAATAAAGTTATAATTTAGTAAATAAAATATATTAAAATCAATTAATAAATATTGTAACAAAGATATACTTATTATATATGTGAAATAAATAAATTATTTTTAACGGTAAATAAGGAATAAGTATAATTAAAGTGAATAAACTCTTCCAAAACGTTAGGCAGATTACCTTTTTAGAAATTAACTTTTTGAGTTTAAAAAACTCTTTCAAAAACCTAATTATTAAACATGTAAATTAGTTTTTTTACTGGTCAAACAGCTAAAAATTGTTTAATAAGTTAAAAGTTTTTCAAAAAATTTTTACACTCCCTTAATAATCACGAAGAAGAAAAAAAAAGTGGATGCTAGGGTGCCGGTGCAGTGCTTGGGTGTGTTTGTTTGTCCGTCTTATTTTTGGGTTTGGATTTTTTAATAGTAAAAAAGTTGAATTTGAATATTTGTTTGATACGATTGTACACAACCCAAAATTAATTGAGCCGACCCAATGCAAGTGAAACCCAAATCCTCGAGATTTGCGGCCTAGCAAAATGTTCAGATTAATGAGTGGGCCTGCGGACCAGACTAGCCCAAGGACCCAGTCGGCCTGGTGCATTTAGAGCAGTCAACGGATGAAAGAAGGTGGAAGTGAAGGTGGTTGGAGTTGTTGAGAATAATTAGAGATAAATCTTATCCAAACATGATTTAAAATAAACAAATAAATAGAGCATATCAGAACAGAAAAGAGGACACCATTTACCATAATCATCATCTTCTTCTTCAATTTTTTATTTTTCTCTGCATTATTTTCTCTGTATTTTTTTCTAGATTTTTTTACAGCTTTCTTTTCATTAATTCCAGTTTCTTTTTCCAACTCCGTTCTTGTTTTATTAGCCATAATTTTACCTTCTTTTTATGCTAATTATTTGGATATCGCGAGATAGCCTGGATCCTTTCTTGAGGAGGCTGGGGAATCCTTCAAACAAATCAATTCCGACAGACTTTTCCAATTAAGCCGTCAGTGACGATTTTTTTACGACAATAGATTGGCACGCCCAGTGGGACACCGTTGTCTTGCGAATTTTACATGCAAATTCGAGAGAAAATTGATGCTGCCGATAACTGCAGAAATGTTTAAAAAAAAAAAATCGTCGGCGATTTGTCATCGCGCCCTGCGCAGGAAGCTGCTCCACGCGACGAGGCTTCCGCTTTTGCTGGAAGACCAGACCATAACATTAGTCTTCCAGCCAGCGTCATTCAGGAGCAGATCCATGGTGAAATTTGGTCGTCCCTTCACGGATCCACTCAAGAACTATTGAAATACGTTAGCGACGTTCTGAAACCCGCTATTCGGAACGAGTTTGCACTGCTTTCGGAGGAAGAAATTCGAAAAAGCAAGGTCCGGAAGGTCGATTTCAGCTAGCCAGATATTTGGCCTCCCGCAGGCCTTACAACCAGTTTCGCAGCAGATCTGACCTCCCAGGCACTTAAATATGGCCAAATTACTTTGTTCGGTAGGAGTGCCGGATCTGGAGAACCTCCGATCACCATCCAGAAGGTCGAAGAATCTCGGGCGTCGGTTGGGCAGGCTTTCTTTGGGCTGCCTTCAACCGACGGATTTTGGATGACCTTCGGGTTAGTCCCGCAGCACCACATGGGCAAAATAATCCCCTATTTGTTGGAAATACTTTCAGCACCATAGTCCTCACTCCAGGCCTTCGAAGAAACTCGATGGCCGGATAAGAGACTTTCAATACATGGGGGGCAGGGCCGACAGGGATACCGGCACCTTTCTTGGTCCCAAAGTCTTCTGGAATGACTTGGGAACCAGGGGGACCAATTTTAACACCATCCCGATACACTGCGGGGCAGGGAGCTGCTGGAGAAGGTCGATTTGCTGCTGGTTCCGGGCTGCAACAAACCTACGAATATCCTGCCCAACTAGCCCCTGGAAATACACCATTGCAATAGGTTCCAGTCCTTAGAGAACCTACCGAAGGCCCCCAAATTCATTTCCCACAACGGGGACCTATTCATCAAGCCTTCCCGCAGCCGGCGTTACACAATTCGCCATCCTTTCAGGCAGCTTCCGAACAGCCTGGGGGGCAAGCAAAGATGGTACCGCTGCCACATCCCATCAAAAATCCACAGGTAATCAAAGATGCGATTCATAGGATATATGGCGATCGGCAAAGCAAGGATTCGGTCGAGCAGTTCTTGAAATAATTTAGGAGCGCAGAAACTATATGCCAAGTTTGTGTACCAGAGCACCAGGTGGTGAATGTGGCAATAAATAACATAACGCACCAGCTGCGTGACAGCCTAGCTCTCTAGGAGTGTCTTGACTTTCGGCAACCAATGTCCAAAGCTGTGAAGGCCAAACAACACTTGAAAGAAGCTCAAACGGCCCGAAATTAGAAGTTTCGGAGTGGAAATCATTGTTTTTTTGCCCAAGAAGGGGCTGCCGAAGTCGACGAGGAGCAAAAGGAGACCTTCCTGACTGAAATTTCACAGGGGAAGGCATATACATGTCCGGCTCTTAAGCCGCCTAGACGGAATGAGGTGAATCCGAAGGTATCTTACTCATTTGAGATCGCGAAGACGGAATGGATTTTTTACTGCTTGCTGAAAGACAACCAGCTCCGCCTTAAAGAAGATTACAAAATACCGACGGAAGAGAAGTTGAATGGAAAATTATTTTGTATGTGGCATGGAGTATACGACCATCAGATCGGGAACTGCATTTTCTTCCGAAATACAGTCCAGAAAGCCATCAAAGAAGACCGCCTCAAATTGGCCGAAAAACCTGACATGAAAATAGAGATGGAGCCGTTTTCTATGCTGATAAACGTTGTCGGAGTACGTTCAGCCAGGTCCAGAAAGACAAATTCGGGGTTTAGAGCAGATGGTAGGAGAACAGGCCCTCGAAAGCCAGTGTTTAAAAGGCTTGTAAAGTCGATCAAACCTCTGAGAAGAATTTTAGTGTGGGATAGACTTTCCCACACAAATACGATCACGGAAGTAAGCTTTGAAAAAGGATGCGAGGTTTGGCGAGTAAACTCCATAGATCAGGTGGTAGTCACACCCCATCAGACCCGCCATTCCAGGAAGGCTCCAAACAACAAGAGCTGGACAAGAAACCGAAAGGAGCAGGTGATGCAACATTCTACTATGACTGAAAAAAGGAAGATGCAGCAACAACGCTTGGCCGCTCGCCTTTCCCAAGAGAACTAGGCTGGGGGGCAGCAGGCTAATGACCGCGAAGGTCGGGCAGGAGGGCAGCAGGCCCAGGGCTCAAAAGGAGCTGTCGCTGGAAGGCCGAAGATTAGTCAAAAGGACCTTCGTCACCAGCTTCAGGCCCGAAATGAATGAAGGCCAAAAGGAGTTCTTGCAAGGGTTAAACACCCTAACGAACCTCACTTTACTGTGACACTTGGGGAAGACCAGATTCTGGAAGGTAAGCCGATGATCGGTGCCCTCGATTGCAATGAGGTGACGGAGGCTAGCTTGGACATTATTGTGTCCGACCTCGAACAAGCTTTGCACTGTGAAGAAGATCTCAAGGTCAATATAATAGGGGTGCTACATCGGGAATTCGAAGCTCCTCAAGTCCAACCAGAATATCTTCAGAGGGATGTGATGTTGGAAGGAGCCGGTCCATTATATTGGATGGAGTAGGATTTCGACATTCCGAAAAAAGGTCCGGAACCAGTAATTTTTCAGAAGTTGGCGGATTAAAATACGTGCAACTTGAAACCCTTATTCCTCACAATACATCTTGATGGGCGGACGATCAGCAAGGTCCTAGTCGATCGAGAAGCTTCCGTCAATGTTATGACCTTGTCTACTCTAAGAAAAATCAATAAAAATAGAAAAGATCTCGTCCCGACAATCATGCGAATGACCGACTTCACCAAAAATGCGCATACTGCAGCATGCGTGTTGGTGGAGAAATTGACGGTCAGAACAAGGACGGACCAGATGGCTTTCTTCGTCAGAAAAGGAAAACCAACTTATTCAGCCATTCTTAGGAGGGATTGAATCCACACTACCCAGTGCGTCCCTTCGATATTGCACCAAAAGGTTATATTTTGGAACAGAGACCAAATCGAGACGGTAGAGGCCAAGGCTGATCCAGCTATGGAGGTGCATTCCGCAGAGGCTGTTTATTATTCCATATATGTACACTCGTTGTCCATGATGCTGAAGGACACTGGAATGAGGAAAAAAATGCAATCGAACTATGAAGGGGCTCGAAATCAAATTCAAGGCCGACGCACGGCCTAATAACTCAGGTATTTATTATGTCTGACATCCTTATTTTACAGGATTTCGAGGTGAGAGCAGAAAGGTCCGACTGTACATTTATATGGGCTGGAAATCATGCCGCTCAACCTCTTAACGGGCAGATGGGGACATCCTCCCAAATGCCTAATTACGATCAAGACAAAGAGGATGTTCATTCACCGATTCGAAGAGCTGCTCCACCTTTCGAAGCGCATGAAATGTTGGAGGAGATTAACCTGGGGGATGAGGCAACCTCTCGGACGATACGGGTCAGCGCCTTGTTGGATGTCGAGAGGAAAGAGCGAATGATTGCTTTGATCAGGGAATTCGAAGATTGTTTCGTATGGGATTACCATGAGATGCCGGGGTTATCAAGGAACTTAGTCAAGCATCGATTACCTACTAAAGCGTCATTCGGCCGCACAAACAGCCCCCTAGGTGTTTCAACCTGGAATTATTGCCGAAAGTAAAATAGGAGGTTGAAAAATTCCTTAAAGCTAACTTTATTCGAACATGCAGGTACCCGGAGTGAATTTCCAACATTGTTCCAGTACTGAAGAAGAACAAAAAGATCCGGATACGCTTTGACTTCTGGAATCTCAATTTAGAGACACCGAACGACGAATATGTAATGCCCATTGCCGACATGCTCGTGGATTCTATGGCCAGGTACGAGATCCTTTCTTTTATGGACGGCTACTCTGGCTATAATCAAATATATTTGGCCAAGAAGGACGCCCATTAAACATCTTTCCGTTGCCCCGGAGCAATCAGAATCTTCAAATGGATAGTAATGCCCTTCGGCCTCAAGAATTCCGAAGCGACCTACCAGAGGACAATGAACGTAATTTTTCACAATCTGATCGGTGTTTGCATGGAGGTATACATAGATGATGTGGTTGTGAAATCCCGAGCATTCGGTCACTACCTACTAGACCTTTGGAAAGCCTTTCTGTGGATGAGACAACACGACCTCAAGATGAACCCGGAAAAGTGCGTTTTTGGAGTACAAGCAGGGATCTTCTTAGGTTTTTTGGTCCATCAAAAGGGGATCGAAGTTGAAAAAAACAGCCAAGGCTATCCTGGACCTTGGGCCCCCACACAACATTAAGGAGCTGCAAAGCTGGATGGGAAGGTCCATTTTCCGAAGAGGTTCATCGTCAACGCCGCCGGAAAAATAAAGGCCTTCTTGGTGCTTCTACGTGGGAATAAAAACGTATTTGAGTGAGAACCAACCCAGCAAGAAGTCTTGAACCAGATTAAGCAGGGATTGTCACCTCCCCCAGTGTTAATGTCGTCAATCGGTGGAAATAGGCTGAAGCTGTACATAGCCGCGACCGACGATACAACAGACTGTCTCCTTGCCCAAGATGATGATGAAGTAATATGCAGAGTTGACCTTCTATGCTATTTATTAAACAGGCCAATCCTCCGAGGCTGTTTAATTAAATGAGTGCTAAAACTAGTATCGTTCACATTAACGTACTAGCCCCTTAAGGTCGTGAAAGGACATATCGTCGTTGATTTCTTGGCCGAACATCATGGGCTGGTTCAGGCCATCTCCTTGGACTACATGGGATTGGAACCTTGGCTGATGACTTTTGATGGGTTCAGCACCTCGGGAACAATCGGAGCAGACGTGGTGATCTTCAGTCCAAAATGAGAAGTATGGCGCTTCACCCACCAACCTCCACAGGGTATCACGAATAACCAAACCGAATATGAGGCGTTGTTATTGGCATTGCGATTCTTGGTTGCAAGGAATGTCAAGAAAGTCGTTATTCGAGGGGATTCTCATCTAGTTATCCAACAGGTCCTGAAAGAATTTAAGTGCAAGGAACTACGACTTCATAATCTTCTTCGAGAAACCCACGACCTTCTTCAGTAACTCAACGAGGTAACGTTGGAGGACATACCTCAGGAAGAGAATTTTGAGGAAAAAGACTTGGCGCAATGGGCTTCCGGGTTTAAAAGAAAAGGAATACAACCAATATACGAATGTTTACAGGCTGACCAGGACCTAGATTTCCGAACCCCCCTACTTGAAGGTCTAACAGGCCCCAGGAAGGTCGCTTCAAAAACAGTGTGCCATTAGCTTCTAAAATACACTCAAATCATTGAGGAGCTGTATTGACGGAGATCCGATGAGACTTTAGCACGTTGCTTGGGTCACGAGGATGCTATGAAGGTCATGGCCGAGGTCCACGAAGGTATTGGAGGTGCCCATAGGGCTAGACCCCCTATGAAGTGGATAATCTCCATTACGGCTATTTTTGGCCACGAATCTAGAAGGATTGCGTGGATTATGCTCGAGGATGTCCAGCGTGTCAGCGCCATGGACCACTTCGACAAGTCCCCATAGAAGAACTTCATTCGATTATCAAACCTTGGTCTTTCCGTGGATGGGCGATGGATATCATCGGCAAGATTCATCCTCCATCTTCCAATGGACATCTTTTATTCTTGTAGCTACGGACTACTTCACGATGTGGGCGGAAGCCGTTCCATTGGCCAAGGTACAACATAATAATGTCATACGCTTTATTAAGAATAACATCATTCACATGATTGGCATTCCAAAGACGATAACCACCGACCAAGGGACCGCGTTTATAAGCGCGATGGTAAGGGCTTTTACAGCTCAATAAAAAATCCAGTTGCTCTATTCATCTCCGTACTACCCTCAGGCTAACGGGCAAGCCAAGGCGACGAAAAAAATCTTAATTTTCATTATCAAGAAAGCGCTGGAGGACAACCTGAGGGGCTGGCATGATACTTTGGAAGAGGATTTATTGACATATCGGAATGCCAAATCCTTCGTAATCGGAAGCATTCATTATAGGCTGACCTACGACCATGACGTTGTGCTTCTGTTGGAGATTACAGTGTCTTCTCTCCAGATCTTGAAGATGATCCAGTTGGCGATGGGATAACAGGATCAAACCCTACTCTAGGAACTTGACACTTTGCCTGAAGAGAGGCTGGAGACCCTTGAATCCATTCAACATCAAAAGAAGAAAGCCAGATCGACCTTCCAGAAGCAGAAAAACGGTCAGACAAGCTGAGAAAGCATGGAAACAATCGGGCATTTGACAAAATCATCAGAAGCACGAGTTGATTCTTGAGCAGATGATTTTGTGTGGGGCATCTGTACACACCCAAAATTAATTGGGCCGGGCCAATACAAGTGAAGTTTAAATCCTCAAAGTTCGCGGCCCAGCAAAAGGTCCAGATCAGTGAGTAGGCCTGCGGACTTGACTAGCCCAAGGACCCAGCCGGCCTGGTGTATTTGGAGCAGTCAACAGATGAAAAAAAAAATGGAAGTGAAGGTGGTTGGAGTTATTGAATATAATTAGGGATAATATCTTATCCAAACATGATTTAGAATAAACAAATAAATGGAGCATATTAGAACAGAAAAGGCCATTCACCATAATCATCGTCTTCTTCTTCAATTTTTTATTTTTCTCTGTATTATTTTCTCAGTGTATTTCCAAATTTTTTTACAACTTTCTTTTCATTAATTCAAGTTTCTTTTTCAGCTTCATTCTTGTTTTATTAGTCTAATTTTACCTTCCTTTTACTCTAATTATTTGAATATCGCGAGATAGCTCAGATCCTTTCTTGAGGAGGCCGGGGAACCCTTCGAACAAATCAATTCCAACAGACTTTTCCAATTAAGCCGTCGGTGGCGATTTTTTTACGACTACAGTGATATAAATAGATATTGATGTGATATTTCGAATGTAAAATAAATTTCATACTTTAATATAGATAAAAAAAAATAATAGTTTAATGTTTTAAGTTCAGAATAGTAAAAATGTAAAATCACAAAACCATATTTAGCAGTTTTCTTTTCTTTATTTTATTATTATTTTTTTTTAACCTGCTACTCATCCGTTATAAAAGAACCACATAATTTTATGAAAAAAAAATATATATTTTATTTTTAATATTAATTTGTAATAAACATAAATATATAAGTATTTTTGATATATAATGGGTTTTATACTAACAATAAAAAAGAAGTTAGATGCTTATCTTTTGAGATAGTATATTCATATTTTAAATAAATAGTAGATTAATTGTTACAAATAAAATTAAGCAACTATATAATATTGACAATTTATTACTTTTTTTTTTCTATATTTGATTAGAGTCTTAATATACTTATTTGTATAAATTTTTAATAATTAAAAAAAATCTTATGATGTCATTTGAAAAAATCAATTTTTATTATAAGTATAATGGTAAAAAAAAATATAGATTTCATAAAACTAAATTTATATAAGACTAAAATTACAATATTTACTGCCTACATACATATACTACTATAATTTGGCAATATAATTAAATTGTAAGAAAACAATTATTGTAGGATAATATTTTAAATTTCATATTATCACTTTATGTCTATATACAAATATTAAATTTGTTTCGTTTCAAGTTGAGTTTTTAGTTTAAAAAGTATTTGATAAAATATATAGTGAAAACAATAATATATTTTTATTGAAAAACATATTGATTGAATAATTCAATTTACATTTGAAATACAAATCAAACACATATTAGGTAAAAAATAATACTATTATCAATATACATGTATAATACGGGTTTCGATCTAGTAATAATAATACTTATAATTAATTTTTTTTATATATTATTAAATATTTGTATAAATAAATAAAAATAGTATTAATATTAATAAAAATAAATAATTATTAGTGATATTATTTTTTGTATATTTTAAATTTTATAAATTATATTTAATTTAAATATTTTATTATTTAATAAATCAATATTTTTATAATTTATTTTCATTTATTTAAATAAAAAATTAATTTAATTATTTAGTAATTTTTTTTATTATAAAATCTAATTAATTATTATTTATATTTCATCCGTCCCTGAATAAACTATTCGTTTTAGTACGTCCTATTAGAAAATATTCATTTTTTTTTAGTAACGATACTATCTACTTAACATTAAAAATAATCTTACAACTTGCAATATGTTTACACAGATATCATTATTTTTATATCATACAACACTAATAAGGTGATTCTTTGTCATTTTAACTTTATTCATACTACATAACAATATAATACTAATATACATAAAACTACCTACAAATAACATAACATAACATAAAATAAAATAAAATAAATTGTTTTTAAATTAAAAGCAAATTTAGGAAAATAAAAAAATAAGAAAGAAAATTATTAAAAATGAATATATATAAACCGCGGTTTAAACCGTAATCGACAGTTTTTAAACCGAAATCGACAGCTTATATTAATCGAAACACCATCAAAACATAATCGAAACAATCATATGGACAGTTCGATTTCAATTTCAATTTGATGTTTTAACGAACCGTAACCGACAGTTTGAACCGTTTGGACAAGTCTAAAATGACATACTTACTTGCCCCAAAAGAACATATTTAATAAGTTGGATTTAAGAAATAATAATCCTAGAACATTTGATTTATTTTAATCTGTCCATTCGAATTTTCTCATTTCTTTCTTTTTTAGTAAAATTACATCGTAAATAAATACAAAAATACCTATACTTTTATCATCACATCATTATTTTTATATAAAAAAAAGGATAAAATTATTTTTACATACATTATTTGTACTACATTTTAATAAAATACTAATATACATAAATTCACTTGCCAAAAGTAAATAAAAAGATTATTAGTGAACGAATGGAATATTAAATATAGAGTTATCTATACATCCCTTCAAACTTTAAATATTTTTTAACTTTAAATTGTGTTAAACTAAATTTTTTTTTATTATTATTATTTTTTTTTACGTGTGTGTGTTTAAACTCTTCTTCTTTTTTACAGTTTAAAATTTGTTGACATTTTGAGTACTCTAATTTATACTCTCTATATCCCATGAAATTGGTCTCTTTTCTTTTGGTTACAAAATTTTAGAAATATTGTATTAAACGGTTAATTAGTTTGATTAATCTTATATAATATTTATAGTGTATTGTTGTTTTAATTATATTTGTTCTTCCTTCTTTAGGAAAGAAAATTGCTTGTCCGGTGTTAGAGCTGTTAACGATTCGAGCCGAGTCAAATTTTAAGTGTTCGTTAACGTTTGCGAACAAGGCTCGTGTTTGTTCGTTAAGCTTTCGAGCTCGTTCGTAGTGTTCGAGCTCGACTTATTAAGAATTTTTGTTGTTTGAGCTCGTGTTCGTATTTGACTCGTTTAGGCTCGATTAAGCTCGTTCGAGTTCGTTTGTCTTATTTTTTAAAATTTATATATAAATTATAAAGAAAATTTAAAATTATTTTATTTATATATTTTAAATTAATGTTTTATTTATTTATAAATTATAATTTTATATGTATATATAATATTTATAATAAATATATTATTTATAACAAAGCTCGGGCTCACGAACATCCCCATTGTCGTTTTCGAGTTTTAGATTTTCCTCCATGGAAAAAGAACACGGTTTACACCCCAACATTTCACTATCTTCCAAGATTTCCTTTTGTATCGTGCAGCTTCAATTCCAAGAAAGTATTTCAAGGGACTGAGGTGCTTGATGCCAAAAAAAAAAATTTATTAATTAGTATTGGAAATGGTCTTGAAATCGATTTCGATACTATAAAAAAACATATATAATAAAACTAGAATCAATTAATTTTTTTGAATCGGAAATTTGGAGACTATTTAATTTTATTTTGGATATTCCGAAGCCATATTAAATATATATTTTATTATAATGAATAGTTTTGAAATTTCCGAACTTATTCTAAGTAGTTTCGGAATTTTCGAACCTATTTTAAATAGTCTCGAAAATTTCAAACCATTTTTTAGTCTCGGAAAATTCTGAATATTTATTAGTGTCGAAACTTCCGTACCTATTTTAAAATGTATTGGAATTTTTCGAACCTATTCTAAATAGTCTCAGAAATTTCAAACTTTTACAGTCTCGGAAATTCCAAATCTATTTTAATTAGTTTATGAAAATTCCGAACTTTTATTAGTCTAGGAACTTCCGAACCTATTTTAATTAGTCTTAAAATTTTCCAAACCTATTCTAAATAGTCTCGGAAATTCCGAATCTATTTTAATGAATATAGGAAAATTCCGAATTTTTATTAGTTTCGGAACTTTCGAACCTATTTTAATTAGTTTAGGAATTTTCTGAACCTATTCTGAATAGTCTTGAAAATTCCTATACTTTTACAATCTTGGAAAATTTCGAACTTTTGTTAGTCTCGAAACTTTCGAACCTATTTTTAATAAGTCTCGAAATTTTTCGAATCTATCAAATAATAATTATTCAACCGAAACTATAAATTAATTAATTTTTATTTTTATTTTTATTTATATATATTTATAATTTATTTATTATGTAAAAGAATATAAAAATAATTAAAAAAATAAATTTAGGGTGTGTTTGTTTGGAAGTTTATATTTTGAGTTGAGATTTGAATAGTAAAAATTTTGAATTTTAATAGTAGTATGATGTGATATAAATAAATATTAATATTATCGTTTGAATTTAAAATTAATTTTTATAATATAAAAAATAAAAAATAAGTATTTAATTTGATATTTTAAAATAAAACAAAATTAATAAACAGTAAAAATATGGCCAAATCTGAATACACGCATAAATAAAAAAAAATAAAATTTTAATTAAAAAATAAAAATAAATTATAGAAAATTCATGTATTAATTAATAAAATAATTTAAATTAAATATTTTTTATAAAATAAAAATTACAAATTTGTAAATATAAATATACAACACAAAACGATTATATTATAACTATTATCTTATTTTTACTACTAGTAATTATTTATTTTATTAAAATTGATATTATTAAAACAAACCATAGTTGGATCTTTTTCCCCCTTCTCCGGCGACGACAGCGGCGGCTTGCGACAACGACGATGGCAGCGAGCCGGAGCAGCTCTATCCTCATTCTCCGGCGACAACGGCAACGACAAGAAGGAAAAACTAATTTTATTTGCTTTTTAGCTTTATTTATATATGCATATATATGTAAATGTTTAAAAATCGATGAATTAATTTGGCAGAAAATTATATTGTATGAATTAAATGAACGTGAAAAGATTTAATCTTCAATGTCCTCCGGTATAAGATTACCCGAGTGCACTAAGTCCTCCATTCCCAAGCTTCAAACGAAAGAAATTAAGGTTCATCGGGATTGAATGCCCTTGAAAGTTCTTTGCTCTCTATATGAAAGATCCTTCATCATTTTTTATGAGTTTAAGTTGAGTGAGGAGGAATAAATGACTGTTAAATAAGCATTTTACTTATAGCGTGCCTCAATGGCCGATTTGGGAGACTTTTTTTTTTTTTTTTCCGGATGGAATCAATGTCATATTCAAACATGAAATTCAGAGTCTACATCCCTCTTCCGATGTCACAAGAAATGTGGTTGATGCGTTTAATACCTACCTAAAAAGATCAGATTTTAGAATAAACAAACGTAAAGATGTTTCAATGTCCAAATTTTGTGTCTCATCTAACATGACTGTGAATATATAATTACATGTGCTTAACATTTGTAATGAAGATGATATATTGATTATATTTCAAATGCAAACTCATGGAATATTGGATGCTTATGGTAGAAATAAATTGATGATATGTTTTTTTATGCATGTAGTATATGATGCGAGTTGAGATTGAGAATAATTTAGCCTAAAGAACTGAACAAGAACTGGTCAAGGAATGGGACAAACAATTGGATCTGGAATATCTTAGTAATGATCGAATTGAGTGCTTAAAGGCTGATAATGTGTGTATTTTTAATGTCTATATGGAATGTTGAGTTTACGTACTTGAGATGATGGTTTGATGCATTATGAAATGCTGAATTTGTTTTGTATATCTTGTTGCAGTACTTTTTCCCATTCTGCCGACCAAACCACTAGGTGCTATTTTCTATGTCTATTTTTCCCAAGAAGATTTACTATTTCAATAGCTTAAATCTTGTTGATGGATGGACATCAGACTTAGTGGTTTTTGAGCAACTTTTTGATTATTTTTTACGGGCTGCAAAGATTTTATTTTCAGATCCACGGTGGGATCCCAGTACGCAATCGAGTCCACCTCATGTTATGCAATTTGATATTCATAGTTGTGGAATTTGTTCTATGTTTTATATGGAAAATTGGTCCCTTGACTTGACTCGGAGTGTTTATGAGCAAATTGGCAAGCGTGAATTTCTGGATAGAATACGGAAGAAGTATCGTGTTCGAATCTTGTTACAGGAGGAGAATCGTAGTATTGAGATTTTGAAAAATAGGCCAATGCTTGTTGCCAGTGTGAAGATTGCATGTGAAGAAAATGAAAACGCTGATGTTGAACCAAGGAAGGGTTGTATTAAGATGGGTGTAAGGAAACATGTTGGTGGGCAAGGGCAAGGTCGAGGGTGAGGCGAGAGCGAGGACGAGGTTGCAGATAAGGGAAAAAAATGACTATGGTGATTGTTCTATTGACTTTGATTAATTGAATTTGAATGGATTGTTGGTATTTAACAAAATGCTAGGTTTTGTTTATGTAAGTGCTTATTATAGTTTGTTCACAATACTTTGCAACTAAATCATGTATGAACTTGACAAAAAAATCAATTTCCTTACTTTTATCCTGCTGGTTATTTCTCTTATTCATTCTTTGATGCTTCTTTTGTCCCTCAAATTTGTTGATTGACACATTTCTTTTAATTCTCTCTTTTGGATTGTATATTGACTTCAATATTAAATCCTCTGCAATTGTTGTGTTCTGTACTTCTCCTGTAGCATGAACAATCGATTAATTTAATATCAAATACATTTCAATAAATATAATATATATATATATATATAACATAATTGTTATTTTCATCTGCCAGCATTTTTCTATACATATTTGGACATATAACTGTGTTGCGAAACAATTCATTGAATTTATCTAAGAGTGAATTGTAATTCTTTGGCTCAGAATCTATTAACTTTGCATAACTCATGAACAAGTGGCACAAAGATTTGTATCTTCCTGAAAAATCCACTTCCTCCCGACCAGATGTTGAGCTTGTGTGGTGCTGTTGTAATATCCTCTTAGCATCTTTTCTCCATCGATTCAATATGTATTTGTTTGGGATATTTTTGAACTATGCACATCATATTGCTACTAAAACATCCATCGTGCGTATTGAATAACAACACAACATTCCAACATTTTTCCACATGTTGCACGTGTACTCAATCGAAGACTCTTGAATATTGACGTGAAAAAGATGTTGATCGCTTGTCTTCTCCATGTTATATACAAGATATGTTGTCTTCTCATCTAAACACTGTGTTATGAATTCAGAAGATCTTTGGTGTTGCTCTTGAAACCATTGAAAAACATTCCGTGTGTAGAAGAACATAGATGCAGATTTCATCAATGGGTTGAACATATTATTTGCAGCTAACCGTCTATCCCGTGCGAGGAAATTATGTTGTTCCTCTTTTTTTCTATGATTCTCCACCACTCTTTAAAATTGATGAAGAAATTGAATAATGTTACTGTCTGGCTGTAAGAACATGTTCAACATTTTCAATGTCATTCGACAACATATATAACAACTATACTCAATATATTAATATATTAATTTCAACAGAGGAGTCAAGTAAAGGAGCATGTTCAATTGTATAAAACATAGGGGCTTGTAGATTGCATTTTCAAACTTTTTGAATGAGAAGCTAAGCAATTCACTCAGTTGTTTTGTTTTCATCCCTGCATTAAAGTGTTGTCTTGTCCAAGCCGAAGACCATTGTTGTCTCAATGATTGAATGTTTAGTAACCACTTATGACACCCTTTGGGAAAACATGTCTGCAACATATATATTCCCACTGAAGGTTGAATTGGTTTTCATCATTTACCCTATAGAGAATATGTTGAAATATTTCAGCAAACCAGTGTGTACAAAGCAAGTAGAATGGTTGTATTAGGAATCTTCGATTCTCAAATTCATCATTTAGCTGTATTAATTCCAACATACCTTATAGTGTAAAGAGCACTGAGATTTTATTTTGCATTTTGTATAATATGCCATGTGTACAGAGCATGGTATATTGTTGACATTGTTTCTCTTAGTGCTAGAGCCATAGCCAAATCTTGATCCGAAAAAATAGACTTTGGTGCTTGACCGCCTATGCACTTCCAGAAGGTATTGAAACCCACTTGAATGAATTTTGTGTTTCCTCGTACAATAATGTTGCCCCAACTATAGATGTATGGCGGCGGTTATTAAACCCCACGAAAACACCTGATCTTGCAATATTGTTAAGATCAGAGGTGTATTTGGCAATTAGCTAATAGCTATTAGATAATTTAATTAGCGGTTAGCTGTCAGTTTATTCGATTAGCTGGTTTGACTAACTTATTGAATTAGTGGTTTTTATTAAAGTGTTTGGTAAAATAGCGATTCGATATTAACTGTTTATACGTAAAATGACAATTAAGGATATTTTTAATTTTATTTTTAAATTATTTAGTTGCGTTCTTCATTGTATAAGATATTTTAGAATTTTTATCGGTACTTATTTTTATAAATATTTTGTAAGAAATTGTATATATATTTTTATTAAGTTAATTTTAATTATTTTTTTATTATTTATAATGTTAAAATATTTATTTTAATATCTTCATCAATAAAAAAATTTATGTGACAAAAAATATATATTATATATAAATAAATTAATAATAATTACAATTATATTAAATTTATAAAAGTAAATTTAAAAGTTAACTAAAAAAATTAACAAAATTAATAAATACTACAATGAAAAAATATATTAATATGTGTAAAAGGAATGATTTATTTTTAATGTCAAATAAGGAATAAATGAAATTAAAGTGAAACAACTATTCTGAAAAATTAGGATATACAACATTTCAAAAATTAACTTTTTGGGGTCAATAAGCTATTTCAAACAACTATTTTACCAAACATTTAAATTAACTTTTGACTAATAAAATAACTAAAAGTTGTTTAATAAGCTAAAAGCTCTACAAAAAGCTATTTCTCAAATACCCCCAGATATATGAAAACAACATATGAGCTATTGTCTATAGTGTAACAAGATGCTGATACATTGTATTTAAAATGCTGAATCATGGAAGATGAAATATTGTTTATATACAGAGAGAAACGTTGTATGTTTACCTAGTGGCCTGTAGTTCTTATTTGTTTGGTATGTGGTATCAAACATAATAGAATCCCCCAACGATGCGTAGTCTTCCCTTATTTTAGCATCTGACCAAAATATATTAGAAATCTTATTTCAGAATCCACTTCAATTTAATAAAAGAAAAATTGGTTATCCACTGATCTTTGGCCAAATATTGCAGTAATGCATTTTCTTCGCCCTCCTTGAAATTTCTTTCCTTTTTTTCTTCATGTGATTCTTCAAGTCCAACTTAAAATATCCCACATTTACTTTTCTCCAGCAGCTATTTTCATTAAATCATACGATGATCAAATTGGTAGTCCAACTTCTTGATTTGTATTTGCAATGATTAAATGTGATTCATTAATCCTACGTTTAGATACAAGCATGTGCTTGTATTTTGTAGGTTGTAGATCATGATTGTAGTTGTCTTCAAAGTATGTCACTTTGTACTTTGCATTTTCCTTGTTGAGTTGAAGACATATCTTTGATTTACAGTATGTTTTCATTTTATGATTACGATGCATAGTCTTGATCCTTCATAACTCACTGGATTGTTTTGGATGAATCTTAGGATGATTTGGTTTCATATTACTCCCTTATTTCAACCCCGTTGTTTTGCAACAATATTTCATGTATTGTATCTGGTGCAGGTCTTTTTTAATTTTTGTTGCATTTTTATCTTTACCAAAGATCTCCTATTGTGTGCATCTAACAATACAAATTGTATGCATCCTCCGGTTTTGTAAATTCCATTACATGTAAATCTATAGAGTCTGCACATATTGAATGCTGGAGTATGTAAATCAAAATACTGACTATTGTATTATAAGAAACTTTGGCATAAAAAGGAAGATGTTGAGTTTCGTATTTAAGACAATCATATATAATATTGTGTAATACAATAAAAGATTCTATATCGTCATAGGGAAATATTGATGTTAATTGAATGGTATGCTACATTATTTTATTTAACAGTAATTTGAATGTTTTAATTGAAATACGACTGCTAATATATATTTATAAAATTCTTATCACACCGGATAGAATTCCGATGGCTTCGTTGATAAATTGAATCCGGTAAATTTCAAATAAATAACAGAAGGTATTCACGATTTCAAATCAACTTTCGAGAAGTAACTTACATGATTGAGCGATTTCTAGTTCCAGTTCCACCGTGTTTGGAGCATCCAAAATTGCAATATCTTTAACGTCTCCACTACTTGCCGAATGATTGAGCGGAATTGCAATAATTGAATTTGTTCACCTCCATCGACATCACCCATTGCTTCTATTGGAAGGATCCCGTTTGTTTTTCCTAGTGGATGTTGCGTCAAACAGGAAGGAGAATGAGGGTTGAGGCAGTTATGTAAATTAGGGAAATTGAAAATTACTATTACACCCTTAATTTAATACAAGCCATTTGATTAAAAATTGTAATCCAATGGCTAATATGCAATCAACATAATGTTGATTCTAAATGGTCAACATCCAATACTAGCTGGATACGTGAGCCTCTCTATCTATAGTTGTCTGTATCGCTGAAAAAATCATTCACATTGTGCATGTTGGCCTCTTCCCACTCAACTGTAATAGGCGGTGCTTCCATTCGTTCAATGATTGGAGGATTGAGATAGCGTTCATCTTCTATTATCACATTATGCATGATGATACAAGTAGTCATCATATCATGCAAAATATATTATTGCAAAAAAAGACCAGGTCCAACAATTATTCCCTAAGAACACCAAATGCACGCTTAATGTCTTTTCTACACGACTTCTGCTTTTGTGCAAAAATTTTCTTCTTCGGACCTCGTGGATCATGAATAGTTTGCACAAGCGTTGACCATTTCAGATAAATAAGAAGTTAATCGTTGAAATGACAAACATAAATAGAAACTATCTATTCTTTTTCCAAATTTGAATCCTTAAAAGAAGGATATGGAATTATATAGATGCTAGTTCATGTTTTCACTCTCGTGTTAGGAATAATGGACAATTCTTTTGATGATACCATCAGTTAAATAATAAATAACATTTTTTTTCCCTTTGATAACATAGCTTACCGGAGGAGAAATTCCACCAGTAAAATCTTAAAATAAATGTGGATTCTCCAACGTTGATATCATTGCTAGTTTCTGGTAAATCAAAATATGCATGCCAGATCCAAATATCATACTCTCCCATTACTTCTAGAATAATAGTTGGTGAATCGCTTCGACCTTCATATGCACCTTTTCAGGCAGTTGGACAATTTTTTTCATTCTTAATGCATACAATCTAAACTACCCAACATACGTGGAAAACCACGAGATTCATCAATATGAAGTAGTCTTGCAATATCATTAGTATTTGGTGATCTAAGATATTGCTCAGAAAAAACTTCCACCGCAACATGAGAAAAACTTTTACACTCTCAATGACCATTGAATCACCTATTTTAACATATTCGTTAGTTTCATTTGTTGTTGGTACCATATGCTAACACACGAGATACAACTGTTATTTTTTGATAAGGTGACAACCCAAGACGACGAAGTCCATTATATTGTTGTTGAAAAAATGAATAATGTTGTTTAACTGCATAAACAATATGAAGAAACAATCATCAAAACATTTGAAAACGTTGGGGAAAGGTTCATTCATCAAATACTGGGTTAGGTGCAAAGTAATCATTAAATAAATTACGAGCAGCTTCTTCACGATTACGATTAACAACTTAATGACCTAGTACAAACCCACGACGAGTTGGTTGTTGTGTATTGGAAAGACGACCGAGACAAATATTATTTTGTTCGATAACTGAGATGACTACCTTCACACACTCATGGGTATTTTCTAGGATGTGTTGGCCAATTCCATCATCTTCCGACGAGGATGTTGATGAATAAAAACTTTGGCCAACCACCTTCGAAGGCCCTCAAATGTTAAAATTCATTTCTAAACTAGATAAATTATATATATATATATATTTGGTTGAAAATTGTAATATATGCTACAGAGGTGATAATTTATATAAGATGTATAAGGATAGTGTTAGGTAAATCCAATGGCTTTCATTTGATTGATCATGTTAGGTGGATCCAATGGCTCTCACTTGATCGATCGTGTTAGGTAGATCGAACAACTCTCATTTGATTCATCGTATTAGGTGAATCCAATGGCTCCCATTTAAACGATCGTGTTAGGTAGATCGAATGGCTCTCATTTGATCCATCGTGTTAGGTGGAATGTGGTAGTTGGCTCATGGTAGGTATGATGTGGTAGGTGGATCATGATTTGTCTATAATAGAGGGTTTTGTTTCATATCCTATACATCACATTTGTCTAAAATTAAGAAAAAAAAATGTCTTCTGAACATTCTACTGATTTTTCCCATGTTAAAGATCAGTTGCTTTACATCCACTAATCAAACATCTGTCATATTTTGGACACGAGGGGCCGAAGCCTACAATGCACCGAAGGATAAAGAATGGATTGTATGTAGTTCTCGATCAGTGCAGACTCAAATAGAAAAATTACAGAAAGAGGTCAAACAATTTCTTACTTGTATAAAAAAACAAAAAAAAAAAAAAAAAAAAAACTGAGAGTTTGCATCGCAGTGGTGCATCGGAATTGAATATAGTAAGTATCTCTTTAATTTTCATTGTTCTAGAATTTTCATAAATTTGTAACAGTAACTGTACTTTTTCTTTCAGTTGTGAGATGCTAGAAAATGTTTGCTGGAAAAAACAAGACGAGTTTTAAATATGATCATTTTTATGATCAATTAAATTAAAATTTTGAAAAATTCAAAGATCACAACGAGTGTGTGTCTTCTAAAAATATTTATCGAAAACATAATGCAACACATATCTCGTTGTCATCGGACCATCTAACTAGCGATTCTCCTATACTATTTTCATTTTCTATTCATCTAGAGGATGAGTGTGATGCTGGAGGATTCTCATTCACTTTTATTGATATTGATATTGAAACTCCACGAGAACACACACGTCCTACGAGAATAAAAAAAATTAAAATGAAAAAAAAATTGATGAAACTTTGCATTATGATGTTCAAACCATGATAAGTAACACCTCAGAAGTTTTCAAAACTTTTAAGAAAATCATATGAACAAATTAACAAGTATACTGAAATTAAAAAATAAAAATTAGAAAATGTTTAAACGTGATGATAGAACTTTGACAATAGATCTTAACGATATTCCAAATACAAATCTTCGTATGCAATATTATATCAACAATAAAATATCATAAGAAAAATAACAACACAATATCAATCAAGTTCGACTCGTTCGTTCTTGCAATTCTTTGATGGCGTTGGTGGAAGTTGGGGTGACTTAGGTTCGTAATAAGTATTATGTCTTTTTTGTGTAATGATTATTTTTCATTTAGTATTTGTATTATTGTTGTTTGTAATATATTTTCTTTTAATTCAGTAAATGTTGTTGCATTTTTTGTAATATATTGTTGTTATATTTCAATGTACTATATTGTTTTTAATGAAATCAAGACGCTAAATTTTTTATTTATATTCGTCAATTAAATTTGTTTATCAATATTTATTTTATGTATATTTACAAGATAATTTATATATTTTTATATATTTGCAAATATAAAATATTATTGTGTGATAAATACATAAACAAAATACATAATTTTTTGTCAAATAATTACTTCGAATTTATTACAAACATTCTAATGATTTACTGAAAATTTAAATATATTTAAAATATAATTTAAATTATAATAAATTTAAATCACTAAATAAATAATAAAAACTACAAATATACATAATTAAAATATAAAATTGCAGATCGGTCCCTATATAATTAAAGAGGGACCAATATGTAATTCAAAAAAAGAAGAACAACATCATAAAATGGCTTGTAATAGTGCAACACCAAAAATGATCTTGCATCGTAATAAACACCATAAATGGTGTTAAAAATGGCGATGGATTGGAGGGTCCCAACTTCATTACACTCAAATTTGATGCTATGATTTCCAAAATTAGTAGCCACATGATTAGTTGCACCTCAGTCGACAACCCAATGATCATTCAAAGTACCAATGGTTGTTATTTTATACAATGTGCGTTTGCTTGATGGTTGTAGGAAGCTGCACGTATTAACATTTACATAGAATGCAATTGGTTTAATTACAACTAAAATTTTATAACATGAATCATCCCCTATGACATATTTACATTATTACATGGCTATCTGCAGCAAATATATAGTAAACTTATAAAAGATTTTGCAGCTAAATATTTAAGAATATTCAAAAGAACTTGTGACAGTAAGGTCTCCGATTTAAAACCCGACAATCGTCTCTTGTGTTTGCTTGCGCACTATACATGACTTGCTTAATATGTCTACATTATTAGTGTTGTTTGCAGGTTAATGCGTCTTCAATGAAAATATTTATACATTTTTAATAAATTATATACTCCGTCCGTCTCATTTTTTATGTCCAGTTTATTGTAAATATTGAAATTTAGGTAAAGTATAATTACTCAGTAATTAAAAAATGTATCAGTTAAAATAATTATTGTACAATAAAACTAGTTATAAATTAAAATTAATATAACTAAATAATATAATTAAAATAAAAAAGTTATAAATTATAAAATTTAAAATATGATTAAACTCTATAATTATATTTTCTAAAAAATAAATAACAACTAAGATGGGACGGACGAAAATAAAAATAGTCGGCGAAAAAGGTACGACCAAAGAAATATATTTCTAACAATACATAACAAATTTTCTTATATTACAAGTCACTCACTCGGCGGCGTCAAGTTCTAGTGTATATATATAGCAACCAAAAGAAATAATAAATTACAATTAGTTATATATATATATAGAATGACTAACCTTTGGGGGAAGTGGTAGTCTCCTCCAACTCTCTTAAGCTTCCAACCTTCTGTTCAATCTCTTCGATCAACTCTTCACGCCATAGCTCTGCTCTTGCTCTCTCTTCAATATCTTCTTGCTGCCATTATTAATTTATTATTTATTTAATTAATTTCATTTCATCCACATGCATATATATATATATATAATATATAGGGTCGTTTCGGACTTTTTTGGGGCCCTGAGCGAAAATAAAGTATAGGCCCTATAAACACATGAGTAAAATATATTTTCAATATAATATCACTGATTGATTTTGATTGAATAAAAGGTTGAATATGACCGTCTGAACAATATTAATTTGAGAAAAGAAGACGAAAGAAAGTCTGTCCGAAAGTGCGAAAAGCGAGAAAGATTAAATAATGATGAAAGAGATAAAAGAGAAGGTGAGACTGGTTTGGTTTGAATTGGTGGGGGCAATGCGATAGAGTGTGAGGTAAAGAAGTGCAGACGACGATTAAATTTGAAGGCATAGTTAAGAAGAAAGAGAAAAAAAAATATATATGATTAGAATTTTAAATTTAATTTTAAAATTAAATAGAATAATTATAAAGAAGAAAACAATATAAACTAAAAATTAAAATTTAATAATAGTAATGAATAATATTTTAAAATATGAGTTCTCTATTAATTACGTGCATGAACAGTTGTTGCTCCTATTAGCCGCTCCTTAATATATATAATGTAGATTATTACAGAGAGTATATTTAATTTAATGCCATGTTAGCTTGTTATGCACTTTTATACCATCATGTGGTCAGCGGCAGAACAAGGATCGAATTAGAGGGGGGACTAATTTTTTAATTAACAAAATAATATTCCTTCTATCCCGAAACAATGGAGATATTTTTGTTCGGCATGATATTTAAGAAATAATAGTATTATATAGAAAGTGAATATAAAAAAAATAGTAAATGAATAAAATATATTTGTGAGTATATTAGTTTTTACCCGCTATCAATATATTATCGATATTTCTTAAATCTTGTGTCCAACACAACCAAGACTATAGTTCCAATATATTATCAATATTTCTTAAATTTCGTGTCCAACACAACTAAGATTATAGTTCCAGGACGAATGGAGTATTATTTATTCAAAATATAATTCTTAACACTTATTTATATTATATCAAACACTTATATTCTATTCAAATTTTTACAATGTTAATATTAACTCAAAATTACAAAATATATTTAAATTCTCCTTACTCCAAACTCTAAAAAATACTCCAATAACATATTCTAAAACACTACTTTAAATTATATGGATGTGTATTGTTCTACTCTTTTTATCTCTAATCAATTGCTAATATTTCTTCTTTTTGAATATCTCAAATTTTTTGTAATTTTCTTTATTTACATTTTTTTTTCTCTTACCATTTTAAATACAATTTATAATATTATTTAGAATGAAAAATAATAATATATATCATCTTTAATACAATATAATCTCTCCGTCCATATTCTAATGTTCTATTTGATATTTATACTCATTTTTAGGCAATTAGGATTTTTATTATAAAATGACAAATTTGTCCTTAATCTTGTGTATAAAAAATGAAAGAGTAAATAAAGTAAGGGTAAAAAAGTAAATTTTGTCTATAAAAATAAAAAAAAAACAATAATTGTTGAACATTTAAAATAGAAAAATAGAACGTTAAGCTATGGACGAAGAGAGTATAAAATAAAACAAATAAATAAATTCGAACATTATTATTATTATTATTATTTGGGTACCTTGTCGTAGACCCAATGGCCTGATCCATCGCCACCATCGCCTCTGTAATGTTCCGAATCATAGTACGGATCCTACACAACCATTTTATTATTATTAACATATTCAAATAAATATATTTAGGGGTGGATTATTTGTTGGCGGGTCAAATCAGCATGATATTGATTTGATTCAATCCGTATACATTATAAATATATACAATCGTATATGATATATAGTACTTTCTCTGTCTCTTAATAAAATATTTATTTTTTTATTTTGGTCCGTTCTATAATAAAGTATATATTTATATTTTTAGTAACCGTATTATTTAGCTAACATTCTAAATAACGTTACAACTTACAATATATTACACAAATGTCATTACATTTATATCACACAATACTAATAAAGTTATTTTAGTCATTTCTACTTTATTCATACTACAACCCAATATAATACTAATATTTATAAAACTCCGTGCAAAAAGCAAATAGATACATAGGTATAGGACGAAAGGAACATAATATATTATATTCCCTCCGTCCCATAACAAAGTATCAATTTTTTCATTTTAGTCTGTCCCATAACAAAGTATCTATTTCTTTTTTTAGTAACTGTACTATTTATCTAACATTACAAATATCCTTACAATTTACAATATATTACACAAATATCATTACCTTTATATCACATCATACTAATGAGGTTATTTTAGTGATTTCTACTTTATTCCTACTACACCCAATATAATACTAATATTTCAAAAATTACGTGCAAAAAACAAACAGATACCTAAGTATGAGATGGAGGGAGTAATACAACATATATATTTTGTTATAACATAACATATACTTTGTTATAACAATATATTTTGTTCTATATAAAATTATATTCCTTCCGTCCTAATACAATAGTCTTGTTTACCATTTTTGTCTGTTCTAAAATAAGTCTCATTTTCATAAATAATCATATCACCATGAAACTATCCCTACTTTTTCATTATTATTACATAATTGCTACTACTTTTTATACTAATATACTCACACGGGCAAAAAAATTATTTATCCATATTTTTTATCAACCACAAATATAATATCAATATTTCTTAAATACCATGTCCAACACAATAAAATTATACTTTTGGAACGAATGAAGTATATTATATATTTTTATTATATAAATTGATTAAATCAAATCAGAATCATACTCATGTGACCATTTAACATCACATCCTAGCCCAATTATTTATAACAATTAATGTTTTCCTTCGAGTTTTTGAAACTTCAAATCTTTTTAATAGAGCAAAAATATATATTTAATTTGAGTTTTTTAAAAATTATTATAAATAATAGTATCAAAATTTTAATATATATATATATATATATCAATAGAGTCTAATACTATCTCTGTCCATTTATAAAATTGACATTTGTTTAATGTGTTTTGATCATTAAATATTAATTATAATAATAAAATATAGTACACATTAAAGGAAATAACAAAAATAAATTTATTTGTATCTTGTAATATAAATATAATGATATTTGGATAAAAAAATTATGCAAATATAATTATATTTTTTAATATAAATTACAATAACCTAAAAAGTAAATATAATCTTATTAAGTAAATCAATAAAGTACTTTTTACTGTTTTACCTATCTACATGCATGTAATATATGCTCATTTGCAGAAAAAAAAAAAAAAATCTTAATAAATGTATAATATGATAAAATGAACCAATTTAGTTCCTCTATTCCTTACTAAATTTTTTATTTTTTATTTTAATTTGTTCAAATTATAATTTTCTATTTTTTTTAAAAATATTTATCAACTAAATATTAATTTTTTTTATTTTTATATTATTTTTAAGAATAAAATAAACATTGCATTATTTTATTACACTATATATCTATAAAATATTATTATTATTAATTATTATTATTATTATTTTTAATTCGCATGCAAAAGTCAAACAAAGAAATTACCATCGGATGAAGAAAATATATACTCTCTTCGTTCCGCAAGAAGGTTGTCATTTGATTTTTGCGTCATTTTACTTAACATTAAAAATATCTTTATATTTAAATAAATTACTCGACAAATATCGTTGTATATGTATTATAAGAGACTAATAAGCATATTTTTATTTTTTTATTTTTATTTATACTACGTATTGATATAATAATTAATATTTAAATATCAACACGAAAAAACCAATGACAACCTTCTTGCAGGACAGAGAGAGTAATAAAATTATAGTACTTCCTCCGTCCTAAAACAATAGTCTCATTTTCATAATAACCATATCACTATAAAACTACCCTTACTTTTTCATTATTATTATACAATTGCAACTATTTTCTACATTAATACACTGACAAGGGCAAAAAATTCTTTACCCCTTACTTTTTACCCACTACCAATATAATATAATTATTTCTTAAATTCCATACCAAACACAACCTAAACTATAATTTTGAGATGGAGAAGTATCATTTAAAAATTAATACTTAAAATAAAAATAAGTAAATAAATAGGGATGTAGAGTGTGTAACATAACTTAAGACAAAACCATCAAATCCGAATGTCATATCATAATAATAAGACTGATTTATCAACAGAAATGATTTATTTAATTAGAGCAATATATATCAATTACGGCAAAATTGTCCATAACTCACTTGTGGTTTCGAAACTCAGCGTAAATTCCTCATCTACTTTAAACATTGCATGACGTCCTCTTATACTTTAAAAAATAAATGTTGCATGAAACCACTTTGTGGTTTCGAAACTCAGCATAAATCCCTATTTTACTTTAAAAAATTGCATGAGGCTCACTTATACTTAAAAAAAATTGCATAAAACCCCTTTGCCATGCAAAACATATAGATAGAAAATCATCTTCTTATCACACGAGGAAAGTTTCTTTGTGGTGGAGTTTTATGCAACGTTTTTTAAAATATAAGGGGGTACTATACAATTTTTAAAGTATAGAGAGATTTTACATTGAATTTCGAAACTACAGATAGTTATAAGTAATTTTACCTATTAATAAATAGAAAATAAAATAAATTGTACCTTCATAGAGCCAAAGAAACAGCATCCCCAGCAAACGAAGAAGATGTACGCTGCATCTATAAATTCATTACACACCAAATTAGTTCATAAGTAACACTATATCTAAAGTTTTGGAGTTTTAAAATATTTCAAAAATGGTAAAAAAAATTGGTTTATGTTTATTTGTGAGTTTTCATTCTATAAGTTTTATTATTTTAAAAAAAGATTTCTCACTAAAAATGTGTTATTCCCTCTTATAAGATACTCCCTCCGTCTCAAAACTATAGTCTTAATTGGGTTGGACACGATATTTAAGTAATATTGATATTATATTGGTAGTTGGTAAAAAATATAGATAAAAGACTTTTTTGCCTTTGTGAGTGTATTAGTGTAAAAAATAGTGGCAATTGTGTAATAAAAATGAAAAAGTAAGGGTAGTTTTATGGCGATATGATTATTTATGGAAATAAGACTATTGTTTTAGGATGAATAAAAATGGTAAACAAGACTGTTGTATTGAGACGGAGGGAGTATTTTTTTAAAAAAAAAAGAAGAAAAATTTATTTATTCAAATAATATCAAAACTTTTTAATCACTTTGATATTTCAGTAACTAACAACAAAAATATTACTCAATCTGTTCCACTTCCATCTCTCCATTTTTGTCTTACTTATTCTGTTACTTTAATTTTTTTAAAAATAAAATTAGACATTTTAATCTTATTTAAAATTTTTAAATTTATATATTTTTTTAATTATAATTAGACTAATTAGTTATCTTAATTTTAATTTAAAATTATTTTTATTATAAGATAATTATTGTTAATAATACATTTTTAATTATTTACTAATTACACTCCTCCTAAATTCATGTGTCTACGGTAAATGGAACATGATAACCGGGACCGATGGAGTATCATTTATGTTTGCTTAGGTTAGTTATTGAAAAAAATAAAAATATTATTAAAATATATTTTTATATAAGTTTATCTAGAAAAATTAATGGTGAGTTATATTGCACTCCTTCCGTCCCATGTAATATATGTGTATTACTGTAGACACAGGAATTTAGGTAAAGTATAATTAGTAAATAATTAAGAAGTATATTAGTAAAAATAATTATAGATTAAGATTAAGATAAATAAATAGTTTAATTAAAATTAAGAAAATTATAAAATTTAAAATTTAAAATGCGATTAAAGTGCATAATTATATTTCCAAAAATAGAAAAGACAAGTTACGTGAGACAGACGAAAATAAAAAATAAAGACAAATTATGTGGGACGGGGAGTAATACTTACAAACATTCTTTATGGCTTGATCACTGAGATGCCAAATAGACTTGTAAGTAATGAGGTCTCTTTGTCCCTCCATGTGTTCCACCATCACAGCCATCAATGGAACCCACGATGCCTTCATTTTAACATCTCGACCACACCTAGAAATCCTTTCCTCACTTCTCCAACATTCCCTAATCTACGCAAAAAAAAATAAATAAAAATTATATAACGCCCCACGTGTTTTATTTATTGCGTGAAATTCACTTGCGTTAATGTAAAATTTGTTATCCTCATTATCCAAAATTGATATTTGATTCTAAATAAGAACCTAAATTATACAAGTTTTATGTAAATATAAAACGTAAAATATCTTAAATTTTTTTGAATAAAATAAATAAATAAATAAATAATTGATCATTCATTTATTTTTATAGTTTTATAAAAGTCAGATAACAATTTGTCTCCAAAAACTATAAAACGAAAGATTAATCAATTATTTATTTATCTATTTTATTCACAAAAACTATTTAAGATATTTTGCATTTATTATTTGTATAAAACTTGCGTAATTTAGGTCTTTATTTAGAACTAAATATCACTTTTGGACAATGAGGTGTTTCGTGCAAATTTTACATTAACACAAAGCGGTTTTACGTAGTAAATAAAACACAGACTATTTTGTGCATTTTTACTAAAGCACAATGAGGTGTTATAGAATTTACCGTAAATCATTCGATAGTAATTAAGCATGTCCTAATAGATTAACCAAGATTAATTCAATATAATTTTCTAGGGTTTACAGTCACATCCTTATATACCTGATGATTCAAAGTGGATCCGCCATAGCTGAATCTTGAAACTGAGCTTTGCCTGAGCTGAATCAAAATCAAAACAGAATAAATTATCATAATCATCGTCATCATCATCAGGGTTTGTGTGTTGAAGATTGTTTGCTTACTGATATTTTTGATAATGGAAAGAGATGATGAGTAGATTTGGTAGAAGTTGGTGGGAAGACATGTTGGAGAAGAGTTAGGGTTTCAGCCATTGTTGAAGAAGCTCTTGGGAAATATGAAATCAGATAGAATCAGTCATCGGTTGGTTGTGTCGTTCTGTAAGAAGCTGAAAATATGGATAAGATGTTTGTTTGTTGGTTCGTTTATTTCTATCACAGAGTTTTAAGGTTAGTTATGTTTGATGGGGGTTGGGTCTTATCTCTTGCGTGAATTGACCACATTGTCCTTGGAACTAAATTTTTGCATAAAAGACGACTGCACATAAAAATAAAAAGGGAAAAAATTATTTTGGTTACAATATAAATAAAATTCATCAATTTTGATCCCAATATAAAATTTTTTATCAAGTTTTGGTTCCAATATAACCAAAACTCATTATTTTTTATCTCAATATAACCAAAACTATCATTCTTGGTCATAATATAAATTTTTTATCAATTTTAGTCTCAATATAACCAAAACTCATCATTTTTTGTCCCAATATAATCAAACTTTATCTTTTTTTGTCCCATCGTCAACAAACCGACGGAAAATACTGACGTGGACTTGCAAAATTGTACAATTTTTTCATGTTTGATTTCTTTTCACGTCAGCAAAAAACAATAAAAAATATTTCGACAGAGTTTTATATATTAATATTGTAATATTACAAAAGCAATAATGAAGAAAATCAGGGAATAAAAAAATTTACAAAAACTATGATAATTCCACACCTATTTTTTATTTTAAAATAAAAATTGAAATTAAGAGAAGAATTTCATATGGATAGTTTAGATAACTTAGCAAAATGTGATATGTTGGATGTCGAGTTTGCCCCTATTTACCGATTTTAGTTAGACCATTCGTAATAGGTATCTTCACCCTCTCTCTTCGTTATGACCATAGATATGTTTCAATATTTTAAACCAACGATAAAAGAAAATTCATCTCCATTTTTTTATTGATCTTTCCTTCACATCATTATACATACTGCTTTTTCAAAAATTTATATTTTATAATTTTATAATATATTAATAATAATTTTTTTTTTTTGTCAATATTTGATTTATCAATAATTTATTAAAACAATAATGGATATTTTTATATTGTTTAATTAATTTTATTCTCGAAACAAATTTTTTTATTACTGTAGTTATTATTTGTTAATTGATAAATCAAAATATAGAGGAAAAATTATTATAATGTTGATATATTTAGTAAAATTCACCCATATTTGTATTTACATGTTTTAAAATTTAACTTAATAAAATATATTTAATATTAATACTCCTTCCAGGTAAAATCAAACAATGAGCTAGAAATACAGTATTTGCAAAAATTAATATATATGATTTTTGAAAATTAAAATAGATTGTTTAAATATTTTAACACTATATGTCAAATAAAATATATATAATATAAATATAATTTTATAGAAAATAAAGTTTTCTATACTAAAAATAAACAAAAAAAATGTCATTCGTCCTGGGTAAGAGGACCATTTTTTAATAGACAAAGGAATTTAAATAGTGTATATTAGTAAGTTATTAATATTAAATTATGATATTATTTAATTATTTTTTATATGATTAGTGTTGTTGTGATTTAAAAAATATAAATGATTAAAATATGCGTTTAAATATTTACAGTATTATATCTCAATAAAATACTCTTTTTGTCTCTTATCTATATATATATTTGCTTTTTGTACAAAGTTTTAGGAATATTAATATTATATTAGAGTGTGGTATAAATAAAGTAGAAAAGATTAAAATAACCTTATTGTATTTGTGTAATATAAAGGTAATGATAATTTGTGTAATATATTGTATGTTGTAAGGGTATTTTAAATGTTAGTGAAAAGTACAGTTACTAAAAATGAAAATGAATAATTTGTTATGAGACGGACCAAAATAAAAAAATAGATAGATTGTTAAGGGACGGAGGGAGTATATAAGCCTATCATTTTGTAGATAATAAAACTTTACATGATACAAATAAAAAAATGTATATATTGATAATTGACTTAAACTAGTTATTATTAAAAATAGAAAATTTAAAATGTAAATAATATTTATTTATTTAAGAGAGATAAAAATAAAAGATTTTTTAATGAATCCTACGTGTAAGTGACTGGTCCCGCAGTTAATCAAATAATTTACCTACTTTGTGATCACAAATTAATGTAATACAGAGGAAAAGATCGTCTCCACACGAGTCAACACGAGTCATTTCAGCGCGCTTCTGTCTTCACTCACACGCACCCTGGGAGATCTCCCCGAGGTCACCCATCCTCAAATTACTTTAGGGTAAGCACGCTTAATTCTAATTTTTTTTGGAATGACTCTCGAAAAAAAATATGCACATTGTTAAAATGAATAATCTATTCAATTCATTTAACCTCTAATCAACCTCGGATAGCATAATACCGGCTCATTCGCACACGGGAGTTGGTCAAGTAACGACCCAAATCCGGGGATATTAAGCCCTCCCTCACTTTAGAATGGAACGTCCACGTTGCACCCTAAGAATTCTCAACTACTAGGTCCGACAACAGTTCGATCGATGATACCAATTGTGACACCCCAGCCCACAAACCACGCAAAGCCGGGGGATCGAGATTGTAGATTGGCCCCGCAGGTCAACACGAGTCTTTTCAACGCACTATTGTCCTCGCTCATGCGCACCGTGGTAGACTTCCCAGAGGGTCACAAATCCTCAAATTACTATAGGGCAAACAAGCTTAACTCTAGAGTTCTTTCCGTAAGACTCTTGAAAAATAATATGCACATTACTGATATGAGTAGCATATTCAATCTATTTAACCTCTAATAAACTTCAGATGACCTAATACCGGCTCGTCCACACACGGGAGTTAGCCAAGAAATGGCCCAACTTGAGGGTATCACGTCCGGTGACACCTCGGCCCGCAAACCACGCAAAGTTGGGTGTGCCGAGAATGTAGACTAGCCACATAGGTCAATACGAGTCCTTCCAGTACGCTTCTGTCCTTACTCAAGGGCACCATTTGAGACTTTCCAGGGAGTCATCAATTCTCAAATTATTTTAGGGCAAGCACGCTTAACTCTAGAGTTCTTTCAGTAGGGCTCCCGAAAAGAAATGTGCACATTGTTGACATGAGTAGTCTAATAATTCCATTTAACATCTAATCAACTTCGGATGACCTAATATCCACACATTGGAGTTGACCAAGCAACGACCCAACTACATGGGGTATCACATCATGTGACACACCGGCCCGTAAACCACGAAAAGCCGGGCATGTCGATATTTTAGACTGACCGCCCAGGTCAACACGGGTCATTCCAGCACACTTCTGTCATCACTCACACGCATCCTGAGAGGCTTCCCAAGGGTCACAATCCTAAAATTACTCTAGGACAAGCACATTTAACGCTAGAGTTCTTTCAGTAGGACTCCCGAAAAGAAATGTGCACATTGTTGACATGAGTTGTCTATCAATTCATTTAACCTCTAATTAACTTCAGATGGGCTAATACCAGCTCATCCACACACGTGAGTTGACCAAGAAACGGCCCAAGTCCAGCGGGTATCACATCCTTCTCCACTTTAAAATGCATCGTCCACATTGCACCCCAAGGATCATCAACTGTTTGGCCCCTCAATAGTCAGGTCAATGATAGTAAACTATCGCTGGTCGGTTTTGATATCAACTGTGACACCCCAGCCCACAAGCTAGGCAAATTTGGGCATATTAGGATCGTAGACTGGCCTCAAAAGTCAACACGAGTCCTTCCAGCACGCTTCTGTCCTCACTCACGCGCACCTTGAAAGACTTACCAAGGGTGTCACCTATCCTCAAATTACTCTATGATAAGCACACTTAACTCTAAAACTATTTCACTAGAGCTTTCGAAAAGGAATATGCACATTGTTGACATGAGTAATCTATTCAATCCATTTAACCTCTACGCAACTTAGGATGGTCTTATGTCGGCTCATTCGTACACACGGGAGTTGGCCAAGCAACGGCCCAACTCGGGGGGGTATCACATCCAGTGACACCCTAGACCACAAACGACTGAAAGTCGGGCATTTCGAGATTGTAGACTGGCCCCACAAATCAACACGAGTCCGTCCAGCGCATTTTTGTCCTCACTCATGCGCACCCTGAGAGACTTTCCAAGTGGTTACCCATCCTCAAATTACTCTAGGCTAAACACTGTTAACTCTAAAGTTCTTTCCGTAGGGCTCCCAAAAGGAAATGTGCATATTGTTGACATGAGCTGTCTATGCAATCTATTTAACCTTTAATCAATTTTGGATGGCCTAATACCGGATCATCCACACACATGAGTTGGCCAAGCAATGGCCCAAATTCAGGGGGCATCACATCCTCCCCATTTTAGAATGCAACATCCACGTTACACCCCAAGGATCGTCAACTACTAAGCCCCTCAAACTCTTTTCACCCTTGAAAACCTCTATGTTGAGCTAGCCTAGCTCGTCGAAGCTTTAGTAACTGCCACTAACCGCCATATAACCGTCGCCAGAGGCTATGTTCTAAGAATTCCGATATCCAATCGGAAAACTGATTGCAGTATGATGGTCACCACCCCTAAAAATCTCTATGCCAACCCCTCCACCGCCCACGACCCGCTCTTGGCTGGTTCCGTGAGGTCTCCGGAAAGTGAACCTCTACGACGGTCTAATTCTATTAAATCTGAACGTTCGACCGCCGGATTTCCTCCGCCTGTGGACTCACAATATTGAATCAACCCCCAACATGAGCATATCATTAGCTCTTCGTCGCATCGGGCTGTCGAAGTCACACGGATGAGGGCCTCTAACGGTTTTTCTATTGGTATAGTTGATCTTGTGGCTCCTGAAAACCCCCAAGGCGAGGTCCTCGCTTTCAGAAGCTCTCTCAGCCCGATCGCCGCCTTGGCTCAGCAGTGGCGCCTCCAATCTCAGGGTTCCGGCCGGAATTTTTTCAATCCACCACCACCAACGGATTTGCAGGATCCAAAAACCCTAGAGTAGTGTTGTCCAGCAACATACATATCCACCACACAGGCACCGTAGGGGATTCGAGCCCTAACAGCCCGTTGTCGCCTTCTCCGGCTGCTCCACTGCTGTCAGCCGCCGTACCACCTCCGGCAGCCGCTTCCATGGACCCGATGGGACTTTAGACCGGGGCCCCACCCCCTCGGATCGGTGTATGGGGTGGGAGGTCGTTCGCTGATGTAGTATCGGGTGTTTCGTCGGATCCGTGGTCGGGCATCGAGGGCTCATTCTCATTCCTGGAGGGGCTTCGACCAGCTTCTGTGGGGGCATGGTATGATTTTGAGAATAGTAATATTCTCCGATTTTCTTCGATGGAGACGTCGAGGTACGTGATGGCTAATCCCGCTTGGAAGCATATTTTAGTCGGGAGGTTCCGATAGGTTATTTTTCATGGCATGATTTAGTAGATGCATTTGCTAGATTTTGATTATTGTGGCAATATGAGCTTCACCGTTTATGTCATAGAGATATTATTATTAGACTGTCTGATAGTTGAGATTATATTACATTGTTGATCCGTGGCATTTGGGTGGTGCGGGGGGCACCAATGCACGTCTTTAAGTGGACACCGGAGTTTAAGGCCACGAAAGACCCTTCTGTTGTCTCGGTGTGGGTGACTTTCCCAAAGTTACCACTGCATATGTATCACCGGGACATGCTTTATATGATTACATCGTGGCTTGGGAAGCCTTTGACTGTGGATACACCGACAGCTAGACAAGATAGGTGTTCCCATGCCAGAGTTTGTGTTGAGGTACATTTGTTTCAGTCATTGATTGACAGATTTATGATCGATTTCAAGGATTCTAGGGTGGAGCAAAGAGTGACATATGAGAGGCTTCCTCATTATTGTGCTTCTTGTCATACTTTGGGATATATTGCAGTTGATTGCCGTAGGTCGGGACCTTCTCAGGTAGTGATGGAGGCTAGGAAAGGTCCCCGGTCGGCGGAGACTATTCTTCATATTAAGGAGCGGGTACAGAGGATACTACTGAGCCTGTGCGGACGGGTCATAGGAGGCGCAGACGTGGACAGGGTCAGACTGGAGTGAAAAGAGTTCTCTAATTTGGTGTTCGGGTTACTATTCCGGATGCTAGGGTTGCGTCTGTTGTTCTTGAGAGGGTTATTTTATCCGGTACTCAGGTTATTGCTCCGAGTTCTAGGTTAGATTCAGATGCTGAGGGAGTCTGATCGCCTGGCATTCGGGCTCCGGATGCTAGTTTGGTTGAGTCAGATATTTTTTAGAGGAGTTTTTCGTCTGGCATTCAGGTTACTGCTCTGGGTGCTAGATTGGTTGAGTTTGATATTGTTGATCTCCCTAATGTTCCTTATGTTGTTGTCCTGGATCAGTCAGATGGTGAGACAGAGTTAGAGGAGAACGTTTGGACTTCAAGATCCCCAATTTCAGTGAGCCCTATAGTACATGAGGAGTTCCCTTCCCGTCAAGATAGGGGGAAGGAAAAGATGATTGATGATGCTCCGGAGTCTTCATATAGATTAGCTTCTTGTCGGGAGGAACGTTCTTCGTCTTTTGATATGAAGTTGGATGATTCGCCGCTTATCAATGATGGTACTCCGCCATCCTGGTTTGATATATTAGCTCTTTCTCCCCGTGGAGATAGAAGTTTTGTTTCAGGAGTCCTGTCTCAGGAGAGCTCCGTGACTTCATCAGGAGTAGATGATCTTTGCCATAGCTGTAGGGCTTCATCAAAGTTGCCCCCCCACGCTGGTCTCCTTAGGGATGGATACATTGGAAGAGGTAGATCCTGAGGGGATGATTTGTCCCCCTGAGCTTGAGGTTCCCTCAGGATTCAGTGTGCAGAGCCAGCCGCCGCTTTCGGAGGTGAGCCTCCGCATCACTTGTAGTATTGCTCGTCTCCAGGCGAGTTCCTCCATCGCCCTGCGCTCTTAGATGACTGATTTTTCAATCTTGGTGTGGAACGTTCGGGTTGCTGGGAACCCCCCGAGCCCAGCTGGAGATTTGCTATTTGTGTCGAGAGCATTGGGTGTGGATACTGATATTGTTGGAACCTATTGTAGAGGCAACACTGGAGTATTTCTGCCGTCGCTTGAGATTTGCGCAGATGATAGGGAATGAGGTGAACACGATTTGGTTGTTTGTCGATAGTTCATTTCAAACTCAGATGCTTGCAAGTGTCAATCAGTGGATTCATGTGCAGATATCATCGCCGCAAATTTGTCAGTCTTTCTTGCGGACGGCGGTTTACGGGAGATGTAGTGTCATTAGGCGTCGGGAGATATGAAGGTTCTTGGAAAAGACTGTAGTCTCAGCTACTGAGATTCCTTGGATAATGGGTGGCGACTTTAATGCCATCGCAGATATATCAGAGAGGGAGGGCCTAGGGCGGCCACGACTGCGATCGATTCGGGATTTTTCAGGAGCTCTCCTTGATGCTGGTTTGATAGATACCAACTTTGAGGGCCTTCAGTATACTTGGACGAACCAGCGGGTGTGGGAGCATTTGGATCGGATACTTTATAGTCGTTTGTGGGAGGATTTTGCGGAGTCAACGTAGGTTCGGCACCTTCTGCGGATGTGCTCGGATCATGCACCTCTACTGGTTCGGTTTTCACATTAGCAACATCGGGTTTCGTCAGCATTTAGATTTTAGAGCATGTGGATTTCTCATCACTCTTTCATGGATAGCGTTCAAGAGAGTTGAGAGGTTCCAACGGGAGTGTCGGGGTTTCTTAACTTACAGTTGAACCTAGGGATGCTCAAGAAGTCACTGAGGTAGTGGAATCAACATATTTTTTTAGATGTATTTCATATTTTGGCGTAAGTTGAGAGGGAGGTTGCAGAGTGTGAGGCTGAGTATGATCGGGATCCTTCGGAAGCTACTTTGTTATGCTGAAAGCGTAGTGCGGCAGCTTTGACACATTCCATTGAGTTGGAGGAGGCATTTTGGCGGCATAAGGCCGCATGTAGGTGGGCGGTTGATGGAGAGAGAAACTCCCGGATGTTTCATTCGATGGTGCGGGAGCACCGCCGACGGACGTCTATTTTTTATATGCGAGATGGTGATACGGAGCTCACGGAGCACTCAGGCATAAAGGCATCGGCAGTATCCTACTTTGCCTCGATGTTTGGGGAGACAGACTATGCGGATACTTTGGGTATAGATGAGTTGGCGGATATGCCACCGCAGGTTCCACCGGAGGAGAATCGGCGGCTCTTGGCACCACCGACGTTGGCAGAGGTTCGGGAAGTGGTATTCTCGATAGACTCGGATAGTGTGGTAGGTCCGGATGGATTCTCGGTGGCTTTTTACAGGGTTTGTTGGGAGATTGTATGTCCGGATGTGTTATTGGTTGTTTTAGAGTTCTTTTCGGGGATCCCGCTCCCGAAGTTTTATACAACCACTACTATCGTCCTTATCCCAAAGATGGATGCTCCGGAGTCTTGGGCTGATTATAGGCTGATTAGTTTGTGCAATATGAGCAATAAGATCATCACGAAGCTGCTCACGATACGATTGGGGACTTTACTACCGCTCCTACTTTCACCGCATCAGAGTGGATTTGTGAAAGGGCGCGCGATCGCGGATAATATATTGATGGCATCCGAGATGGTTCATGATTTAAACCTTAGAGGCATGTCACATAACGTGATTATGAAACTGGACCTTACTAAGGCATATGATAGGGTGTCTTGGCGTTTTTTAAGGCATGCCTTGTTGAGGTTCGGTTTCGCGGAGGAATTCATTACATTGGTGCTACATTGTGTGGAGCATGATTACTACTCTGTCTTGATTAACGGAGATCGTGGGGGATTTTTTAAATCCTCCCGGGGCGTCCGACAGGGGGATCCGTTGTTGCCTACTTTGTTTATGCTTGTGGCGGATCTTTTATCGAGGGGTTTGGAGCGTCTCTACCAGGGGTGCCCGGAGCTTTACTCTAGATGTGGAGGTGGGTTTTAGGTTGTCACACCTAGCATATGCCGATGATATTTTGATCTTTGCAACTGCTTGTGGGGAGTGGATGAGCTATTTGATGACCTTTTTGGTCGATTATGCAAGGATCACTGGCCAAAAGGTTAATTGTCAGAAGAGCACGATTGTTTTCAACAGTCAATGTCCGGAGGGAGTTCGGGAGTAGCTCCAGACAGTTACGGGGTTTAGAGTGGCTGATCTCCCGATTACATACCTTGGTGCGCCCCTCTATGTGGGGAATCTAAGGAGTATTCTATACGAGGAGCTCCTAGGGAAGTTTCGGAGATACTTGAGCCGTTGGGATCGGGCTATATTGTCACATAACGGCCGATTATAGCTTATTCAGAGTACACTATTGTCCCTTCCACTATATTTACTCCAAGTGTTGCATCCTCCACAGTCGATAGTTCATAAAGTTGAGTAGATCTGTGTGTGATTTTTTTGGGGCTCGTATCATGGTCATCGCCAGCGTCACTGGATTTCTTGGGCGGATGCGGCACGGCCGTAAGAGGAGGGTGGTTTGGGACTTCGAAGCCTCTCGGATATGGTTCATGCATTTTCCATGAAGCTTTGGTGGAAGCTTCGTAAGGGCTCCTCCTTGTTGGCGCAGGCGATGCGGCACAAGTACTTTCGTGATTCCTTTCCGGGCAGTGCTCTTTGTTGGAGCTACCACAGTCCGGTGTGGAAGTGCTTGTGCCGAATTAGGGAGGAGGTTCAGTTGCAGATTTATTGGACTTTAGGTCGGGGAGCGTGTTATTTTTGGGATGATAGATGGCTTGGAGAGAGCAGCCTCTTTTGACCTTTCGGGAAGGTAGACTATTGCCCCCGCCGCATATCTTGGTTCGAGATATGTGACGTGGCGACTCGTGGGATATTGTGAGATTGAGAGCATATCTTCCCGCGTTGCTCGTTCATCGTATTATGGAGGTCCCGATTGATAGAAAGTTTGAGGATCAGATGAGTTGGATGGCCTCGTCATCCGGTACATTTACGACATCCTCAACTTGGGAGCTTTGCCGTAATACGGGGGTATGGAGTTGGCTGTCGGGGATATTGTGGGCATATTCTTACTCCAATGATGTCAGTCTTTCTATGGAGATTGTTTTAGAGACGAATATCGAAAAATGAGATTAGCTAGCATTGTGGTCTTTCGATTGTCTCACGATGCCACTGTTGTCATATAGAGGTCGAGACTATCCCGCATCTCTTTATTAGTTCGGAGGTTGCCCGGTGAGTGCGGGAGCATTTTGTGGTACTTTTTAGGATATCTTTGCTGGAGACATATACGCTGCATCTATTTGTATCTTTGCTGAGGCTTTCTTCGGTACAGTCTCAGAGTATTAGAGCGTATGTTCCATTGTTGATACTATGGTTCATTTGGATTGCTCAGAACAAACACAGGGGGTTTCGTGTATCTTCCGAGAGGATCATCTGGCGGTTTCATTCACACTTGTAGACTCTTTGGCGTGCTAGGATTCTATTACATCGAAATTGGGTGGGCGATTTTCCTAGATTTTCCTAGAGCAGATGGACTTGGATTTCGATACCCCCCTTAGATTCCTCGGCCTCCGATTATGGTGCGATGGGAGGCACCATCTCCAGGATGGTTCAAGCTTAACAAAGATGGTGCTTCTCTTGGCAATCCTAGAACAACAGGAGCGGTAGGTGTTATTCGAGATTCGACAGGAGCAGTTCTCATTGCGTTTCAGACTCCGATTCCGCAAGCGACGAACACTTTGGCAGAGCTGACAGCGATTCATACTGGAGTAGGGATAGCGATTGATCAAGGATTGATGCCATCATGGATTGAGATAGATTCAACAGTATGCATCTCTCTGATCTCCTTCGAGATGAGCCACTGGTCTCTCAAGTGATGCATTACATGTATTCGGCTGCGGCATAGGGACACGACTTGGTGGATATCTCATATATAGAGAGGGGAACCACGTCGCAGATGCCTTAGCAACTGTAGCGGTTTCTCTCTCGATTGAGTGGATACTTCTCCCGAGAAATATCCCTTCGTCAATTATAGGCCTCCTTCGAGTGGATGCTAACGGTCTCCCGACTTTCCGTTTCAGCTAGCAAGCTTCACCCTCTTACTTGATTTTGAATTAGCTTAGATCGATGATATTTGGACTGGATAGCTTAGTGTTTGGTATTGTTGATGCCTAAGGTGTATGCCTTAGATATATTGCCTTTGGCTCTTTGATACTTAGACTACCTAGGCTTGTCTTGTCTATTTGCTACTGGGACTGTATAGCTTAGTAGAACTTCGTATGGCTTGATCCCGTTTGGGTACGTAGGCAACCCACTTTGGGCGCAACCTTTGCTTATATAGAAAAAAAAACTGCTAATCCCTTCAGCAGTCCTGTGAACTATCGCAGGTAAACTCTGATACCAACTGTGACACCCTGGCCTGAAAACCATGCAAAGCCGAGCGTGTTGGGATCGTAGACTGTCTCTAAAAGTCAACACAAGTCTTTCCAGCTCGCTTCTGTCCTCACTCACGCACACCCTGGGAAAATTACCAGGGGGTCAATCCTCAAATTACTCTAGGGCAAGGAATGTCCACATTGGTGACATGAGTAATCTATTCAATCCATTTAACCTCTACTAAACTTCGGATGGTCTAATACCGGCTCATAAGTACACAGGAGTTGGACAAGCAACGACCCAACTCCGAGGGGTATCACATGAAAACAAAATAACAAAACAATTAAATTAAAGAAGAACTTGCTATTGAGGGGATGTCTGGCTCATAGGATGATGCAGTTATTGTCCTTGTGTTTTTATCATAAATACAATAAATTTAGTTCTTATTAAACTATCAGTAAATTGGTTATAATTATCAACAAGCTAAGATTTGACAACTAGTTTTTCCTGACAATGTTGGTAATTATGGTAAACTCGTTAAATACCTCTAATTAAGCTAATAAATCTAGGTACGCCCATAAAAAAATATTGTCTAATCACATTCTAATGTAGAAAAACCCAATTCAAAACAATTACTACCTATGAGGAGCAATTAGATTTGATTGTCTAACCCCCATGAAAGAACTATTCAACCGGTTGTCACTTATTCAACTTCGAATACAATTATATATATCCTACCTGAATTATTGTTTGATGTCACATATCTCATTCCTCAGAATCGCAGCCCTGGAAGCCGAAAAGTACATTTTAAAAAATTTAATTTTCATGCATTCCACGTGTCGATGCTTTCAAGTGGGAGATAGTAGAGTCAATCATTTGCTGCATCTTTGAGTGAGAATGGAAAGGCTCTGAGCTTGATCTGCTCATTTTTAACATCTGATAGTTTCATACTGGAGCATACCACGTCAAATTCTTGCAAGTGCTTGTGTGGTTCTTCACCTAAAAGTTTATAAAAAGAAGACAATAAACGAATTAAGCTAGATTTCAGTTCAAAAGAATTAGTATTATTCATAGTTAGAAAATTAATGCATAAGGACTATTGCGTCAAGTTAGGAGCAACCAACTCCCTTAAAGTGGGGGTATCCTCAACCATGACAGTTTCTTAATCACTTTCAAAGTCACTAGAGTTAGAGATTTTGAGGAGGCTTAAAGAATCGACCAGTTTTGCAACTTGAGCAGCTTTTCGTTGTCTGGTTTCCTTTCGCAGCTTTCGCTCAACCTTCTTGATCTCAAAATTAAATATCAGTTCAACTGTACGAGAAAAATGGGGCATAAAGAAAATAAATAACACAAAATAGTAAAATAGAACACCGATCCCCCGGAAACGACGCCAAATTTTGATCGGTCGCATGGTCAATCACCTATTCTGTGATAAAAATTTAATATAATACAAGGGAATGGATCTTCTCTACAGAGATTGTGTGATTCACTCTTTTGTATTCTAGTGCAATAAATTAAAAGAGGAATTTTTCTCTTATTATGTAATGAAGACAAAATAACAAAATAACAAAACAATTAAAGTAACGGAGAACTGGCTATCGAGGGGATGTTTGGCTCAAGAGATGATGCTATTATGGTACTTGTGTTATATCATCAATTCAATAAAGTTAGTTCTTATTAAATTATCAATAAATTAGTTATAGTTGTTAAAAAAATTCTCACAACTAGTTTTTTCTTACAGTGTAGGTAATTAAGATTCACCCGTTAACTACCTTAATTAATCTAATAAACCTAGGTACGCCCAAATGATATTTTACCTAATCGCATTCTAATCTAGAAAAATCCAATTCAAAATAATTACTATCTAAAACGAGCAATTGTATTCAAGTGTGAATACAATTACGGATGTCCTACTTGAATTGAGTTTAGATTATCAGACCAATTTAAATATCGGTGCCAAAATATTCAATCAAACTAACAATCACAAACACTATTATTAGAATTAAATAAATACTGATAATCAAAAGAAACTTTTATAACGAAAGTCAAGAATCTCCAAAACACAAGAATAAAAACATTGTCATGCCTAAAATCAGAAAAAAAAATATATACTCCATAATAAAATAGCAAAGAACAATAAAGAAAGATAAACTCATAGTCTGAAGGAAAATCTTTTCTGACGATTCGCTGTTGTGCAATCTATGAATCTGCCAGTCTCCTGCTCTTGCGTGTGTCTGCACTGCTTCTAGCCGCCTTCCGCATCTACGTGTAACTTCCTAATTTTCT
The DNA here is from genome assembly GCF_009805555.1 of Andrographis paniculata. Taxonomy (NCBI): domain Eukaryota; kingdom Viridiplantae; phylum Streptophyta; class Magnoliopsida; order Lamiales; family Acanthaceae; genus Andrographis; species Andrographis paniculata. Next base: position 2,310,283 of record NW_026137588.1, read on the forward strand.
TTTAATTTTGTCCTATTTTTGTAGTAGTTGGGCTTTTGGGCCTTCAATTATATTCCCATATCTAGAGGGTGGGGTTAGTCTTGGCCATGAATAACTTGATTGTCCAAGGCTGATTTTTTTCTTTTTTTTTTCTCCTAATTCTTCATATTTGCGCTTTTTCTCCTGCATGTCGAAAATAAATAACACACAAAATTTATGTAAAGTCCAATCAAAATCAACCAAATATCGCATATGATATGAACATAAAACGCATGCGATTTTGAGCTATCAGTAAGAGGTTAAGAATTTAATTAGATTTTTTTATATTTATTAAATATATTTAAAATAAATAAATTTAGTAAAAATAGAAAATGGTCATAGGACGGGCAAAAAAAAAGTGGTGAAAATGGGACTAAATCATCCAGTCAGCTTTCGGTATATGTCGATCTCTACTATTGATGCATCGTCACAACAATTCGTTACAATGTTAAAAGCACTACAAACCCAAATAAAACATAGCCACATTCATCCGTCATGGATGGCCCGAGGGTGAGGTCCGTCCACATTGCATGTCCGTAATGAAGGTTCCCATCTCCGTTCACATCCCATCGACCTTCGGCTCTAACCTGTCAAAGCGCTCATTGAACATGATATATAAGTCAAACTCGCTTGGGACTGGCTATGCGGGTTCATGTTCAGTTCGAGTTGAAGGATCGCCCCACTGGTGGCGGAGCAGAATACCTATACTGAAAAGAGGTTCTATCCTGCATGGAACTATTTGAGATTTTGAAATTATATCCATCACTCTGCTCACCCCAAGACCATTCACTAGTCTTGTAACATACGGGCCAACGGAAATGTTGCGGACCTTTGTGTCAGAGCCAGCGGCTATACATAGCATGGCTACCTAGAAATGAACACTGTTAAGGAAAATTATGCAAAGCCAAGGCAATTCATAAGCAACACAATAACTATTTTTAAGAAGCCTCCCAACTAGTACAAATTTGAAACTACTGTATTTGCATTGAAAATTCAAAATATAAAAAATGTTCTCTTCATGTTCTTGGAAGAGTTCATCCGTCTTAATTCAAAGTATTTTTTTACTATTTTTATCTGTCACACTCAAAAGTATATATTTTTTTTAGTAAAAGTAATCATACATTAAAATCAAAATAATTGTAACTTTTATTTAAATTATAAATATACTATTACATATACAATTACTTTATACAAAAAGTCAAAAGATAAAAATACTAATATCTCTTATACACTTCTACTAATTAATAAAATACTATTATTTTTTAATATATTATAGAACCTGAACGACCCCTTTAAAAAAAGACGGAAGAAATATATATATTTTTTAATTTAATATATATGATGTGGTATTGCCACCTATATTATGGTTCTTAGATGAAATAAGAACCCTATGGAGGGTGCTCTAAGGGGGTGCTCTAAGGTCATTCTCAACCTGGCAACTTAGTCAATATTTATTTTATTTTTATTTTTAACAGTCATTGAGAATTTTAATTATAATCCAGATTTTTATAAAAATATTTCTAAAATCTTTACATTTTTCAACATGATTAAATATTTCATATGTTTAGAAAATAAAAATATATTTTCCATCTTATTTTTCTTCGTATAATATTTAATAAAAACAAAATTATTATTTTTTATCAATAAAAAATTTAAATAAAAATAATTTATATATATCACACTAATATAATAATTAAAATTTTAAAAAATAATAGCAATAACAAAATATATAATATTACAATATATTTTATCCAAAAAATTATTAAAAATATTAAAATACAAAAATAATATATTTAAATTTATAAACATTAAAAATATTATATTTATAAAAGAAAAAAACATAAATACTCCATCCGTTCCATCGGAATTGAACCATTTGATTAAGAACACGGTATTTAAGCAGAGGATGCTTAATTAGTTAATAATAATTAGTTATAATATTATTATATTATTTTTTGTATAATTAATAATATTTATAGTTTTAAAATAAATTTAATATATATGATTAAAAAAATTAAAATATATGTTTAAATATTTAAAAATTATATAGCAATTAAAACATATGCAATATAGATATCATTTTGTAGAGAATAAAATATTATATAATACAAGTAAATAAAAAAATATTTTTGTTTATTTATAATTAACATAAATAAATTTAAAAAAAGATGTATAATTTTAAATATAGATAAAAAATATTTATTTTTTTGAGGAGAGAGATAAAAATAAAGGGTTTTTGAGTAGGTCATACATCATTTATGATGTTGTATGTTATGTAGTTAATTAAAGTGATTTATATTTGTTAAATATATTTTGGTTTAATGATTTTTATTAAAAATAAAAATATATCAATTATTACGGGACAGAAAAAAATAAAAATAAATTATGGTGGGACGAAGGGAGTATTAAATTATATTTTATATTACCAATTTTAAATATAACTTTTCATAAAAATATACATTATGTATTATAAATAAAATATTAGTAGGTATAAAAATAAATAAAAACAGAAGTATGGCGCACAAGTAATAACAAGAAACAACCTTCATGCGGTGTGGGTTTCTTGTGTCAGAATTTTTATTTTATTTTAATGTTTTTCTTAAAAAAATTTTAAATGCTAATGTGGGAGGTGTTTGTTGGGAAGTATCCTTCATTGCGGATGTTGTAAGAGCAAATACGGTAGTCTTATTTTCGAAGCCTTCCTCCCTTCGAGACTGTTTCTGTCAAGCCAGAATACAAAATGGTACAATAAAAAGTGTTTTGAAGTCGGCTTACACGTCACCTGCCACACATGATTCGTCTAGTGTGACTTGTCTGTTGGGTCTACTTTGCAAGGTATTAGGTTTGATCGGGGGTTTACTTAGTGCGCACTTTTAAATAGCGACTGTGGGTTCCAACGTTATAAAAAAAAGTTTTTTGAAGTCATTTTTGGAATGCCTCCTCAACGTGGTATGGAGAAGCAGAGCCACAAAGGACTGTATTTTCTTTTCTTTCTCTCTTTCTCTACTCCAAAAAATCTCTCCCAAAGAACCTTCTTAGACGGATGATTTGAGAGAGAAAAATGTTGTCGATGTGCAAACCCACTCAGGTCCCCAAGGCTCAATCATCGCAGTCGGCTCAATCTAGGGGCAATTATCATCCTAGTCGCTAATAGCAATCATTTTACTTCTCTATATTGATGATATGATCCTCACTTGGTGTTAGAATATGAAATTGAAATTCTTTATTTTAATCATAAATATATATATATATATTTATAGTGATATACAAATCGTTTAAATAGGGCAAGAATGCTATGAATCTCTTAAATAAGATAACTATCATAAATATAATATATTGTTTCTAAATATATTTTAACACCCCTCTCCAAACTCAAGATATGATTGAACGAACTTGAGTTTGTCAGAAGTGACTGAAATAGATATAACCGAGATCTTCCACGTGCGGATTTGAATTCGCCAAGATTGACTGAAAGTGGTGTAGCCGTCCACTGGATCAAAGTCAAAACCAGAACTCTCAACACCGTTAGAGTTGGAAACAGGATTCGCTCGCACACAATGGAGCTAGAGTCGAAAACATGACTACCTCGCTCTCAATAGAGTTAGAGTCGAAAATAGGAATCTCAACAATGTTAGAGTCGAAAGTAAACTTTGTCAATGGAGTAGTAGAGACGGGTACTGCATGAAAATAACAACATGACTGTAAATAGAAGCAGATACAACAATAAAATATAAAAATATATATGGGATATAACAGGTCATAAATGTACTCGGAAAGAATTTGACTTTGATATCATGTTAGGATATCAAACTAAAATTCTCTTATTATAGCCAAATTCTTTCAGGGTAGATCCATGTCCCATTATATCCCCTATATATTTTTATATTTTATTGGTGTATTTGCTTCTATCCACAATCATGATATCATTTTTATGCAGTCTCCGTCTCTACTATTTCGATCTCCACTGAAAGAGTTCTATTTTCAACTCTGACGCCGCTGAGAGTCCTGTTTTCGATTCTAACTTTATTGAGAGTGAGTGAGTCTTGTTTCCGAATCTAGCTTTGTTGTGAGCGAGCGAGTTCTGTTTTCAACTCTAGTTCAGTTGTGAACGAGTGAGTCTTGTTTCCAACTCTAAGGGTATTGAGTTCTGATTCTGACTTTGATCTAGTGGACAGTTCAAAAGCGAGAGAATAGTCCTAAGAACAGCGGGGAGGCTACAACACCTTTAGTAAATGGCAACTTCAAGTTTGTTCGTGGAAGATCTGGGCTATATCTTTTTCGGGCATTTCTGACAACTCAAGTTTGTTCAATAATATCTTGAGTTTGAGGAGGGGTGTTAACATATATTTAGAAGGAATATATTATATTTATTGTAGTTGTTTTATTTAAGAGATTCGTAGGATTCTTGTCTTATTTAGACGATTTGTATATCACTATAAATATGTACGTATTCTTATGATTGAAATAGAGAATTTCAATTTTATATTCTAACATGTTCAGTTTCATATTCTAACATAGTGTCAGAGCCAAATTCTCTCCGGGTACATCCATGACCCGTTATATTTCTTAAATATTTTTATATTTTATAGATGTATTTGCTTCTATCCACGATCATGCGGTCATTTTCATACCGTCTCCGTCTCTACTATTTCGATCTCCATTGACAAAGTTCTACTTTCACCTCTGACGCCGTTGAGAGTCCTATTTTCGACTCTAACACTATTAAGAGTGAGTGAGTCATGTTTTCGAGTCTAGCTCTGTTGTGAGCGAGCGAGTCCTGTTTCTGACTCTAGTTCTGTTGAGAATGAGTAAGTCATGTTTCCAACTCTAACGGTGTTGAGAGTTTTGCTTCTGACTCTGATCCAGTGCACGACTATACTACTTTTAGTCAATCTTGGCGAATTCAAATTCGTACGTGGATGATCTCAGCTGTATCTTTTCAGGTCACTTCTGACAAACTAAAGTTTGTTCGATCATATCTTGAGTTTGAGGAGGTGTGTTAAAATATATCTAGAAGCAATATATTATATTTGGGATAATTGTCTCATTTAAGAGATTTGTAGGATTCTTACCTTATTTAGACAATTTGTATATCACTATAAATATGTATGTATTCTTATAATTGAAATAAAAAATTCCAATTTCATATTCTAACACTTGGGATGACCAATCTGGCATATCTTACCTACAGAACTAGCTCCAACAATATTTTGATAGGAAGAGTCTTGGTCATCTTCGGTATTTCGTGGGTATTGCTATTTTTTATAGTCTAATTGGATATTACATGTCTTAGACTAAATATGTTTATAATTTATTGTGTTGTGTTGGGCTTACTTATTGCAAGATAGCTCCGACACCCCCTCGATGTTGGATGTTTTCTTAGACCAATAGAAGAGACTTATCTTCAAGATTCTTCTCTTTATCGCCAACTTGTCAGAAAATTGATTTATATGACAGTCACTCATCCTAACATTTCTTACGGTGTACATCTGGTTAGTCACTTCATGGCTGTACCTTGTCCACTCACTACTCTGCAGTGTATACTTCGTTATATTAAGGGAACAATATTGCATTGATTACACTTCTCATATTAGTCTTCCTTAACTTTATTTGGTCATTATTATGCTGATTGGACATATGATACTATGGATTGTTGCTCAACCACAAGACTATGCTTCTTTCTTGGCGATTTTCTTGTCTCCTGACGTAGCAAGAAGCAAACAATCATCTGTCATTCTAGCACTAAATCCAAATATCGTACCTTTGCTGACACTACTTATAAGCTCTTGTGACTTCATTGGCTACTTGCTAACCTTGGAATACCGAGGTCAACTTCCATTTCCATGCATTGGGATAAATAACAGTGCTATTTAGATTTCTCATAATGATTTTTTCAGGAGGGAACCAAATACATTGAGATTGATTATCATCTTGTTCATCATCATGTTACTCATTGCAACATTAAGTTATGCTCAGTCTCCTGTGACGATCAAATTGCAGAAGTCTTCGCCAAGTCACACTGGTTTCAATTTCTTTTGTAGAAACTCAAGTTAACTTCTACGGTGCCTACTTGAGTTTGAGGAGAGATGTTAATATTTATATTTATTTTAACCTTTTCATTATTATTTGATTTTATTCATTTTGTAATATGTTAATAAATAGGCCTTAATGCTATTATTAATGTCATTTTTTATTTTCCTCCCTAAAATTAACAAATGATTTGAACAGGATTTGGGTTAAAGTTAAAAAGGATAAGGGTTTCGGCTGGATTTGATGGATTGGGTTAGGAAGAGAGCCAACTTTTACATGATTATTGAGCGACAAATGAATTAGACTCTCAAGGGCCAAAATTCTCATCGTATACAATAAAGACAAAAACTATGAAAATATATAATAAACTTTAAATGTGAGGTTTTAATATTTTAGTCAATCTCACCAAATATGGTACTGAATAAGTTTTTTTTTTTTTTTTTTTTTTAGTTCCAAATTGATTTGAAATTGATTATTGATTTGAATTTTATTTAAATAATATTTTGAGATGTTTTATGAAAAAAAAAAAGTATGTTTTTGTTGAAAATAATACAGAATAAATAACATTAATTTCAATTTGAAATCACATAAATTTGTGATATTTTATTTTTTTTGCATTATTAGTTTTGTGTCAAATTTTCCTATAACAATTTATTAATAAATGAATCTTCAATTGAGCATTGTGTCCCACATTGGTTTACCACCCATTCAAGTAAAATCATTTTCCCACCAAAATCCATTGCATAAAACAAATAACCACGTTATCCACATGTCCTACAATGTTAACCACATCTGCAAGCCAAACCCTTAAAACCCTATTTAAAGAACAAACCCTCGTTCAAGAAAACTCATATCCATTCAAGAAAACAAATAAAAGAAAAAAAAAAAGAAAAAAAAAAAAAGAGGGAAAGATGGAGTTGTTTGATTTGGAAAAGCAGTTTGCTTTCTTCCATGGCTACCACAGAAACCTTAAGAACATATTCGTCCACGTCGTCTTCGTATGGCCGATATTCTTCATGTTCTTGCTCATGCTGTACTTCACCCCTCCTTTGATCACCCACTCTCCCATTAATGATTACTTGGTGTTCAATTATGGCTTCTTTTTGGCTCTCGGATATTCGATCTACTACTTGTGTTTGGATAAGACAACAGGTTCTTTGGCTGCATTCTTTTGTCTAATCTGCTGGATCGGAAGCAGCGCTCTCGCCCATCGCCTCGGATTTTCGTTGGCCGCCAAGGTTATAATATATTTCAATTCAGAATGAACTTGCATTAGTGTTTAGTTGTTTATTAACTTAATTTCTTTTGTGTTAAAAGTAAGAGTTGAATTTAATATTTTATTTAGACAAAATAATTTACAACCCAAATTTGGTTTGGGAAGCCTGTATCATTCTTGCTTATGATTAAAAATTTGCATCAGATTTACTTATATTTTCGAAAATGTTGCGCATAATCCTCTAATATTATGTGTAATATTTTTGAAACACATTAGAGTTTCATACTCTCTTGGTCCCGGAAGAAGAGTTTCATGTGTTTTTGTCCATAAATTTCCGGAAGAAGAGTTTCATGTGTTTTTTGTCCATAAATTTTTTAATACTAATATTATATTGATCTGTGGTAAATAAGAAAAAAATATCCAAATTTGTATTGTGTAATATAAAAATAGTGTCATTTGTGTAATATATTATAAGTTGTAAGATAATTATTATGCTAGGTATAGATAATACAACTACTAAATTAAAAAAACGACACTCTTATTTTAGGACGGGTATAAATAAAAATGATATTTTTCTTATAAGACGGAGGAGTACAATATTTTTTAAGGAATTTTTTGCAGTAAATTTCTTAAAATACGATGGAGCTTTGTGGAGATTTTAAATCATACTGAAAAATGGTACATATTTTTCAAATCAAGTAATTTTGTCTTTTGTTAATAATTAGAAATTGAAATCTACATTTATTTAAAATGAAAAAAAGAACTAAACTACCTAAATTGTATAATGTGAAAAGTGTGTTAAAAAGATAATTAATTTTCGAATGTAACTTACAGTAAAAAAAAAAAAAAAAATCATTGTAAAATTTTCGTTTGACATAGAGAACATGGAAATCAGACTCATCTATTGTGCTCATAGAGAGTTTGTTCATCCAAGAATTTGAGAGTGACATGATTTTTTTTAATATTAAAAAAAATATAATATATGCACATTAAAATAACATATTATATATTTTTTTCATTTTAAAAAAGATTAATAATTCAATATAAAATATACTTTATCCGTCCCCGACAAAAGTATATATTTGAGTTTTTATAGTAAATTAAAAAGAAAATAGTATTTTAATGGTTAGTGTAACTGTGTTATAAGATGGTTATGATATTTTTGCCTTGTGTATAATGACATGTTTGTAATCAATATAAAAAGCAAAATTGCTCATAACTCCCTTGTGGTTTCGAAAGTCAGCGTAAATTTCCTCTCTACTTTAAAAATTGCATGGTACCCCCTTATACTTTAAAAAATATTGCATGAAACCACTTTGTGGTTTTGAAACACAGCATAAATCCCCATTTTACTTTAAAAAATTGCAAGACGCTCACTTATACTTTCAAAAATATTGCATAAAACCTCATTCCATGCAAAACATAACATATAGATAGTAAATCATCTTCTTATCACATGAGGAAAGTTTCATGGTGGTGGGATTTCATGCAACGTTTTTTAAAGTATAAGGGATACTATGCAATTTTTAAAGTAGAGGGGGAATTTACGCTGAGTTTCGAAACCACAAGGGAGTTATGGGCAATTTTGCCAGTATAAAATGTAAAAATATTTTGGTAGTATATGTAATTACTTTTACTATAATAAAAAATAAATATTTTTTAATGGAGTATACAAAAATGACAAAAGGGAATAATTTCAGTTAGAATCTGAAAAAAAAAATATACTTTCTATATTATCAACACGATTCTTTATACTTGAAATAAAATATATATATATATATACAAAAGACAAAATTAAGACATCCAGAGTGTTGCATCTTATAACCATAATTATAAGAGTCAATTGTATTCCCCCGATCACTTAACAATGTATTTATTTGGTTTTTTTATGTCATTATATTTCAACATTAAAATATTTTTATATTTGTATAATAATTGATACAAATATTATTAAATTTTTATTGTATAACACTAATATAGATATCTTATATTCTTTCATTTGATTTGTAATACGTATGAAAATAATATTAATATTCAAAATTTTCCTCCTCTTCTATTGTAAAAAGTAATTGTTTATAGTGAAAATGTGATCTATTTATACTACTATATTTTATCTTGATAAAATGAAATAATTGATGATTGTGACATTTTCATTAAATTTTTGTTTTTTAACCAGTCAAAACAAATATATATTTATATTCAACAAATAAAAATATTTATAAAAAATAAGCAATGTTTAGTTTTTTTTTTCTTTTAACATTATTATTTTAGCACATAAAAAAACACTTTCTCTGTGGTTAACAAAGTATTATTATTATATTTTTTTTTAGTAATTGTACTTTCTAGTAACATTAAAAATACGCTTACAACTAACAATATATTATACAAATGTCATTACCTTTATATCACACAATACTAATAAGGTTATTTTAGTCTTTTCCACTTTATTCATAACATACCCCAATATGCTACTAATATTCCTATAATTTCGTGTAAAAAACAAACGGATACATAGATAAGAAACAATTAGAGTATTATGTTGTGTTTGATTGTAAGTTTTAAACGCTAACTTCAATATTTACTAATTTTTTTTCTTTTAAAATATTAAATCAAAGATTTATTTTTTATTATTTTATATTAAATTAATAATTAAATTTACATTAAAGATATCTATCAATGCATATTCAAATTATGCTAATAGTTATTTCAATTCCAAATTTTACTAATTAAAATTCAAATCTCAGCTTGAAAACGTACAACCAAACAAATCCTAATGCTACATTTATATATAATTTGTTTCATGGCATATTGATGCAACATTCTTATTGAGAATTTATTTGTTTCTACTTGCTATTATTGTTGTAATCATTTTATTCCTAGGTTGCTGTGGGATCTCAGCTGCTATCCTTGGTAGCACAACTAACAAGCCATGCAATTTTTGAGGTTATTATTCAAATCAAATTCTATAGATATATATATCTACACACACAGTGGCGGACCATAGATTATATCCGAGGGGAGCTAATTTTGAAATTTATAAAATAATATATTTTATTTATAAATATTTATTTGTTATTCGAAAAAATTATCATTCTGATTATTATATTTTGAAGAAAATAAATACAAATAACGAACTACAATAATAATAATAGTTATACACTGTATTATAAATATTTTTTTTGTATTCTTTTTTATTCAGACAAGATATATAATTTTTTAGTATTTTTTTATTTATCCATTTTAAATAAGTACAAAAAAAAAAAAATTGGAGTGGGGTGGGGAGGGGAGGGGGGGGGCTGTAGCCCACCCTTGCCCCCACCTTGGGTCCGCCCCTGTATATATATATATATATATCCATGTGTGTGTTTTCTCGACACATTTAATATATTTTACTAATTAATTGTCCTATTTTTCGGTATATTACAAAGAAACGAGTACCTTCCGTCATCGACAACCTCTTTCAAACATTGGTATTAGCACAATTTTTTGTGTTGTTGGAGGTATGTATATATTCGTGCACACATATATATGTTGAAACATTTTGGTGAAGGTTTGATGAGAAAATATCGTCGAATGCTTGTAGGTTCTACAACTGGCCTTCGACTATGAGCCATATCCCGAGTTTAATGCCAAAGTAAAGGCCATAGTTGATAATGATATTAAACTTTGGGAGGATGAGAAATCCAAGAAAAGATCTTGAAGTCATTGTACCAATATGTAACTGAAAGCATGTTGTTTTTATTTAAATAAAAAAAAATTATAATCGATCCGTAATTTGAAAAAATATGAATCATATTTTCTTATGGTTTAGAATTTTTGTAAAATTATCTTATATTTTAAAAAATATTGCATAAAATCTTTCAAACATTTAAATTTATTGGATTTTTCGGACAATTGTTGTTTCAGTAGCACAGTTTGGGGAATTTTGTGCAATTTTTTTTCAAACATAAAGTAAGATTGCACAGTTTCTAAATCAAAAGCAAAGGTGTTGCTAGCCTCGCCAAAGCTGCAAAATAAAGTATCAGTTCCTACACCACAAAAAATTTGCAAAATGCAGTAGTTCGATGAGTAGGGTCGTTTCCGCAGGGAACAATAATAATATTGAATATTCGGTTATCTAAAATTATACTATATATATAATGGGGGGTTGAATTTATCACACTAAAATAAGAGAAAATAAATTCGCTCAACTAAATAAAATAAAATAAAATGCACGGCAGATTACCAAAGATGATTAGACTCTAGCATAGGCATGAATTTTTCATTCGGGATATGAAATTTGATCATTGACTAAAAGTCAAATTCATCGACTAGTTAGATAAATTGGTTATAGTTGATCTACACGCATTCACAACCAACCTTTCCTTACTTTTTCGATAGCTAAGGTACGACCGTTAGCTATTTCTTTAATCGGGAAAGAATCCTAGGTACGACCGTAGTTTTCTAACTCGATAGTAGTAAAAACTAGAAAGGCTCAATTCAATTTAACAAACTCCTACGAGGATTTGTTTAAAATTGGTTTTAATTCTTCCCTAGAGTGTTCTTCTCTAGGTTGCTACGCCAATTGGAAAAATACACAATTACGTATGTCAATCTCCAATATAGCTATGAAATCCTAAATTGATACGTGCGCAATAATCAAGTCAAGATTTCTAAACTCATCAATTAGAAGAATTAAAAATATCCAACATCGATGAACACCAATTTTAATCGAAACCAAGTCTCACAATTTCAATCCCGAAAATCAATTCATACCTACACTAGAAATGAAACTACTCGCAATCCATAGCAATTAAAAATATAAAATAAATCAAGGAGTTCATCATGCCTTAAAGTTTGAAAATCGACAACAAACCAATTCTAGAAATGAAGAAAAATGATGCCTGGAAGTTCTTCTGCGTTGCTCTCCAAAGTTCTCGTATGTAGTATCTTTCTTCGCTTTTCTTCTCTCTCATAAAAAATAGGTTGGAGGTGAGATCGTGGTAGAAAACGTGGTAGCCCCCTTCTCTTCTCCTCTTCAATTAAGAAAATCTTGTCACTTCAAGTCTATCCTAAGATCACCTTTGCACTTTAAACCAAACAATTCTAAAATTGCTAATTAACCCCGGAGGACCTTTTTGCAATTTTTATTTTTTTTCTGCTTCGTGTTACGCTTAAGGACTTCATGCGTTCTGTTTTTCTCTCCAATATGCCCAAAATTTGCCAACTCCTCAACGTCTAGTAGAAAGTTCAAAAACACACCATTATGAGCATATATACAAAATTCGCATCTAAAAACCGTCTAAAATATAGCAAAATATTTGTCTAATATCTCATGTATCAGGTGGGCATATTTTTCAAACAACACGTGATGAGTAAGTTAAACAAGTATGCTTTTGATTAACAATGTCAATGATACAATTATGTTTGTGTGTGTGGAGCTAAATGTTTGTATAATTGTTTCTTCAACGCAAATTTTCCTATACATTTTTCTAAAAAAAAATTAATATATTATATATATTCATTATTTTTATATTATCTGCATAATTCTCTATATTTCACATAAAAAAAAAAATCTTGAAACCAAAAAAAAAAAAAAAAAAACAAAGAAAGGTATACACTTATTCAATGATGTATAAATGTGTTTTGCATATTCGACTATTTATTTGAACATTCATTTAATTCGAACCAACATAAATGAATTTAACATTGTAGTGTGGGTTGTAACTTGTATGAGGCAAAGTTAACTCTGGTTTACTTGAGCTTGTCATATTAATGTATTGAAGAAGCCATGGATTTCATTGCGTGAATATTTTATTTATCAAGAGTTTTACTTTAGTCCTCGAATTATATTTAATATTATTTTCATTCCATAAATGTATTCTCTTTTTTCATCTATATGTTAAATCTACTCAATTATTAATTTTAATAAAATAAAAATAATTATATTTTATTATTACCATTTATTTATTATAATTGCCATTGTTTTTATTATACATTGTCACTCATTTTTTTAATTATTAACTAAATTTCCAAAAATATCTCTTACTACTTCTTTTCTTTTTTTACTTTTTAATTAAAAATATATATATATTTTTTTTTTCGCACAGGCTACAATGAGATTAATTTTTGCGGACAAAGAGAGTTCTATATTGAAGAAAATTGTATATATTGACAAAATATTTTGTACATAATTTTAGCTATATATGGATTAAATCCTGAATAATAGGATATAAAATAAGAATAACTATGTATTTCATGCATCCTAATTGAAAGTACTTTTTTACCATTTTCATATGCTTCATTGAAAAATATCAATTAATAGTAAGACACTACCACAAAAATGCCTATTTATCTTAGAAAATTGTTTCGAAAAAAAGCACCGAGACAATCTTGTATCATAGAACCTTGTTTTGAGATAAATTAGTGTCTCAACCATGATTTGAGACAGCACTGCAACAATTTATCTCGACCATAATCTCTAAAGTTATTTTGTGACCATGTATTGTTGCATATTTGTCTTGAAATACCCCTGATAGCTGAAATTGTCTCGAAATAAGTTTCGAAAAGTATTTCGAGAGTATGAATTGTCTCGAAACAAGTCACAAAATATAATCCGAAATTTGAATTGTCTCGAAATAAATTGCAAAAATATCTCAGGAGTATAAATTGTCTCAAAAACAAGTCACGAAAGTAATCTGAGAATATTTATTATCTCAAAATGAGTTACTAATTATGTTCCGAGAGTATACATTGTCTCGAAATAAGTCATATAATATATTTTCGAGATTTGAATTGTCTCAAAAATAAATTGCGAAAAATATGAAAGAGTCACAAAAATATTCCAAGAGTATCAATTGTCTCAAAACAAGTTGCAAAATATATTCCGAGAGTAAAAATTATCTCGAAATAAATTACGACAAATATTTCTAGAGTTTGAATTCTCTTGAAATAAATTGAGAAAAATAGTCCAAAAGTAAAAATTTTCTCTAAATATTTTATGAGAAAAAAAATTGATTTGTATGCGTACTTGATCTTATTTAATTAAAATTTTGACCCTTAACTTTTTTTAATTTTTCCAATTTACTTGTTGTGGCGCGGATTTCAACATCTTAATATTATTATTATTATTATATTATTTTGTGCCAAAAGTGGCGTCAATTATTATTATTATTATTTTATTACCATTACGGATTTAAATCACTACTAATTCTCCGTCATTTTATTATAATGGTTGTGACTTTGGTGCAATTTTTTTCGCATCAATTTCTTTTATTTGTGTAGCATTAGTTTTAATTTGTATACATGCAGTATAAATTTAATTATAAATATTGTTTTATATTATTTTCTAAATATAAAAATAAATGATATATATATATATATAAATTTTGATACACTAATTTATATTAAAATATACTCCTATGTTGATAAGTAATTTTAAAATAAAGTAAATAAATTATATTCTATTTGATTAGTTAATGATAAAATTTGATAAATTAATCTAATTGAAATTTATAGAACTTAAATATATATCATTTATATTTCTATCAAAGTCAATTAAAATAGAATCATTTTAATAATAAAATATTTTTGAGAAGAATAAATACTATGTACTTATTAAATTAAATATATCTATCCATAAATAAAATTAAAATTAAAATAGATAAATATTTTATCCAAAATACAAAAAATAGAATATTATTACGAGGAAATTCTCCCACTCTAATATTTTTCATACTCTCGTTACTTTCACCCACATTCACATTAACTCACTCCACTTCTTTCGCACACCTACTTATTTTACACGTAAGTTATTTCTCAACCTCATTAAACTATTATTTTGCTCTGGCCAAACAATTCCCGCGGACCACCTTGCTTTTGCCGCCGTTGGATCCACCGCCGCGGCCATCGGATCTTCTGGTATTAAATATATTTGTTTTCTCAACCTCTCTGTTACTGCTGCCATTGCCAGATCCACCGCCATCACCATCGAAATTTCTAGTATTGAATTTCTAGTCTTTTTTATATTTGATAATTTTTTATCTTTTTCTTTATCAATCCTCTGCTTCCATCTATCTGTTTTCATATGTCCTGTTGTTGATTTTGCAACATAGCAAAAACATGAAGAAAGGAATATAATAATATAAATATTTTGCAGAATTTATATATAATTTTACTTTTTTTTAGTTATACAGTGAGGATTTCATTTTTATTTATATGTTGCAAAATATTTTTATTTAATTTGTATATATACAGATTTTTTTGTTTTTTCTATGAGTAGCAAGATTTATCTGTATTGCACGATATATATAAGCATTGAAATATTTATATATATATGTCGTATGGTATGTATACTTTGCAATTGGATTATATATATTGTAGGATTTTTTTTTTTTTTTATTTTAAGAGAAAAAAATTTAATAGAGAAATGGGCGCGGCAACCAAAGCTCCTGCGTAGAAGGCTGCTTCATGGCTTTTGCTAAGAAGAAATAGAAGAGCTATTACAAGAAGTAACCTATCCGGTATGTTGATCAATTCTTTACTACTATATATTCTTATTGGAAAACTTGGAGATAGATAAAAATATATATATATATATATGAAATAGTTTCGACAAAATATGATTATGTTGTTGAGCATATTCTTTGGGAGTAAAAACTTTTCTTCCGGACTATAATCTTTGACTTATTAGATCAATGTTACTTGTTTCTTTAAAAAAAAAAAATTATATGCTTAAAATAATTTATTTATCAAATGTATAATATATATTTACTAAGTGTTGATATTATAGTTGTTCAATAGTTGTTCTCTACAATTATATAACGTGTCAATTGTAATTGCTAATAGGAATTGGATTTAAGTTGAATACTTTCTGAGCTTGAAATTCACCAAAATTTATTGGTGCAAACCAAATAACATGTATGCATCCAAATCGGTTGTTAAAGTTGATGTAATTTATTCACTTCGTAATGTTTTATATTGTATATTTTTTTTAAATTTTTTATAACATTCTCTTCTATATATGTATAGGAAATTCTTATCAAGTCCACGCTCAAGATATCCAAAATAATTTTGTTCAAGCATCTCCAAAGAATCTTGTTGATTCATAATTGCATACGGGGAATTTATTTAGTCGTCAAGTCGAGTGTTAGAGTTAGGATCACGCGGAAACACAGCTAGAGTGATGCTTGATGGTTCTTGTGTGTTTGTGTGAAGTGGAGTATGAACATTTGAGATTGTAATTTTATTTTATGATATTTGATATGCACTCACCAAAATAATTAATTTATTTTGGCATTAGATTGTATAAATTTTTAATTTTGTATATTTCTATACTTATTTGAAATTATTGCTACGGTTGTTTGATATAAGTTATAGCTTTGGATATTATTACAATTATTTTGAGATATAATATAGTATACGGTCTCGATTATTGTCATAATTATTTAAGAAAAAATATCATATCATTATGATTGTTGAAGACAACGTATAGATTTGATTTGGAGATAAAATGTAGTCTTGGATATTGTTATGATTTTTCGCGACAATATAATCTCAAAAATTGTCATGTCCGTTTAAGATAACATATTTTCGGAAATTATCACGGAAACTTGAGACAAAGTAGTCGCAAAATTTTTCACAGTTGTTCGAGACAAAATATAGTCTCGAAAATTATCACAACAATTGGATACAAAACATAGTCTTAGAAATTATCACGATTGTTCGAGATAAAATATAATCTCAACGACGCTTGTGAGTATTTTCGAGACAATCTGTTGTCACGACATTTTCTCGGCCAATTTGACGAAATAATTTGTCTCGCAATTCCGTGACTTCCCAAATTGTCACAATGAAACGGCCACGGAAAAGGTTTCGAAACAATTAACGAGAATATTCAATTAATTGTCTCATATCTCTATAAATTTCGAGACAATTTTTCCGAGATAATTCTACATATTTCTAGTAGTGAGATTAATCTCGCTAATACCAAAATCTCTATTATTTTACATAAAGTACAAAGAGTATCAAAACTATGTTACACACTTTCACTAATAAATAAAATACTACTCTCTCCGTCCCATTGGAAGGTTGTTCTTTTCCATTTTCGTCCGTCCTAAACCAAGGTTATCATTTCCTAATTTAATAATTGTACTACCTACCTAATATAATAAATGCTCTTCCAATTTACACTATATTACATAAATGTCATTACTTTTATATTACACAATACTAATAGGGGTATTTTCGTCATTTTCACTACAACCCATTATAATACTAATATTAAAAAATCTACGTGCAAAAAGTAAATGACAACCTTGTATCGGGACGGGAGGAGTATTATTTCTTAATATGCTAAAAAAATTCTAAAAAGTATATTTGTTTGGAACAGATGAAGTATTTAATTTGTTGAAGTACAAAGTCATGATTAACACCCATCATGAACATAAGCTCGTATACAACAGTTTTCATAAATAAAAACATCAAATACAATATGCACACAATCAAAATAAATAAGCACCATTTCCGAACTCAAGAAGTATATTTCAGGTGATTTGGAGGCAATCGGTCCCCTCTTCCCTCACCGGTCCATCGTACCGCTCCGAGCTAGGATTTTTTGTTGCGCGATCATTTGATGGTGTAGCTCTCTAATGCAAATCTCCTCATCAATTTTTTTCATCGTCTAGAGTTTTTGAGGTGGTCTATATTTGTCGTTATTGGTGTCCTCTCTCATCGATCTACACTGTTTTTGGCTTCTGTAAGCGCTCTATTCCTTTTCCAGACATGGCCGGTCTCGCTCGGCTCCTCTAAACTCCTCCTATTCAGTTCTGATTTAGCCCTATTCACCATTGGAATGCCCCTCACTAAAAATCTCCTACTCTCACGTCCGGAAACAAATAAAGAAGCTACCTCTCAAGGCTTTGGTCTGCCTCAACAACAGTTGAACCATTTGGTTCAAAATTAGGGGTTAAGAAATTCTATCTGTTCGAGATTGAAAACTGATCAAATTGCCTCGGAGCGTACATATAATGACTCTCTTGTTGGAAACACTTGTGATGGCCTAGAGTCTAACGGATTGAAACTTAATCATGGCAGCTAATAGCTTTTGCATGACGAAAATCCTGACCGTGGCAGTCAATGTAAAGTCTCAGAGGTGTGCAATGTTCATTATTTGGAACTTGTCTATGAATATAATGGACACCAGATGAATAAGCTGCAAGCTCAACCACAAGGAAATGAGAAAAATACTCCGGCTTCAAGCACAAATCACCTTTCAAATGCCGACAGCTCGACCAAGGATTCTTTGGCCTCAAAAAAGATTTTTGAGACTGGACTATATATCAAGGTTGGGGGTCCTTGACAAGCACGATTTTTGTATATATTCAAATGTAGGGAGTTTTGGTCGAAAATTAAGATGTAATGGATTATTGTGAACGATCACATATAACAAAAAGTTTGTAGTTGTAGACCCTGAATTGTTTATCATAATTTTTTATACTCTTTAATTGGTGAGTTTCCAGGTCGAACACAGTGATTTTAAGTCAAGTCAAATCAAGTATTAATATAGTGAAAACGGCGAATAAGCAGTAAAGAGACCCACTCGAAAGTGAACCTGAATCTAAAATTAACAAAAGCTAGAAAAACTAAAGAAATAATAAGGGTGAGCGGAGGTGAGCAGAGCGATGGTGAGCAGTGGTGGTGCCATCGATGGGTGAGTGACAGGGACATGAGCGGAGAGGCACAATATATTTATATAGATTGAGCGGAGGAGGGCGATTGAGAGGTGCTGTGTTTGAATTGTGCGTTTCTTAATGGCTAGATCATCCTGGATGAAATGAACGAGTGATGCTAGTGTTTAATCGAAACATATATGTATAATACAAAAATGGCAGGAGGGAGTAAGGTAATTATATAAATCAAATCATAAGAAACTTTGATCGCTTATACTTGACCTTAAGGGAGTTACAACAAGACTTCAATGACGCCCAAAATTAGAATATTATAAGAAAGAAACCCTATTGTCACTAGGAGTTTCTGTGACCCAATAGACCACCGTCTATGCCCCATTAATTATCCCAATTTCTGTCTCATTAGTATATTTACCCTTCTGTTACCTCTTTTTAATCAAAATCTAATTTAGATCAGTAATTAAGCAAGTCGACAAGGCTCCCGCATACTTAACTACATTGAACTACCCTGAATTTGTTTGTGACAAAGAGACAAGGCTTGAATAATCGATTTTTCTGCGTTCTTTCTCAGCGATTTTGAGTTCTTTACAACTAAAATTTATATAAATGTGAAAATATGGAAGATATGATGATGAAGAACAAGTGATATTTCATTACTTACTACCAAAACAATAAAGTTATATTTCTACAAAAACTGTAAATCAAAGCCGTAAACTAGTTTTTATTTTTTATTGTTGCGCTGATTTTGGTTAATAGCAGTGCGTTAGGTGATATAATGGCACCTCCAACTTTGCGCAAGATCGGGAAGAATTGCAGCGGACTAATTCTTGTTGGAACACAAACTACGGATCTTACCGGTAATGTGCACAAAGCTGACTCCTCAATCGCCTCACCAACATTTGCTCAAAGATGAGGTAGAATCCGCGGCCTTGGGAAGACTTAATCTTCTCACCCGAGGCTTGTCGAGCTGAAAGATGAAGAGCAATCGTAGAATCTCATTCATAAGACTATTCTAATGTTCGAGGCACAAGATTTACTCGATGAAATTAATTTAGGGGGCGAGGTGAGTCTTATGATTATTCAGATCAGCACCCTGCTGGACGCCATATGCGGTGGTTGTCTTATCGAGTTAATTAAGGAGTTTAGGACCGTTTTCTTGGAACTATGACGAAATTTTCAGATTAGCTCAGAGTCGTGTTGAACGTCGATTTCTGACAAAACTTAATTCAGACCTACAAATAGCCTCCAAAGAGGTTTAATCGAGATATCCTCCCAAAAATTAAAGAAGAAATAGAGAGACTGATGCGAGCTAATTTTATACGCACTTGCCGCTACCCCGAGTGGATTTCCAACCTCGTTTCGGTGATGAAAAAGAATGGGAAGCTACGGATGTGCATTAGTATCAGGAATCTTGACTTCACAACTCCTAAAGACGAGTATGTAATTCTGAGAGCCAATATGTTTATTGACGCCATGGAAAGGAGGATAGAAGTGACGTATCAGCGAACTATGAACACTAATTTTCATGACTTGGTCGACACATCCATTGAGGCAGCACTATCTCAGAACGAATCTGACCAAGTGTGTGTTTGGTATCCGAGCTGGAAAAATTCCTTGGCTTCGTTTTCCATTGTGGGATTGAAGTTGACACAAATAAAGTAATCCAATTGATGCTGCAATTCAGCCCCCAAAAGAAGTTTAAAACGATGGTTGGCGAGCCTCGATGATAAAAAAAAAAAAAAAAAAAAATCAATGGCGAAAGACAATAGAGATGACAGCGGTGCGTCGGTCAGAGCATGGCGATATTAAGGACGGTTCATGAAAATATGATCATTTGTCCTTATAAAAATTGATCGGGTTCAACTACAAAAGTATCAATCAACTAAAAATATTATTTGGATAAAATATATTGGGCCCATAAATAGAGCCTAATGGTCTGTGCGCAGTCCAAACGAGCGGCCCGGGACGAAGCCTGATCCGTCGACGGCCCAACCGAAGGAAAAAATAAAATCTCATCATCCTGAATTTGTTAGGATACTAGAGGACTTATTTGGATATGATAAAATCCTATCTAGTATAGGGTTAAATTTATAGAAAGCATATAAATATTTTTGTATTTATTTTTTGCGGACACACAATCATTATCATCCAATTTTTTTTATAGAATTTATTTTCTTTTTCTTCCTCCCTTTATTTTACATTCTTGCTTCCAGCACGTTATTTACTTGTTTATTTTGCTTAATTTGTTTATCTTTTCTGCTTTTTTTTCTTTTTATTTTTTATTTTTATTTTTGCGAACAGACGATCATCATCATTCACCTTTCTATGAAATTATTTTGTTTTGCTGCATTTGTTTTTACTTGTTTTCTTTTTTTAGTTTCTTTCTTACTTTTTATTTGCTTTTTTCCTTCCTTTTATTGTGTTATTTCTATTTCTTTATGTTTTTTTTTTTTTTTTTTTTTTTTTTTTTTTTAAACACGGTTCCGGATCTTTTCTTGAAAAAGTCAGAGAATCACTTAAATTTTGGCTGGCTCAATCCGATACGCTGTCAAAAAATATTTTGAGCTACAACATATACAACTAAGTTATATATATATATATAAAGTTATATATAAAGTCAAAGAAAAAAAATATATAAACCTATTACACACTATCTATAATCTCAGTAACATACTACTCCTTCCATCTCACTCCAAAATGGTCTTTTGCAAGTTTGTAGTAGATTAACAAATAATCGTATTTTATTGGTTAGTGAAAAAATATAGAAGTTTTGACATTTTCTTTCATTTGACTTTACGTATAAAGTAATTGTGTGTTTAATGGTATGTTTATAATTTAGGTAAAAATTAAGGGTATTTCGGTATTAGCATATTATAATTTTTACTAAAATAAAAAATAAATATTTTGAAGTAGAATGACGAAAATGATAAAAATAATACTTTGAATTAGGACGAAGTAAATATTATTTCTTTAATTTGTTAGAAAACTCCAAAAGAGCATTTTAGAGTGGGATGGATGAAAGTAATTTTTTAATTGAATAATGCATATTCTAAATTTCTAATTGTATGACAAATTTTCATTTATATAGGTACAAATTATTATATTCTTTACTAGTTTTTTTAGGTTAAAAATCAAATAAATTTTAAGATTTATTTAGCTTTTAGAGTTTATAAGCATCAAATGTGTGTATTTATAACAAAAGATAGTAAAAAAAAAAAAAAAAATTATATTTTCTAACACAACAATAATAAAGTACAAAATTAGAGTATTCAAACTCAATGACATTCAGGTGTTCGAAAAGTTTGGATTGGAGTCGGATAATATTTTATATTACCCAAAATTTCAATTATCCGAACTATCAGAATTAGAAATACCCACTCGGACACTCACCCATCATACTAGTAGAATTATTTATTTATTTATTTATTTATTTATTCAAGATAGTTCCAAACTTAGAAAATTCGTTGATCAAAATGGAATTAAATTAAAAAGAAAAATACTAATAATAGGATTGCCACATAGGCACTTTTAATTAAATATAAAAAAGAATTATTAACTTCGAAAACCAATTAAATACTCTTCTCTATAATAAAAGTATAACATTAGTATCTTCTCGAAATCTTGAAAAATAAAATAATTGACACACCTCATACAAATATATGTTTTATATATAGAGAATTTATGGTGACTAATCATTTGGATGAGACAATATTATTTAATTATGAAGTCAACTTTCTATTTCCAATTTTAAAATTTTGTGCAGCAGTTGAAGAATAATTGATGGTGCATTTATATAACCTTCTTCAAAATAATAAAAAGAATGATCCAAGGTATATGGTGCATTTATATAACCTTCTTCAAAATAATAAAAAGAATGATCCAAGGTATATGTTGAACTTGTAACAGTAAAATTATGAATTTAAAATAGGTGTGGGATTGCATGCTGAAAATTAAGTATCAGCATTATGCTGATTGCATATTAGCCATTGGATTAAAATTTTTAATCCAAGGGCTAATATTAGATTAATGGTGTAATTTTAATTTTAATAACCCTAATTTATGTAATTATATCAAACATCACCCTCCTTCGTTCTTTCACGCAGAAATCGGTGGGGGAGAAACGTCATCCTTCATTCTTCACTTTCCTTCATTCTTCAATGGCTGATATCAACGAAGGTGAGCAGAATCATTATCCATTATTCCAACCCCATTCAACTGCTCAACAAACAATGGAAACATCGAAGAGATTGCAATTTCGGATGATCCAACGCCTTCGCCAATACCAGACGCGTTGGAACGGGAAATCGCTCAATCGCGTAAGTTACCCATCGAAAATTGACTTGAAATCGTGAACATCGTACCTTCTGTGATCGATTTCATTGAAATTATGTTATTCTGTTCAGCGGATTGGAATTTCGTAAATATACTTTAGCATTCGCAATTTAATCAGAGCGTTAGTTACCCATATGATATGTGATTGAATTTGATACAGATATCAACATCTTGCCATTTATCTGAAAGCATATTGAAATATGGTGGTCAGCATGTTGATTAACAAAATTTAGCATTCCATGTGTGCAGAGTCCATAGATTGGCATTCAATGAGATTTACAAAACCGGATGATGCATACAGTTTCTATTATGAATATGCACTTTTATTGAGTCCTTTCAAAAAAGGTGAAGTCTATTACCTTTTCCTCTGGGGGTAGGAAAATCATGATCGGGATAGCGAGCTCTTTACCCGCTTATGCATTCATAGCACAAGACTTTACTACTCAAGCTGCATTATATACTCATCAACCCGCGAATGAGCTAGAACCAGAGATTACCTTCTACGCCTACCTCAACCTCTTGCTGTAGTGCCTGTAATCGTACTCTGGCAACTTTACGTAAGGCAGAGTTTGGTTTTTTGTCGATCGGAGGTCAAAACTGTGGTCCGGCGGAAAAACAGAAGTCATCCGTATGACCGACGGCGACCGATACCTATACCCAGGCCTTTGTTTGACAGCTTAAACTAGGCTCCCCTATAGGTTTTTGGGGAGGGGAAAGGTCCTGGCTGGACCCCACCTTGTCTGATGGCAGGTGAGGGTGTAAAGGAGGATTTAAAGGGAGATGGAAAGGAAAAAGGCATAATCAATAGTTAAAGAACCGGGACGAAACCAAGAAATCACCCCTCACGTGCGAAATTATAGAAGATCGTTGAAAACCCAGAGTCTTTACTTGATCCAGGATATGTGATGTATATGCCATTCCACAATAGGAGCTTTTCAGTGAGGATAAAAATTCAGAAAAATTTCAGAAAAGATCGCACAAGATACAATACATGGAGTATTGTTGCAACAAAGCATAGTTCAAAAAGGGTAGCAATGTGAAACCAAACAATCCTGAGATTCATCCAAAACAATGCAGCGAGTTAAGAAGGATCAAAACCATGCATCATAGTCATGAAACGAGAACAAGCTGTAATTCAAAGATACGATTTCAGTTTGACAAGAAGAATGCAAAGTACAAGTGACATACTTGAAAGACAACCACAATCATGATCTACATCCTACAAAACACAAGCACATGTTTGTATCCAATCATAGGATTAATACATCACATTTAATCATTGCAAATACAAATCAAGAAGTCGGACTACCAATCAGATCATCGTATGATTTGTGAAAATAGTTGCCGGAGGAAAGAAAAATGTGAATATGTTTCTTTACTTGGCCCGTCTGCTCAAATTAATAGATTAGTATGCTGAGTGTATTCTTCATATATGCTGTTGAATGAACGTGAATATGCTGAGCAGGTTTTTACAGCCAGACAGTAATATTTTGTTCAATTTCTTTATCAATTTCAAAGAGTTGTGGAGAATCATAGAGAAAAAATGAACAACAGGATTTTTTTCGCACGAGATAGACTGCTGGTTGCAAATCATATGTTCAACTCATTGACGAAATCTGCAGCTATATTCTACACACCGAATGTATTTCAATGGTTTCAGGACCAACACCAAAGATCCTTTGAATTCATAACACAGTACTTAGATGAAAAGACAACATATCTTGTATATAACATGGAGAAGACAAGAGATCAACATCTTGTGCGCGTAAATATTCAAGAGTCTCCAATTGAGTGCACGTGCAATATATAGAAAAAATCTAGAATGTTGTGTTGTCATTCAATACGCACGATGGATGTATTAGTAGAAACAGGGTGTGCACAGTTCAAAAACATCCCAAACAAATACATATTGAATCGATGGAGAAAATATGCTAGGAAAATGTTACAGTAGCACCACACAAGTTTAACATCTAGTCGAGAGGAAATAGATTTTTCAGGAAGATACAAATCATTGTGCCACTTGTTCATGAATTCTGCAAAGTTAATAGCTGAGCCGAAGAATTACAGTTCATTTTTACATAAATTCAATAAATTGTTTCACAACATAGTTACATGCCCAAATTTGTAAGGAGGAATGTTGACGGATGAAAATAACAGTTACATTTTTTATATATTTTATATTCATTGAAATATATATGATATTAAATTAATCGATTCTTCATGCTACAGGAGAAGTACAAAATATAACCACTGCAGACCATTTCATATTGAAGCCAAGAGACAATCCAAAAGGAAAAATTAAATGAAATATGTCAATCAGCAACTCTAAGAGACAAAATAAACATCAAATGATGAATAAGAGAGATAACCAGCAGGATAAATCCAAGAAAAAATGAGTTTTTGTCAGTTCATATATGATTTAGCTGCAAAGTATTGTGAATAATTGATATTAAGCACTTACATATACAAGACCAAGCATTTTGCCGAATACCAATAAGCATTTTATTGAGTATCAATAAGCATTTTCTACAAGTGTGTTTAGGATGTCAATGAACTATCAAATGATACGAATGTTATTCGAAAAAATGCTGCAAAATTAATTGTCAATTTAAAAAATTATTCTTGAAATGATGCAACTTTTTCTTAAAAAATTTTTTAACTTGTTTCCGCGGAGAGCAGCCAACTTTTACAAAAAAAAATATGTTTCTAGTGGAAACAATGTTTGTTTTTGCTAGCTCGTGGAAACAGACCTTGTTTCCGCTAGAAACATGCAACATTCATTCTAAACCTGCCAGCATTTATATATACTAAGTCAAGCATTTTACTATGTATCTGTCAGCATCTTGTGTTTTAACAAGAAGTATGAGTATTAAGTAGTAATTGTTGCGAAAATACAGTCAACAGATCAATCACAAATTAAAATTCAATCCATCGATCAACACCAACAATCTGTTCAAGTTAAATCGATCGATCAATACCAACAATCCCTTCAAATTCAATTCATCAAAATCAACAAATCAGTCATCACACTTAATTTTTGTCTTGCCCACGACCTCGTCCTCGCCCTAAACATTTACCCTAAACTGCACAATGGAAAAAACAGAACTTAAAATAGGTAACATGGAAGAAGATGAACATTTATCCTAAACTGCACATGGAAAAAATATATTTTACGAAAATCGCCTCCATGGACGTGCCTAGTGTCGTCGATTTGAAGGACGGTACAGAGAGTTGAAGAAGACGAATTGAAAACGACGCGCGAGGGAAGGGTTTCGTTGAAGAAGGCAGTTTGAAAACGGAATGGAGAACAAACGAGCGCGAGGGAGGATTTCCGCTGAAGAAGACGATTTGAAGACGGAATAGAGAACAAGCTAGCGCGATGGAGAATTTTTGTTGAAGAAAACGATTTGAAAGGGGAAGATTAACGATTTGAAGACGAATGGTTCTTATACCCCTGTAAGTCTTTAAAATAAAATTACTATATTATCCACGCGTAATCTAAACCGTTCATCATAATCTAATTATGATGAATGGTTTTGATTGGATCAGCATGGCTCATCAGTACCGGATCCGCCTCATTTAAAATATGAGTATTTTTTTAGTGTACAAATTTTTGTAATTTTATTGATTTGCACTTCTATTCTTTACTTTTTATGTTTTAATAAAAGCTATTAAATTTTATGTAATTTTTATTAAATTTTTCCGTAAATATTTACTGTGGCCAATGTTTTTTCTGTTTCTTCTTTTTTTTACCATCTACTTGGGGGGGGGGGGGGGAATCGAAAATGTCCACATTGACTCGGTAAAATGAATGCTTCTAGGTCTTATCTGTTACACATGATTATATCGATAGTACAATGTGTATATTAATTTAATATGTAATATATAGAAAGTTAGTCTGTGTTGTCAAACTATATTGAAGATCGAAAATGTCCGCATTGACTCGGTAAAAGTTAACAAACATATTATTCCCCAAGAGTTTTAAGGTTTGTTTTAGTATTGCTTGTAGATCTTGTCTGTGACAAATAATTATATCGATGGTACAATATATATATTAGTATAATATGTAATGTATAAAACTTTAGCTTGTGTTGTCAAACTATATTCTTCAATATATTTATCATGTCAAGGGAAATATTGAATATTGTTGTCCCATATTAGAAAAGTGTCAGAACTTCCTTTTGGATATAAAGGTAAAGAACTACTTCATTTAATGTTAATTTATTTTAAATTGAAATTTTTAGAATCTTTTTAGTAATACTGATTGGGGTTAATCAATATGTTAATTATTAACCTAATCAACACTCTAAAATAATTTTATAAATTCTTATAGAATTACTCCCTCCTTCTCCAATATTATGTCTACGGGAATTAAAAGATTTATTATTAGTAAATATTTAAGAATGTATTAGTTAAAATAAATTATAATTTAATAGAAATAATTATTAGTCTAATTAAAATTAAAAATAATTTTAAAATTTTAAAATATAATTAAAATATGTAAATTTTTTGTTTAAAAAAAGTGATACTCCCTGAGTCCATAATCTGGTCGCATTGATTAGTAAGTAATTAAAAATGTATTAGTAAAAATATTTATTGTATAATAAAAATAATTATATACTAAAATTAAGATAACTAAATAGTTTAATTAAGATTAAAAAAATTATAAATTATGAAATTTAAATTGTGATTAAAGTGTATAATTATATTTTCAAAAAACAAAAAAAAATTATATTATATGTAACGTCCGGAAATAGAAAATAAAAATAAATTATGTGGAATGGAAGAAGTAAGATCTAGACGGACATAAGTAATATGAGATTATATGTGAGTCGAGGAGACTAAATTTTATGATTAATTTATAGAAGACATTTTCTTTATTTTTCTGGGGCATTAATTACCTTTTATCAATTTTGAATCTATAGTATAAACTGTGTATAGCAACAACAATATAAATAAACACGAAAGATTGGCTGAGAAAATTAAAAAAAAAAAAAAAAAAAGAAAGGAAAAAGAAACATACGAAGAAGTTATGAGAGTGTTTTTATGTCTGTAGATATATGCATATTTATGTTAGATACAGTTAAATTGTGTTAGTAATATAAAAATTAATACTATTTCTGTTCATCAAATTTATTTCAATTTTTTTTTTGTCTCTCCGTTAAATTTACATTATTACTATATTTAAAAAAGTAAAATAAAAACTAAAAAACTCAACATTTAACTATTATTTTTTATTAACATTTATTTACAACAAATATTATTTATTTTCTTAATTACCAATTAAATTTTAAAACTTGTTACTTTTTTTTTATTATTATTATAAAATATTTGTTTTTCTCAATCTTGATGCTGAATCCAAAGAAGTAAAATATGGGCAGAGGCGGATGTAGGTGGGGGCATGGGGCTCCAGCCCCCCTCTCCCACCCCATTTCTTTTAATTTTTAATTTTTATTTTATAATATATAAAATAAAAAATAATAAAAAAATTTTAAAAAATTGTTAAAAATTAATAGAGTATTTATGTAAAAATTTAAATTTTGAATAATAAAAAAATTTATATCATAATACTCGTTTAATGCTATAAAAATAGATATGAACAAAAAAGTAATAAATAATAATTAAAAAAAAATCTTCAAAAAATTCTCAACCAAATACATAGAAGATGATATTTTTAAGAGCTATTTTTTTTAATAAATATTTTTACTATTTATCAAATTTCATATAATACAAAATTTATTCGGTAATATGCAGTTGTCACTGCAGATTGATATTTTGCAAGATTTTCGAAATATGATAATTTCATTGATAAAATTATTAGATAACAAATAGATGATAATTGTTTCAAAATTTAAAAAATTAGCCGCCCCTCTCATCCCAATCTAGTTGCGCATCTGAATATGGGAGAAGAAGGAAATATTTTATTTGAATTATATATATCATATATTATGTTGATATACTTTTATATTGCACTTTAATAATATGCACTTTAGTAATATGTATAAAAAAATTGTGCCACATAAAAACTATAACAAACCCTATGTTATAAACATATATATATATATATAGAGAATTACAACTAAAATTTAAAAATACATTCAATTACTTACATTTGTAAATTATCAAAAAAAAAAAAAAAAAAACTTAGCACATTTTATAATGAAAGTGTAAATATTTTAATTATTTAGTTATTTTAGATTTAGTTTTATCGCGCGACTATATTAGGTTTTTATTATTTAAATATTTCAAGTGTAATATATAATACATATTTATAATCCCCTATTTTCATTACAAATATCAATTTCAGATCGTTTACAAAATTTCTTCTCTGAAGTACTTTTTAAATAGTCATATTCACAATAAATATTAAAGATAATAACAATAACAAATTTTTAATAAATTTTGGATTACAGCAATGAAATGATTCATCATATGACATCACAAAAAATTAAATAATAATAAATAAATATAATATAATATAAAATACCAAAATCAAGAATTCTTTAGTATCTATAAGAATATATTAATTGAAAGGAAAATTGACAGTGCCGCCATGCATATATATATATATATATATATATGAGCCAACAATGGTTCGATTCTTGTCGGGTTCGTGTCGGATTGACTACTTTAAACAGGTTAAATTATTCAACCTTAACCCGATCTGTTTATTATTGTTTCGGGTTCGGGTTGACTCGTGTTAACCCGTATACATAATTAAGTCTAATTTCTTAATTCAAATTAAATAATTTTTTGTTTTGTTGTCGTGATATGTTAGTTTTTATTGATTTGAGAGTAAATTATATTGAATTATTTAAAATTGAACTTAGTTTAAATTAATTTATGAAAAAATTATTAAATTATAATTATTTTATATATATAATAAATATTAATATATTATAATCGGGTTGTCATGTCGGGTTCGAGTTGAGAGTCTCAATCTTAACCCGACCCGTTTATTATCTTGTCGGGTTCGTGTCAACCCGTATACATAATCGGGTTGAAATCTTTGACACAAACTCAATTATTTCATGTCGAGTTGTCGTGTTGAGTCAGTTTTTGTCCGCTTTAATATATATATATATATATGCCACCCCATGGTTGAATAAATGCAAAATAAGATATAAAATATAAAATAAAATAAAATAAAATGAAAGGACAGCCTTTTAGCTAATTAACCATACCATGGTTTGTGCAATTAACTCGAGGGTTGACCGTAGCACTCTTTCATTTCTTCCAACATGAATTTGTTGCTATTATTTTCATTCCGTTATGCATTTATTTATTTTTTGTATGTGGATTTTAAAGTATTATTTATTTCATCCACTAAATATATGTTTTTTTTTTTCAATATATCCACAAAAATTATAAAATTTTTATTTATAGCATAAAAAAACTTTTACACATTTCTTCCTTTACATCTTTAAATATTACTCTCTCCGTCTCAGATACCATGTCCACGTTGCCCGTTTCTGTCCGTCCCATGTACCATGTCACTTTTCTTTTTTGGAAAATGATCACACTTTAATTTTATTTTAAATTTTTTAATTTTAATTAAACTAATTAGTTATCTTAATCTTAATTTATAATTATTTATATTATAGGATAATTATTTTCACTAATACATTCTTAATTATCTACTAATTACATCCCTCCTAAAATACCGTGTCTACAATGTAGCAGATACGGTATCTGGGACGTTATTTCTGTTTTTAACAAAAAATATCAATCATTTAGGTACTCAATTTATTAAAAATTTTATTCCACTTTATTAAACTACTCATACAGTTCCTAAAATCTTTATATCATAATATAAAATTATATTTATTAAAACTTATATTATGCTCATATGAAGGAAGTAGTATTTAAGTGTGATATTTTAATTAATAAAGAAAAAGAAAAGTTGGTGTAATATTTTAAGCAAAAAAAAGATTAGGGTTTGTTTGGCTGTATTTTGGTATATATATTTATATTTTGAAATAGTTAAAAATTTGAATTTAAATAATTGTTTAATATAATATAAATACTTATTTGATTTAAAGTAATATTTTTAATATTTTTTGTGAAATGTATTAGATAAAAAAATATATATATTGGGTATAATATTTTATTTAATTTATTTTTTAGGGTATAAATATATTATTTATAAAATTGAAGAATAAATATGATGAATAGTGATTATAATGGAAAACACATCTCAAATCTTTTTTATTTTATTTTATTTTGTGGCAATCAATGTAATGGTCAATTTGTAAGAATTTATTGGCAAATTAATAAATTTAGAAATATGAGATTTAGGTAGTTATGATTATTGGATTTTTATTTTTGCAATCTTTGACTATATCTATATATTATTCAATATTTGTTGTTTATTGCCTAACTTTAGGTCTTTGCTTTCCATTATTTAATTTGATAATTTTCAATATATATCAGTTTGGTGTGTGATTTTGAGAGGAATGACATATTTTTTAATGGAATTAAAGTATAGCAAATATATAGAATTAGTTTTTAGTGAATAGCTTAATTTGCACACGTATCCAAACAATAATAATAATAATAATAATAATAATAATAATAACGAGCATTGTATCTATACTAGGAACGATTTTAATTTTTTTTTTTTAGCATGATTTTAAATTATTTTGTATCTTTTATATAAAACTTATAATATTTTCACTTTTTATTTGATTATATATATATATATATAGAGCTGTTAAACGAACCGAGCCGTTCGTGAACTCGGCTCGCTTAAAGCTCGTTCGCGAACGTTAATGAGTCGAGCCAAACAACTTAAACACAAACGAGCTCGAGCTTTGTTCGCAAACGTTCGTTTTAATAATATATTTATTATAAATATTATATATACATATAAAATTATAATTTATAAATAAATAAAATATTAATTTAAACTATATAAATAAAATAATTTTAAAATTTCTTTATAATTTATATATAAATTTTAAAACATAAGACAAACGAGCTCGAACGAACTCAAACGAGCTTAATCGAGCCTAAACGAGCCGAACACGAACACGAGCTCAAACAACAAAAATTCTTAACGAGCCGATTTCAAATACTACGATCGAGCTCGAAAGCTTAACGAATAAACACGAGCCTTGTTCGCGAACGTTAACGAACACTTAAAATTTGACTCGACTCGGCTCGGATCGTTAACAGTTATATATATATATATATATATAACGGCGATTAATACATATTAACACGAAACAAGTAATATTTTAGCACAAGAGAGATAGCATGCATATAATGTGTTATATTGAAGTATGTACTGTGTGAGTTATATATTATACTATGTTGCATAATATATCGTTTGTGCTACATAAAGTTATATTTATATATATTGTGTTATATTGTATAATTTGTTTATTGTGTTGAAATTAAAATATATTGTACTACATTTAATTATATAATATGTTATTTATAACATGTGTCATATACTCCCTTCGTCCCACATATAATGCCACATTTTTTATTTCTGTTGGTCCAACATCTTATGTTTTATTTTTTTTAAAAAAAATAATTACACATTTTAATTATATTTTAAATTTGTAATTTATATTTTTTAAAATTTTAATAAGACTAATTAATTATCTTTATCTTAATATCTAATTATTTGCATTAAATTATAAGTAATTATAATAATATATTCTTAATTATTTATTAAGCATACTTTCCTAAATTCTTGTGTCTACATTGATCAAGATATAATATCGGGGACGGAGAAAATATTATATTAATATGTAGTATGGGATATGTGATATTTTTTTTTATAAACATGTGCTAAATTAGTCAAATAAATACTATGTTGATTTGATGTGATTAACATGTAACAACGACCAAATATATTTTGTAACAAAACATCATGTTAGAGCATATAATTATTGATTCTATTTCATTATTTTTATTATCTCTCATTCAAATCATTTACACTTCAATATCCAAATTAATTTCTTTTAATGTTTGTACCAATATCAATATTTTTCAATAGTTAAATCTACTATTTTACATAATTCAACAATTTATTTACTTTGTATATTTTATATCTAATAATATGTTATTATTAATATTTTTTAATAAATTTATATAATTTGTGATAAGATAATATAATTTTTATTATCATTTTAATAGGTTGAAATTAATTAGATTGATGGTTTTTAAAAATTTGGATGATTGACATAAGTTTGGTTTGATTTATCATGATAAAAAGTGTTGGGAAAAATAAGTGTTGCACCAATATTTCTTTCGAGCACCTATTCAAGGGCCAACGTCCGAAACGTAGTTATATCATAGTTATAGTGGCATCTTGCCAATGAAATAAATGCATTTGTCAAAATAATAAATGACAAAATATTTGGTAACCCGATTCGGTTATAACCAACCTACATCCGGTGATTCAAATTCATGAGAGGTTCACTAATCAGTGTTAATTAAGAACAAAACATCCAAAAATCCTTCAACCCAAACTACAATGTTGATTACCCAGGAAAATTCCTCCACAGGCATATATTGTCACAAACGCGTACTGACAACTAATAAACAGTTGAGCTGCTCAGATTCTGAATGTTCCAATGATCGGAACTCCGATTTCCTTCGACCGACGAACTCTCCGGCAAAATAGTAGTGTATATCACTCACTCAATGTATGGAGATGGGAAGGGTTCAGGTTGAGAGGATAGTTACAATTTTTCTCTCACTACACACACTCTAAAAACCACCAAAAATCACCCACTTCCCCTCTTAAGCTGTGAAAGACAACCACAACAAGCATGTTGCATATATGCAATTAATTCTCTTGAACCAAAAAAGAATGGTGTGTTTCTATTCTCTTCTGACCAAAAGAGGACAATCCCAAAGTGTCCATTTTATCTTGAGAAACCACCATCCTAGAAAAGAAAAATAAATACAACTTGATGGGACTCCACAAGCTGTGTAAGATGTTTCTGATTATGGATTCTGACGACAACAGCAGCACAAAGAAATTTATTCAATATGCCAAATATAGGTAATGGGATTTTTTCAATTAACAAAAAGTTTCATATATTCCCTACGTCCTAATTCAAAGTACATTTTTTACTATTTTCGTTCGTTCCATTCAAAAGTATCCATGTTCCCTTTTTAATAAAAGTAATCATACATTAATATCAAAGTACTCTTAACTTTTATTTAAATTACAAACATACTATTATACATGTAATTACTTTATACAAAAAGTTTTAAAAAAAAATGATAAAATTTCTTACATATTTTCACTGACCAATAAAATATTATTATTTCTTAATCTATTATATAATCCTAAATGTCCTTTTCAAAAGGAACAGATGGAGTATAATATTTTGGTTCAAAAATTAGTTACAAACATTTTTATTTTTATTGGTCAGTTAGTTGAAATTAGATATAAAAAGTTACAAAGTAAATTATTGGAAAGTGTATAAAAGAATGTAATATTCGAAAATAAGTGTGAATTGTATTTCTAGATAAATTTTTATTAAATTTTAAAAGGTGTAAAATTACTTATAATTTACTAATTTTTTGAAAAGTTTACACCATATTTTCTTATAATTTCGAAGTTGCTTAAGGATCCCTCGTATTATAAAATATTTCTCAAAATCGTCTAAAATTGTATAAAATTCTCTCGTATTTTTAAAAATATTACATATAGTCCCTTAAAAAAGAGATTTTGTATAATTATTTTTTTTATTCATAATGGAGTTTCATCTAATTTTTAAATTAGGAAAAAGAATGATGAATATTTTTCAAAATTACAAGTAAGTAAATTTTGCCGATTTTAACTTTTGAATTTCAAATTTTAATTTTTTTTTTGATTGATACTTGAGTAATTTTTTCCTTTATTAAAATTAATGAGTTTTTTAAAGAGGTAGTATGTACTTTTCCATCTCAACCTAAAGGGATCTTTTGAGATTTTGTAGTAAATTAAAAAAAAAAATAATTTTTTATTATTTAGTAAATGTGTGTAAAATATTTTTAATAATTTTTTTATTTGTACTTTATATATAAATTACTTGTATGTATAATGATATATTTGTAATTTGTCTAAAAGTTACCGGGCATTTTTGTATTAGTGTGCGATTACATTAACCATAATAAGAAAAATATACTTTTGAATGAGTTGAACAAAAATATTAAAAAAATCTTCCGAGTTGAAATGAATGAAGTATATATGATATACATAATTTGAATATAGCTAAAACCTAGTAAAAGAAGTAACGAGGAATGCAACTATAACAACTGCGTTTAAATAGTTAATCCTCATTCAAAGAGAAAAGAAATAAAAATAAATAGAACATAACATGAAAAATATAATAATTTTTTACAAAAGTTTTACTACTCATAATTTCTTTTTAAAAAAATTAAATAAAATATTTATTTTTTACTTTTTATATTATACTTAAAAATCAATTTTACATACAAAATATCACTTCAAATACCTATTATATATTACCAAATAACTGTTTAAATTTAAAATTTTATTATTTAAATTCAAAATCGAAATCCAAACCTTTACACAATCGGAGCCAAACTTAAAAGAAACTTCTAAAATTCTTTATAAATATTTAAAATTAAGCATTATATAATCAATATTATGAAATATAGAATAATCTTGTTATTATGTATATAAATTAAAAAAATTACTCCCTAGGTCTCCGAACATATTGACCATTTGTTGTAGGTACGGTTATTTAGATAGTACAGATATATAAATTATTATTAAGTTATGATATTATTTTATTATTTTTTATATAAGTAGAGTGGTTGATATTTTAAAAGTATGAATTAATATAAATAATTAAAAAAGTTAAAATATGTGTTTAAATATTTTTTTACATTATATCTCAAAATGAATTTGTAAATAAAGTTTTTTTATATAATAAAATAAATAAATAAAAAATATATTCATTTATTTATAATTAAGTTAACCTAGTTTTATAAAAAAAAATGAAAAGTATTAAATGTAGATAATATTTGTTTATCTAAAAGAAATAGGGATAAATTTTTTTTAATGATTCATTGCAAAAGATTAGAAATTTAATTTAAATAATTTATATTTATCACATATGTCTATGATAAATATTTTTTCTAAAAAAAAAATTATGAAAAAAATAGCGGTAATTTGTAGTAGAATGGCGGGAGGATTATTCTTACCATTTTTATATAAAAAAATATAACAATAATGGAATACATTTTGTAATGGAGTTTCAATTTATCTTTAAATTAATTAATGAACTATAAATAAATAATACTTAAATTGACGTAATTAAAAAATTCAATGAATTAAGTTATTATAAATTATGAAAAATAAAAAGAAGAACTTAATACACTTCTATCTACCTATCTTATTTTGAAATTAATAATAATAATAATAATAATAATAATAATAATAATAATAATAATAATAATAGGAATGAAAGTGGGTTGTGTCCGGCCATACCCGAGACCCGATCCAAATACATATTGTTGGATCCGAGATTTTGATTGGACCCAAAGAGACCCTCCCGACCATATATGAATGCGACCCAAACTATAGCCGACAAGACTTATGACTCATTTTTTTTTTTACAATTCTTAAATTTTAACATAAAACTGAACACCGACTCAACATATATTAAAATTTATATATTTTATTCAAAATATTATAATAAATCAATAAATTAATTAAATATATATATTTAATATAATTTTTATTGTTAATTTTTTTTTCATATATATAATTAATACACTAGTTCGGTCTGGGTCGGATCTAGATAGGGTGAGATCCAACCCGACTTGAATCCAACAAGGACACAAAATATCCGATCTATTCCCTAATAATTAGATCTTATAGTAAAAATATGAGTCAGATCTGGGTGGGTCCCGGTCTAAAACCCATTACTAAGCAATAAACAATTTTGTAAAGGAAAGCTATAAGTTTTAAAATCATTTGGCCTTTTGCATAGTAAAGTCAAAATTACACATAGTTGTAGGTATAGTTGTAATGAGTTTGTTTGAAATATTAAAAATATTGCAACATTATAACCATATTTTAATTGTAAACAAAACGAGGACTGTCATTATATTATCATACAAATATTTTTTTAACCTTACAATTTTGGGGAACAATCACATACGTTTGAATTTATAAGGTAATTTCAACCTCATGTACAAAATGAGAAATATCACTGTATTATCGTATAAACCACTTTTACATTGAAATGTTTACCGAGTGTTCGTGATTGAAATGTACAAAAATTTATATTACCAAGCAAAGGTCGATCACTTTCAAAATATAAATTCATCATGAAATGTGTAAGATTTTTTTGGAGGAAAAATAACGTGTCTTGATTAATTGACGATCAATATCTATGTTTGTTGGGAGGATAGATGATCTTGATACGACTATTTTTCTAATATTAGAAATTTTATAGTTATTGCACACGTTGTAACCAATAGTTTAGTTAGACATCCATGTAAGCTTGAAAATATGTTATTTAGAGTTGTGTCGCAATCGTCAGATGATTGGCTAACAACCATTAGCAAATCTTATACATTTTTCATTGTTATTTTAACTTGTAATAATTTTGATGCCCTAAAACACCCTAAATCATTTTATTTGTATATGATTTGTTTGGTAATTGAAAGATAATATAAATATTGAATCCATTACTACTTTCAACCCTCCTAAATTTTAAATAGTTGTCATCCATGCAATGCTTTAGATTGTCTCGTGTATAAAAATGACTTTACTTGAACTTGTCGATCGTGTAGTCTTTATTCATAGGAATGATCTACATAGTTCACAAATACTCCTCTACCCCATGACATTTACCCAGCCAACGTTTGGATTGAGAATTACTTGTAATGATATTAGAAAAATGATTCAAACTTAAAAAGAATTGTATATGAATATGAAAGTGCAATGTTTGATTTATTGTGATATCTTTTGGCTTCGTGATTGAATCTAAATGTTGTGTTTCTATTGTACACGCTAGTCAGCTTATAATTTTTTCTTGACTTGAAAATTGTTTAATAAATAAAAAAAAATATATTATTTTTCATCAAATAGACATTGTTATACGCACTATACACCAACCTAGATACGATAAACAAGAACATT
This sequence comes from Andrographis paniculata, assembly GCF_009805555.1. Taxonomy (NCBI): domain Eukaryota; kingdom Viridiplantae; phylum Streptophyta; class Magnoliopsida; order Lamiales; family Acanthaceae; genus Andrographis; species Andrographis paniculata. The sequence goes on from NW_026137588.1 coordinate 2,348,675, forward strand.
ATCGTGGTAATAAATATTTTGCTTTGGCACATCCTATAAAATTTACCTCTTATGACCAAAGATATTATATTTTGGTCATTTGTGTAAAATAAGACCATTCCTCATCAATGTGCACAATATGTGACAAAAAATACTCTTAAACCTGATTGTATTTAACATGTTTGTTTCTTCAACATTAAGATTGAACTTCAACTTAGAAATCTTATTTTTATTGGTGATGAAGAGTTATAATTTAATTAGCATTGGGTCTGATCAGTCCCTAGTTGACTCATTCTCCAATAATATATTTAACAACATTCATTTTTTTTTTTTTTTGATATGCTTCGATGCATACCTCTTTTGCTCCATTTTAATATTATACAAAATTGATTTATACAAAATATATGTTTGGACAGTAGTTTCCAACTTTATGACTAACTAAACGAACAAGTATGCTTAATTGTCATTGTTGAAATGCATTTTGTCATATTCTACACACTTATTATTAATCACACTTCATATTTTATTGTTGTTTATTCTATTTTTCCGTTAGTTCATCTTCTATCGAAGGAATCTTGGTTGATCCAAACTTCGCGGTCCCAACTGACGCAGCCGTCCAAGCTAAAAAAAAAAAAAAAAAAGATTATTGCAAATGAACTTGCTATACATTACAATTTTTTTTTATCCGACTCAAAGGTCACCCAGCCGAGTCATCCCAAGGCTAGGATCACAAGAGCCGAAACTTCAAGACTAAGACAACAAATAATTATGGAAGAATCTCAAAGTTACCTTATTATATATTACCTTTTATTATAAGTTTCTATATAGTATAATTTCATATTTAGAACTTTCCTTATTATTTGTATCCTTATAGTTAGACTTACCTTTTGGTTTGTTTCCTTTATTATTTGTTGTCTTTTATTTTTCTCAAGGACTTCTATATAAGGTCATTGCCTATCATTGTAATAGAATAGAGTGAATCTTGAATAAAATTTCTTTATTGTTCCCTCTCAATATTTGTCTAGTGCTAGAATGTGATTTCCTCCCACTTAGATATGTCAAATCGGGTCTTTGGAGTGATTCCATCGGTTCGTGGTTTCCAATCATTTGCAATGGGATTTAGTCTATTGTTTGTGTTTTAGTCTATGGTTTGATTTAAGATCCAAGACTTATTCTCGTGGTTGGTTATCATCCATATTAATTCACATTCTCTGCACTATCCTTTCTTCTTTATCCTCCATTCTTTCAAATCAGGTCTTTGGAGTAATTCCATTGGTTCGTGGCTTTCAATCATTTGTAGTGGAATTTAGCCTATTGTTTGTGTTTTAACTATGGTTTTGATTCCAGGTCCGAGACTTATTCTCGTGGTTGGTTATTATCCATATTAATTCACATTCTCTATACTATCCTTTCTTCTTTATTCTCCCTTCTTTCAAATCTGGTCTTTGGAGTGATTCCATCAGTTCGTTGCATCCAATCATTTGCAGTGGGTTTTAGCCTATTGTTTGTGTTTTAAATATGGTTTTGATTTCATTTTCGAGACTTATTCTTGTAGTTGGTTATCATCCTTGTTAATTCACATTCTTTGCACTATCCTTTTTTCTTTATTCTCTCTTCTTTTACCTATTCCGAACTATTGGTTCTCTATTGAACTTTGTGGCTAAGGAAATTATTATGGGCATAATTATACGCGGCCGGGTCGTGTCATCTGGTATCAGAACTAGTTGATAAAATCTCTTGATTGATATCACGGTTCTATTTGAAAAAAGAAAAAAGAAAACGATAAAAAAAAGAACTCGAAAAAAAGGCAAAAAAAATCCAAAAAAGAAAAAGAAATTAATTTGTGGTATTTGTTAATTGTTTCGTTCTCTACAATATTTTCTTTGTCTACTTTGTTTCAGATTTTTCTAGTTATTGTCTTTGGAAAAATTGTCTTCTTGTGAGCCGTAGAGTCAATGAATATCGTGTTCAGAAGAACATGAGTACTTTTCAAGAAAAGGGGAATGATGCGGCCGTCCAAGCTCAGAAAAAAAAAAAAAACAAAAAGGATTATTGCAGATAGACTTGCTATAGATTTTACAATTCTTTTTTTTATCCGACTCAAAGTTCACTCAGCCGAGTCATCGTAAGGCCAGGATCACAAGAGTCGGGACTTCAATACTAAGACAACAAATAATTATGGAAGAATCTCAAAGTTACCTTATTATATATTACCTTTTATTATAAGTTTCTATATAGTATAATTCTATATCTAGAACTTTCCTTATCATTTGTTTCTTTATAGTTAGACTTACATTTTGGTTTGTTTCTTTTATTATTTGTTGCATTTTTTATTTTTCTCAAGGACCTCTACATAAGGTCCTTGCCTATCATTGTAATAGAATAAAGTTAATCTTGAATAAAATTTCTTTATTGTTCCCTCTCAATATTTTTCTAGTGCTAGGATGTGATTTCCTCCCGCTTAGATATGTCAAATCGGATCTTTGGAGTGATTCCATCGGTTCGTGGCTTCTAATCCTATGCAGTGGGATTTAGCCTATCGTTTGTGTTTTAATCTATGGTTTGATTTCAGATCCGAGACTTATTCTCGTGGTTGGTTATCATCCATATTAATTCACATTCTCTACATTATCCTTTCTTCTTTATCCTTCATTCTTTCAAATCGGGTCTTTGGAGTGATTCCATCGGTTCGTGGCTTCCAATCCTTTGCAGTGGGATTTAGCCTATTGTTTGTGTTTTAACTATGATTTTGATTTCAGGTCCGAGACTTATTCTCGTGGTTGGTTATCATCCATATTAATTCACATTATCTGTACTATTCTTTCTTATTTATCCTCCATTCTTTCAAATCGGGTCTTTGGAGTGATTCCATCGGTTCATGGCTTCTAATCCTTCGCAGTGGGATTTACGCTATTGTTTGTGTTTTAACTATGATTTTGATTTCAGGTCCGAGACTTATTCTTGTGGTTGGTTATCATCCTTGTTAATTCACATTCTTTACACTATCATTTTTTCTTTATTCTCCCTTCTTTTACCTATATTCCGAACCATTGATTCTCTATTGAAATTTATGGCTAAGGAAATTATTATGGACATAATTATAAGCGGTCAGGCCGTGTCACCAACAGACCCAACCTTGTAGAGTATGTGAAATGAGTAAGGACTTGGACTCTATCAAATAGAAAATAGGAGGAGCAGTCAAAGGGAAGCTATTTTGTAGGAGAGAAATAAAAGAGAAAGATTTACATGTATATATATATATATATAGACGTAGACTGAGATTTTTATAGAGAAACTTTAAGAAGGAAAGAAATTTATCCAAATGAAGTCCATATCCAGATTTTAAAAGATCATTCCAACGGCATTCCAAAGAGATTCCGATCATTCCAGACACTTTTCTACATATTACTTTTTCTCTCAACATAATTTTTTCTTCTTCCAGTTTTCCTTACATTTCAGATTTTTCTACAATTTTGTTTTACTTTTTTGCAACTATTAATAAAAATTCCAATCTTCTTCATCTAAATTTTGAGTATTATGGCAGCTCCTACAAAAACGTATTTGTTTAGCTACAAAATTTTTAATTACAAATATGTTTAGTTAAAACATATAATTTAGCAACAAAAAATAATTTTATCGCTTAAAATAAATTATCTACTACAAACATAATTTTGTCGCTAAATTTTTTTTGCTAGAAAATTCTATATTCGTAGAAAAAAGGTTTTAACTACAAAATTATTTTTCATAGCTAAAATCATTTGGCTTAAAAAATCATACATATTTTGTTGCTAAAACTCTTTTATTATGAATTTTAATTTTATAGTAAAAATTATATTTTCGTAGCTATATCTCTTATCTTAACTTTTATTGCAGAAAATTTATTTTTTGTTACGAAAGTCATATTTGTTGCCAAAGATCTTTACTAACCCGGTATAGGCGACAAAATGAGTTTCGTCGCAAAAATATTTTTGTTATGAATTATTACCTTCTGCTATAAATTTTTTTGTAACTAAATTTCAACCTTTTTGTAGTGACTTTATCAATTCAAACTCATGCCTTCTCGTTGTGTTAATCACAAGATTATTGCGAGATAGCCGAATCTTTGCTTGAAGAAGCCGGGGAACCCTACGAAAAAAAATAATTCCGATAGGCCCTACGGAAGAGAAAATTGACGTTGCCGATGACTTCAGAGATGTCCAAAAACAAGAAAACTGTGGGCGATTCGTCAACTTATCCTATGCTCAAAGTCATTCCACACGACGACGCATCTACAACTGTTGAAAGGCTAGATTAGACCATAAGCCTTTCTGCCAGCTTCCTTCAAGGGTAGATTCGTGGAGAAATTCAGGCATCTTTCTATAAATCCTGCTTTGAACTCTCGAGATACATTATTGATGTTCTGAAAGTGACCATCCATAATGAGTTTATGTTATTTTGGTGAGGCGAAGCTTGAATAGGTAAAGCGCCGATGGTTGGTTTCAGCCAGCAAAAAATCTGGCCTCCTGCAAGTCTTACATCCGGTACTACTACAGATTCAATGTCCTATACGCTTAAGTACAACCATATCACTCTTTTGGGCAAGGGCATCGGATCTAGAGGCTCCCCACCCGATGTCCAGAAGGCAAGGAAGTCCAAAATTGTTAGGGCAAGCCTCTTTCGGGCTGCATCCGAGCGATAGATGTGGAGTTATCTCTGGAACGTTCCCATCAGCGCCACAATGGTACATGAGTCAACTTTATGCTGGAATGATGTCAAATATTCCTACTCCCACTCCAAACCTTCAAGAAAATTCTTCAGTCGGGCAAGGGACCTCCAGTGCTTAGGGGCATGGATGATAGCAGCTCCAACACATCATTTCATCTCAACAGCTTTTGGAACATCATGGGGCCTAGGAGCATCAGTTCTGACAATATCCTAATATGTTCAGGGCAAGGAGCTGCCGATGAGTCGAACTCCTTGCTATTTCCGGATAATAACGGGGCTACGGATATCCTATCCAGACGGTGATGCTGAATCCCGGAAATACACCACTGTAGTAGGCATCGGCCTTCAGATAATCTGCAGAAGGCATCCGAGTTTGATTTTCACATCAAGGGTCTGCTCTTCAGGCGTTCCCGCAGCTGGCATTGCACAATCCTCTGCCCGTTCAGATAGCTCCCAAGTAGCTTGGGGGGCAGGCAGAAGTGGCTCTGCTACCACATCCCATCATAAATCCTCAGGTGATCGGAGATACAATTTATTGGATTTTTAGCGATTCTAACCGACTACCGGCAAGACCCCACTATCAAAGGTCTTTTCCGAACTATATCACCTTGGACCACCCACTACCTTAGAATGATAGGATCCTTTAGTTCTCGTTTTCAAGTAAGGATTCCCGCTCAACAATTGAACAAATTAGCCAATGCATGTCTCAATATGGAGGTGAGTTAGAGAATAATGACTGGTACAAACTTCAATTATTCTTATTGTCCTTAACTAATCCAACTTTCACATTGTATGCTTCATTATCCCCAAACTCTTTCTACACGTGGACAAACTTGTAGAGGGCCTTCCAGAAACGTTTCTACGACCCCATTCCACATGTGATGGTCTCATACTTACCAAATTTTCATCAGCGTAGTGAGTAATCAGTCGAGTAGTTCTTGGAATGATTCCAAAGCTCAAAAAGTAAGTGTCAGGTTCGTATACTAGAGAAACAGGTGGTAAACGTGGCGATAGACAACATGACACACCAACTTTTCGAGCAGTTGGCCTTCCAGCAGTACCACAATGTTAAGCAATTGACATCCAAATCCGTGAAGGCCGAATAGCTCTTGAAGGACTCTCAAGCAGCCCGAAATCAGAAGTTTCAGAACATAAACCATTATATTTATGGCCAATAAAAAAAGATTCCAAAGCCGAGAACGAACCAGATGAGATCTTACTATCTGAAATCTCCTAGGAGAAGTCCTACACTTGCCCAAATCTTAAGCCATCCTAAAGAAAAGAGGTGAATACGAAGATGTTATTTTTTTTTTTTACATCGCTAAGATGAAGCAGATTTTTTAGTATATGCTGAAGGACAACCAACTACGTAGAAGGAGACAAAATTCCATGAGATGCTGAGTAAGAAGTCTTATTGCAAATGGCATAGACTTTATGAGCATCAAGTCGAAAATTGCATTGCGTTCAAAAATATAGTGCAGAAGACCATCAAAGAAGGCCACATTTGGCTGGTCGAAGGGCCTAAAATGAAGATTGATACCGAAATGTTCTCTGCACCAACAAACACCATCAGATTAGACCCGATAAGGTCTAAAAGGTCGGCATTATGATCTAGAAAAGATAACAAGAAGATGGAACCTAAAAAACCAGTGTTTAAAAGGCTAAAAAGGTCGATTAAAGCCCCCCAAAGAGCTCGGTATAGGACTGATTCTTCCCTACCGTGTTCAATCACGGAAGTAGGCTTTGAGAATGAAGCCCCTCAGGTCTAGCCAGCCTACCTTCAAGGGGATGTGATGGTTAAAGGGATCGGTCCGTTATGCTAGGTGGAGCAGGATGCCAACCTTCTTAACAATGGCCTAGAGCCCGTAATATTTTAGAAGCTAGCAAATGAGAGCGTATGTAATTTGAAGCCCTTGTTCCTTACGATATATTATGATGGGCTAACAGTGAGCAAGGTCTTGGTCGATGGGAGATAAAAAAGAGTCGTAACAACCTTATTTTGATGACAATGCAAACAACCGACTTTACAGAAAATGGCCATACAATAGCAGGCGTGTTGGTGGCCAGCGAGACGGCCGGATTCAGAACCGACTAGATAGCCTTCTTTTTCATTGAATGGAGGCCTACTATCATGATCAACCTTTTAGGTGGTCACGGTACGGTGGTTTTTTTACACTTAGAACTTTCACTTGTGCAAAGGAGTTCTCACAAACATTGCAAAAGGTTCTAGACTTGGAATATTCTTGGCATATTTTGGACCCTTATGGAAGGTGCTATAGGTGTACATATAACTTTGATATTTATACATTCTAGAATAGTCTTGTGAAGTTCTTGGCCTATAAAAAACCTTCACCCCTCTCATTTTTATCATTCAAGCATTGACAATCATAGTGTTCATAAGTTTCTCTACACATTTTCTTTCTTTATAAAGCCTTTAGCTTTGTGGGTGTTTGGACAAGTTTGAAAGTGTACCTTAGTAGCAGACGGAGTGAGTTGCTAAAGGGTACATGGTTACTTTGATGGAGTAAATTTAACCCATGACATGTGGTATCAGAGCGATGGTCTTGGAAAACGGTGGGAATGGCGGGAGCTAACGACAAAAATGTTTCGGATTGAAACATTGGTGGCCATAATGGATGCAAGGACAAGCGGGAGACAAGGAGTAAGTCTCACAACGTCCTTGCTAGCTTAGACGAGCTGGCGGTCAAGCTTGAGGTTGTTGTTTGGGAGTCCTTGGAACGGTTGGACACTCTTGAGGCGAACATGGGCAAGGTCGAGAACACCGCCCTATGGGGGCTCTAGTAACTGAGGAGCTTCATACTTGAGTCACTTAATGAGTTGAAGGGCACCATGACGAAGGCCCTCAATGACTTGAAGGTGGAACTCAAGGCTATGCTTGCGGTGGAGATAGCTGAGTTGTGGAGAGAGACGGCCTTGCAGTTGGAACGTCTCAAGAAGGATCGGGCTCTATTCAAGGTGGCCTTGGACGGTGGTACAAAGTTATGGAAGGTGTTGTGCATTGAGGCTCCTGAACCTCCAAAGTATTCGTGTACGCGTACTGCTAAAGAACTTGAAAATTTCTTTTGGCCCATCGAGAACTATATAGATGCATCGGGCATAAAGGACAACGAGGACAAGTCAAGACAGAAATCTTGTACCTATCGAACAATGCAGGGTTATGGTGGAGAAGACACCATAATGACATTGCTCGTGGGATGGCCCGAATCGATACGTGGGAAAATTCACCTCCAACTTGAAGCAACAATTTTACTTGAAGAATGCCGATGAATTGGCCATAAGGAAGTTGCGTGGTCTAAAACATTCGGGGAGAATCAAGGAGTAAGTCAACGAGTTCACATCTCTTATGCTCGATCTTCCCCAAATGATCGAGAAAGATCAATTGTTCTACTTCTTGACGGGTTGCAAGCATGGGCAGCTATCGAGTTGAAGTGCCAGAAAGTCTAAGATTTGCAACAAGCCATAGTTTCGACCTAGGATCTTTTGGAGTTCCGATAAGACTATTCGGCCAATAAAGATAAAAATGTGGTCAATGAGAAAGGTGGGGGAGGCAAGCTCAACAAACCGGAGAAAAAACCGTTCTTCAAGGGCAAGGAGAAGACAATTGAGGCCAGTGTGAAGGAGCAGGGTTGTTCCCTTTACGGAGGGCTACACTTTGTTCGGGAGTGCCAGAACAAGAAAGCTCTCAATGCCACCACTGTAGTCCAAGAAGAGGAGAAGCCTGAGGAGAAAGATTGGGGGAAATGAAAATCCTCAATGCCATGACGGTAAAAAAGGAGATTTTTGTGGTGCCGATGGAAGAAAAGTCCTAGAGTGACCTTTTGTACGTCGAAACCAAAGTAAACAGATAAGGTAAAAAGGACTGGTGGACTCGGAAGCATCACACAACTTCCTAGCCAATTACAAGGCGGTAAAGATGAGCGTAAAGGTGACAAAGGAACTAGGATGGATGAAACCAACAAATGCAGCATTGAAGCCGATCATCAGTGTGGCCAAATAGGTCCCGATTCAACTTAGGGAGTGGCACAGTGAGTTGGACTTCACGGTTCTCCCAATGAATGACTACAAGGTAGTATTGGGCAAGTTCATAAAGGAGATCTCGGTGATCTTTCACAAGGCCAAGTCAATGAGCTTTACCGAAGGCAAAGTAATGGTCGATGTTTCTTTACGTAATGATAAAATTGAATCCCATGTTTTGTCAACTATGTAAGTGTCGAAAGGGATTAAGCAGGAGCACAAGAACATAAATTGCGGCCCTCAAAGAGGATGACCGATGGAGAGCCAAGATGTCCCGGAGGTGATCAATGGTGTGTTGGTTGAGTTCAAATACGTGATGCCCCCTGAGTTACCGAAGAAACTACCATCGAGGTGGGAGGTCAATCATGAGATCGATTTTGAGAAAGGGACAAGGCCTTCGGCAATGGATACGTACTAGATGGCTCCGCGGGAGTTGCAGTAGCTTTGAAGACAATTGAAGAAATTGTTGGATTCCGGCTACATCCGACCATGGAAAGCTCGCTTTCGTGCCCCTGTGTTGTTCTAAAAGAAGCAAGATGAGAGTCTCCAAATGTGTATCGACTATCGGGCGCTAAACAAGGTGACTATCAAGAAAAAATAGCCGATACCGTTGGTGTCAGCACTTGTTTTGACCGCTTATGGAAGACCAAGTGGTTCTCGAAGTTGGACTTGTGGTTAGGGTGTTGGCAAGTCCGGATTACGGAAGAAGGCGAGTTGAAGACCATATGCGTGATGAGGTATGGCTCCTTCGAGGTTTTGGTTATGCCATTTGGCCTAACAAATGCACTTGCTACATTTTGGACCTTGATGAACAAAATATTTAACCTGTTTTTGGACAAATTTGTTGTGGTGTATTTGAATGATATTTTAATATATAGCCAGTCTTTGAACGAGCATGTTGAGCACTTGCGGTTAGTGTTTCAAGCCTTGCGGGAGAACGAGCTATACATAAAGTTGAAGAAGTGCTTGTTTACTCAAGCGGAGATGATGTTTCTTGTGCACAAGGTGAAGCATGGAAAAGTCTTGATGGATGCCAAGAAGGTGCGAGCGACCGTCGAGTGGGAGCCACCCAAGAACATCTTCGAACTTAGGTCATTTCTTGGGTTAGGGACATACTAATGATGGTTCATTGCAGGGTACTCAGCGAAGGCGACGTGGTTAACCAATTTATTGAAGAATAAGGTTCATTGGGAGTATTTAATGCTAATTCATAAAAAAATTTGGGACAAAAAAATGGGGTATTGATTTATCGGTATTTTTCATGATCTTTGGTAGTACATTCCTACGGTTATTTCTATCCATTCACATACTCTTTTTTTGTTTTTTCTAGTTTCAATTCTAGGAAACTTTTGCTGCATTATTGTAATAATTATTTTATCCGATATAATTTTATATTTATTTTAATGTATCATGACTTTTTATAATTACAAGTACATACAATCATACTAAATTATTTTTATTAATATCATTTAGCTTCTTAGTATTATTTAATATAATATATCAATTATCATTTTTCTTTAGAGATTTAGAAGCATTTTATAAAATATAAAACAACTTTTTGTTTAATATATTTTGGTTTTTTTTAATGTATTTTTTTTAAATGAATAATATAAAATCATAAAAAGAAATAATATAGAATAGATTGCAAAAATTTAATTTATAAGTTTGAAGATAAAATTAAATATATTTAATATATAATAAAAAAATATCACAATTGAATTATAATATATTGTTGCGGATCAGTGTCGACCTAATTAAATAAGTATGGTTCTGATTTGTGGATTGTGTATTAATCGGATCAACATGTTATATAAAGGTAATCAACATACTTCAATTATATCATAATAATTTATAATAAGATTTGTTGTTTGATTTTTCAACAAAACAAAGTAAAAATCGAAAATATTATCGAACTTGAAATGAAAAATTTATTTGTAGCACAAAGTAGTGAATGCATGAAAACAAAAGGTGACCCCCAAAAGGAAATTTGCAATTAATTTTGCTTTGATTGAAGATCCCTTCCAAGAAAGGACCTGAATCTTTAAATATTATCTAAAGAAACGTTTTAAAACGTCGTCTGGTCGATTACAGCAACTGCCGTCAACCGCCCCCACATATTACTCCTCCACTGACATGTGTCTTAACCGTCTCACCAACCGCTCCCGCTAGTTACAGAACCTAACTGGCTCAGCCGACCGCCTCTGAACACCTTATCTCCTAAAATGGCCGGCTGGCCCAACCGACCACTTAGCCATCGATTCTCCTACCCAAAATAACCCTTGGCTCCTTGGACGGACGGAAGACCAACCGACTATCTCGAGAAACCCGTAACCGCCTGATAGGCCCAAAGACGGGCCCGCCTCTCCTCTTATTTTGGGCCATTTACCATAATTATAAATTTCATACTCAATAGCTTGCCCCGCCGCCATCGGACTTTCAAACGTCACTCCTTGATCGTCGTATGACAGGACGTTTGGAAGTTTGCAACCTATGTAACAGTGCCGGCCTGACTCTGTTCCCATTACATCAATGGGGTTTTAAATACCCCATTTTGCAATCATGACTCCTTATCTCTTTTAAAAACCTGTCCATCAACTTTGCTCATTTCACGCACCATCATCGCAAAATACTTTCCAAAACTCTCTTGTCTTTTTCGCTGGTATTTTCCCTTCTTCTCTGCAACTCGCATACCATGGCGAACCAATACGTGCCTGCAATCCCCTTTGACGGAACCGTCCCAGAAGTGTCTTTTGTTGCCACGAAGGTATTGACTCCCACCATCCGCCCATACTGTACGACTCTCGAAGACTCCAGTCGGATGAGGGAGGTGCTCGAAGCGGAAAACCCCTTCGCCGTCAACAATCCCAAATACAATGCTATCATAATCCATGACAGCATCAAAACACATTTGACGGATCCCAAGGATCCCTATCGTACTTGATACAACATGGTGGCAGAACACTTCCAGGAGCAGTGGAAACGCCAACAGATCGACCAGGTGATACTCCTTTCCACTTTTCCATTTCATTTGCACGATAAGGTGCTCCTGGCAATGGCGGCCTTCTGGAACTCAGAGATGGGTGTCTTTTTCCTGCCAACGGGCCCCATAGGCCCGACTCTCATGGATGTGGCCATGATCGCCCATCTTCCCGTCGTGGGTGAGGACCCTGTAATGGGAGTCCTTGATGGGCAAGAGCCGGAGGCGGACCATTTGGGCTGGTCCTTAGCTGGAATAAAATAATGGAGTTGGACCAAATTTGCGACCAACCAGCAAGGGGCAGTAGGGACCCCCGTGACCGACCGCGAACATGTCGCCTTCCTTCTCTTCTGGCTCTGTAGGTATGTCATAGTCTCTCCCTCCAAATGTGTTCTTTCTTCCCATCTTGACCTAGCTATTCATATAGCCTCAGGTCGTTTCTTTTCACTTGGCACCCTTTTCTTAGCCAATCTTTTTGAAGGTCTTTCTAGGGTGAGTTCCCGTCTTGTAGATAATGATAGTAAAAAATTAGATACTGCCGCGTCGGGTCCTTTTTGGTTCCTGGAACTTTGGTTCCGTCTTTATTTTCCTGACGCGTTCCAACTTGGCCGTCATCCTATTACCTCAACACCCGAGAAATATTTGGGATTAGCCCTTAACCGACTTTGCCTAGGCCATGGCAACCTCCAATCATCCGACCCCATCATAACCGCCATTCTAGCCGACGACCACAGAAACTCCCAATTTTACGTATATAGGAAGTATGCTGGCTATGCGTCTGGTCTTTTTTGGCCTTTTCCTGTGTCTTCACCCATGGCCGAACCTGACCCTCTTCCTTATCCGACCTATTCTTTCGCCTGGGATTCTGCCTTTAAACCCAGGTCCTTATTCGTTAGTAAAAAATTTGATAAAAAAGGGCCAAAAATCATTTTATACTTTTAGTTATCAGCATCAATTTTTGGCACGACAATTCCGCTGCCGCCAAGGCTTACCTGGTCCCATCGCCCGTCCTCACTTAATACCTTAGAGTCCGGATGGGCGGGTCATACCCGAATTGATTTCTTCTTACCTTTCCCAACTCACCACGTACATAACTTTCCATTCTTCCATTCCCTTCCATTATTCTCCGGAGACTGTTGAGACTTTCCGCGAATGGTGGTCGGTCACATGGGCCCTACTTGCCCCGGACAAAGATCGGTTGATGGATGTTCTCCTGCCCCAGCCTGCCTTAGTATTACGGGTGGCCCGACCTATCAGCGTCCGAAGAAAGATAGCCGCCCCGGGTGCCGGGTCTAGCACCCCAAAGAGGAAGAGAAAAGCTTCCCAAATCCAAACAGTCCTTACCTCCGGAACAGATCAGACCGGCGAAGACTTTTTGTCAGTTTGGATGCCAGTAAGGACCCGGTCCCGTCTAGGTATGCTCAAAAGTCTTAACTTATTCTAGTATTTCCTTAAATTTCTAACATATATTATTCTTACTATCAGGACCAACTTTGGCAGCACCGACCGTCCAACCGACTCTAGCCCCGGCCGACCCACCAAACTTGCCAGCCGATCAGCCCCAAGTAACCGACTCATGTTACTACTTTCCTTATATCTTAACAATTCTTGTACTGACCTATGCCATTCAATCGCAGGCTCTACCCATCCAAACACATGCACCATTACTTGCTCTGCCGATGATCAGTCGGGAGGAGGACCCGACTAGGAGGAAATATTTTCCCTCTCTGCCGATAAGTAGTCGGGAAGGTGCTCCGACCAGGAAGCAATCCTTGTCAGCACCACCAAGAGATCCGGTAACTTTCCTAAACACTCAATTTTCATAACATCAAATTTCATACTTGGAATAAGTATCTAACATATTCATTGTAGACGCCTTCACCACCCGAACCAGCGGTAGTAGGAGTCTCGTCTGATAGCGAGGCAACTGCCTCACAGATGGGCGGACTGCCAGCTGAGGCCGCGGACTCTTCCTTTCTTAGCGAGGAACCAATCGTCCTTTCTGCAGCCGCCCCTATCACGGCCGCTCTTGCTGCAACCGCCCCTATTGCGGCCGCTCCAGCTCCTGGAAATGTCTGGGGTGCGGCCCGCCCAACTGCTGGAAACATCCCACCTGCGGCCGTCCCAGCAGCGGCCGTCCAAGTCGCACCTGATTCGCCGGCCGCGGCCGCCCCAGGCGCGGCCATCCTGATGGCAGCCGTCCCAATTGCAGAGGCAGTAGGACGGGTAGCAGAACCACCTGCGGCCGTCCTGCCAAGAGGTCCCCCGCAAGACATAGAAGAGATTTCTTCTTCCGATTCGGAGACCTCTGTCAACCTGGTAGAATCTTCAGACTCCTCTTTCATTACTGAATACCAATTTCATTAAATACTTAACACTTCATACTTCAACTTTTAGGGGCCCAAGTCAGACCCGCAGCGACCTTTTGCAGCAACCGAAGAGTTGGCCATTGCGGTGCCAGCTGCCCGTCCTCCCCGACCGACGACGCTCCTCGCGCTCTCCATAACCACGGTCCGCCCGGAAGTAAGTAACCATAAGTCATCCTTAACATATTCTCTCCATGAAACCTAAACATTTGAACTCTCTCTTAGAGACATCTTGATCTAGCCCCTCTGTCGGCCATTCCGATTCTGGCGGATATTCAGGCCATCTTTGCTTAGGCCGTCAACCAAACTTTTCCCGACTTGAGGTCAGATTTCCTGGAAAATATTCTTCAGACGGTTGGTGGCCTTTTATTTCAAACCCCTTCGGAATCAGTGGACACCCCAATTCTGCATCGGCTGATGGAGATATTGACTGAACTTTGAAAAGACATCTTACTCGTCCGACTCCTATCAGCCGAACCATCCCAACCAAATTCGGATCAGATAAGTCTGGAGGCTTCCTTGGCCAAAACCAGGGAATCCCATCAGCAAGCCACTGAACGGTTGGACGAACTCCTCAGCGCCAAGACTCAAATAGATTAGTCAATCCAGAAGAATGAGGTAGAATTGAGGGCGCTTCGTCAAGAACAAACCCATCCTGGAGGGCCACGTGGCCGACGAGCAGCACCTAATTGAGCGATACAAGAAGAATGAGGCCGACTTGGATCAAGAATTAAAGATTCAAGCCCAGTCTCAATTTATCGGAAGATATCAGATGGCTGCTGACAACCGACGGCTGTCCAGGGCCGAAGATAAATGGTCCCAAATCAAAACTGCCCTGGGGGCCCTTTTGTAAATTTTTGTAAATTCTGACTTAGTAAACATTTTTTTGTTTCTCCTATCGACAAGGATCACTTTCCGTACTCCGAATCTCCAGGGACCAAATCAAGCTTACTTTCCTTATAAAAATCATTTTCCTTTGTGATAAAACAAACAAACTTCGAAAACAACCTAAAATTGGGACATACCTGAAGTATTAATTAAAATGTCACACAATCGACCTCATGTTCCTTCAAAAAATTGTGAAGGTGTCATTTAACCCTTCTTTGTGGGTAATCATCTCGCCGGTGGCCATGCTGAAGACTTGTTACACATACTCAAACAACTGGATTTCAAATTCAGATTTTCCCAACGAGGAAGAACGACCATTCATCGTGTTATTGGCCTGATGGAAAACGTTCTGGGAGGATATGAAACTCTCCGTGATATCTTAAGCCGCATTCCTGATATTGATCACCATATGGACTTGATTGAACATCACGTGACATCCATACTTCCAGACCTTGGTTGGGATCATATATTTTCCAATCAGCGCACAGTCTTTTCAAGACTACGCACTGTTGTTGATCGTGAATGACAGGCCATAACAAACATGAAAGCTTGTACTAATCACAACTTAGAAGAAATGAAGAATTAATGGGAACGATACCGACCTGATTTAGAAGACCTTCTTGATGATGAACCAAAATTAATTTCTAATCATTGGGATGAAGATTCTGACTCAGAAAAAGGAGGTCCCCCGCACATATCAATATCTGATAATGAATTAACCCCATTTTGGGTCCGAACCCCCCATGTTTGGGTTCTGAATAAAATTTCTTGTTTCATGCATTCTTCTTATATGAAAAGGCGCAAAAATACCTCTTCAGATATTTAGCATTAATACAACATGTACTCTCTTACCTTCTTGATTTATTATAATAAAGGCACCATTTCCAACTTCCTTATGAATAATAAATGGCCCTTCCCAGTTTGGAGACCAGTTTTCTAATTGATCGATCTTCTTATACGTAGGAAAAATGGTCTTCCAAACCAAATCTCCTTCTTTGAAAGTCTTATAAAGGACTTTATTTCCATAAGACTTTGCCCTGATTCCATTATGCTTTACAATTTAATCGATTGCATGAAGTCGGTTAATATCCAGACTTTCCAATTGCTGCAACATAACTTGCTGATATTCCTCAGTAAGCTCTCCAGTAGTAAAACTTGTACGTCCAGATGATACCTGAATTTCGGTTGGTAACACAACATCTTGCCCAAAAGTAAGTTGATATGGTGAAAATCCCGTGGCCGAACTTCTACTATTACTGTGTGCCCATAACGCCTGAGGTAACAGAAAATTCCACTTTCTTGGATTCCCCTCAACCATCTTCTTTATTATTCCAATAATAATCTTATTGGCCGCCTCTGCTTGTCCATTAGCTTGGGGATAGTAAGGCGAATAATGATTTATCCGAATATCAAACTCTGCCAAGAAGCTTACAAATTTCTCCCCAGTGAAAACTAAACCTTGATCGGTGGTTATAGAATGAAGAATACCATACCTATAAATGATCTGATTCAGCACAAAATCAATCATCTCTTTTTTATCCACATTTTTTAAAGCAACCGCCTCGACTCATTTGGTGAAATAGTTTGCTGCAACCAAAATAAAACAATGATGTTTGGATGAAGGGGGATGTATTTTGCCAATGATGTCCATGGCCCAGGACTTGAAAGACCATGGTTTACCATAGCTTGCAACTCAGTAACTGACAAGTGATTCAACTGTCTGTGCTTTTGACATTCTTGGCAACCTTTTGCAAATTGTATACAATCTTCGAAGATCTTTGGCCAAAAGAAACTCAAACGATTAATAGCCCATCTCATATTCAAGCCTGCTCGACGAGCTCCACAGATCCCACTATGTACTTCTGTCATAACTTCCAAAGCCTGTTTAAATCCTAAACATTTTAAAAGTAACCCTTCGAGCGTCTGTTTGTATAGAACTCCTATCAATTGGAATCGTAGAGCCTTTAACCGTACCCCTATCGGCACATTTGCTCCTGGATTTTGTAGATACATAACAATTTCTGCCCTCCAGTCGATCCCATCTTCTGTTTCCGACTCGTCTTCTGCACAAATCTCTTTCGGGATTCCTTTACAAGCTTTTTGAGCTAACTCATCTGCAAGTTGGTTTTCCTTCCTAGGGATGAACTCAATTATCACCTTTGATATTTTTTATAACAAACGATATACAATATCACTATATCTGTGTAGATGAGGATAATTGCAAACATATTGTTTGGTTACCTGATTGATTACCAACTGAGAATCTCCTCTTATGATCACCGAATGAAAATTCCTGGCTATTAAAGCTTCCAATCCCAAGATTAAATCCTCATATATATTCTGCCGAATTATGGGTCATAGCTTCTAATTGCAGCTATAATTTGATCTTTTGGCCATCTAGTCCTTTTAACAAGACCCCTGCACCTGATCCATTTCCAGAAGTAGAACCATCAAAAAATATTGACCAAGTTCGGGTACTCACATAAGATATGCATCCGATCTGTTCTTGATTATATCCTGAGAATTTTGCCAAAAAATCTGCTATTGCTTGACCTTTAACTGCCTTTAACGGAGAACGTTGCAAATCAAAAGAGGCCAACTTGATGGGCCATTTCATAAGTCTGCCTTGCATGGTAGGTCTTTGCAAAATTAATTTGATAAGATCTACCTTTGAAATGACTTCTATTCTCCTAGGCAGCATATAATGCTCAAGCTTGGTGCATGCGAACACCAATGAGTAACATATTTTTTCTGGCATAGTATAATTTAGTTCCGGTCCTGTGAGAGTCTTACTCAAATAATAAATCGCCCTTTCTTTCCCATCATCACCATCTTGTGCTAGTAAGCAGCTGACCACTTCGTGTGTATTGGCCAAATAAAGCTTGAGGGGCCAAACTTCTTTATGAGGCATTAAAACTGGAGGTTGAACCAAGACTTGCTTTATAGTATCTAATGTTGTCTTCTGGTCTGGTCCCCATTCAAAAGCATCCGTCCTAGCTTTTAAGAACTTAGTAATTGGCCTAACCTTTCCAGCAGCATTAGAAATGAATCTCCTTAGATAATTTACCTTGCCCAAAAGACTTTGTACTTCCTTAACCGTCTTGGGTGATCGGATGGATAGAATCACTTTGGCTTTGTTGGCATCGATTTCAATTCTCCTTTCATGCACCAAAAAAGCTAAGAAACTTCTAGTTGATATGCCAAAAACGCATTTAGTTGGATTCATTTTCAGCTTGTACTTCTTCATTCGGTTGAATGCATCTTTTAGATCTCTCAAGTGTTGCTCGAAACTAGAAGATTTGACAATGACATCATCAATATAAATTTCCATAGACTTGCCAATGAGGTCATGAAAGATCGAATTCATGGCCCTCTGATAAGTTGGCCCTGCATTCTTCTAACCGAATGGCATAACTGTCCATTCGTAAATACCTAAAGCTCTTGGACACCTAAAAGTTGTCTTATGAATATCTTCTTCTGCCAAAAAGATTTGATTGTAACCTGCATAACCATCCATCAGACTGAGGATTTTTATGTCCTGCTAGTGAATCAACCAGCATATCGGCCATAGGCATCGCACATTCGTCCTTAGGAGTGGCTATATTAAGATCCCGGAAGTCAATACATATTCTGATCTTACCATTCTTTTTAACTACTGGTACAATGTTTGCCAACCATTCTGCATAACGGCAGGGCCGAATAAAGCCCACTTTAAGTAGTTTCTGGATCTCTTCTTTGATTTGAGGCATCAAATCAGGACTCATACGCCTTGGAGACTGCTTGTAAGGTTTAAAACCTTCTCTAATAGGCAACCGATGCTCTATAAGACTTTGTTCCAAACCAGGCATTTCTGAGTAATCCCAAGCTAAACAATCAATATTATTCTTAATAACCTCAAGTATTTCCATATGTCGCTCTTTAGACAAATAATTACTTATTCTTACCATTTTCGGAACCAGGTCGGTTCCTAAATTGAATTCCAACAAAGGGTCTTGAGCTGAAAAGGTTGGTTCTGTCTTTTCTAACAAATCTGGCCACCGAAATTGTTCATCTTCCTGATAATGAACATCATACATCTTTCTAATTTTTTCTGCCTCTTTTAAAAGCTGGTTTAAGTAAAACTGATTAATAAGTAAACTACAATCTTCCAAATTTGTACTATCCATAAAAGATATATTGTCAGATAGGTTTGGCTTTCTTACAGCCATACATGAGGGTTGTTCTTTTTAGAAGAATATAGAATTCTGGCTTCTTTGGGTATTCACTAGCCATAAATGCCTGAGACATTGGAGGTAAATGACTGGAATAAAACACTGACTCCTCAGCCTTTTCTGATACGCCAAAAGGGTTGTCATTTGCTTCTATTTTAAAGACCTGATTACCCTCCCAAAACATTAATTACTGATGCAATGATGATGGCACATAGTGAGAGGCATGAATCCAGTCCCGCCCAAGTAGAACCGAATATGTAGTGTCTGCATCCACTACAAAAAATACGGATGAAATCATTTTTGGTCCAACTTCGATCGGGGCTACCATTATACCCTCCGGTTTTTTTGGTTGCCCTGTGAAACTAGTCATCTCGAAATACACTGGAGACAAATCGTGAATTCCTTTTCCTAACTTCTTGAGGGTCTTTAATGGCATAACATGGAAGACGGCTTCATTGTCTATGAAAACCTTTGTGATTGGTTTCCCGCAAATGTTTGAATTAACATACAGAGGTTTCAAATGAGATGTTGTGCCCTCTGGGATAGGAGGAGAGACTATGGGAGGAATTTCTGACTGAAAATCAGGATCTGAAATCTTCGCGCATTTTGGTTCCTCCGTAGAACCATCCACCAGACTTGCCCATAAAGGTTCTTCTTCAATCCAATAAACTTTTTGTCATTCGGCAGGGGACTCGTGGACCTACCCGAGATTTGACAGATCTTGAATCTACTTCTGTTGTACGAAATTCTTCTCCTGCCTCGTTTCCATGTTAGGCTGTCAGTGATTCTAAATGAAATTCTTCAAGAGATGGATTAATGTTGATCCGTTTACAATACTGACATCTGAAGCCTTCAATTTTTTCGTCTGGTGCTTCTTTACCCCTTTTCTGTATGGACCGACTTCTTGCCGGATCATCAGAAGCGCCTTGGAAGTCTTTCGGCTGTCTCGTTGAAGGGACTCATTTCTTGTACCTCGCAGCATACCTGCGTTTAGCATTACATATTGGGGTATGATTCATAGCTGGAAATCGAGGGTCAATATCAACTGGTAAAGGTTTTTTATTCCGAACCCAATTGCTTCCGACCAGGCCGGTCTTTCTAGTCGGATGGTCTCGGACCAATACTTGTTCCTTCAGTTCCATATCAAAAGAACCGTCTTGGTTATCTCATTTTTCTGCTACTGGCTTTTCATAAATCTTGAATCTTTCTTTTTTTTGGCAATTGTTTGACTGATCTATTCTTCTTGATCTGGGAATTGCTCGTATGTAAACCATGACTGTGGTTACTTTTGGGAAAGGTTGTTGTTCTATGCCCAAAGTAATATATTTGAGTCGTCCTGCCTTAATGGCCTTTTGAATTTCCTTTCGGAAGTGTGTGCATTGGCTTGTACTGTGTGTGAAGGAATTATGGCACTTACAATATGGTATCCCTTTGATTTCTTCTTTAATAGCCAATCTTTGTCCTTTTGGAATTCGGATCTGTCCATCTGTCAATAGTATATCAAAGATTTCATCAGCCTTTGAACTATCGAACATAAGTTGATCCCTTCCCTCAGTTCCTGGCAATGGTTTCAATTTGGAACACACATAAGGCTTTCCAGAGATATTTCGGCTGCCATTTCTTCCGTTTGATCAAAATCAGGACTATATGTTTCTGTTTCCATACTAGCCATTTTTTGGACTTTATTACGCCTAAAATTCTGATTTTTTTCTCTGAAAAGAGATTCTAAACGTCCAGCCTTGGATGCGAGACTTGCCAGATCTTCTACATCATGTGCAGTGAGTGCCTCTCTCAACCGAACAGGCATATTGCGGACCACTAAATTGGTCATCTCCTTTTCATTAATTATAGTGGGGCATCTTCCTTTCATCAATCGTACCCTTTCGATAAACTATGAGGCTGATTCTTCTGGAAATTGTTTCATTTCCAAAAAATCGGTAAGAGATACGGTTGGCAAAGGGTTGAAGAATCTAGCATGGAACGCCATCTCTAAACCTTCCCAGGTTTGTATTTTTCCAGGTGGTAAATTTGACAAACCACGAAAAGGTTGTCCTAGTAAGAGACAAACCAAATAGTTGTAGTTTATAAAAAGGATTATTACCGATCTCTCCTAATTGCGCCATGAATCGACCCACATGTTCTATGGTGGAGAATCCATCTTCTCCTAAGAAAGCATGAAAGTCGGGTGGTCGATAATTCCTTGGGAGAGGGTAATCGTTAATGATCCTTTCCGGAAAAGGTCTTTGATAGGCGGAGCGGTTGGCCACATGGGGATTCATGCCGAAATGAACCCTCAAGACATGCGCAATTTCTTCAGGATCCAAACGAGGTTGTTGATGATCATAGATATGAATAGGATCATGCATATGTCCTCATTGCCTATCTTCCCTCACGATGTTTGGCTGAGTGTTATCAACTCTTGGTCCCAACGGAACATTATTTGGGAAGGTTAAATGAGTCTTCCCCATATCTGTTCGGTTGAGAGTTGTGGCGCTTGGAATTGTACTATCAACATATGATGGCCCTGCAAATATTGATCCTGGAAAACTCGCCTGAAAGCGAGAAGGTGACAAGGCTGGAGGCGTATTTGAATGTAATGTGACTTTGAACAACGTCTGATCCAGCATGTTCTGCATCAAATTATCTTGATCGTGCAGCATTGTTTGTATGGTAGTCATATGTTGATTGTTCAATTGTTGGACAGAAGTCAACCATTCAGGTTGCATTTGAGATGTCCCTCATGTAGTAGGAACAACTGTGGTTGGATTTCATGTCGTTGCAGAAACTCCGACACCGGTGGTGTTGTTATGAGATTGAGTGCCTGCCATAGTATTTCTACTAATAATCCGCCCAGAACGCAAACGTATGAAGTCGTTGTTGGAAGTAGGATTAGATATCTTGCTTTCACTCCCACTGTGGTCGCCAATTTGTTGTTTTATTTTTTCAACAAAACAAAGTAAAAAAAATTTGAAAATATTATCGAACTCGAAATGAAAAATTTATTTGTAGCACAAAGCAATGAATGCATGAAAACAAAAGGTGACCCCCAAAAGGAAATTTGCAATTAATTTTGCTTTGATTGAAGATCCCTTCCCAGAAAGGACCTGAATCTTTAAATATTCCCTAAGGAAACGTTTTAAAATGTCGTCTGGTCGGTTACAGCAACTGCCGTCAATCGCCCCCACATATTACTCCTCCACTGACATGTGTCTTAACCGTCTCACCAACCGCTCCCGCTAGTTACAGAACCCAACTGGCTCAGCCGACCGCCTCTGAACACCTTATCTCCTCAAATGGGCGGCTTGCCCAACCGACCACTTAGCCATCGATTCTCCTGCCCGAAATAACCCTTGGCTCCTTGGACGGACGGCAGACCAACCGACTACCTCGAGAAACCCGTAACCACCTGATGGACCCAAATATGGGTCCACCTCTCATCTTATTTTGGGCCATTTACTCTAATTAGAAATTTCATACTTAACAAGATTATTAAGGATATTTTTGGTAACAAAAAATAACCTTACAATATAATTAAATAAAGTAAACATAATGGATGAGTTCATTTTGTGTTTTTGATTAAATATATTTTTTATGTTAGATACGAAGAATTTTTTGACAATATAAAAAATAATTTTAGTTGAAATTGTTAGTTTTTTCTTTTTTAAATATGGTATATGGTATGTTAATATGTATATATATTGTAATTTTCATAATATTTACGAGAAATCGTAACCACCCAAAAATAGGTTAGGTGAACTAATTCAATATAATTTGATATAATATTTAATTACACAAAGTAAATATGATATTAATTAGTTCATTGATTATATAACTCATTGAAATAATTAGAGGTTATAATCTAATCTTTGAAAGTAAATTTACTGGTTTTGTACTAATTATAATTAATTTTAATTATCTCCATGTTTAATTACTTTCTAGTTTTTATCGGATGATTAAAAATTTTACTTAATGCTCTTTCAGAGGGTGCGTGTCTTTCTACTTTTAATACTCCATCTGTCAATTCTAAAGGTATACAGTTGTTTTTTAGTATTTATCTTTAAATATTAATTATTATATAAAAAAGTAGAACAAATTAAAAAAAAATGATAAAAGTATCTCTATTAGTCTCTTATCATACAAATATGATATATTTGTAAAGTAAATTATTCAAATATATAATATTTATAATATTAAATATAATAATGCAAAAAAAACTGTATATTTTTTTATTAGACCAAAATAACAATAGTTTTAGACTATTTACTTTTATGTTATACTATTTTTATAAAATATTAATATTGTAAATTTTATGTGGAAATAATAATAAATTTATAGATGTATATGGAATAGATTGAGAGTATTTTATTCCTTTATCATCAATAATAAATTCATATAGAATACTTTTGTACACACCAAAATACATTATGAGGTCGGTCCAATATCAATGCAGCGCAATAGAGAAGACTTTCAGTCCACGGCCCAACATCCAGTCAGATCCATCCGTCCAAATCGGTGAGTGTGCCCGGCAGCACGTCGGGCTCATTGCATAGGGGAGTCCGGCTGGAGCTACAAGCAACCCATTGAAGATGGAAATACCTAGTCAAAATGTAGAAAAGTTGAATTTATGGTTGTTGGAGGAATAAGTGTGGATAAAATATTATTCAAACAATAAATTAACAAGAAGCGAATAAAATCCAAGATCAAGAGCAAAAAATGGGAGACACCGTAATCATCAATTTATATTTTTCTTTTTTTTTTATTTTTCTCTACAATTTTCATTTCTGTAATTTTTTAAAACTTTTACAGTTTTCTTTCATTAATTCCAGTTTGATTTTCAGCTTTCTTTCTCGTTTTATTAGCCTTAATTTTACCTCCTTTTCACGTTAATTTTTTCGTATATCGCGAGATAGCCCGAATTCTTTCTTGGGGAGACCGGGGAACCCTTCGAAAAAATCAATTCCGACAGGTTTTTCCAATTAAGCCGTAGGTGGCGACTTTTTTACAACAAAAAATTGACATGCCTAGTGGGACATCAACATCTTGCGACTTTTGCATGCAACTTTGGAAGATAAAACTGACACTGCCGACAACCATGGAGATGTCGAAGAACAAGAAAATTTTCGCTGACTCGTCATCTCACCCTGCACAGGAGGCTGCCCCATGCGACGAAACTTCCGCAATGGCTGGAAGGTCATATCCCATCATTAGTCTTCCGGCCAGCGTACTCCGGGAGCAAATCCGGGGGGCAATTCAGTCTTCCCTCCACGAATCTTCCCTGGAACTATCCAAGTACATTAGCGACGTGTTGAACCCACCATGCAAACTGAATTTACGTTGCTCCGAGAAGAGAAAGCTTGAAAAGGCAAGGCCCCAATGGCTTGCTCCAATCCGCCGGAAAATTGGCCACCTGCCACCTTCGAGCCAGCTCCAGGACGGATCTGACCTCTCAAGCGCACAAATATAGTAAGGTTACAATTTCTGGTAATAACGGATTTGGAGAACCTCTGTTCAATGCCCAGAAGTTTGGAGAATCTAGCGTGCTGGCTAGGCAGGCCTTTTTCTGGCCGCCTCCGACAAGCGGATTCGGCATGACCTTCGGGTCAGTACCATTAGCTCCGTATTAGCATTTAAGTTCGTCATTCACTGAAGCCACCCTCAACGCTTTAGCTCCCGTTCCTGGCATCCAGGGACATATGACGGCCAGACAAAGGACTACCAATGCTTGACGGGCAGGGCCGACAGCAGTTCCAACACCTTCGTTCGCTCTAGCACCTTCTGGGACGATGTGGGGATCAAGGGGAGCTGTCCCGGTGACATCCCAGTACATTGGGGGACAGGTGTCTGCCACGGAAGGTCCTGCTAGTTTAGGATACAACATAATTTCAATTTTTTTGCCCAAACAGCCCCAGGAAATCCTTTAGTACAGTAGACTCCAGCATTCATAGAAAATATGGAAGGCCCTAGAGTTCGTTTCGCACAACGGGTACCTACTCATCAGGTCTTCCCGCAGCCGGCAGCCCGCAATCCGCCGTCCACTCAGGCAACTCCTGACCAGCCTGGGGGACAGGCAAAAATGTTGCCGCCGCCACTCTTATATCCTCAGGCGATTGAGGATGCAATTCGGATAATTTATGGTGATCCCATCCGTTTACCGGTTGGGCCTCACTACCAACGGCCTTTCCCGGAGTACATCCCTTTCGATCACCTGTTGCCTCGCAACGCTCAGATCCCCGAATTTACATTATTTCCGGGGGAAGATTCCCGTTCCACCATCGAATATGTTAGCCGATTTATGGCTCAATGCTGAGGAGAATATGGGAAGAACGATTGGTATAAACTTCAACTCTTTTCTTTGTCTTTGACAGGTCCAGCTTTTTCGTGGTACACTTCGCTACCTTCAAATTCCATCCATACGTGGGCAGACATGGAGAGGACCTTTCACGAGCGCTTCTACAACCCTCTTCCAAATGTGACTATCTCAGATTTGACCAATTTACGTCAGCATGGTGAAAAATATGTAGAGCAGTTCTTGGAACGCTTCAGGAGGTCGGAGAGTAGGTGTCAAGTTCGTGTACCAGAGAACCAGGTAGTGAACATGGTAATCGACAACATGACGCATCAGTTGCGTGATAAACTAGTCTTCCAAGAGTACCATGACTTCCAGAAGCTGACATCCAAAGCTGTGAAGGACGAGCAGCTCGTGAAAGAGGCTCAAACGGTCTGAAATCAGAAGTTCCAGAGTGGAAATCACTGCGTCTTTGCCCAAGAAGGGGCTGCAGAGGTCGAGGAGGAACAGGAAGAGACCTTCTTGGCTGAAATTTCGCAGGAGAAGGTATATACATGTCCGGCTCTTAAGCCGCCCCGACGGAAGCAGGTGAATCCGAAGATATCTTACTGGTTCGACATTGCGAAGACGGAGTAGATTTTTTATTATTTTCTGAAAGACAACCAGCTCCGCCTCAAAGAAGGTCATAAAATGCCGACCAAAGAGAAGTTGAATGGGAAATCATTTTGTAAGTGCACGGAGTATATGACCATCAGATCAGTAACTGCACCGCCTTCCGAAATGCGGTCTAGAAAGCCATCAAAGAATGCTGCCTTAAGCTGGCCAAAAAACGTAACATGAAGTAGATACAGAGTCGTTCCCTGCACCGATAAATGTTGTCGGGGTGCGTCCAGCCAGGTCCAAAAAGTCAAATCCAGGTTTTGGAACAGATGGTGGGGGAACGGGCCCTCAAAAACTAGTGTTTGAAAGATTTGGAAGGTCGATCAAACCTTCGAGGAGGAGTTCGGTTTGGGACAAACTTTCCCCCACGTACACAGTCGCGGAAGTAAGCTTTGAAAAGGGAGGCGAGGTTTTACGAGTAAATGTACCCTTAGTTAAAAGAATTGTGGATAATTTTGAACATATTACCTCACGGTCACAAGTTCACTCCCCACACCATCAGACCATTCTTACGAAACTAGTAAATGCACCCTTAGTTAAAAGAATTGTGGATAATGTTGATATTTTTAAGTATTATATATATATATATTAATTATATGTAATGATATTTTTTTAATTTATATAAAAATTACTCTTAAATAATATTTTGATATTAATGCAACTACTTTTTATGTGATAAAAAAATTTTAAAAAAATTAAAGGTTAAAAGATATTTAATTTATATAAATTCAGTATTTATATTAAAATGCTATTAAAACATCAATCTCAAACCGAATAATGATTATTTGACTTATCAATTTCTTGAAGGTTGTTTATTTGTTTGTCTTTTATTAAGGATTTATAAATAAAAATAATTATTAAAAGCAATAGTTTATATATAAAATAATGAGTATTGAATGGAAAAATAAATATCACAAATTATTTAATTAAATTTTAAACTATTATAAATAAATTAACAATATATACTTAAATAATAATTAATATTATAATACATATAATTAATATTAAAATGACATAAATATTATTGAAATTTTATTTGTAAAACTATTTAAAATTATAAAATTATTAGGGTGTGTTTCGTTGTTGTTGGTGGAAAGTTGAGTTTAAAATTTTGATAGTAAAAATTTGAATAGAATTAGATTAATTATTTGATGTAAAAATAATTATTGATGTAATATTTTAAATAAAAACTTGATTTTAATATACAATACAAAAAGTAAAAGATCGATTTCTTAATTAATGTACTTTTAGAGGGAGTTAATTTTGATAAATTGTAAAAAAACAAAAAAACATTTGGATGCCTTTGAATTAAAAGTTAGATTGAGAGTGATCTATTAATTAGTATTTCTTTCATATCATTTAAAAAAGTATATTTTTATCATTTTTGTTTGCCTCATTCAAATATATATATATATATTATTATAGTAAAAGAAATTAAATAATAATACTAAAATATATTTTAATTTTTACATGAACTATAAATATATCATTACATATAATTTATACCTAAAGTATAAAGGACAAAAATGTCAAATTTATCTTACATAAGTATTTGATTTATGATGTACCACATATAAAAAAAAAAAAAAAAAAAAATTAAAATATGTAGTTAATTATTTAATAATTATATTTAATAAAATATATATAATATAAATATCATTTTATAGATAATAAAATTTGTATAATATCAATAAATAAAAAATATAAATATTTATTTTAATTAACATAAATTAATTTTACATATAAGTGAAAAATTGTGAATGAATATAAACATATCTATTTATTAAAGAAAGATATACATAAAAAAAATTAAATAGAATTTTAGTGGATTCTATATATATATATATATATGTAATATTTTAGAAAAAAAAATTAAAAATATAATGTCAGTCAGTGTTGAAACAGTGTCCTAGGTGAACTGAATTTTTTTTTTCTTTGAATTTTAATTGTTAATATTATTCAAAATTTTAAAATTATTACGGTCAATTGCGATATTGTTTGATAAGACGAAATTTTATTGGAGTTAGCAATAGATCGATTCGTGTCGGGTGAAATAGTTTAAACGATTTACATATTCAAACTCTAGCTTAACCCATTTATTATCATGTCGGGTTCTCATTGACTCATTTATTATCGTATCGGGTTCGTATTGATTCGTATACATAATTTAGTCAAAATTCTTAATTGTTTATTGTGTTGTCGTGTTATATTAGTTTTTATTGATTTTAGTGTAATGTGTATGTACAATGAATTAAGTTAAATTATTTAATATTAAATTTAATTTAAATTAATGCGTAGACTAATATATTATAATCAAATTGTCGTGTCGGATTGAAGTTGAGAGCCTCAATCCTAATCCGATCCGGTCATTATCGTATTGGATTCGCGTCAACTCATATACATAATTGAATCGAAATCCTTAATTCAAACCTAATTATTCTGTGTCATGTCATGCCAGCATTTTTTATTTATTTATTTTGGTGTGTGAATTTATGTAGAATTATAATTGCCAAACAAAACTCTATCGTAGGTACATAGAATTTGTACGTAAACTTACGGTTAATTTAATTTGTACTTATCCAAACTTATCTCTTACAATGTCTTTATAATTAATTATATTGGAAAAGAATCCCAAACTTTCCTATAAATGATATTAATTTACATAACAAACAAACTAAATGACAAAACAAATAGAAGAGAATAAAGGAAAGTGTATGCGAATATTAATCTCTTTCAATTTTACGTCTATGGTTAATACAAAATGTACGTATTTTGTACGTTTATACTGTAATTTGAAAATGTATTTATTCATTACTTATCCCTTTATTTTAATGTTAATTCGTATACAGATAGATGTATGTATATATATTGAAATGGCGACATAAATATACTTACTGTCATTCTTTTGTCTTGTAATGCAAATATGGATGTGTTTTGAGGTATCGTGGCAATAGTAAAATTTCTAGATTACACTTTCAAATCAATTTAAAGTTGTGTTTTGTGTTTTGTTTAAATAATATTCTACAAATTCCGCAGCCGCTTCCCGAAAGTGCACACTGGGTAAACCCTCGGCCGAACCTAATACCCTGCAAACCAAACCCGACGGGAAAGTCACACTAGGCGAACCATGTGGGGCTGGGTAAACCCTCGGCCGAACCTAATACCCTGCAAACCAGGCCCGACGAAAAAATCACACTAGGCGAACCATGTGGGGCAAGTATCCTGAGGCGTCAAAGGGTTTGAACCATGACCTCACGGTCACAAGTCCAACCCCTACACCACCAAGTCATCCCTTACGGGACATGGATAGGTTGGCTTGTCTAACCGGATCAACATATATTATAGGGATTACCCGCATATATTTATATATATTTCAGCATATTTATAATATAATATACAATGCTATTATATTATATTATAACTCAGTATATGTTAAGATATGTATAAACATATGTTACTCACCGATATGACATATATTGACCCAATCAAATAGAATGATTTTAACTGGTATGATTTCCTTTTTTAAATTTAATTTTAAATCTTTTTATTATATAATTATAGTATTCTTTATAAATAATACTAGTGGATCACCCCTGGTATGCACGGTTTTCTATATAATAAATTATACAGTAGTCTAAAGGTCAAGACATTATGGTTTAATATAGATGGTTATATTTATAACAATAATTATTATTTTTGTTGAAATCAATATGAGATAAGATATCACTTTATTTTGCTCTAAAGTTGTCATGTACTATTGAAATATATAATAGTTATGATATTGATATTAATAATTATGACTTTAGAATTTTGATTTTAATGAAAGTAATTATTTGGGTCTGATTCTTAGTCCAAAACTTCGAGTTTCTATTATTAGATCTTCGTATTTTTAAAAATAATATTTTTTTTTCATAAAATATTTTATCGTATATTATTTTAATACCAAACTCAAATAAAAAATTTTTAAATCCCATCAAAAGAAACACAAGTATTAAGACTTATATGAATTAATATAAATTGTAACTATAGTTTTTCATTTGGTGAATCAATGGAATACAAGATAATTTTATCAATAATTATGAGTATGATTGGATATATATGAATCAATCACAATTTTCTTTTCCTTTTTTTTTTCAAAATTTCAAATATATTAGGGTAATTATAACTTATTATTATTATTATTATTGATAGAAGCAATATATGATAAAATATCATTTTATCTACATCATATTGATAATTATAACTTTTTATTGTTGAAAGCAATGCAACATAAAAATAACTTTATAACTAACAGGGATTCTGCAAAATTTAAATAAAATCAACCTACTTCTGCAATAAAAATAATGTAATATAAATGAAATAGGGTCGTTTCTTCAAAAAATTGAAAAGGTTTTACTTTCGATTGTTTAATTTATAAATGTAATAAAAGGGGAATTTTGGAAATATGATATAAAAATAAAATAACAAACTAAAAACTGCAAGACTAAAAAAATAAGTTTTCAGTTGGGTAGTAAATTTGATCATCGATAAATATTTAATTTTATTGGTTTCTAAATACATTAGTTATAGTTATCAACGCGCCTAATAACCAACTGTTTCTTAATTTCTCGACAGTTTAGGTACGTCCGTCATATGCTTCCCTAGTTAGACTAGAACCCTAATGACACCATAAAGAATTTACTAGCCTATCCGCCTTGCGAACTAGAAGAGCCTAATTCAATTTAACAATTACCTATGCTAAATTATTTAAAATTGATTCCGTGATTTCATAATGGTGTCTGCCACTAGTTGCTACTTGAACCAAATTAAAACGCAATTACGGATGCCTAATTTAGTTTAGCAATTAATCCTTAATCCAATTGAAATACATTGCCATAATACCCAACCAAATAAAAGATTATAACTCAAAGAAATCAGAAACCACATAAATACTTAGAAATTAAAGAAATATCATAAATCAAAACAAGTGGTTTTTCACTCCTAGACTAGAAAAGTAAACTACTCGCTAATCATAGGAGGAAGAACAAATAAAACAAAGATAAATATGGCCTGAGAATGATGTTGGTAACGGTAGAACTCGAAATCTTCTTGGAAGAATCTTTCTCCTTTTTGCCCTTGCACGGTTTCTCCTTGGGACTCTTTCGCACGGTGTTCTCCTTTTTGGCATGTAAAGTGGCAAAAGTGGGCCTCCTCCTTCTATTTTTCTCTTATATTTGCCATAATTTTGTATCAATCGGGCTTTAGACTTTTTTGTTCTCTTTTCACACTAATTCTATCAATTTTATTATTTTTCTCATGCAAATCATAAATAAATAATATATACCCAAATCAGGTAGAATCTAATCAAAATAAACCGAATATCGCAAATAATATAAATATTTAACGCATGCGATTTATGACTATCAATAAGTAATTATTAATATGAGGTACCTTTATAAACATTATTAAAAAAAATAAATATATATAATTTAAAATTTTTTGCATTGATTAAAATAATTAATTCAATATTGTTTGGAACGTTGATTTCGTATCAAATGTTAAATTTATATATATTTTTTTTTATCGTAATTTAAAAGCCAAGACATGTATTAGTTCATATAACTTTCATATTTATAACAATAATTATAGCTGTTTTTTATTGTTAAAACAATGTGAGATAAATTATAATTGTATATATAATTATTAGTATGGTCCACTATTATATACAAATCAATCAAAAAATAATAGCAAAAATTCTAAATTTTAAGTAATATGATATTGATAATTATAAGTCTTTTTGTTGAAAGCCATCAGAAATAAAATATAAATTTATAAATAATTATTAGTATGATTTATTTTGATAAGAACCATTAAAAAAAATATTTATATATAAAATTTTAGAATTTAAGTTTTAATCAAAATAATTAATTTAATATTATTTAGAAAGTTGACTTGGTATCAAATATAAAATTTACACTATTTTTTATCTCTATTCGTCTCAATACAATAGTCTTGTTTTCATAAATAACTATTATAAAACTACTCATACTTTTTCATTTTTATTACAGACACTACTTTTTACACTAATAGACTCACAAGGACAAAAAAATCTTTTATCCATATTTTTTACCGACTACCAATATAATATCAATATTTTTTAATTTCGTACCAAAACCAATTAAAACTATAGTTATGGGACATGAGGGAGTATAAGTTAATGAAGATTGTCATATTTATAACAATAACTATGATTCATTTCTATTAATGAAGGTATTGTGAGAAAACTATAACTTTATAAATAATTATTACTATGTCCACTATTTTATATATATATATATATATGAACAAATCAAAAATAGAATTAATAAAATTTCAAAGGCTTAAATATGTATGACTTAATATACATTGTCATATTTATAATAATAAAAGTACTACCTCCATCTCATATTTGTAATATTTATTTATAACTAACTTAAATTCGATTTATAAAAAAATGAAGACTTCTACATATAGATAAAAATATTTTTTTTATCGAAGAGAGATAGAAATAAAAGGATTTTGAGTGGGTCTTTGCGCGTAAGAGTTTAGGAATTTAATTAAATTAATTTATATTTATTAAATATATTTAAATTAAATAAATTTATTAAAAATAGAAATAAGTCATTTGCTATTGGGACAGACCCAAAAAATGGATCATGGCAGGATGAAGGAAGTACGATATTTTTTATTGGTGAAAGAAATGTGGGATAAAACATAACTTAATAAATAACTATTAGCGTGACCTAGTTTATATATGGCAGAATCCAAGAATGTTCGAAGAGGTCGCATTGGTGGACAATCTTTGTTCGAAATGAGGGGGCGATTGGTGATGACGGCGGCAAAAAAAATAGAAAGATTGTGTTCATCTACAACATGACATATGTAGAAGACAATTTTTTTTCTAAAAAAATAATACTATCTCCGTCCCAACTCAAAATACCATTTTTATCATTTTTGTATATCCTACTCCAAAAGTATTTCTTTTCTATTTTAGTAAAAGTAATCATACATTAATACCAAAATACCTTTAATTTTTATCTAAATTACAAATATACCATTAAAAATATAATTAATTTATACATAAAGTCAAAGAGCAAAAATGTCAAAATCTCTTAGGCACTTTCACTAATCAATAAAATACTATTATTTTTTAATCTATTACAAAAACCCTAAAAAGACCATTTGGAGTGAAACATAGGGAGTTAGTAAATGTATATTTTATATTGCGTCATGGTGTAATCTGAGCACCCGAAATACATATTCTTGGTGAAGGGTCAAAATTGTCCAAAAAAAAAGCTATTTTTCAATTAAAAAGGGTAAGAGATTTCATGTTACATTTTGATGAAGCAATATTTGAGAAGGCTTCTAAAAGAAAAGTTTTGAAGGCCAATCATTTGATATAATGGGTCTTTGGTTTATGAAAAAACCTATTCTTCAAGAGGCAAAAGCAATAAAAATATCGTGCAAAGTGGATAGATGAGTGACATAAAGAAGTAAGGGTATTGCTTGATATTTTTGATGAGGCATTGCTTGTATTTCACAAAAAAAAAGGATAAAAAAAAAAAAGAAAGAAAGAAAGAAAGGAGTAATAGACTTGGGCTAGGAAATCAAAGTGTGTTTCTTTGACATTTCAATTTCCGTTGACACTATATTCTTTCTTCTATTTTTTCAAAATTTTCTTTATCTTTTTTTTTTTTTTTTAATAGTAAAATTTTAAATTTAAATCGTAATTTTCAAATTTTTTTTTCAAATATACAATTAAGTTTGAAAAATGTATACCACAATGGGTTTGAAGATTTTTTGGGATGGTGTAATAATTTACATAACTTAGAAGGCTAATAAGTAGATTATTGAATGAAGTCTTAAAATGATGGAAACAAATAGAGGCCAAAGGTTAATCAAATTCCATACAATTCAAGAATTATACCTCCTACTTTTTCCTTATTTTATTTCTTATTATTATTGTTGCAATATGCAAAATGTCAAAACACATTTTGTATCTATTTTTTGCAATGAACAAGACTACAAGTATCTTGCCTCAACTGTCTATTGACACTATTTCGAAAAATTTGCAAGCAGGTAGAAAGTTAACCGAATTGATCACTTTGGTTGCATTGAAACGTGTCTTATACACGTTGGAATGAGACTAATATATATGCCCCGTAAAGAGGACTTGCATGAGAGTTCATTGAATTGTCCCTTTCGTCCTATATAACATTTATTGCCTAGTACTTTTTGTCCAAAAGTTGTTCTCAGTTAACTTTGTTCATTTGTGTGCAATGTGTATATGTTTTGTTTGTATGTTTGTTTGTATTCATGGGTGAGCCATTAGAACTTTGAATGTGTTATCCTCTCCACCTGTTAGAGTATTGAGAGACTCATTCATGGAAGTTTGAAGAATTGAGAAGAAGGATTCTTGGAGTCGAAGCCGAAGGAGATAATCATCCGGTATACAACCTTATTCTTAGTTTGGCCGCTGGTCTGCTAGAGTTGTTATGGCGTAGTAACAACCAATCTATGAGAGTTTGTAAAAACTAAATAGAGCTTGGGTAGAAGATAGATAGGGTAGTTTTGTATGGTGTAAACCAAGTATTTGGTTTAGTTAAGACTCATGGATTGAAATTCCTCAAACGTAGGTTGGAAACCGAATTGAGTAAACAAACTTTGTGTGTGTGTGTTTTTTTTTGCACTTATTCAGTCATCAATCTGTCTACGAACACATACGAAAGTTTCAATCATGAAGTAACCACACATTCAAAAAATTTGTGCAATCTACCGACCGTTTCATATTTCCGCTGCGCATAAAACTAGGAGGCGTAAGACCTTTTTTGAACCGATCGAATATCCGACATCTGGTATCAGAGCAACATGCTCAATACCCCAAGTAGATCCATTTGTAGTTCGAGATGAATCGAGAAGCAATTTCATCCCTCCGTCCGTCTATCTTCGATGGAAACAACTATAGCTACTGGAAATGTCGAATGGAAGCCTTTTTGCTGACTCTTGGTAATGAAATATGGGAAGCTGTAGAGTTTGGTTGGATGCTCCAACAAAAATTGTGCATAGACAAACTCAAAATGATCCTCCTACGATTTCCCTCAAGCTAAAGAATGAATGAACTATCAAAGAAAAGATTGCAGCCGCTGGAAATGCCAAGGCGGTGAATGTTTTTTTTGCATATGTTGATGAAATACAATTTCGTGTCATTTCTAACTGCAAGAAAGCAAATGATGCATGGAGAGCCTAGGAAAATGCATTCGAAAGGACTGCTGAAGTTAAGGAAACAAAACTCCAAATGGTGGAAAGTATGTTCGATGCCTTGAAAATGACAGATGATGAAACCATGTCTTAGTTCTACACTCGATTCAAGGATGTGGTGAATCAAGCATATGCTCTTGGCCTAGAATATGATGAACAAAGACTAGTTCGAAAGATGCTGAGAAGTGTGAACGAAATTTAAAGTCAAAGTATCAACACTTGAAGATAAAAAGAAAAGAATACGACTCTTGAGACTTTGAATGGTATTTTTATGACTTGGGAGATGAATCATATTGAAGAAGAAAGCTCAAAAGTGATTGCTCTCACTGCTGAAGATCTGGATCTTCTCGAATATGATGAAGAAATGTCTCTATTGTCCAATAATCTATCTCGAATTATAAGTGAAAACGTGCTCGAAAATTCCACAAGTTTGGAAACAAATGTCACTATGATGGTAAAACAACTGCAACCAACAACAAAAGTATCGAGAACAGAAAAGTGCTACTTAAAACAAAAGAAAGGAATTTTATAATAACAGTTACAAAAAGAAGTTCAATATAGCTTCTAGTCCAGAAAACTCAAGTGACCCGAAATGCTTTGTATGTGGAGGAGTAGACCATGTGAAAGTGAAATGTACAACATTAAAAAAGAAATAAAAGCATGCATATCAAGCTACATGGAGTAATGATGGTAAAGGTACTTATATTTCTAATGACGAAGAAGTTGTTGCATGTATGGTCAAAAATGATGAATCAAACAAAATCCATGAGAATGCATGTTTTGAAGAATATTCTAAA
Organism: Andrographis paniculata; assembly: GCF_009805555.1. Lineage (NCBI taxonomy): Eukaryota > Viridiplantae > Streptophyta > Magnoliopsida > Lamiales > Acanthaceae > Andrographis > Andrographis paniculata. Next base: position 2,384,854 of record NW_026137588.1, read on the forward strand.
GATGATTGTGATAGCAACAAAACTGTTGAAATGGATATCTATGAGCTGATGAAAGCTTATGAAGAGGTTGTTGCTAAATAAAAGGTATGTGTTGCAAGAAATAAGAAGCTGATCAACAGAGTTTATCGATTGGAAGCTAGAGTCAAAAATGCCAAAGAAATAAATGAAAAAATGTTCAAGAGTTGTGAAAATATTCAGAAGAAAATCGAATAGCTGAAAGTGGAGAATAGCAAGTTGAAAGAAAAAAAAATGAGAGATTCAGAAAAGGAAAGAACAAACTTGATGAAGTGTTGTCGATCAGAAAGCTATTTGAAAATCATAAAGTGAAGGGATGTCTCCTTATAGATGTAAAAATCCTAGAGAAACCCTAAATGAAAAAGTGACTGAGGTTCCAAGGGAAAACATAAAGGAGAGACAAAACCGAAATTGCAAAAGGAACAAACATGTCAATCCGATGTCACAACAGCAGAGTAACTTCAAGTACTGCTATCGATTTGGTCATGCCGAATCTCATTGTTTCAAGTTGGCAAATGATCTGATGACTAGAAGAAAGGTTCATTCGCCTTTTGAAGAGCTCAAACAACGTATCAAATTCAGAATGGAGTAGAGACCCAAAAGAAAAAAGAAACTAATGTAATGCAATATTCCTCAAAAAACTCAAAGATACAAATGTGGTCATTAACAACAATTTGATGGAGCAAAAAGGCATGTTATGCATATACGATATGATCAATGAAGAACCAACTTGTGTCGTAGATGAGATCCTTATAATTCCACATGAAGGTCATAAAATTGTATTCATTTACTTCATTTGCAGTTATTGCTTTGTTCTTGATTAAAAAAAAAAGGGATAGACAAAAAAAAAAAAAAAATTATTATTGTTGTTCCTCTACTTGAGTTTATATGTTGTTAAGGAGAAATTGCAGAAGATGTGAAAAAAAATTTTGGATATTCACACTGCCAATAGATTTATCTACTGTTGAGTAGAGCCCTGAACCTGATGTCATAGCCCCCAAAGAACAACATATTTCTGCAGTTGAAGGTAGAACCATTGTGACCCCTCATTCTGCCACAATGCAATTGGGAGAATTTGATGATACAATAAGCCAAGGGGAGATGTGTTGATAAGGATGAGTGCTATCTGCTACTTGTCATTGTCATTTGTTGTGTGCTCGCACCTGAATACATTGATGTGTGATGGTGTTTTTTCTTGCTACTTATTATATCTTGCTTCATAAGCCAAAATGAGGGGATTGTTGGAATATGCAAAATGCCAAATCCCTTTTGCATCTATTTTTGGCATATCAACAAGACTACAAGTGTGTTGTTGCAGCTGTCTGTTGACACTATTTTAAAAAATCTGCAGGCAAGTAAAAACTTGACGGAGTTGGTCACTTTGGTTGCATTGAAACATGTTTCATACACGTTGGAATGTATCAAATTTATATGCCCCGTGAAGAGGACTTGTAGGATAGTTCATTGAAGTGTCCATTTCGTCATGCATGACATTTATTCCCTAGTATTCGCTACCCCAAAGTTGTTCTCAGTTAACTTTGTCCATTTGTGTGCAATGTGTATATGTTTTGTTTGTATGTATGTTTTCGTGGGTTAGCAACCAGAACTTTGAGTGTGTTATCCTCTCCACCTATTAGAGTATTGAGATATCTTCTCCACCTATTAGAGTATTGAGAGACTTATCTATGGAGGTTTGAAGAGTTGAGAATAAGGATTCTTCGAGTCGAAGCCGAAGGAGATAACCATCCGGTATGCAACCTTATTCGTAGCTTGGTCGCTGGTCTGCTGGAGTTGTTACGGTGTAGTAACAGCTAGTTCATGAGAGTTTGTAAAAACTAAATTAAGTTTGGGTAGAAGATAGGTTGGGTAGTTTTATATGGTGTCTTAAAGTAGTTGGTTTAGTTAAGACTCCTAAATTGAAATCTCCCAGACGTAGGTTGAAAAATCAAACTAGATAAACAAACTATGTGTATTGTTTTTTTTTTCTTTTTTTGGCACTTATTTAGTCATCGATTTGTACACGAACACACACTATCGTTTCAACCACGCATTCAAAGCTGTGCAATCTACCGACGCTGTCATATCTCCACTGTGCATAAAAATACACTCATTCTAATACTATTCTTGTTCAAATACACTTAACATAAAAAATTCTTACGGGATTCCATGCGTTATACTGTTATGAGTTGTGCTAAACTCTTATTGTTGTTAAAGAGTGTAGTTTGAAACTCTAAATTCATTTTCTTTTCTTTTATAAAAAATGATCGAATTATATTTTAGAATACGATTATGATATTTATTTTTTTACTTGGGTTTATTCATTTTGTATTTTTTTTAATAAATTCGTTTTTTTTATATTAAATATAAGAATTATGTTAGTAATTCATTCTTTTTATTTTTGTCCGTTCATATAATTATTTCTTTTATTTTTCTGAAATATGATTATATATTTTAATCGTATTTTAAAATTTATAATTTTTTTTATTTAAATTAAACTATTTAACTATATTAATTTTAATTTAAAATTATTTTTACTAATATATTTTTAATTATTTATTAATTATATTTTTCATAAATTTAAGTGTTTATAGTAAATAGGATATATATCTGATATGAGACGGAGATAATAGTATATAATTAAAAATAAAAAAAAGGTAAAAAAATAAGAAAGAAAAGAAGAGTGTTAGCAAGCAGGGTGAGAGAAGCGGCAGGGGATTCGTGAAGAAGCATGACGAGGAGAAGCGGGAGAGCAGTGGTGTGAAGTGGAAGAAACCAGTCGAGGGTAAAAGCGTCATTTTGAGATGGCACATAGGGTCAAAGACGGAGATGGAGTTGTTCGAGCCCAGAAAGAAAGAAAAACAGAAACAAAAGAAAAGAAAACAAAAAAAGAAAGGAGATGATGTGGGTGACGCCATGAAACAACCTTCCTCTCTCTCTCTCTCTCTCTTCTTTCTTACACATCACGTCTCTCTCTTCCAATCTCTCTCTAAAACTGCCCCCAACTATTTATTCCCCTTGTGATCCTCATGCTGTTTAATTTCTTCTTCCTCGTAACTCTTCTCTCTCTTATCTCTCTATATGGCATACACTTGACTTCATATATATATCCCATCCCATGGCTTGATCAGAATTCTGTTTAATTTCCTCCACCCCACTTCCTTTTTCTGTTACTTGTCTCCCTTTAATTGCTGTCGTGTTTGTTTTGAAAATCAAAATCAACAAATCGAGAAAATTGATCAATGGAGAAGAGCGGCGCCGCGACAACGGACGGCCGGATGGAGCTCCCGCCGGGGTTCCGATTCCATCCGACGGACGAGGAGCTCATCACTCACTACCTGGCGAAGAAGGTCCTCAACAATGGCTTCTCCTCCGTGGCCATCGGCGAGGTCGACATGAACAAGATCGAGCCCTGGGATCTGCCCTGTAAGGCTAATTAAGATCGATGGATGGATCTTAATTAATTGAAAAGAATTGAATAATTGATGTTGTGAGGTGTGCAGGGAAAGCGAAGGTGGGGGAGAAGGAATGGTACTTCTTCTGCGTGCGGGACAAGAAGTACCCGACGGGGCTGCGGACGAACAGGGCGACGGCGGCGGGATACTGGAAGGCGACGGGGAAGGACAAGGAGATATTCCGGGGGAAGATTCTGGTGGGGATGAAGAAGACGCTGGTGTTCTACCGGGGCAGAGCTCCCAAAGGCGAGAAATCCAATTGGGTCTCCCATGAATACCGACTCGAAGGCAAGCTCCCGGTCCCGGTCCTCCCATTGCTCCACCCGGGCTCCTTCTCCAACTCCAAGTCCTCTTCCTCTTCCTCTTCCCGGGTCAGTTCTCTCTCTCTCTCACTCAGTCAACTCGCGATCTCTTGATATATTTCATCGATTTATTATTTTTTCAATTTTTTTTTTTTTTTTTTTTTGCAAAATTGCGTAAGCTTCGGTTATTTAAAATTTGGGTAAACTGATCATTTAGTCTCGTAATGACACTTTTTATTATTTCAATTTTATAATTAAGGCTTATCTCAAATTAATTTTGTAAATGGAAAATTTTCGTATTTTAATTCTCCGACGCTAGGAATACCTACATACCACTCACGTGGCTCGCTAGAAAATATATATCCGCCGTATCAGCGGCATCCAGCGAACACGTAGATTTTTTTTTTTTAATGTAATAAAGAAAAATCGATGTGTCCGTCGGGTCATGTCCTGCAAGCCACGTAAGCATTTCCGGTATCGGAGAATTAAAATTACAAAAGACAAATAATAAAATAATAAATGAGTCCAATTATAGTACTAAAAAAATTAAATTAAGATTAAAAATTTTTCACAAATTTTCTTCCTAAATTAGAAAAAAAAAAAAAAAAAGAAAAGAAGAAATGCTTGAAACCCCTATAAAATATCTTTTTTAGGATTTCTAAGCAAGTTTTTTGAAACACGAAAATTAATTGGGTGTGATTGTTTGGGGAAATGGATTTTAAATATATTATTCATCTCAATTTTTTCTCTCCAAAATATCGAATCAAACACCTATTTTTTATTTTTTATGTTATACTAAAAATTAATTTTACATTCAAAACATCACATCAACACCTATTTATATCGGCATTATACAACTAATTAAATATAAAATTTTTACTATTCAAATCTCAACTCAAAATTCAAACTCCGTAAAAACACATCTACTTTTTATAATTTGGGACAATTCTAAAGCAACTGTATAAAGAATAATGATGCACACTTTGGAAACCTGTTAAAAAGAATTTTACCTTTTCTTTTGCATTATTCATTAATAATAATTTCTAAATACTTCATACTAGTATTAAATAAAAAAAATTATTTAAAACATTATATTAAAATATATTTTTAATATTTAAAACCTTGTTTGTTTGATGATTTTGATTTTAACTTTTAAAATAGTAAAATTTTAAATTTTAATATTTGTTTAATATGATATAAATAAGAGTGGAATTATGTTTTAAATATAATATAAATTTTTAATTAATATAAAATACTTTCTCCGTCCCACCTAATTTGTTTCTATTTTTTATTTTCGTCTATCCTACATAATTTGTTATTTTTCTATTTTGGAAATATAATTATACATTTTAATCACATTTTAAATTTTAATTTTTAATTAAAGTATTTAGTTATCTTAATCTTAACTCATAATTATTTTAATTTACAATAATTATTTTTACTAATATATTATTTAATTACTTATTAATTATATTTTACCTAAATTATGTATCTACAGTAATACATCCATATTATATGAGATGAAGGGAGTAGTAAAAAAATGCTTGATTTTATATTTTTGAGAAATAAATTATAACGAGTAAAAATTAAATAAATTAGTCAAACAAACTTACCGGTTATTTATTTAATTTTTTAAAAATTAATTTCAGCAATTTTGTTTAAACTAAACGTAATTGTTTCTTTTCAATTCAGTTACAAGTCTTCTTCATTATTTTTATTTATAAACTATTATTTATGTTTTACCTTTTATTAAAAAAATAAATTAAAAATTATTATATACAATACTTATTATGTAATACAGAGTGTGTTTATGTTTTTTTTTTTCAAATAAATTTTAAAAATTGAGCTTTTTTTTGTTTAAATAGACTATAAGAAGTTTGACAATTTTAATATTTATTTTGTTCATTTAAAAAATAAATATTTATTTTTAACATAATTTAATAAATAATATGTTTTAATAATAATTGATGATAGTTTTGCATATAAAAACTATTTTTTATATAGGATGGGTAAAGTTATTGTTAGAATATTGATATAATAAATATTAAGTAAAAATATTTGTAATTTATAAAGGAGTACATACTTATTAGAAAATAAAATAAATACTTTGTGTTTTGAACAATAAAATATATATATTTATTAAATGGACAAAAGAGTATGATTTTTTTAAAAATATATACATAATATTTTTAAAAATATAATATCTACGTAGTAGTGTTTACTTCTGAAGTTTTAGTTTTGAGTTTTGATTTTGAATAGTAAAATTTTGAATTGAAATAATTGTTTGATGTGATATAAATATGTGTTGATGTGATGTTTTGAATGTAAAATTAGATTTTAATGTAATAAAATAAATAAAAATTGGGTGTTTGATTTGATATATTTGGAGAAAAAAAAGGTTGGAATAATAAAATCAGGTGTATAAACTGAAAAGTAAATTATTTTTTTTCAAATTCTACTATTTAGATTCTGTATTTTTCGAAAAGAATATATTTTTTTTCTCTCACAAAATATATCATCCTAAACTCAACCAAAAGAAACACACATAATACAATTTTTAAAGGTTGGTTTATCCAACAAGTTTTATAGGATACAATTTTTATTAAATATTACAAATAAATATAATTTATGCGTACACATAATAATATATAATACATATATTGTATAGACTATAATACAATATAAGTATATTTTGTAAAAGTTTGGGAATACATTAATTCAAAAACATAAAAGTAAAGACAAAAACATCCGACATCTTAAAAAATAATTTTGAATATTAAAAATATTTTATATTCAAGTTTATTTGTCTAGTATTTTGATTTAAAATATATTTTTTAATATAAGTTATAAGAAATTATGTAAATAATATAAAACTAATATTTTATAGTATTAAATATTAATTTTTTGTGAGATGATTAAGTATATAATATAAAACTAATATTTTATAGTATTAAATGTTGATTTTTTGTGAGATGACTAAGTATATACTGGAAATCAATTGAAAAAAAAAAATATTAAAAAAAAACAAACTTATATTTCTTAATATATGTGCCTTTTCAATTTTGATTGAATTTATTTAAAATCAATAGTATTATTTATTTTAATTTTTTTTTAAAAAAAATACTTCTTTCGAAAAATAATATAAAATTTAAATAATAAAAAATTAAATAAAAATTATATAAAAAAAAAACTGTGTATTTATTTATAAATAATATTTTTAAACATACTATATTACATCACATATTTCATTTTTATTATTTTTAAATTTGATATAAATTATGCCTTATTATTATTATTTTTAATATCTTATTATCATTGTAATAAATTTGTACCCATCTAAAATCATACTCGTTGTTTGTTATTTGATAGAACGATTGGGTGATCAGTAGAGTGTTTCAAAAGACCACCGGAGGGAAGAAAGTCCACATATCGGGCCTCATGAGGATGAGCGATTCCTGCGACATCCGGTCCGAATCGTTGCTACTCCCGCCATTGATGGATTCCGGCGCCGGCGCCGGCCACGTGCACTGCTTCTCCAATGCCGCCAGTCAGAGTCAGGGTCAGAGAATCCAAGACGATTTTATGAACCCAGTTTTCACTAGTTCGTCCCTCAATTCATTATCCGGCGGATTTCCGTGGGGCTCCGGAATTGGGCTTCAGTTTCCGGGCCCGGTTCCGCTCCAGGAACCTTCGATTCTTCGAACGTTGTTGCTCACAAATTACAACCCAAATCAGAATGAGAACGAGCAATGTAGGAGAGAGAAAAAAGATATTAATGGTGCGGCGGCGGCGAGTACAGAAAACTCGTCGGTAGTGTCGAATTTAGAGATGGGAAACAAGACGACGAACACTGCAGTAGGATTACAAGATTTCGACTGCATCTGGAGCTACTAAATGAGTGATTTTCTATTCTTGCATTGCATGCTATAATTACTTAGAGTTTGTTATTTAATGTTATTTTATTACAATGGTTGAATTAATTAATATAATCAATGTCAAGATGATTATTTGATTGATTGATTTGTGTGCGTTGATAGACAGTGATAGAAATTGGATATGATTATTATGGTTTAAATTTTAAGTGAATTGAAGAAGATGATTGTTCGTATTTAGATTTCAACGACACACTCAATTTCTCACCAATTTCGACCATATATCCAATTTCTCACTCACTTCGTCCGCTTTGCACCTCTCTCACGGTTTGATTGTTCGGCTTCTCAAAAATCGAAATGAAAATTTCCATCAGATTCTCGTTTTTCTCCATCCGCGGGTTGATTTTTCCTTTCGGGTAAGTGTTTTTGTTTCAAATATTTAATAGTAAGTACACATTGGAGGAAGAACCTACGGTTAGTATAGTTAAGCAAATTAGTTTCGATTATATTGCTTTGACGGATTTATGCTAATTTTTACGATCTTTGAGTTCAAGTATTGAGGCAAAATGTTCTAGTTTAATGGGTATGATCTATCTATCGGTCTGTTTAATTTCTTTACTTTTTCATCTTTGATGTTGGCAGATTTATTATAGACGTTATTGAGTTCGATAAACATCCAATTATATAAATGTATTTTTAGCTTTACCATTTTTTTTAATCATATAACTATAATATAGATAATTAGTTCCCTTACAATATATGAATTCCAATATCTATTTCGATAGTTTCCTTGCATATATTATTATGTGTATTTGTATGAAGAAAGCACATTTTAGCTTCCTCATCGAAGGTGATTATTTGTTCTTGTTCCGGATATAGAATGAAGAACAAGAGAATAAGTTTGGTACTCCCATGAGAATATGTTTATATCACATTCCGGATTGTATAATTTCATCTTCATAGTATTTAGTTTTAAAATGTCGAGGTGCATCAAATGATCATTACTGGATCTAAGAATTGCACGAGTATATTGCAAAAGGCAAGTTCGAAGTATCCTTTCCTTATTGTGGTTTTCAATTGCGCATCCAAGGCAGACAATATTTATTTTTAGAATAATTTGTTATTTGTAATCTTCACCTTGGGAAAACATTATCATACTATCTTAGCCAATTGAAATTGTCTCACCAAAATCACATGTTAAACATGCATCTTTTTCTGAAGAGAACTTTGACATAGCATTTCCAAAAAAATATCATAAAGACTGCATCTTGCCAATCTTGAGTTTTGAATTTAATATTGGCAACATTCTAGACATTGGACAGATCTTATAAATGTCGAATCTACAAGAAAATCATATAGTATGGTTGATATCTTATCTATCTGTGGTTAGAAATATTTGTGTGATGTACCACCACTTTGAGGTTTATTGTCTTTTGTTGTATATATATTTTCTACTTTCTTGTAACACTGATTATTACATAAACAAGGTGATGACAAATAGACTGATTACAATATTAATGATGATTTTTTTATATCTATAAGTGTCAAGCTTAAGGGGCAAGAAGATGAATTTATAGGTATGCATGCATATATAAACTCATAGATCAATAATCAGCTTGGGAACCTCTCATTGTTATTAATTTTTTTAAAAAGAAAACAACTCATACTATTTTACACTTTCTTAATGTTTAGGTCTTGCAATATTGAATTAACCCATTCAAATAGCTCCAATATGTTGTGAAAAACAAGGTGTTCTCAGTGTAACAAGAAGTGAAAACAATCCGGATACATTGTATTATAAGTGTGAGTTGTGTAAAAGATAGTTACAAAGAGAATATAATTTCAATGAGAGAATGTATCGTGCCTCTAATATGAAAAAGGAAAATTCTTTTTATGGGGTGATCAAGTGCTACGTCAAGGTGTCCAGGTAAGAGCAGTGAGATTCAATGTTCATGTTTGTATTTCGGCAAGGAATGTGAAAAAGCGCGAGAAGAATTATAAAAACTACTATTTGACTGTCTTCATTTTTTTTATTTTTTAAATTTCAATATTATTTCTTGTGTTTGTGTTTTCTTTACTTTGTAAAGTCTAGACTGCTATAATATGTCAATGAGATGTGTTATGTCAATTGAGAATGTAATCATCATTTCAATGTAATATGTGATGTAGGAAGAATTAATATTGATAAAAATATGTAGCATATGTTGTAATATGTCCAGTGGGACGGATTTGTATTAATTTTGTATTATTTTGATTTATGTAGTAGGACGGTTGGTATTAATTTCGAGTTCTTTTAGTTTATGTATTTTAATTTCATGTTGTGGTGCATGTCTTCATCAATGGATTTATAAGTTTTTGTGTTGTTGTTTATTGTAATGTTGGTGTTTAGTTTCATTCATTCGATTTGGAAATTAACATTTGAAATTAAAAACATCGTAAATAGTTTAAAAAATTTATTAGATTTTTCCACCAATGGAATCACATGTGACAAAAGTATTTACAAAGAAATAAAACCCATGAGTGTTTTAGTGGTTTCAACTCAATGCACTTTGAAAGTATTCCAAATTATCATCATTGCACTAGGACATCGGCTACCATTTCACTACAAAAAATAGTATATTTGTAACGAAATTCCGTCACTAAAGATCACGTAGCTAACGTAATTCCATCATTAATTCCGTCTCTAATATCATTAGTAACGGAAAAAAATGAATTTAAAGACGAAAAAATCTCGTTACAAAAATACTATTTTCTTGTAGTGTTTATACATAGTACAATTTTTAGGATATGTAATAGATGGTTTATGCATAGGTGACATAATGATTTTAGAAACTCGTATGCTACAACACTTTTTTTTTACATTGTACCCACATGTGAAGGAAGGTTACAAGTCTATAATATGTCATAACCTTTAAATGAATTGTTGTAATTGCTTATATATTGATAAAAATTGGACAATAACTTCACAGTGGAACACATCCGCAAGCATGGCAGGTAATGGAGACTTATTTTCATCTAAGGGTGGTGAAATGTTTTATAATGCAGGACAAATTTTTCAGCAATTTCATTCTTCTTATGTTGTATTTGCTCTTACCAAAAAAAGATGGACAGTGACGATGATGAATAGCGGGCATTGGATCCAGTTGTCCAATTTTACACCGATAAAAGTATAGCTATGATGAAAGAAGTAGAAGACGACTTCTGTTAGAGCTTCAAGAAAACTTCCTCGAGTGGTTGCAATCGCCCCTACCCGAAGTGGCCATGTTCGAAGAGAGCAATGCTCCTGTGTGAAGGAAATAATCTATTACGATAGAGAGCGAAGACATCAGGACTTATAGGCGGACCACCTATCGGACACACTTTGATTTCCCGAATTGTTTTTCAGGCATAGATTTGTGATGCACCGAGAGCCCTTCAATTGAATCTTGCACGAATTGTGCAACAAAAATGTGTACTTCAGACAACGTCAAGATTGTATGAGTCAAATGGGCCTTTCACTTCTCCAAAAATTCATGGCCATTATTTGAGTTCTCACATATGGGTTTTGTTTTGATAATGTGGATGAGGTCCTAAAAATAAGATAAAGTATGACACATAAAACAACAATAAAGTTTTGCAATACTATTATATCTATTTATAAATCATAATATTTATATGATCCAAAATATGACGATATTGCATGTTTATTGACAGAAAAATAATGAATTCAGTTTTTCAAGTTTGATAGGATCATTGGATTGCATGCACTGGCATTGGGACGGATTCCAGTCTTTTGGAGAGGTCAATACAACGCTCGCTACGGATACCAAACAATGATACAAGATGAAACAACATCTGAGGATTTATGAATATAACATGCCTTATTTGGTATGTTTGAAACTAACAATAATTTCACAGTTTTAGATTATTTGCTCATGTTTGATAAATTCAAATGGATGGGACGGCACCGCCAGTTGAGTAGTAAGTGAACGGAAGGTGTTACAATTTGTCATATTATTTAATAGATAACATATACCCTAAACATACATTGTTTATGCAACGGTAATAAATCCAATCGCTTCAAAGGAAAAAGCTTTTACAATATTGCAAGAGGCTTGTCGCAAAGATATCGAAAAAATATTCGGTGTTCTAAAATAAAAATGGCGCATATTGTATTTACTAGTACAATTATGGCAAACATATTATTTTCTTCTCGTGGCCATTACGTGCATTATCTTACAAAATATGATAGTTGTAGATGAATATGATCAAGATTTACCTATGTGGATACCTCATGTTGAAGAAGATCAGAGTATGCCTAGGGGCCAAAAATCAATTGATGAAGTTCACCTCATATACTTTACAAGAATGAGACAAATTCATTTGCATTATTGGTTGTTAAACTTAGGCTTGGCCACATAGTTTAATTTATGTACGTATTTGTGTTTCAATAAAAATCGTCCAACCCTTCGTTAATATTGTTTTTTTTTCTAAATTATGAAAATAGTCAAACCTTGCAATGGTATATTGATTACAGTATGGAACATATTCACAGAGTTCATGTTAGAATATTAAGTTTTATTTTTCTTCCTATTAATTCCTAAAATCATTAGTGCCATCAAGATATAAGACATAAGATCATAACTAGAAGACAAGAAGTTCTACATAAAAAGTTGGAAAGTTATTGGAAATTTGAAAATGGTTACAATATAGTAGAACATATAAATTATAGTTTGACAAAAATCTCTAAGTCTGCTTGTAAAAGTCACTAGCATAGTTCAAGGTTTAGCTTTGGCATCAACATAATGCAAGTTGATTCCTTATGTGTAATTGGTTGTTGCTTATGTTTAATTACAATACCTTTTTAATTATGCATATTACTGTTCTAGATTTTCACAGGATTTAGTTTACGCTATTGTGGTGCATATGTAGAAAAAAATCTCATTCTTCATAAAGCAAAGCATCATTAACATCTCCGGAAGGAGCAAATGTGTTTTAGTGCCTTCAATAGATATGGTATGCTTGTCTCGTATGGACAATGGTAGTTTTGCACTAATATATAATAGAAATATACATATAAATAATAAAGTTAGAAGAATAAAAATGACATTTGGTGTTCATACTTTTCATTTCATGACCTCCCCAATAATTGTAACCATGAAATAATACATCCAAGATCACTTTCAAAACCACAAAAATTATGCCAAGAGATTATTGATAACCACCTCTATGATCAAATAATTAACACCCAGTAATATCATACATTACCTCAAAGGAAGACTCCAACCACTATTATTATTATTTGCGTACTTAGCCACATAGATTGATCGTCCACAATTACTAGAAGATTAGCTACATACATTAACGTCATAATAGTGATTCATAAGATTGCAAAAATAGAATTATGCGTGTACGCAACATGTTTAGAAATTAAAATAAATGAATAGATAATGTTATAAAGATAGTGATATTTATTGTAACTAAGTGTTAAATATATGGTAATAGTTAAATATTAATTTGTTGTGAAGTAATTTTACCATATGTACTAAAAAGAAGTGAAAATAATTTTGGCAGATGGAAGAATTATATAAAAAAAAAATTGTAAGAAAATCATGCAAGAATGAATCAAAGTAGCTCTATAACATAACAAAAATTGAAAATTCTATTAAACAGATTGCTTCTCATGTGTGTGGCATTGTCTAACTTCTTCTTCTTGCATATTTTATTTTTTATATCAATTATTATCAATATACTTCATTTATTTTAGCATAACCTCTCACTAAACTCACATAAATCAATTTCTCCTCCTGTAACACCTGAAACTAGAATTTTCTCCACCTTTGGTTATGTCGCATTTTTAGCCTTTTTCTTAATCATTCCTCACCAATTTTCCTCGATGAAATTGGGCCCCATTAGTTCATTCCCCATCCGTTCTCATTGGACTATGTCTCCCTTCAAAAATGAACTTAGTCCATACATTTTCTCCCATTCTAATTTGGTGATTCAACAACTCTAAAAATATATTACATTAATTACCTAATTATTTTTTATTTTTAAAAGTTTTTAAATTTTTCTGGACTCGAATTTTTAAAATATTATCTAAATTGAGCTTTAATGTTGTCTATGGGTACTAAAGATTTCTCTCCAACAAAAGAAAGAAACGATATGTTAGCCCAATAATGAACAATAATAGAAATTAACAGTTAAGGATGAACAACTTCAATGTTCCTGTGAAATTGCATGAGCTTTGATACACTCGCGTGGTCTAAACTAAAAAAATCAAAACATGAATCATTTATGGCCACTAACAAACAAATATTCATATATATATACTCCGTCCGTCTCAAATAAAAAAGGTCCTTTGGGATTTTGTAATAGATTAAAAAGTAATAGTATTTTATTAGTTAGTGAAAGTGTCTAAAGTTTTTGATATTTTTTTCCATTTGTCTTTATATATAAAATAATTGTATTTTTAATTACATATTTATTATTTAAGTAAAAATTAAGGATATTTGGGTATTAGTAATTGATTCTTTTCTTCTAAAATAAAAAATGAATACTTTGAAGTGGGACATATGAATATAATAAAAATATTACTTTGAATTGGAACGGAGAGATTATAATTTTTATTTTTTTAACTATTTTTTTTTTATTATCAATAATCATATTTTTTCTATGATAACACTATTGGACTCTCAAATTTTGATTTAAATTCTAAAAAGAAAATATGAACAAATATAATTGCATTCAAGAAAATTGTATTTATTATAATTTTACAACAACATTAAATGTATAAAAAAATTAATGATAATATCTAATTAGAATTAATCATATGTATCCAACATATTCCTAAAAAATGCCTTAATTTAAATATGTCATATAAATATTATTTAGCATGCTCTTTTATCTTATATGAAAATTCTAATGTTATCCGAACAAGATTTTAAAATTCAAAAATTTATCAAAGACATCATATTATTCAACATATCATTGAGTGCTCCGATGTTATAAAACCCTCTCATATTAGCATTTTAATATCCATTCCAAACATAAATTCTAAACACTAAGTGCTAAATTTTCTAAAGTTTACAGAAATAATATCCATGGAAAAGATTACTATTTCACTGTTTATGGTGATATTTTTAGCATTTATATCAACTTCTTACTGTACCGCCAGAAACTTTGATTTTGATGGAAAAACAATTTATCAGGTAATAAAAGAATTGATTAAACTCATTTATAATATTACAATTTTCAAAATTACTTATTGAGCATGTTATTATACTATTGAATATATATAATATTAATTTTCATTGAAATACAGGGCAAAACATGGTGTGTCGTTAAAGTAGGGGTATCTCCTGCTAAATTGCAAAACTTTATAGACACTACATGTGAAAAATATGATTGTAAAGAAATAAGATCTGGTGGTTCCTGTTATGATCCAAATACAGTAGATAATCATGCATCGTATCTTCTTGATCTGGTTTATCGTTCTACCAATGTGTGCAACTCTGAACTTGGCCTTCCAGCAATCAATGACCCATGTAAGACCCTATCTAACATGTTTTCTTTCAAGGATAAAAAATATCTCAATATACATGTATGTGAAACATATACAAAACTATATACTAATTAAAGTTCAAAATCAACCCTTAACTTAAAATATAAATAGACTTATTTGTATATTTATATTTTCCAAAGAAATTGTTTGAAAGAAAATTGAATTCTACACGGGTAATTTTTATAAATTTATATATTTTCCTACATTTAAATAATGTAATTTTTATATATAGATGCATTCATTGTTTGTTTAAAGTTAAATTTATATATTTATGATTTCTATGATATTATATTGCAGCGTTCGGCCAGTGTCATTTTCCATAAACTCAAGGAAGATATGCTCTTTTTGGAAGGGCTATGAAAAAGCCCATAATAAGGAAAAATAATCAGTCAAAAAGTGTCTTTTAATCTCAATAATTTTGTATGTTTTCCGTATAAAGTGATATATATTAAAAAATTTAGTTGTGTTGAATGTTACAGCAAACTATCATAAAGAAATTTAATGACCATTCAAACTTTTTCATTTAAAATATCATAATTATATACTATTAATGTTGCTAAAATGATATTATACAATTAAATTAAAATTTTCAAATATATATATATATATTTGTTGAAATTGTATAATTCGGCTTGATTAAATTTAGTCAAATTTACTTGTGCATAACAGATTAAAATTAAATTGACCTAGATTTTCATGTTTCAGGTTCAGAATTTTAATATTTGATAAAGCACTTTTACACGTGAGTAAGAACTGTCATGCAAAATTTCAATTTCTTGGCTCCACCTCAATGGTTTTCGGGGTAATTTAAAAAACAAAATCATTAAAGAAAGACATTTTTGTTCCATTAAAAATGACAATTCTACTAATAAGTACTTTAAGTCAAGTATCTTTTACCCACAACACATATCTTTTAACTCCTGAAGGATACCGTGACAAAACATATTTTACTATTCTAGGTTTAAGTTTATCACCTTTATACACAATATATGCAGAGCTTCCAAACGCCTTTAAATTGAAAATATGAGTTTTCTTATCCGACTACATAGACTCATGACATCCACCATTAAGTGGCACATAAGGAGACCTACTAATTAAGTATGCAACAGTTGCCACGACTTCCCCTTAAAGACTCTTTGAAGTTCTTGGGGGGCTAATATGCTCCTCACCCTATTGATAAAAGTCTTATTCATCCGTTCTGCCACTTCATTGTGTTGGGGTGTATATAGAATACTTATGTCTACTATACTAGATTTAGTACATAATGAATCTTGTAACACCCCCAGTTGGCTCATACTGGAAATGCTACCGCCACACTGCATCATGAGGTCGTCACCTCCTACTTCGGGCCCCACAACACAGTGTTAAGGCTAAAATTAATTATATAAGCATTTTATTATTCCCGAAAAAAAAATAGTTTATAAATATTTACAAAAACATACTCCCAAAACGGGAGGTTTTTCTAGTTAGAATTTACATATAATACATCAGATGCAGTTCACTCATTCAGCCCGTCTTTCTATCTCCCGAGACGTCCCCTGTCCCGGAGGTGCCATGCGTACCTGAATCAAATATTTTTCTTAAAAGCAGTCTAGAATTAAATCCATTTTAAGAACTAACATAAAATATGCCATGTCATGCTCGAAAATAGAGTTTAATTTCCGTCATTTGCAAAATAAATGCCATGCCATGCCCATACTGAAATAATGTAACAATAATGTCAAAATCGACAACTCATGCACATATACCCATATACATATGTCAAAGTGAGCAGCCGGAATAACCTCGGCTCCATAATAACAGCTCACTAGACTATCATCAATAAATAGCCGGAAAATCCTCGGCTCAAGGAAGGACCTGGTAAACCCATAATAATATAACGGTCACCCGGTCACTCCCATATACCCACCATACGACTCCCGCAATCAATACATGGATAGCCGAGCGTTGTCGCCATTAACCACAAGACACCCCATAGTCTGTGATAGCGAAGATAGGACCCTCCTGTCTAGCCCTACCCCGTGTAACGTAGTAGAATCCGTGCAACCTGGAATCACCCGAAGGAAACCCGGAAACTCTACTCCTCCTCGCACGCCCTAACGGGATCGCGTTTGGAGTTTGGCATCTGATCCTAAACTACCGGTAGACCTCACTAGTAGCTACTCCAATGAGTGGAACAACACCGAACACGAATGATTAGACCAAATACGTCTCAACTGCAATGGGTCTAATCCCTGAATGACCGTGCGACTAAGTCACCCAGTTGTCCGACTACTATCGTCCACTATCGCCAAAGTGTTACGGTACATCGGGGTCGAATATCCTAACCCCAGATGATGCCCTCGCCTAGCACTACCGCACACGGCGACTAAACGATAGATCCATAAAACATATCCGATAAATCGTGCGATGTGTGCAGCATGTCAATAAGTGAATTTAATGAAAAGGGCTGGTGAGACGGCCCACCTATCATCCTTTTCATAAATTCACCAACACGATCAAATACGTATATCAAATATCGTAAAACGAAGTTTCACACATGCATATACACACACATATATACATATATAGATGCACTGACCAAATGATTCCACATAATATCATATCAATATCAGAATCAGAATCACATGCAACATAAATACCTAATTTCTTAAAATTAGATTTAATTCCCTACTGCTTACCTCCTACCGATACTTTCTGGATTTTTATAACTTCACCCAAATCTCCTCCAACGTACACCTGTCCCATTATTTACTCAAATCAGATGAGCTTTATGCTTATTCTCAGGAGCTACCTGCTTATTCAAAAGCTAATTTCTATAATTAACTCGTCGGGCTCCAAACTTTTATATTTAGTAGAATATGATATTCTAGCTATAAAATCCTTCTACCTCATAATATTTATATTGCCCGATTATTAAATAAAAATACGCAAAGGTATGAACAAGCAGGCAGGTGCAATATACTGCCGTTTTCCATTCGGCTTGGATCGATACGAAATTCTCAGAATATAATACTAGGACTACGAATAGGCTATCAGCTAAAAAAATTCGTCGATTAAATAGTCAAATAACCGGTTATGAATTTTTGAAGAATTTCTAATTTAATACTCCAATATCAAAATTCGTATTAAAATTTATAATCGGACTCTACGAATAGCAAGGAATACCATACCCAAGTCGGAATTGGAATCGGACGGCTAAATCTTTTTATTTCTTTCTTTTCTTTTTCTCCTTTCTTCTCCTTCGCGTTCTTCCTCTGCCTTCCTTCGCAGGTAAGTTTGTTATATATATATATATATAATTATATTATTATTATATATATTATATTATTATTATTAACGTTATTATTATAAATATTATCTTCATCATCATTACCTTTATTATTATTATTATATTATTATATATTTTATATTTTATATTTATATTTATCAATATTTATCCGTTTAACAGTCTATTTAATTATAATTAATATACAAAATTGGAATATAATTTATCCCAAAATATTAATTTCTTGATTCCATTACTATTGTCAAATATTTATTTGCTATAATAATATTATTTTATACATTCCGAAATCGGGGCATTACAAATCTAGCCTCTTATTATAAAAATCAAAACCATTATTTATTTTCAAAAAATTAATATGCTTACATGTATGGTTTCCTATTTAATTTTTCCATGCTTAAAAGATTTCATAGACATGTTACTTTTATTCTAATAGAAAGACCAAACTTTTGTGAAAAATATAAATTATTGATAGAAGATAACGGCTCCTTCCGTGAGTAGGAACGGGAGAAGAACCCCAAACATCAACATGCAAGTATTTTAATACTCCCTTCGTCCCAAAATAATAGTCTCATTTTGCCATTTTCGTCTGTCCCAAAATAATAGTCTCATTTCTACTTTTGGTAACTATCTCCCCACCTTCTTCAAAACTATCCCCACTTTTTTCACAATAATTACATAAAGTAGTGACATTTTAGTCTTTTACAAAAACTCTTATACACACTATCAATATAATACTATTATCTCTTAATTCCCGTACTCATCCCTAATGTCCCTATTGTTTAGGGACGGAGGGAGTATATCATTACATCTAAGCACTTTAGGAACATGAGAAATATCAAATTTGATCATATGTTGTTTAACATAGACATACGAGTCACAAAAAAACACACTTATAATCTTATTGTTTCTAAGAACACTTCTTTCTAATAGTTTAAGACCTTTATCACTTAGATGACGTAATCTTCTATGTCACAATTCGGTCTTATCATTAATAACAAAATTTACCTTTGACATGGAATTAGGTTCATCATAACAAATTTTTTTGTCTGACAAAATTAAAAGCAATAAATGATCATTTTTAAAACTTTCATAACTCTATTTTTTCATTTTTCTACTAGTTCATTTTCATAACACCACACTCATTAGATCACATTCATTTGGGTGATTTTATATATTTTTTACTATTTATAAATGTATTTTTTAAAAAAAATATCAAATTCAATACTTATTTCGTATTTATTATACTTACACTAAAATATAATTGAATTTCACATTAAAAAATAACATTAATTCATATTTATTATCACATCAAACAACTATTTAAATTTAAATTTACTATTTAAATCAAAACCCAAAATCAAATCACCCAAACAAACACACCCCAAGTTATTACACAAATCAAGAACATGCCTTATATCTCTTAAGGTTAATACATAACAAGAATCAAACGCTAAACATATATCACTTATACCAACAACTTGACACAATTTTTCATGAGAAAATTGGAAAAAAATGTCCTTCATTTATACCACATTATCATATTTGCTTGTATTTATCTCGTTGACAAAATATATACATATGTTTGCAAAAGTCACTATTTATGTCATTTAGCTGCGCATGACGTTCACACAACGCACGGTCATGGGCGATCGCGCGAGGCCAAATGATATAAATAGCGACTTTTGCAAGCATGTGAGATTGCGCGCGGCCAAATGATATAAATAGCGACTTTTGCAAACATGTGAGATATATTTTGCCAGCAAACTAAATATAAGATCAAAGTGATAATGAAGTATACATACGGAAAATTTTTTGCAATTTTTCTATTTTTCATTTGTCATTTAAACACTAACATGTGATACTTAGTTATAGTGTACCAACAAATTTCTCAAGAGAAACATATGGAAAGCACAAGTAGAGTCAAGTAGCCATTCATTTGCACATACAATATTAGTAGTAACACAATTTTCTTTAACCATGCAAAGATCATCTATACGCTCATTTCCTTTAGTCATGTTAGCATACTTATTATGTTGGTATATAAAGTTTTCTTTGGATGTGGAAATTATTTTGCATAATAATTTGGATCCCTAGAATTGTAATATTATCAATTCTTAGTCCTAGACTTAGACTTAGATTTCATTTTGTCCTTACCCATTCTTTTGATTTTCAGGCCTTTTTTTTTTTTTTTTGGGTTTGTTACCAACCACATGACTTCATCAATTGCATGTTAATTACTTTTATTAGCTTGTAAATTTAGTTCTTAACTCTTTAGTTCATTTACAAATGTTTCAAAAGTAATAATATTTTTTTCCGAGATAGATCCTATGCTGGATACTCCAAATTCAACATATTAATGAGTTATCTCCACCTTTAATTCAAAAAAAACAAAAATGTTTAAATAACTTAATTAACCTTATTTAATTAAAGGCCAAGATCTAATTCATCAATGTTGATTTAGAATTTCATATCAGCACTTCATCATTTCCCATCTTTGTCATACTTACTAGCATATTTAACATTAGAAAAATATTCAAAAATCGCATTTAATAGAATAATATGGTAAATACATCAATATTCTTATCTCTTGTTTATTTTATATCTTAGACAATTTATTTGAAAATATAAGATTTTGATTGATATTTTCATTTAAATTAAGTTTAAATTTGAAAAAGCAAATTCAAGAATAAATTCACTAAGTAGATCACACTGTACTGAGTAGATCACATAAATTTACTAACTACCAATAGTACGCTACTAACTTGCTTTGGAACAACTAGTTACTTGATAGAAGTGTCACACAATTTTAAGAATAAATGGAAATCAATATTTAAATTACAGAATTGATCACACATATTCAATCGAAAATAAAGTATAACTATTTAACACATAAAAGTTTAAGGGTTAGCACTCGTTACCAATATTTGACAAAATTAAAAGTCTACTTTTATGACATGTGATCAATTGTAAGTTCTCATACCACTGTTGGGAATTGGTATGATCTTCGAATTGTCTGTAATACATAATTCTCAACAAAGAGATTAGAAGATAACAATTAAATAAATAGAAATAGAATTGAAAAGTTGTAATTGAAATGAAATTATATGTTAGGTTCATATTACAGCCACTCATGCACCAATATACTCCAAGGCGTCTTAAGAGAAACCTACTAAGTGTCAATTTTGTTTTGGTTTCAAGCACACAACAACCCAAGAACCCAAAAATTCCACGGAAGCTGGATGAAGGTTGCAAGACACACAAAGTGACGACATAGTGCTGAGTAGGGAAACACATAATAGATCCAGCGAGCAGCAATGAAAAACGATCAAACAATACAGAGCAAAAAAAGGGCATTTCTCTGCACCTTTCACCCGCATGATATAACTCACAGGAACACTCTTCTTACTCATCTCACTCTATTTCATACCCATAAAGTACATATATATATAGGGAAAACTACAAAAAATATCCCACATGTGTACCTCATTATCACTTTTGTCTTGTATTTATCTCGCTGGCAAAATATATTCCACATGTTTGCAAAAATCGTTATTTCTATCATTTGGCCGTGCGTGGCCGCGCGTGATTGTGCGTAAGGGCGCGTGGTGTGAATGTCACGCGTGGGCAAAGGACATAAATAGCAAATTTTGTAAACATTTGAGATATATTTTGCCAGGGAGATAAATACAGGACAAAATTGCTAATAGGGTATAAGTATGAAATATTTTTTGCAATTTTCTCCATATATATATATAGGTATGATTGGTAGCTTGAATTAAAAGAAACTTCCACAACCTTATCACGAAATTACAAGGAAACCAAATAATATGAAAATATTTTGAAGAAGCAGATTCTCATTGCGAACATATCATAACAAAAGAAAGAATGAGAATTAGATTCGGTTAGACTCAATTTGGGTTAGATTGAATCACAATTGGATCAGTTTAGGTTCAAGTTTTGGCTCAGATCGGCTGAGAAAACATCATTAATATTCTCGCATTAAATAACAAGCACAATTTTTAAAATTTTCATGTTGTTATCCCAAAATATTATTTGGGATCAAATAATATTTGATTTTGGATAATCTATTAAGATATTAATAGATTTAGATAAAATAAAGTATTAGTCAAATCTCAATTTGGTAGGTAGTAGTATAAATAGAGGTAAGAAAACACACGATATCTTCTCTCTCTTCCCACATAAATTTAATCTTTATGCAATTTATTTTCCTTCCCTTCAATTTAGTTTTCTTCCTACTTTTATTTTCTTTTTGTTATTTTTTTAGTTTTCTTGCCATTTTCCTTTAAATTTCTTTTTTTCTTCTCCTTTTATATTTGTTTCCCATTTTTTTTTATTACATTGCGAACACGATTCCGGATCCTTTTTGGAATATATCAGAGAACCCACCCGATTTTCAACAGGCTAGTTGCAATAAGCCAACGAAAAATATTTTGAGTGACAACAGATTGACATGCCCAGTGGGACACCTCGTGTTCCTTTACATTCATAAACTTGCAAAGACATGCGTCATGATCCGATGAATTTCAAGAATAGCCAAGAATCCAAAGATGAAACACGGATCGATGAGCAACCTCCGACATCGTTGAAGAACATGTTGTACATGGAGGCGTCTACTTCAATGGAGTCCTGGGGAAAAATCCATACGTGCTGCCACCAATTATTTCAGAGAGCTTTCGAATGGAGATGCAAACCGTTTTTCATGACCAAACACTACAATTAATGAAGTATTATTCAGATATTCTTGGTTCGACAATACGCGAAGAGATGACTCGGTTCCAAGAGAAAGAGAGAAAGGAAAATAACCCTCATGATATTGCCCACAAACTTATACCTGCATGGAAACAAGCATCGGTGACCGAACCAACAGCTCCTAAAGCGCTACGCTTCAGCCAGGTTACGACCCTTCGTCGGAATCAAGATGTCCCCAATGAGCAGCCTTTTGCTTCAATACAGAATGAGGGCGGACGATTTGCTGGAGAGACATCTAATACACCGGGGGGCACGGAGAAGCCCGTCCATTGGCAACAAAATCCATTATTCACCCCGACGGCGCCTTTACCTGTATAAAAAATTGTTCCGGTAGTCTCGCAAACGGTAGTTCCACCGGTGATGGCTTCCAACCCATAGCCACCGCCTGCCACAGCAAGATTCGCACTACCGCAACCTCAATTTATCCAAGAGCAAAGCTCAGCGGCCGCTTGGAGCGGTTGGGCACCGCCTCCGTATTCGGCCTACTTTTTGACGTTCGGTGTGACACCTACATGGTCCCCAATCATCCCGATACCTAGATATGGGGTTTGGGGCAATTTCTCAAAACAATGAGGGCGTTTCTACAAAGACCACACAATTTTGCAGGCTTTGCAGATATGGTGGCGGGTTCAGCTTTAGCGGAATGATCTGCATCATTTTCAACGGGATTTGGTGCGAATTTACAGATCCCGACATCAAGGGACGTACCCAAGGAAAGTCATCCTTACGGTGCGCATCAAGAGGTTGTCCAACAACTGATGTTTACACAACCGGTGAAATTTTTAAGTCATGAAGAAGGCTCTAGCTCGTCGCATCCTTTAAATCAGCCTATAATTGGACTTGGTATAACATCATCAATTTCCTCAATTAAATAAATTTGATAATGGAGCAGCCCTCAAGACATATGCGAAGAAGGCACGTAGCAATTCATGATCTCGTCGCTAGTTCAAATGTCACCGGTTGCATCCCATAGCACTGCAGCCCTAGTTAAGGCCTTTTTTCAACCGCAACTCGCTGCTAATAAGATTCACCGTGATACACAAGTTGCTCGGCAGAAATACCTTCAATATGGTACCTATTTTATTCATGGTTTAGGCGAGAAAATGAGACCGGAAGATGAATCTGAAGAGGTTTGTCCATCAGAAATAATTCAAAGAGAAAAATACATACATGCCCAGAACTGAAGAGCTCTCCCGAAAAGGAGGTCAGTCCTAAAGTACAATAATACTAATTCGATATTGCGAAGATGGAAGAAATATTTGAATATTTGTTGAAGGAAAGGCAACACCAATTGAACAGCGAACATGAATTTTCATCTGAAAAAGAATTAAACACAAAGAGCTTTTGTTAATGGCTTGAAATTTCCGGTCATACAGTTAGAAATTGTATTGCATTTCGAAATACGGTACAAAAGACAATTAAAGAAGGGCGATTACATATTCTTGATCGGATAGACATGAGAATAGATACCGATCATTTTCTCTCTAATATAAACAAAGTAAGTATTCATCTAGAAAAGGGCAACAATCGTACGAGAAATTACAGAAGTTGCCCTTGATGGAAAATTAAATTGAATTTTAATTAAATGATAATTGAATTGGTTAATTATGTCCAACAATCTAGTTTCTCTCGTTCCTCGATTCAATGGCGAAAAGTTTGATTACTGGAGCAATCTCATGAAATTATGTCTTGAATCTCAAGACTTATGGAGTGTTTTGGAAGATGGTATAGGTGCTCTAGAGGACGAATCCCGACTCACTGCTACCGAAAGAAATTCTCTGAGGAACAGAAGGCAACAAGACAGAAAAGTTCTCTTTCAAATATATCAAGCGATTGAGATTCCAGTCTACGAAAGACTATCCATGGCTGGAAGTGCACAAGAAGCATGGAACATCCTACAAACAACATACTCTGGGCAAGATCAAGTAAAAAAGGTTCGCTTGTAATCATTAAGGGCTGAATTTGAAAAAATGGAGATGAAAGATAATGAAAAAATTGGAGATTATTTTACGAGAGCGAATTCTCTTGTGAATCAAATGGCATCAAATGGAGAAGTTGTTGAAACCCAACGGATAGTCGAGAAAATCTTGCGTAGCCTACCAAGTAAATTTGACCATGTTGTGGTAGCAATAGAGGAGTCGCAAGATCTCTCATCGATGGCGTTAGAAAGTTTGCAAGGAAGATTGGAGGCCCATGAAGTAAGAATACTTCAAAGGAATTCTCAAAGTTCCATTTCTCAAGATCACGCTTTGAAGTCCCAATTTACGGGAGGGCGTGGTTTCTTTCGTGGACACGGGCGAGCACAAAATCAAAGCTAGGGACGAGGAACGGGTGGCCTACCACCTACAGAAAATAAAGAGCGGCGTGAAGATGAGAAATTATGATCTTTCACCCAACGAGGAAGAGGGCGTGGTAACTATAAAGGTACAAAACCTTATGTAGAGTGCTATTATTGTCACAAACCTGGACATAAAATTTCTGATTTTTGGGAAAAATATCCAGAAAAGAGGCATGAAAATGGTTTTGTGCATGAGAAAGGAGTCGAAAATACAGAAACATTGTTGATTGCTTCAAATGGAAATATTGGGGATATTTGGTATTTGGACAGCGGGGCAAGCAAACACATGACTGGAAATAAAAATCTATTTTCCACTCTTGTCGAAGCTAATCATGGGCAGGTTACTATTGGAGATGCCAAGGCATATAAGATCGAAGGCGTTGGAGAAATCTCATTCAAGGCGAAAAATGGGAGACTTAAGAAAATGACTGAGGTATTTTATGTTCCTGGATTACAAAGCAATTTGTTAAGTGTTGGCCACTTAATGAAAAAATGGATTGATATTCATTTTGTTGACAACTTTTGCACTATGGAGAAGAAAAATCAAATCATAGCAAAAATTGGTTTGGGAGAAAACAATTTGTTTGCTTTGAAGCTTGATATCTTAAATAATGCTGGAAATCTTGCTGTTAATGAGCAAATCTCCAAGCTGTGGCATGACAGGTTTGGGCACCTTAATTTTGGGAGCTTGCAGGAGTTGTCGAATAAATCGATTGTATATGGACTGCTCAAAATCGGAGGAGTACAAGAAGTTTGTGAAGAGTGCCAATTGGGAAAGCAACATCGAGAGTCTTTCCCATCAAAATCTGATTGGAAATAAAAAATGCCTTTGGAACTGGTTCATACAGATTTATGCGGGCCAATTAAAGTTCCATCGCTTGGAGGTAACTGATATTTCTTATTGTTTATTGATGACTTCACAAGGAAAGTTTGGGTTTATTTGGTGAAAGAAAAATCTGATGCACTTCCTTGTTTCAAAGAATTTAAAGCTCAGGTTGAGAAATTTACTAGTTCTCACATAAAAATCCTGCGAAGTGATCTTGGAGGGGAATACATGTCCTCAATGTTTGAGGAATTCTGTCGGAACCATGGGATTCAACATGAATTGACAGCCCGATATTCACCACAACAAAATGGCATTGCCGAACGAAAAAATAGAACCATCATGGATATGGTTCGATGCATGCTGAAAAGAAAAAATATGTCAGCTGAATTTTGGGGAGAGGCAGTCTCATGTGCTGTCTATTTGATCAATCGATCGCCAGACAAAGAGTTTTTAGAATTATACTCCGAATGAGGTGTGGTATGGGAAGAAACCGAATGTTAGCCACTTGAAAACATTTGGTAGCGTTGCCTATGCACACATCCCAAATTCTTTGAGGAGTAAGCTTGATGATAAATCTAAAAAATGCATATTCATTGGGTATAGTGTGAGAACAAAAGCTTACAAATTGTATAACCCAAAATCAAAAAAAATTGTGATCAGCAGGGATGTACGATTTGATGAGAATGCTTCCTATGATTTTTCAAATTTATCATCAGAATTCTCACATTGGCAGGTTCTTAATTTTGAAGATGTTGATACTCAACAAATGCAGCAAAACATTGGTGAAGACGAACCTGCTGAAAATTCTGCAGCTCCAACGGCAAGAAGGACAAGGACTTTGAGAGAACTTTACGATGAAACTGAAGCGATTGATGGGCCAAACCAAGTGTACTTTGCTTTCCTTGCAGGGGTAGATCCAATCTCATATGAAGAAGCAGCGAATGAGAAGAAATGGGTGCAAACCATGAAAGAGGAGATTAATTCTATCGAGAAGAGTGACACTTGGGAGCTTACAAATTTGCCTCCACATAAATCTCCAATTGGTGTAAAATGGGTGTTCAAGACAAAAACAAATCTTGATGGATCAGTCAACAAATATAAGGCAAGATTGGTTGCGAAGGGCTACAAGCAAAAAGAAGGAGAAGACTTTAATGAGGTATTTGCTCCCGTTTCCAGGCTTCATACGATTCGATTGATTCTTTAACTTGCAGCTCAAAATGGTTGGAAATTATTCCAAATGGATGTGAAATCCGCATTCTTGAATGGATTTATTCAAGAAGAAATTTACTTGGAGCAACCTCCTGGATTTGTTCGAAAAGACGAGGAACACAAAGTTTATAAACTCATAAAAGCTCTTTATGGGTTGAAGCAGTCGCCTCGAGCATGGTACAGAAGGATTAATGAATTTTTCTTGAAGTTTGGCTTTGAGAGATGCCCACTTGAGCATACTTTCTATGTCAAAAAATGTTGCAATGGCGGTGTTATGATTGTGAGCCTTTATGTTGACGATCTTATCTTCACTGTAAATGATTTGAAGACGCTTGAGAATTTTAAAGAGGCTATAATGAAGGAAATTGAGATGAGTGATTTAGGAGAATTGCATCATTTTATTGGGATCAAGGTTGAACAATCAAAATCTGGAATTTTCATTTCTCAAGAAAAATATGCAGTTGAGGTTCTAAGAAAATTCAATATGGAGCATGCCAATCCAGTAACAACCCCTTGCGTAACAGGTTTGAAGTTGAGCAAAAATGGAGAAGGGAAGATGGTTGACACAACAATGTTTCGCAGCCTAATCGGAAACTTGATGTACCTTACAGCCACTCGGCCTGACATCATGTTCGCTGTGAACTTGGTTAGCAGATTCATGGAGAAGCCATTCTCGAATCATTGGGAGGCTGCCAAAAGAATTTTAAGGTACGTGAAAGGGACATTGGATTATGGCATATGTTATGAAGCTAACGTTCCCATCAAACTTGTTGGCTATACGGATAGTGACTTGGGAGGAAGCTATGATGATTCTCGAAGTACATCTGGCTATGTGTTTAATCTTGGAGGTGGAGTTGTTTCATGGAGTTCAAAAAAACAACCAATTGTGGCATTTTCCACCACCGAATCAGAGTACATAGCGGCATCTTTGGTTGGGAGTCAAATTGTGTGGCTTAGAGGAATCCTTGAGAGTTTGAGCTTCAAGGAGAATGCTCCTACGACATTGTTCTGTGACAATAAATCGACTATCTCTGTTTCCAAAGATCCGGTCTTTCATGGAAGATCAAAACACATCCGTCTTCGCTTTCACTTCTTAAGGGATCTTGTTAATAAATGTGACATTGACATTACATATTGCTTGGTGGACCCGCTTTCTCAAGAAATGTTGCTGCTTTGGGAGTCAAGAGCAAATTCAATTTACGGGAGGCATTTGATGGAAAATTAAATTGAGTTTTTAATTAAATGATAATTGAATTGGTTAATTAAATATTATTAATGAATAATTTGAATTTGAATTTTAAATTAGAGGTTAATGAGTGTAATTAATATATTTATGGTAGTAGTTTCAATTTTTTTTATATAAATATATTATGTGTAAGTAAATTGATATATATATTTTTTGAGTGAATATTTATTGATTATCCCAATATATTTTATTATTCTCCTTTTATTTTATATAATTTGCCTTCAGCCCTAACTGCACAAACTGTTTTTTGAGCACTTCGGAAAGGCTTATCATCCTCATCCCCCATGTCTAATTCTTGTATGAGATAGGTTAGCACCCTCGAGCACCATAGCCGAAGTGAGTTTTGAAAAAAACGGAGAAATTTGGAGGGTGTCGTCGATGGATCAAGTTATTATTACTCCTCGTCCAACTTGTCGACTCAAAAGAGCTCCAATGGATAGGAGTTGGGTAATTAACAGGTCTCTGGAGAAATTCCAGAAGCTCTCTCGATCTCAGGAGAGGTTCCGACAGTGTTGGTGTCAAGCAACGAGGTTGGCAAGAAAATAAGGTTTGGAATCGATCTCCGACATGTTGCCAAGGGTCGCCGCTCTTACAAGGGCATCATACAAAGACATTATATAATATTTGAGTAAAGAATGAGTTGGGAATGTGACTAAGACGATCCCCGAGCAACCTGTTCAATTCAGAAATCTTCGGCATCGCTTAAATAACCGAAAAGAATGGAGGCGGAAGCAGCAGGGTAGCGATGCACAAATTTTTACGCATGCTGATTCACAACTCGTCATTCATGGGAAACAGTACCTATTAACTCTCATTTGACTTTAAATGATAGTAGAGAATGGAGGCCAACCCACCAAACTAAAGCAAGCATTTCCCAAGCCACGACAAATAAAGAAAAACGTAAAGCACTGATGATTACATTCGATTCGGATGAGCCCAAGCAAGAACCGAAGGACAATATTTCAAATGAAAATAATTTTTCTGAGGCAATTTTTTACTTTATTGTATCAGATCAAGATCTTAATCGTGCACTTTGACTTTAGGGTGACTTTGGTTTAAATGCCATCGGCTTTTTACCCGCCGAGTTCATCGTCCCTCGTTATCAGCCCCAATCATTAAAAGAAGACATTTGGATAGAAGATGACGGTTTTGTTATGTAGATAATTGAGTATAGTCCTATTGAAGAAGCAGCCCTTAAATCCATAACTTTTAGAAAATCAAAGAAGAGTGAGGCACACTATTTAAAGCCATTTATTTCTCATTGTTGCACTCGATAGCCGTAAGATCAGTAGGGTATTGATTGATGGTGGGGAATCGGTCAACACTACGAAAAAATAGTATATTTGTAATGGAATTCTGTTCCTAAAGTTCACGTAGCTAACGTAATTATTTTTCTAAATCCGTCTCTAATGTAATTAGTAACGGAAAAAGAGGATTTAAAGACGAAAATATTTCGTTACAAAAATGATATTTTCTTGTAGTGCAACATAGTGACACTTGATATTGCAGAATATTGAAAAAGATTGCAACGACTTAGTACCGACTGGAATGTGGATTACCGATTTTACCGGTAACACGCACAAAGTTGTCGACGTCATGGTGACCAAAATAGCAATAGGATTGAGAAAGAACTCGATGACTCTCTTTTTCATTGAAGGAAAACCCACCTACTAGTGATATTTGGAAGAGATTGAATTCATACTTCTTTGTATGTTCCGTCGACTTTGTATCAATGCGTAATATTTTGGAAATGAGACCGTGTCGAAGTTGTGGAAGCGGAACCTGATCCCTTGACAGAAGTACACGCTTTAGAAGCGATATTTTACTCTCTAGTAGTATTTTTTCTATTCATGATGTTGCAAGAATTCACTACAAAAAAATAATATATTTGTAACGGAATTCCGTCCCTAACATTCACGTAGCTAATGTAATTTCATTTCTATTTCCGTCTCTAATGTCATTAGTAACGGAAAAAGTAGATTTAGAGAAAAAAAATTTGTTACAAAAATGATTTTTTTTTGTAGTGGAAGCTGAATTGTGGGATGAATACAATATAATGTCGAGAGGTTTCTACGTTCGCTCAAAAGGAGAATCATGGTCCGAAATCGGAAAAATTTCTGATGGGGTCAACTCTTGAAACGACCCAGACATATATGTGCGATAATGAGGAAAAATATTTTAGCCTTGGGGTAAATCAATCTCCTTTCCCAAAGCCTGCGGAATTAGAAAAAGATAAGCGGCACCCAAGCCCCATTTTCCGGACTGTTGCCAACGGTCAAAACGCAAGATCCACTCGACGAAACTATTTAGGAAGTAAGGCGAATCCTAGGAACACCTGCATCAGCACTTTAATGAATATTGCTTCTAAAAATTGCCTTGTCAAATTAATTAAGGAGTTTAGGGACTGTTTTGCCCAAAACCTTGCCAAACATCAATTTCCGATGAAGCCTAATTTCAGACCTCACAAGCAGCCTCCAAGGAGGTTTAAAAGGAAGAAATAAAGAGGTTGTTGCGGGCAAATTTTATACGCACTTGCTGCTACCCCGAGTGGATTTCCAATGTTGTTCTAGTGATGAAAAAGAATGAGAGGTTGCACACGTACATTGATATTAGGAACCTTAACTTCACAACTCCTAAAGATTAGTATGTAATTCCGATAGACATTATGGTTATCGACGCGACAACATGGAGCGACCTATTAACTCACTACGAATGCCATTCTTACGGTTTGGTAGGCACATTAATGAAGGTCTATATCGACGACGTGGTTGTCAAGTCTTGAGCTTTGATGAACATTTGCAGCACTTACGAAGGTAGTCCATTCAACGCTACAAACAAGAAGCTTGAAATGATGATTGATGATTTTCGATGATCAAGAAGTCGACGGCGAAAGACAATGGACCATGGCGGCATTAGGAACAGTTCGTGAAAAGAGTATTATTTGTTCATATGAAATTTGATCAAGTTCGATTACAAAAGTATCAATCAAGTAAAATTCCTATTTTTGCTAGATCTACACTTTTTTTTTGGGGGGGGGGGGGGAGGTGCTATTTTGTTATCCCAAAATACTATTTGGGATAAAATAATATTTGATTTTGGATAATCTATTTAAGATTTTAATAGATTTGGATAAAATAGAATCTTAGTCGAATCTAAATTTGGTAGGTAATAGTATAAATAGGGGTAAAGAGACACACCACATTTCATTTCTTTTCCCACATAAATTTTAATTTTTATGCAATTTATTTTTCTTCCCTTCAATTTAGTTTCCTTCGTATTTTTATTTTCTTTTAACTTCATTTAGTCTTGTTGTCATCTTTCCTTTAATTTTCTTGTTTTCTTCCGCTTTTATCTTTGTTCCATTTTTTTCTCTTTTTGATTTATTACTTTGCGAATGTTTATAAAAACAAAAGGCAAAATTGCTCATAACTCTATTGTGATTTCGAAACTCAATGTAAATCTCCACTTTACTTTAAAAATTGTATAATGTCCCCTTATACATTAAAAAATATTGCATGAAGACCCATTGTACTTTTAAAACTCAGCATAACACATCACTTTACTTTAAAAAATTGCATGATGCCCCCTTATACTTTAAAAATAATTGCATGAAACTCTCCGTTATGCAAAACATATAGATAGAAAATTATTTTCTCATCACACAAGAGAGTTTTTATGGTCGTGGGTTTTATGCAATATTTTTTAAAGTATAAGGGGGTGTCATGCAATTTTTAAAGTATAGGGATATTTTACGCTGAATAACAAAATATTGATATAAAATATAACACATATTTAAATAACATATTATATGATTATATATAGAAAAATATATTCCAATTTTAGCAAAATGTATTTTGATTTCATCACAATAGTAATTTGATCCAATTAGTAAATGTTAATAATGAAAATAGCAAATTATCACATAATATATGACATATTATATAACACAATATATGTTATCTGTCTTGTGACGATTTGCTCATTGTTTCAAGTTAATGTGTTAACTTAGTGATGTGTCATATATTGTGTAATGATTTGTTAATTCATTCAGGTTAGTTTGCTGATTTGGCCAAATCAATGTCGTCGTATGATGTTATATATTATTTAGTTAATTAAATTAATTTATATTTTTTAAGTGTTTTAATTTAATAAATTTTATTCAAAATAAAAAGAGTTAATTATTGTGAAACAAATAAAAATTAAAGAAAAATGTCAAATCAAAAGGATGGATGGAGGATTTAAAATATTTTAATCAATACATTTTTATATATGTAAAATAACAATATTTTTTAATATGTGTAACAACAATTAATGAATGAAAATTAATAATAAAAACAAAATATTTTAATAATATTAGGACTTAAAATGGATAAACGTAAAACAAAAGTCCTTTTCAATTTGGTAAAATGTCAATTTGTGGAAATTCTGAGGATGTACACGTGGTAGTGGCGGCAGCCATTTGTCAAGACTTTATCCACGTCATCAAAGCTAAGAGTACAGTGGAATTTAGGTACCATTGCCCTTTCAGTCTTTCGTATTCATAAGCAGCAATTATTATTGTATATATCATGTTGTTTTTTGTAAAACTTTTGAGAAGATTTAATTTAGAATTTAGTTTTAAAATAAACTTTATGGCATGTTTGTAATAGAAAAAACTATATATTTCATTAAAAAATACGAAATTCAAATAATAAAATTTGAAAAATTTTAAATAAAGAAATATACAGTGAAATTATGTACCATATAAATTTTACTCTATTCTTCCCGAAACTAAGTATCAATTTACTTGTTGTACGTAGTTTTAGAAATATTAGTATTATATTGGAATATAATAGAAATAAAGTAGAAATGACTAAAATAACCTTATTAGTATGTGTGATATAAAGGTAATGACATCTGTGTAATATATTGTAAGTTGTAAGGGTATTTGTAATGTTAGGTAGATAGTACAGGTACTAAAAAAAGGAAATGGATACTTTATTATGGGATAAACTAAAATAGAAAAAATGGATACTTTGTTATGGGACAGAGGGAGTATTAAAGTTGAGTATATTTACATATTAATTTTTAAAATATATTTTTATAAATTCAAATTATATAAAATCGATAATTTTTAAATAATAATAAAAATTATTTAATTTAATTATATATTCCCTCCATCCCACTAGAGTTGACTCATTTTTAATTTTGGCATAGTATTTAAGGCAAATTGGTTTAATTAGTTAATAATAGTGAATTATGATATATTTTATTACTCCCTCTGTCCAGCCACAAAGTAGACATTTTGCCATTTTTGGACGTCCAAACACAAAGTACCCATTTCCTTATATAGTAACTATGACCCACACTTCAATTTACAAATACCCCTATATTAATACAAATTTACATCGATGCCACTACATTAAATACATATACACTATTTAACTTAATACACAAATTACACATTAAATAAATCGTTAAACATTTATACACAATTACACACATACAAAACTAAATTAAATCACACGAAATTAAACACGAACCAAACAAACTCACCATTTCTCAGATCGGTTCATCCTCTCTCTTCGATGTTGTTAGGGTTTCTCTCACTCTTCGATCTCTTCGTGATTTGTTCTCTCTTCACCGTCGATTGCGTCAATGGCCAGTAATGGTGCCAATGGTGCCGGAGCTAAGCACAGTGGCGAAGTTCCTGGTATCGTTGTGCTCTTTACAGCTTCGAATTCGGGTTTGAGAGCTTCCTACGGCGTCGAAGGGATACCACTGTCTAATTCAAATCTTTATACATCCGTTGTTCCGGAGACCTCTCTGACTTTCGAGGGTGAGTTCGTGCCTGATTCCAATGATATAGATTCAGATCTTTATAGATCTGTGGTTTCGGAGAATTTCGGGACCTTTTACGGCGAGTATGCGCCAGGCTCTGGTGATTAACTTTTATTTTCATCTTATATTTTCATTTTGATTACGTTCGGGATCTTATTTTTCATCTTGATTAAGTTTTTGTAAACCATTTCTTTTTGTAGCTTCGGATTTACTCTTGTCCGAGGTGCCGGAATCTCCTAACATTCTTTACGGGATGGTTGTGCCGGATTCCGATGATGAATCTATTGCGCCGGTGGGCATAAGCCCTAAAAGGGATGGTGGAGACTCCCTTGCCGGAGGTCACTCTGCTGTTGTCTGTGAGGTTGTCCTTGAGTTCTTGAGAATTTACTGTCATCTTGCCATGTCATTGCCCGAGTTCTCTAAGGTATACATTACGTTGTTTTATTTATCAGAGTTTGAAGGGGAAAATTACATTTTGCGGGTTAAAATAAAATTTTCTAAACGTTTTTTCTGTGTAATCTAGGTTCTGTGATGTGTGAGTAATGCATATTGTTTGGAGGCTTACTGTTAAGTAATACAACCACATGTGCATTATAATTAATACGCACATGGCTTACTCAATGCTCATTATAATTTCATAGTGTATTGTCACTTCCCTTAGTGTGTGAGTAATGCATATTGTTCATGGAGGCTTACTGAATAGGTAATGCAACCGCATGTGCATTCAAATTTGTACATACACTGCCCCTACTCAATGAAAATTTTTATCGGAGAGAATAGTTTAAATATACTTCTGAGAGTGAGTTGACAACACTCTATGATGACAAACATTGTTTTGACATTCTTATATATTGTCAATCGAACCAAAAACATATTATGTGATACAAAAAGTGTGAAAGTTGTAGACTTTCATGGCCTTAACCTATGAAATTGACTTGTGTTTATTGCTTAAACATCCTCTGTAAGTTGAGGTGTTTTATAGCAATAAACATAATTTTTACATACTCAAAAAGAGTCCTTTTTACTATACTGAAAATTTCTTCCTACCACACTAAAAAGTCCCACCTTCTAAAGTTCCTCAAGAGAGGTTATAAATTCTTCCAAGTCTTCGACTTTATTTGCATCCATCAAATGATCAATAGATATCTTGATCATTTCATGGTCCACTTGTAGGTCTTTTGGGAGATCCCTTTACCTCCTTAAAGAGTTTTTCCCTATACGAGGGATCTTGTAATTGTTTGAGCCAAGATTGGCTATTATTTCACCAAGACATGCTTGCAAGTTTACAAAAACTGAATCTAAAGTGGTATGTGAGAGCTCTTGAAATGATTTATGAACTGCTTCAAGCAGATCATCCACTGTGGTACCTGGTATGGTAATTTGTAAAGATTGCAATGCCCGGAATCATCCCAAATCATTTACATTTGTGTCGGGGCTGTTTGGTGGTTGAAAGACCAAACTTATGTTGAATCCATCACTGTTTGCAGCTTGTCTAAACTCAGGATCATCGTTATTGATGTGAGGCTTTGCATTGTCTTGCTAAACGATAATGTTTTTATCCCTGTCGACAGGCCATTTTTCCTTTATTGCTGGGATCACCTGTAATAACATCACCAATGAGGATTATTTTTGTAATTCTTATTTAGGAGACTTATACTTGTGATAATTAACCCAATGATGATATGTTTCTGAGGGCTAAGGAAGTTGAGTCTTATTAATACAAGGTGTAGTAACATACCTTATTAATTAGAAGCTCCTTGGTGACTTTTTTAGTGATGGATTCCAAAGGTTTAGTAACCATTGTTTCAGTTGCCCTGTTTTTTTTTATTTTCTTAGGGCTGAAACTTTTTCATTAAAAGGAAAAATGCCTATTTTACCGTCAAATATGCATTCTCCACTCGGATCATACACAGGTCTAGCAACTGCACATAAAAATATTACCTTGGTGATGAATCTTTTACTTTGACAGAACCTATATGGCTCTGTCTCATCCGGTGTTAGGTAGTAGCTCTCGGTCTCCTTTGTGAGATTGAACCATTTTTCATCTATATGCACAATTTTTGACATGCTTCTAAATTGGACTACTTTCAACTCATCGTTAATTTCCAATGATTTGAGGCCAAACTTCAACCTCTCTATCTTGTTCTTCTCACTTAAAGAAGGCTTGATAGCATTGGTGTGTGGCCTGATAAGTCCTGCCTTTGCCCAGTACCCCACAAGCCTCTTACTTACATGCATCTCTTTTGCTATATTTCTATAAGTCCCTCGTTTGTGTACAAGAATATTTTGCAAAGTGGCTTTATCAAATGGCTTCTTTTTAGCATGACATAGGGTTCTTTTTTTACTACACAAAGAAATAGCCTGACCTGATTTCAACTGTTCTTGAGCTTTCTTCCATACTCTATGAATCATCTTTCTTGTAACACCAAACTTGGAACTTGCTTTAGTGAATTTGCCATATGCTGGTTTTCCAGTCATTGAACCTTGCAGCAGAAATTGAGCAATGCTGTTTAGAGATTTAGTGCTTAAATTTGGCTTTCTCATGTTTTCAGCCATTGGAACAAAATATGTGTATTAATGGTGCATATGAACTACTTATAATGGTGTTTAAGTGGGAAAATTACTTTCATTCTAGAGGGAAATTGTATTTTCATTAGAGGGAGAAAAAATTATGTGACTTGGTTATGATTGTCTGAGATTTTTGGAGGGAAATCTGATAGTGTTCATGCTGTTTCATGCAGAGTTTTGCAATTACTTGTAAAATTTTGCAATTTTGGTTATTTTATTTCATGTTTAAGTATTGCAGATTTCATCCTCTCAACCCACTGATTTATCGCGATGCCTATTGATGTTTACGTTATTGTAATTAATCGCGACGTCTATTGATTTCTCCTTCTCACTGCAAGTTGTTTTTGTGTTGATTTCGGGTGATTTTTATCCCGACCACTGACTTTGTAATTGATCAGATATGAAATGTAATTACATTGTGGTTTGTTGTTTAATTTATTTGTAATTTGAAAATTTTATCTGTAGTGGTTTAATGTGACAAAATTATTTTAGGTATAATTTTGCAAAATTAGTGTACGTGTATTTTACTTTGTGTATATTACAGGGGATGAACAGTGTTTTTTAATTGTTAATATAGGACTTTATTTGTGTTGCTTAATTTAATTAGTACATGAAGAGAGAGAAATTAGTACACAAGGGTAAGGTCATTACATAAAAAACAATCACCAACTATCATTAAAATATAATATTCCTTAATAACCGTACAAAAAGTAATTGTTTATTTATTCCCTGGACGGAGGGAGTATATTTTTATATAAATAATATTATTAGTAATTTTAAAATAAGAATTAATATATATATTAAAAAAATTTGAAATACGTTAACATTTTAAATATTATATCTCAACAAAATATATGGAATATGAATATTATTTCGTAAAGAATAAAATTTTAAATAATATAAGTACATAAATATATATATTTATTTATAATTAAGATAAATTAATTTTGTAGAAAGGGTGAAGTTTTAAATGTTGATAACAATATTTGTTTATTATCAATTCAATAAATTTATTTCTTATTAAATTATCAATAAATTCGTTATAGTTATCAATAAGCTCTGATTACTAGTTTTTTTTCTTACAGTGTAGATAATTAAGGTACGCTGGTTAACTACATCTAATTAAGCTGAAAATACCTAGGTACACGCCCATAGGATATATTGTCTAATCACATTCTAATCTAGAAAAATTCAATTAAAAACAATTACTACTTAAGAGGAGCAATTAGATTTGATTGCGTAACCCTCGGGAAACAACTATTCAACCCGGTTGTCACCTATTCACATTCTAATCTAGAAAAATTAAATTAATAACAATTACTACTTAAGAGGAGCAATTAGATTTGATTGCGTAACCCTCGGGAAACAACTATTCAACCCGGTTGTCACCTATTCAAGTGTGAATACAATTAAGGATATCCTACCTGAATTGACTTTAAATTATCAGACCAATTTAAATATTGGTGCCAAAATATCCAATTAATCTAACAATCACAAACATTATTCTCATAATTAGACAAATATTGATAATAAAAAAGAACTTTTATAAAGTAAGTCGAGAATCTTCAAAACACAAAGAACCAAAACATTATCATCTCTTAAACCAAAAAAGTATCTACTCCATAATCAAATAGCAAAGAACAATAAAGAAAGATAACGTCATAGTCTGAAGGGAAATCTTCTTTGTCGATTTGCTCCTGCGTGATCCATGAATCTATAAGTATACTGCTCATGCGCGTACCTGCACTGCGTCTGGCCGTCCCTCTGTCTGCGTGTAAATTCCTCTTTTTTCTTATAGTTTTGCCATATTTTTGTAGTAATTGGGCTCTTGGGCCTTCAATTAAATTCCCATGTCAGGAGGATGGGGTTAGTCATGTCCATGACTAACTTGATTGTCCAAGGCTGATTTGTTTTTTTTTTTTTTTTTTTTTTTTTTCTCCAAATTAACCAAATTTGTTTTTTTTTCTCTTGCATGTCGGAAATAAACAATACGCACAAAAATCAGATAGAATCCAATCAGAATTAACCAAATATTGCATATGATACGGAAATAAAATGCATGCGATTTCGAGCTATCAATTCTCCTCATACCTAGATCATGCTTGCCCTCAAGCATGGATTCAAAATAAGCCACAAAAATTGCAGGCGACTCAATATGACAAGAGAATCCAACACAACCAATTCAATCTGAAATTCAACATGTCAAACCAAGTCAACCTTACAAAATAAAATGTATACGCACATGCTCTCTGAAGAAAATAAGTGTATAATTAGTTCAATACTCATATA
Source organism: Andrographis paniculata (assembly GCF_009805555.1). Lineage (NCBI taxonomy): Eukaryota > Viridiplantae > Streptophyta > Magnoliopsida > Lamiales > Acanthaceae > Andrographis > Andrographis paniculata. Next base: position 2,424,393 of record NW_026137588.1, read on the forward strand.
GTGCAACAAAAGACTATCCTGTGGGCTTTAGTAAAAATCAAACCTCTCTTACTTAAGATATTTGAATATAACATAAAGAATCAAATGGACTTTCAATAAGAATTGTAGCGGAGCTTATGGTCAATGGTAGGAAAAAAAGATAAACAACGACTAAGTATATCAGAAAACAATGCGTTAAGACCATGATGCTAGTATATGGAAATAAATTAGCATAAACAATGAAACACTTACTTTATTTACTACATATACTTCAATAACATATCCACATCAATAATACTTTTATCATGATAACTTATTTTCTTTTATTTTTCTTTTTTCTTTTTTTTTTATATTTTTGCTTTTGCTTTTGTTTTTTGTTTTTGTTTTTACTTATAAATATATACTTTCACTACCCATTGTTTATTCCTGAATACTATCACATATTTGTATCCAAATTTTGTTTATAACTGATGCCGAACAAATAAAATGTATCACATTATGAACTCGAAGTAATTTTTTTCTAATATAGGGTTCAAAACGGAAAATGTTTAATCAAAAGAAGGGTATGGGCTAAGAGATGGTTTATTAAAAAAAAAAAAAGCCTAAAAAGGCTCAATGGGCTAACTAGGGAAAAATTATTTTGCTAGGTGATAAAAAAAGGCGTAATAGGGTGACCTAATACCCTTATCATTTTCAAAATGTAAGACTCAGTAGTCGCAAGTTCAACATGCATAATCACTCAAGTTCTAGGTCATCTAAATGAGCATTACGAATTGCACAAGAAAGAATTTCCAAAAGTTTGAGTACTATGCAGTCTATTTCCAAAATAATTTCTATGACCATATGTCTAGCCAAATCCACGGTATACACAAATTAATAATCGACTTACCAATCAACGTCTAAGTCTAGTCAAATCTACGGCATACATAAATTAATAATCGACTTGCCAATCAACATCTAAGTCTAGCCAAATCTACGGCATACACAAATTAATAATCGACTTTCCAATCAACATCTAAGTCTAGCCAAATTCACGGCATACACAAATTAATAATCAACTTTCCAATCAACGGCTAAGTCTAGCCAAATCCACGGTATACACAAATTAATAATCGACTTGTCAATCAACGGCTAAGTGTAGCCAACTTCATGTTACACACAAATTAATAATCGATTTGCCAATCAACGGCTAAATCTAACCAAATCCAAAGCATACACAAATTAATAATTGACTTGTCAATCAACAACTAAGTATAGCCAAATCCACGACATACAAAAAAGATCAATTCTTAATAGTAAGTTCACCATATATCACATAAGGAGATATAATTATAATGGTCTATTTAACTAAGAAACGTAGTTAGATGGTAAATTCATTTCAAATATGCATAATTTAACCCTTTACCTTACTTAGGGGGAACTAACCAACTTAACTACCACCGACTCATAGGACTTGATTTGGTCGGACTTCACCTAATCATCAAATTCGAGAAATCAATTTACTCAAATTTAGCGCAAATCTTATAAAATTCACCATAAATTCATCGTTGGCTCAAACCTTATGAAACTAGTGCCAAATCAAAGCTAAAGTTCCTAGATTATATTTCAAAGACCAAAAATACAATTATTAATTTGAATTACAACCATAATATCATATTAACTCAAATAGTCCTTTCACTTCGGAAAAACAGAGCAATTGTATTATAAAAATCACTAAAAATCCGTTTTACACCCAAATGAGACAAAATTGGTCTCTAATGAAACATAACACATATATCTATATACCCAATCAAACAAAAACGCAAAAAAAAAAAAAAGTTTTAAAAAAAACAAAATAGAAGTTAAACATAATGAACAGTTCCTTCGTCAAGAAACATGATGTGTAACTTTAAGAATTTATATAAAATTTATTTTATATTCAAATGGAACAAACTTGATCCCTAATTAAAGGTAACAAAAATATTGACATTTACCAGGAATCAAAATTGTGAAAACAACATCCAATAGGTACAGAAAATCCGCCGAGCACTCTATAATGTTTTTCCATCAAGAAAATAAGTGTATAACTTTGAAAAATCATATATAAAATTGATTTGTCTTTCAAATAACTCATATAATATGTCAAAATAAGATAAAAATCATGAATATTATGAATACGGTTTTAAAAAAGTAAGTCCATGGTTGAAATAAATGAAATAACTTAAAATAATGCACACGTGAAATTGAATTTCAAGAGTAAATAAGAAGAATGTATGAAACTTACTCCAAATTCACCTCAACTTGAGTGGGAGGGAAGCGAGTGACGGCTAGGGTTTCCGTAGGAGTGTTTGGAGGATGAAATAAAGGTTAATATAAGGGATAAAGTAATATTTTATGTTTAAAAGTGAAGTTAAAAATGCATTGATGTTTTTTAAAAACGTACTTGAATATACAACTACAACTGATCTTTGACTACTATTTTGTATATAACTCTTTCATTTGTACTCCGATTAACTCAACATTTGTGGCGTTGCAAAGATAATTTAAAAAAATATCCAATGATATAAATTTTATAAAAATCAGGGGTAAACTAATTTTTTAGTCCCGTAACTGGACTCCTTTGTCATTTTAGTCCTTTAACTGGAGATTGTCTTAAAATAGTTCTGTAAATGAAAATTTTTCTCAATTTAGTCTTCAATGCCTAGGTGGCATCTGCGTGATACACTGACGGACACATGTCGGCCAGATCAGCGTCACGTGGCTGATACGTGTCCGCCACATGGATTATTTTTATTTTTATTTTTTTTAAAATATAAACAAATTACAATTATAAAAATAAAAAATTAAATTAAATATAAAATTATAAAAATTAACTTAAAATAAAAAAATATCCATATATTCGTCAAGTCAACACTATGTGACTTTTAATAATTTATAGTGTATCAGTATATTTTTTAATTATATTTTTTATTTTTAATATAGCAAATATAAATTATCCACATAGCGATTACGTTGCGCTGATCTGACAGACATGTGGAAAAATTTTATTTTATAATTTTAATTTTTATATTTTATTTTTTTATATTTTATATATTTAATTTTAATTGTATTTATTTTTTATTAAAAATAAAAAAAAAATATCCACGTGACAGATACGTGTCAGCCATGTGGCGCTGGTCTGGCCGATACGTGTCCGCCAGGCTGCCACGCAGATGCCACCTAGGCATTGAGGACTAAATTGAGAAAATTTTCCACTTATGAGACTATTGTTAGACAGTCTCCAGTTACGAGACTAAAATAATAAAGAAGTCCAGTTACAGGACTAAAACAACAGTTTATCCAAAATTCAGATATGATTTCAAAAATTTACATCCGTTTGAAGTTGACATATTTATAATAACTACTTTAAGATATTGAATTTAACAAATCATCTAATTGGCCAACTTGATTATGGATTGGATATATTATAGTGCGAGTCGGTGCCCAAATATCAGGTGGGTTGGTATTCCAATGAATGTTGATTCGGAACAGTGACCGGTCAAGCAGTAAAACAATTCGGCCACTATATGAAGATACTCCCGAAAACCAATTTGGCATCAAGATGATTCCTATCACCCGACTGGGGCGGTTGAGTTTCTCAGAGTATAACCATCAAGCGGTTATCCCACGATCTAAGTGGTTGAATTGTAACCATCTAAACAGTTACTGAATATCATAATAAATATTTCGAAGCCAAGATCAATCGGTGGCATCATCAAGAACCCAAAAAATCTTCTGAAGGAAATTTATTTTATAGTCTTTACTTTTTGCAATCCATTTTAGTGTAACTAAATTTAGTGCTTAGGGATCATGATGTCAAGCAGAATTTATCAAGTTTGAAATATATTTTTGACTTTTAATTTAATTTGTTGAAATGTTCACCTCAAAAAATTGGTGATCACAATGGGAGTCGAGGCAAGATTGTTGATTCTTCGTTTGACTAAAATTTTATACTTTTGTGGTCTAGCAGAGAATTATCAGAAGGATCCATATGGCAAGTTCTCAATTCCAAACCTTCCGCGCATCTATTGGAGTTACTATGTCGGCTCCACCTATTTAAGGGCTCTTATTCTGATTTTTGCCCTGGCCCTGAAAAAATTAGGAACAGACTTATTGTAAAGATATTTATTATATTAGGTAGGTACTATCATTATTAAATTAAAATATGACACTTATGATTTGGCATAAAAAAAAAAAAAAGAAAAAGTACACATACTTCTTATAGAACGGAAAGAGTATATATAATTTATTCATTCACAAAAAATCAATAATTTAAATTATTTTTATATTTACAATATGATCTTTTATACATCATATAAAAAGGACACGTTTATCTAAAAATACAAATTCAACATATACATTGTAATTATTAAATTATATGTTTGTACTTTCATATATATATATATTGATAATTACAAATTTAACATAGACATTGTAATTATTAAATTATATAGGTAAAATTGTCCATAACTCCCTTATGGTTTCGAAACTCAGCGTAAATTCCTTCTCTATTTTAAAAATTGCATGACGTCCCATTATACTTTAAAAAATATTGCATGAAACCACTTTGTGGTTTCGAAACTCAGGATAAATCCTCATTTTACTTTAAATAATTGTATGACACTCACTTATACTTTAAAGAATATTGTATAAAACCCCTTTGCCATGCAAAACATATAGATAGGAAATCATCTTCTTATCACATGAGGAAAGTTTCATGGTGGTGGGGTTTCATGCAACGTTTTTTAAAGTATAAGGGGGTACCATGCAATTTTTAAAATACATGGAAATTTTAAGCTGAATTTTGAAACCACATGGGACTTTAAGCAATTTTACCAATTATTTGCGTGTTACTATTTGAGTGTTATCTGGGTAAATTTGATTGAATCTAATAATTTGCAAATTAAATTTGACAAGTAGGTGAATCATGTGTGACAGACAAGACCTGAAGATGTCGGGAGTTTGAATCCATAACCTCATCATGACAAGTCCACCCTACACCACTAGGCCCCCTTAGGGACTAAGACTTATGTGTGTCACTGTACGGGCTAATAGCCTCGACTCATTCTTTTCAATGAATGGTGACAGAGTAAGGAAGATACAAAAAAAAATTGCTTTAATGATCACTAAGTGAATGTCGTATTACTCGAAATATAGAGAGATTACCTATGTGAGGGAAAAATGGGACCGCTTCAAAGGAGAACTGGTCAGCTTCAGTTATTTAAAAACTATTGCAGAACCAAGACAGGTTATATGGCCAAAACAGACCAAACAAGAAGAAACGAACTAGGAAATGGATTTTGTGTCGGTATATAGTTCAACTACTAAGAAAATTAAATAGTTCAAGGATAACGTGTCCACTAAAAAGTTGGTAAAAACTACACGCTGCTCAGTAAAAATTTCAAAGGGAAACCTACTTATCCTATGCAAAATTCATTCTTCTTTCATCGAGTTAACGTCATTTCCTTTTTTATGTGGGGGTTGTTAGATATACGAATGGATGAAAGAGGAATAAGGGACTTTGAAAGACATAAATGATTGTGCTCAATTATTGTTATATAGAAAATTGAATTGAGGCTTGATTTGGAATGGACTTCGACTTGTGCTTGGGCCTTGCTTAGGTTAGTTTATATTATAGTCAAGATATGGGTCTTGGGCCTTGGGCCTTGAGGTGGATAAGTAACTTCTTCCTCGTATATTAAAATACAAAACAATTCCTTCCTTTTCCCTTTGAAAACTCTCCCAAAAATCCTTCAAATTTTATGTTCAGTTTTTGGTGAGATTCTTGATCTCAATTCAATTCTTTTTATCCTAAGAAGCAGTCGATGGCGGACCAAATTTTCTTTAACAAGATCACGTGGAATGCAAAACTCAAATTTCAATTTTCAATCTCTATGATTCAATTCACATTTTTTGTTAGGATTTTCAATCTCAGTTTTCACAAAATTACGAGGCAACATAATGTGCGAATATTTAATATGATTATTTATTCTGTACAAATTTCCATTCAATATTTTTAAATAACGTATTCAAAAGGTACTCAAAAAATTCGTGTACCCAAAATTAAATGTGATGCAAATATATAAATATACATATATATATATTTAATTCATATATTAGACTATTTAATCAAAATCAAATTTTCAAATAAATAACAATATTTAACACTTTTTATATTAGATTAATATATTCATTTATTACTTTTTATACGAGTGATTTTGTTAGTATTATTAAAATATAAATTAATATATATAATTAAAAAATAAAATATGCATTTAAATTGTGTTAACATTATATTTTAATAAAATATATTCTTTTTGTTCCGACTACGGTGTCCTCTTTACTATAAACATGGGAAGAGAGATATAATTATTAAATAATTAAAAATATATTAGTAAAAATAATTATCGTATAATAAATATAATTTTATATTAAAATTAAGAGATAATTAATTAGTTTAATTAAAATTTAAAAATATATATAAATTAAAAAATTTAAAATAAAATTAAAGTGTGTAATTCTTTTTTAAAAAAGAAAACTAACAATAAGTGGAAATACGGAAATGAAAAGATGGACTTCGTAAGTGAAACGAAGGGATTAGTATATAATATGAATATTTTATATAATACAAATAAATAAAAATTATATTTATTTATTTATGTTTACATAAACTAGTTTTATAAAAAAAAAATGAGAAGTTCCAATATAAATAAAAATATTTATTTATTAAAAAGGAAAATAAAAATAACCGGGTTTAAATGGTCCTAAATCTAAAAATATTAGAAATATAATTAAATTAATTTTATTTATTAACTATATTTAAGATTTATAAATTTATTAAAGATAAAAATATATTATCGTGAAACGGATTAAAAAGAAAACAGAACATCTATTTAGTATATATATTATTCTACTTCTTCCATTTTAGATATAAAGTCACAGTTATTGTAGACATGAGAATACAAGGATATGATTAGTAAATAAATATTTAAAAATATATTAATAAAATTAAATGCGATATAATATAAATAATTATATATTAAAATTAATAAACTAATTAATGTAATTAAAATTAAATAAATTATAAATTATAAAATTTAAAATTTAATTAAAATTTCTAATTTTTTAAAAAAAGTAACATAAAAATGTGAGATGATAAACGTAAAAAATATATAACATTATAGATGGACAAACAAAATAATATCTAAAGACACTCAAGTGCTCAATAAATAAAACCTAAAAATGGCTTCAAATGCATACATGCGCGGAATTTTGCCAGAAATAATTAAACTATTTATATTTCTAATGGACAAGTAAAATATAAAATAAAGAAAATTTTAAATCCTGCACGAAATAAATATTTATATTTTGTTTAGACGATTATGGATTTAAAATAAAATGGAATCGACCAATTATAGAAAACGTATTGGTGGCTTTGAATACGTTGCTGAACAAAGGCAATTAAATAATTAAATATTTAAATAAATATATAAGATATTGTTATCCAAGATAAATAATTAGTATATCTACGTTTTATTCTTTCTTTCGGTTCAGCACCTCAATTCCTATAAATTTTTATATCAATTTTATTTTCGTCCGAAATATACTTTTTTGAGTAGGCCGAGGAACCGGATTATTATCGATTTCTACTGGCCTAAATTTATTAGGTCGTCATCCACGAATTTCAGCGACAACATATTGGCACGGCAAGTGGAACTCCAACGAGTCTCAACATTTTTTATGCAATTATGGAGTCACAAATTACCATCGCTGGAGAAATCTGCAATGTCGAAAGATAAAGAAACCGCCGGTGAAACTTCAGCGTCCCGCGTACACAGAGAACTCACGCAGGATGAGTCCTCTGCTGCTCCGAGAGTGGAGAAAGGATGCTGACTATTCCTGCAAGCGTTCTTCAAAATCAGATCCGGAGGGAGATCGAAATGGTCTTTCACGAGTCGGCGGTGATACTCTCCCAATATCTCGCAGATGTCCTGAAGTCAACTATCAAAACGAGATCACATGCGCCAGAGAGGAGGAGTTGCGCAAAGGTAAAGCGCCGGCGGCCGGTTCCGAAGATGATGAAAATGTCCACCTCCCGCTCACCCTCCACAAGGTCAGCAATAATACTTTCCTGGTGCCCAGCCAGGTCCGAGAAAGCTTGGAGGATACGCCAAAATTGCTCTTCCGCCGCGACCGATTATTAATTTGCAGGTCATCGAGGAAGCAATCTAGAGGCTATATGGCAATCCTATCCGGCTCCCCGCTTGGCCGCATTATCAACAGCCGTTCCCGGATCAAATTGCCATTGACCACCCGCTCCCCCGGAATGCACGGGTCCCAAAATTCATGTTGTTCTCAGGCGATGATTCACGGTCTACCATTGAACACATCGGTCGGTTCATAGCACAGTGTGGAGGAAAGTATGAGACCAAAGATTGTTTCAAATTCCAACTGTTCTAGTTGTCCCTTACAGGGCCGGCATTTACGTGGTATACATCCTTGCCGCCAAACTCGTGTAACCCATGGGCAGACCTCGAAAGGGTTCCACGAACGCTTTTATAGCACACTGCCGGAGGTGACAGTATCAGACCTGACCAACCTTCGGTAGAAGCATGATGAACCGGTGGAACAATTTTTGGAGAGATTATGCAGGGCAGAGGATTGTTGTCAGGTCCAGATACCCAAAACTCAAGTGGTTAATATGGCCATTGATAACATGATACACCAACTCCGGGAGAAACTAGCCCTACAGGAATACAATGACCTCCGGCAGCTTGCTGGAAAGCCAGAACAAGTCCTTCGGAACTCCCAGGCAGCTACACAACACAAATTCAGAAGCGGAGCACATCTTGTCGAAGTCCAAGATAACGAAACAGACTACCCGGATGAGCCAGATGAGACATTCTTGGCTGAAATATCGCAAGGAAATGCGTATACTTTCCCAGCGCTCAAAGTACCTCGTAGAAAGAAGACCAATCCCAAGGTACAATATGCTTTCAATATACTTAAAACCGAGCAAATATTCAACTTTTTGTTGAAGGATAATCAGCTCCAGTTTAAAGAATGCCATAAAAATTCCATCCGACGAGGAATTGAGTGGAAAAGCCTATTGCAAATGGCATGACTTGTATGGACACCAAGTTGGGAGCTGTATCGCTTTCAGAAACACGGTATAAAAGACTATTAAGGGGGGCCACCCACAGAGGATTTCAATATGGGATCTTCTTTCGCCATATAATACCGTGGCCGAAGTTAGCTTCGAAAAGAACAACGAGGTGTGGCGAGTACTTCAGTCGACCAAGTGGTGATAACTCCTCATAGTATGCGTCGGCCGGAAAGGCCGCCAAATGATGATAGATGGACAAATAATTGAAGGAAGATCCCACCACTAACTAGAACCTAACGGCGGAGACAACAGCGTCAAATCTTGGATGCACGTCTTGCAGAACAAAAACAACAGTAGGAATAGTCCTCCGGAGAACAGGAAATATTATTACGACTGAGAAAACACCTTAGGTGGAGAAATTACCCCCCGAATGAAGAGGCTACGAGAATGGAGACCGAAACAAACTGTCCCAGAGGACAGCGCCTAATCGGGACAGCAGCCTCATCCGTAGGAGCCAGCAGTGTCTGTCTTGGAGAATGAACCGATTATTGGGGCCTTGGAGGACAACAAGACGTTGATTGTGAGTTTGGACATCATCGCAAATGACCAAGATCTGGAACAGGCACTTCGTTATGAAAGAGACTCTCAGGTGAACACTATTGCTTTTTTGCTCAGAGAGTTCGTGGTCCCGGAAGTTCAGCCGTCTTATTTCCAATGGGACGTGTTAGTGGAGGAAACTGTCCTTTTGTCATGGACCAACCGGAACAAGAGGTGCCAAAGGAGGAATCAGAGCTGGTAATCTTTTGGAAGTTAGCCGAAGAACAAACACGGCACCTTAAACCATTGTTCCTAACCATCTATCTCAATGATCGTACATCAGCAAGGTTTTGGTCAACGGAGGAGCATCCGTCAACGTGATGACCTTGTCTACACTTCGAAAAATTGGGAAGAACCAAGGAGATCAGATCGCTACAACCATGCGCACCACGGATTTTACAGGAAATGCACATTCGGTCGCGGCGTTTTAGTGGCTGATGTGATAGTTGGGAGTCGTACCGACAGGATGGCCTTCTTTGTGATCGAAGGCAAACCGACTTATTCGGCCACCTTATGAAGGGACTGGATTCACACTACCTAGTGTGTGCCGTCCACCCTACACCAAAAAGTGATATTTTGGAATCGCAATAGCGTAGAAAAAGTTGAAGCTGAGACCAATCCAGCCATGGAGGTCCATGCAGCCGAGGCGGATTATTATTCGCCCAACATGTATCCACTTTCAATGATATTGAAGGATGTAGATACATGGACAAAATGTAACCTCACGATGAAGGGGTTTGAAATTCACACAGAGGTCGTCGCATGGCTTGTTCGCCAAGCTATTTGTAATGAATAACGACCATAAAGTATTACAGGATCTGGAAGGACTGATTTTCGAGACATATGATGTTACATAAAGTACTGGATCTGCCCCGGTTCGAATTCTTGAAAGGCAGGCAGATTCTCTAGATCCACCGTTTCATTCAAAGAATCAAAAAATGAAGATGATTTTCCCTCCCCTATCCAGAGGGCTACCCCATCCTTTTAAGCGTAAGACCCTATTGAGGAAATCAATCTTGGTGACGATACAGTGCCTCGGATGACCAAGATTAGTTCTCTGATGCCCCCTGATAAAAAAATCAACTTATGGAGCTAATCCAAGAGTACCGAGACTATTTTGTGTGGGATTAACACAAAATGCTGGGTCTATCCAGAAATTTTGTTGAACATCGGATGTCCACCAAGCCGTCATTCAAACCTCACAAACAGCCCCCACAATGTGTCAACCCGGAGTTGATGCCGAAGGTCAAATAAGAGGTGAAAAAGTTTCTTAAGGAAAATTTCATTCTTACCAATCGATACCCGGATTGGATATCCAATATCGTACCCGTAATAAAGAAAAATAAGAAGATCTAAGTGTGTATCGATTTTTGCAACTTTAATTTGGCGACGCCAAAAGATGAATACTTCATGCTGATCGCCGACATGCTTGTTGACTCAACGGCGGAGTACAAGATCTTGTCTTTTGTGGATGGGAACTTGGGTTATATTCAGATATCCCTAGCCGATGATGCCCTTTGGATTTAAGAACGCCGGAGCAATTTACCAAGGGCCATGGACGCGATCTTCCATTACTTAATCGGCGAGTGTATGGAAGTATGCATCAATGATGTTTTTGTCAAATCTAGAGCATTCAACTGCCATCTGGTTGACCTACAGAGGGCCTTCACCTGGATGAGGCAATACGACCTTAAAATAAACCCTGCGAAGTGCGCATTTGACTTTCTCGTCCATCAGAAGGAGATCAAAGTATATTAGATTAAGGCGAAGAAAATCTAGGAATTAGGGCCCCCACACAACCTCAAGGAATTGCAAAGCTTAATGGGCAAGATTAATTTATTGCAGCGATTCATCGCTAACGCCGCCGGAAAGATGAAGGCGTTCTCTATGTTGCTACGCAGAAATCGGGAGGTGTTCGAATGGGGCGCAGCGCAACAGGCCGCTTTGGAACAGATCAAGCAGGCCCTTATATCACCACCAGTGTTGATGCCGCCGATCCAGGGGAATGAGCTGAAACTTTACATTTTAGCGACGGAGGATACTATCGGCTGCCTTCTTGTGCAGGACGATGAATCAGGCCAAGAAAGAGCAATTTATTATCTCAATAAGACTTTGAATAATACCGAAATTTGTTATGCATGTCTCGAGAAACTATGTTTATCCTTATATTATGCATGCATGAAGTTGAAGTATTATTTGATGTCTGTCGAAATTAGCGTATTATACAAAGTCGACTTGCTGAGATATTTATTAAGCAGGCCGGTCCTTTGAGGCCACCTAGTCAAGTGGGCTATAAAACTAGCGTCGTTCACACTAAGATTCAGCCCCTAAAAGCAGTGAAAGGGTAGACCGTTTCCGATTATTTGGCTGAACACCCCAGAATGATCGAGGCCGCCCCAGCGGGATACATCGAACTGGAACCATGGTATGTTACATTTGATGGTTCGAGCACCGGAGGAGCAGCAAGGGCTGGAGTCATAATAACTAGTCCTTAAGGAGAAGTTTGGCGTTTTGTACATCAACTCCTGCATGGAATAACCAACAACCAAACAAAGTATGAAACTCTCTTGCTCGCGCTGCATTTTCTCGCTGCAAGACAAGCTAAAAACATTCTGATATGGGGCACTCCTAGCTAGTCATCCGACAAGCATTAAAAGAATTTAAATGCAAAGACCCACGACTCCAGGAACTCCTTCGGGAAGTGCACGGTCTACTCCAGCATCTTACAAAGGTGATACTAGACGATATTCCCCGAGAGGATAATTCGGAGGCTAATGACCAAAAAGTATACCGAATCTGGGTATTTGGGTACCGAACGGAGGAACCAGCTACTAAATTCGAATGTCTAACTACCAGCAGAGTTGCAGACTGTTGCACATAGCTTCTCAAGGCATTGGAAGATCCCAGGAGATTTGGTTCAAGATACATGCGGGAATATCTTTTGAAATACACATGCATCGATGACAACCTCTACCGCCGACGAGCTGATGTAACCTTGGCGTGATGATTGGGGAGAGATGAAGCAATGAAAGTAATGGCGGAAGTACACAAAGAAATCGGAGGTGCACATAGGGCTTGCCCGATTATGAGATGGATCATCCTCCGAAACAGATATTTTTGGCCCCGGATCTCACAGGATTGTGTCGATTACGCCCGAGGGTGCCCATCTTAGCAATGTCGCAGCCCTCTACAACGCGCCCCGGCCGAGGAACTCCATTCGATTCTCAAGTCGTGGCCTTTTAGAGGATGGGCGATGGACGTCATCGGTATAATCCATCCACCATCATCAAAATGACACGCATTTCATCTTCGTGGAGACCGAATACTTTACGAAAATGGAAAGTTGTCCCACTGGTCCAAGTACAGTTGAATCATGTTGTTCGCTTTATTAAGAATAATATTATTCACCGATTTGGCATACCAAAGACCATCACAACCGACCAAGAGACGGTGTTCACTAGCCCGAAGTTTAAGGCCTTTGTGGCCCAATACGGTATTTGATTCGTACATTCCTCTCCATACTATCCACAAGCCAATGGGCAAGCCGAGGCCACTAATAAGACGTTAATCGCCATCATAAAAAAGGCATTGGAGGATAATCCAAGGGCATGGAATGATACTTTGGAGGAAGCCGTATGGGCTTATTGGAATGCAAAGTCCACCGCAATCGGAAGGACACTCTATAAACTAACCTACATACAGGACGCAGTCCTACCTCTTGAAATCACGGTACCTTCTCTTAGAATCTTGAAAAAAAATAAAATACCAATGGAGGAGCATGACCAAGCATTGCTACACGAGTTGGACATCTGATGGAGGAGCACCTCTAGGCCTTTGAACACCTCCGGCTTCAAAAGGAGAATGCCGAACGGACCTTTCAAAGACGGGTTCAGCCACAATCTTTCCAAGAACGAGATTTGGTGTGGAAAGTTGTACTCCTGGAGGGTCCCAAAGACCCGAAGCTTGGAAAGTGGTCGTCAAATTGGGAGGGCCCCTATATCATCTTGGAAAAATCAATGAACGGAGCATACGAGTTGATGGAATCCGAAGGCGAAAAATCAAGAACATTCCTCAATCGGAAGTATTTAAAACCATTCTATCCTTCGTTATAGAATTTTGAAGAATGTACGACTCAACAACAGCCAGGGATAGGTACCGGCGATACACAAAATCAATGATTCCGACCAGGGACCTAGGACAGCTCGGAGGTTCGGACCTCTGATATCCAGCAGGTCATCAGGAATGTCAATCCAGGCATTACGGATGAGGCCATTTGAGCGGTGGCATGTGAAGCTCGTGAAAAACTTCTCCGGGGCACACATACTTCAGTCTTTGTTTGAAAAATATCATGGATTTAACAAAAATAATTTTGGACTGCAAAAGACATTTTTGCTCAAAATATTTTTTGTGGGAGACATTTGTTATCCCTAAAATAATTATTGGATTTAGTCTAAATCAACACAAGACAGACCCAAAGATCCACAAAGCTAGCCCAGAGGAGAAACAGTCTAGCCCGGATAAACCAGAAACAGGCCCAAAGCTCCACAAAACCGGCTTAGAGGAGGAGCAGCCCAGTCCGGATGAGAGCTCAAAAGGCAGACCAACCTTAAATCCATCTCATATGTGAAAGATCGGGTAACTGAAGAATGTGGAAAAAGTGGGAAAGTTAGTTCCTAAAATGAAGGAAAGTGGAGAAAAAATTAGGAACATGTGGCCTAAAATAAAGGAAAATGTGGCACAAGGCTATAAAAGAGCCAATTAGAGAGAAGAGAAAGGACAAGGCTATAAAATAGGCTATAAAATGTGGGAGTCTAACTCTGTGTCCTTTATTTCTATATTCAGAGTACATATATATAGAATTTTGTGTCCAATGAAAAACATCCACACCTTATCTACACCTTACCTTGTCTACATAATGTTGATAAAGCACAACGTATGTGATACGTTGTATGTAGGTGTATGTAACACTCCCCCTTGGATGTTTTATACAAAGAATGTGCCTCGTTAAAACCTTACTAGAGAAAAAAACCCAGTGGTAAAAAATCCTAGTGAATGAAAAAGAGTACATCATTCTTGTATTAATGCGTTCCCCCTGTTTTGGACTTTATTTGATATCTTTCATCCGACGCATTTCAATTCCTTGCACCAGTTTGTTAAATGTTGCAGTCGGTAGCGCCTTCGTAAACAAATCTGCAAAATTTTCAGACGATCGTGAGTGAAAAAGAACTTTGGAGATATGTGCTTTGTCCGATCGCCTTTAATATATCCTCTCTTTAACTGAGCTATACAAGTTGCATTGTCTTCGAATAATATTGTAGGAGATAATACATTATCAGAAATCAAGCCACAATATTTCTGAATATGGTGAGTCATAGACCTCAACCAAATGCATTCACGACTGGCTTCGTGAATTGCTAAAACCTCATCATTGTTTGAAGAAGTAGCTCTTATTGTCTGTTTAGCAGATCTCCAAGAGATTGCGGTTCCACTATAAGTAAATAAATAGCCAGTTTGAGATTTTGCTTTGTGTGGATCGGACATATAACCAGCATCAGCATAACCAATTAATTCATTTCGAGATTCACTCGAATAAAATAAACCGAGGTCATGAGTCCCCTGAAGATAACGAAAAATGAGCTTGATACCATTCTAATGGCGCTTTGTGGGGGATGCAATAAATCTGGCCAGTAGATTTACTGAAAAAAATATATCTGGTCTGATACAATTTGCAAGGTACATCAATGCGCCAATAGAGCTAAGAAATGGTACATCGGGGCCAAGTATTTCTTCATTTTCTTCTCTTGGCCTAAATGGATCTTTACTGGGATCAAGAGATCTGACCATCATTGGTGTACGTAAAGAGTGAGAGTTATCCATGTAAAATTGTTTTAATACCTTTTGGGTATATGTAAATTGATGGATAAATATTTCATTGTTCACATGATCCACTTGTAATCCCAGACAATATCTTGTCTTTCCAAAATCTTTGATTTCAAATTCTTTCTTTAGATATTCAACTGCAATTTGGATCTCTTTAGGAGTTCCAATTAAATTGAGATCATCAACACATATTGCAATAATGACAAAATTTGATCCATTTTTCTTGATAAAGACGCATAGGCATATTGGATCATTAGTATAACATTTTTCTATTAAACAGTCATTGAGACGGTTATACCACATTCGCCCTGATTGTTTAAGTCCATACAATAACTTTTTCAATTTGATGGAATATGATTCTCTTGGGTTTAATTTGTATACTTCAGGCATATTGAATCCCTCAGAAACCTTCATATAAATATCAGTATCCAATGAGCCATAAAGATATGCAGTAACCATGTCTAAAAGACGCATATCTAGCTTTTCTCGCACTGCTAGGCTCACAAGGTATCTAAATGTTATTCCATCAACAACTGGAAAGTACGTTTCATCAAAATCTACTCCAGGCCTTTGTGAGAATCCCTGAACTACAAGACGGACTTTATATCTCACAATTTCATTATGCTCATTTCTTTTTCGTACAAACACCCATTTGTATCCAACTGGTTTTATACCATCCGGTGTTTGAACAATTGGTCCGAAGACCTCTCTTTTGTTCAATGAGTCAAGCTCTGATTGAATCTTATATTCCCATTTTGGCCAGTCATTTCTTTGCCGATATTCATGAACCGATTTTGGCTTTGGATCCTCGTTTTCTTCCATTATATCAAGTGCTAAACTGTATGCGAAGCCATTATCAATAATTGCCTCTTTACGGTTTCAACATTTTCTTGAAGTAACATAGTTAATTGAGTTTTCAATAATCCTATCATGTTCTTCAAGATCGTGCTCTTCTGGAGCAATTATTTCAAGGTTGACTTCCTCATTAGGTTGAGGTTTATCAATGTCAATCCTGATATTTTCATAATTATCATCATTAATTCATCTTTTCTTTCGAGGATGTTTGTCTTTGGAACCGAGTGGTCCACCACGCTTTAAGCGTGTCGCTGATTCATTAGCACTTGTAATTTGTCCATCAGGGAGACTTATTTTAGCCGGAGCATTAGCAGCTTGGATATATGATCGTGTGACTTTGCTCGAGTCATTGAATGCATCTGGTAACTGATTTGCAATATTTTGCAAATGTATAATGCGTTGAACTTCTAGTTCACACTGCTTTGTGCGAGGATCATAAAAATTCAATGGGATTTTTCAATTAATATCCCTTTTCGGTTCATTTTTATCTCCCCCTAATGTCGGAAAATGTGATTCATCAAAATGACAATCTGCAAATCTTGCAGTGAATAAATCACCCGTCATAGGCTCAAGATATTTTTTAATTGACAGCGATTTATATCCGACATAAATGCCCAATTTATGGTGAAGACTCATTTTTGTACGTTTGGGGGGTGGAATAGGAACATAAACAGCACACCCAAAAATACGTAGATGAGATATATTTGGTTCGTGAACAAATACTAACTGAATTGGGGAATAGCTATGATAGCTTGTCGGCCTCATTTTTATAAGTGTTCCTGCATGTCGACAATTTGAAAAGCACTTTCGGTGCAGGCTCATCCATCTAAGAATACTCCAAAATTCTCACATTTAGGGACTAAGAAAGGCCACAGGACATCGGACAAGTCTGGAAATATATAGATGGCCTAAAGCTGAAGGAACCAAAAAGAACCCCGATGTATGGTGATGGACTTCCTCTTAGCGAGGCAAGCATAAAGTCGTTAATGCAACGGTAAAAATGACTAAGGAAAAATAAGGCAGGATTTAAAAACACCATTCATGATAGAGGCCACAAGAGGTTCAAACTCTTTCACCAGGTTACTAGATGAAGAACCCACAAAAAAACAATAGAGCCACAACAACAGAAAGGCTTTATGCTCCTCTAGAGTGCTAACAGTGGACTCAGGACTTCCATGCTTGCAGTATATAGAGGTGCTAGATTCAATGTGCTTATAGTCAATATTAAAATCTACGGATTGAGTAGAAGAAAAAACAAGAGGGTAATCTTCGCCAGTAACCAGAAAACCTAGGCTCACATCTACATCGAGTAAAGTTGGGGAGAACATAACGCATAGAAAAAAAAACCCATTAATGGCAGGACACCAAAGTCCTAGAAGTACAAAGAGTAAATCAGGATTTGGATGGGGGATTTGAGTGCTAACCATGATCATTTTATCAATCTCCCACGTTTCCCATTGATTGTCGACCTATCCCTGTAAGGAAGCCGCCCATTAGAAAAATACGTGCTATCAGGATAGCGAGTAAGAATCTTACTTGGTCGTAACACTAGTGAAAAGAAGAGCTTCTACATCAACAAAGGGCTTTCACCATCTTCGACAAGAGCTTGTCGAAGCCTCTCACAATCCTCCTCCTCCGCAGCCGCTATGCGCTGAATCCAACCCGCCCGGTCAGTGGTTGGGCAGACTGAGATTCGATAGGCACCTCCGAGAAATCTAAGTAAGGATTTTGAGTGCCTTCAGATCACCCTTATTATCAAACTTCGAAGATGCAGAGCATGCAATCACCATGCTCGTGAAGAAATGAATAGGATACCAATGACAGAAATAGATAATGAAGATGAATGAAGGGCGAAGAAGCGAACAAATAAATAAAAGAGAGCTGAGAATTTATAAAATGACTACTGACGAAACAAAACCCCTAAAAACCCCAATCTCTACTCATTATCTTTTAGAACCCCAAAAGACCTATATCTAACATCAAATAATATTCTAATTCCGTACATGCATCATATAATGATAAAGAAAGTACTTCAATGCACGAATAGCGAATTTCAGCATCATTTAATGTCCTGCTAAGATAATAAATAGCTCGTTCCTGACCTTCATCATCTTCCTAGGCTAGGAAGCAGCCCGTCGTATCGCAGTTGCGACTATGTACAGTTTCAGCTCATTTCCGCTGATTGGCGGCATTAACATCGGAGAAGATGCTAACGCCCGCTTAATCTGGTCCAGAGCTTCTTGCTGGGTTTTTCTCCACTCTAACACATCTTTATTCCCAAGCAGCAGTACCGAGAAGACCTTCATTCTCCAAGCAGCATTGATGATGAATCTTTTCAAGAAATTGACATTTCTCATCAAGCTTTGCAGCTCCTTAATATTACGGGGGTACCCAAGGTTTTGGACATCCTTGGATTTATTTTTTTCAACTTTGATCTCTTTTTTATGGACCAAAAGACCTAAGAAATTCTTCGTTTGTACTCCGAAGGCGCACTTCGTCAGGTTCATCTTGAGGTAATGTTGCCTCATTCGCATGAAGGCCTTCCGAAGGTCCAGCAGATGATGATTGAATGTTCGGGACTTCATCACCATGTCGTATATGTATACCTCCATACAAGCACCGATCAGATCGTGGAAAATCACGTTTGTCGCCCTCTGGTAGGTCTCTCCGGCATTGTTGAGACCGAAGGGCATAACTATCCATTCGAAGATCCCGACAGCTTCGGGGCAAAGGAAACCTGTTTTATGGGTGCTATCCTTGGCTAAAAAAATCTGATTATAACCCGAGTAGCCATCCTTAAAAGAAAGGATCTCGTACCCAACCGTGAAATCCACGAGCATGTCGGCAATTGCCCTCACATATTCATCTTTCGGTGTCGCCAAATTAAGGTTCTGGAAGTCTATGCATATCCGAATTTTTCCATTCTTCTTCACCACTGGTAAAAATGTTAAAAATCCATTCCAGGTACCTGCATGTTCGAAGAAAGTTAGCATTAAGAAGTTTTTCGACCTCCTCATTTACTTTCGGCAACAATTCCGGGTTGAAATGCCTAGGGGGCTGTTTGTGCAACTAAATGAAATTTTAGTAGGTAATCGATGCTCCATTAAGCTCTTTGACAACCCCGGCATCTCGTGGTAACCTCATGTGAAGCAATCCTTGACTTCTTGGATCAAATCAACCATTTGCTCCTTTTTCTCGATATCCAATAAAGGCATTGATCCGTGTCATCCAAGGAGCTACCTCGTCTCCCAGGTTTACCTCCTCCAATGGATCCTGCGCTTCGAAAGGTGGAGCAGCTCTTCGAATCAGTAAATGAATATCCTCTTCGCCTTGATCGTAATTAGGCGGCTAGGAGCGTGTCCCTGCCGGCCCGTCAGGAGGTTGAGCGGAATGATTTCCAGCCTGTATGAATGAACAACCGGACGTGCCTACCCTTGCCTCCAGATCCTATAAAATTAGAATGTCAGACATGTTAAATACCTGAATTATTAGGCCATGTGTCGGCCTCGACTTTGATTTCGATCTCCTTCATGGTTAGATTGCATTCTTTCCATATTCTAGTGTCCTCCAACATCATGGACAGTGGGTCTACATCGGGGGAATAATAAACAGCCTCTGTGGAATGCACCTCCATAGCCGGATCAGCCTCGGCCTCTATCGTCTCGACTTGGTCTCCATTCCAAACCATAACATTGTGGTGCAATGTCGAAGGGATGCATTGAGTAGCGTGGATCCAATCCCTCCCGAGAATGGCCAAATAAGTTGGCTTTCCTTCGATGACGAAGAAATCTATCTAGACCATCCTTGTTCCGACCGTCACTTTCGCCACCAACACATATGTTGTTGTATGTGTGTTTTTAGTGAAGTCGGTCGTTTGCATGGTTGTCGGGACGAGATCGTTTCTGTTTTTCCTAGTCTTCTACATGCTAGACAAGGTCATGAATTTGACAGATGTTCCTCCATCGACTTGGACCTTGCTGACGGTTTGCCCATCGAGATATACAGAAAGGAACAAGGGCTTCAAATAACGCGTAGTCTCGTCCGTTAATTTCTGGAAGATTACTAGTTCTGATCCTCCTTTTTGGATGTCGGAATTTTGATCCACTCAACATAACAAACCAGCTCCCTCCAACATAACATCTCCCTACAGATAGTTAGGCTAAGCTGAAGGAGCTTCGAGTTCTCGAGGTAACACACCTATTGTATTAACCTTGAGGTCTCCCTCATAATGTGAAGGTCTTTCAAGGTCTTGGTTGGAAGCTATGATATCGAAGGTAGCCTCCGACACCTCATCACAATCAAGAGCACCGATCATCGGCTTATCCTCAGGAATTTGGTCCCCCCGAGTGTTACAGTAAAATGTGGTTCAGTAGTGTATTCAACCCTTGCAAAAACTCCTTTTGGTCTCTATTTCTTTCATGCCTGAAGCCAGTGACGAAGGTCCTCCCAACCAAGCTTCGTCCTTCCAACGACGGCTCCTTCTGAGTCCTGGCCTGCTGCCCCTCGGCTTGACGTTCATGACCATCAGCCTGCTGCCCCCCAGCCTGGTTCTCCTGGGAAAGGCGAGCGGCCAAGCGTCGTCGCTGCATTCTCTTTTTTCGAGTCATAGTAAAAAGGTCGCATCACCTGTTTTTCCCGGTTCCTTGTCCAACTTCCGTCGTCTCGAACCTTCCTAGGAAAGCGGATTTAATGGGGCGTGATTACCACCTGAACCACGGAAGTCACTCACCAAACCTCACCTCCTTTTTCAAAACTTACTTACACGATCGTGTTCGTGGGAGAAATCTATCATCGAACTCCTCATTGGCGATTTGATCGACCTTCCAATCCTTTCAAACACTGGTTTTTTAAGGCTTGTTCCCCTTCGATATGCTCCAAAACCTGAATTTGTCTTTCTGAACTTAGCTGAATGCACTCCGACAATGTTTATCGGCACGGAGAATGGTTGTGTGTCTACTTTTATATCAAGTTTTTCGGCTAGCTTGAGGCGGCCTTCTTTGATGACCATATACTCCATTCCACTTACCAAATGATTTTCCATTCAGCTCCTCTTCTGTCGGCATCTTGTGACCTTCTTTGAGGTGGAGCTGGTTGTCTTTCAGCAAGTAGTCAAAAATATGTTTCATCTTCGCAATGTCGAAAGAGTAGGATAACTTCGGATTCAGCTCCTTCCATCGGGGCGGCTTAAGAGCCGGGCATGTATATGTCTTCCCCTGAGAGATTTCGGCCAAGAAAGTCTCCTCCTACTCCTCATTGATATCAGCAATCTCTTCTTAGGAAAAGACGCAGTGATTTTTACTCCGAAACTTTGATTTCGGGCCGTTTGAGCTTCTTTAACAAACTGCTCGGCCTTCACCGCTTTGGATGTCAGCTTTCGGAAGTCATGGTACTCTTGGAGAACTAATTTATCACGCAGCTGGTGCATCATATTATTGATTGTCATGTTCATTACCTGGTTCTCTGGTATACAAACTTGACACCTACTTTCCGACCTTCTGAAGTGTTCCAAGAAATGCTCTACAGATTCATCACCACGCTGACGTGAATTTGTCAAATCTGAGATGGTTACCTCTGGAAGAAGGCTGTAGAAGCGCTCGTGAAAGACCCTTTCCATGTCTGTCCATGTATGGACGGAATTCGGGGGCAGCGACGTATACCATGGAAAAGCTAGACCTGTCAAAGACAAAGTGAAAAGCTGGAGTTTATACCACTCGTTATTCCCGTATTCTTCTCTGCATTTAGCTGTAAATCGGTTGACGTGCTCGATGGTGGAACGGAATCTTCCCCCAAAATAGTGTGAATTTGGGGATTCTAGTGTTTCGGGGCAACGAGTGATCCAAATGATTGAATCTCGGGAAAGACCGTTGGTAGTGAGGCCTAGTCGGTAAACGGATAGAATCACCATAAATCCTCCAAATCGCGTCTTCGATCGCTTGGGGATTTATAAGTGGAGGAGGCGGCGGCACCGTTTGTACCTGCCCCTAGGCTATTCGGGAACTGTCTGGATGGGCGGCATATCGCGGGTTGCCGGCTGTGAGAAGGCCTGATGAGCGAGTCCCCGTTGTGGGAAACGAACTCGAGGGTCTTCCGCAGCTTCTCTAAATACTAGGGCCTGCTGCAGTGAAGGACTTCCGGGGATTGTTTGGGCAGAAAATTCAAAATTCTGTTGTACCCCGGAACCAGCAGCAAGTTGACCTTCCGTAGCAGCTACCTATCTCCCAGTGTATTGGAACGTCATCGGGACATCGTTCCAGAAGGTGTTGGAACGAAGGACGGTGCTAGAATCGTTGTTGGCCCTGCCCCCAAGTATAGGTGGTGCCTTGTCCAGCCGTCGGATATCTCTGGAGGCCTAGACCAAGAGCTAGGGCATTGAGGGTGGCTCCCGTTAAGGGGTGGAAATAGGCCAGGCCAGGCCAGGCTTTGGTTAAATAGGCTTGGCCTGTCTTAAAAAGATATGGCCTGAGCCTGGCCTACCAGCCTGAAAAAAAATATTTTTAAAGCCTGAGCCTGGCCTTTTTAAAAGCCTGGCCTGGCCTACGAGCCTGTTTAAAAGGCTACATAATAATTTATTATTATTATTATTTTTTTTTTTTTTTGTAAATTTCGTACTATAAATAAAAAATAAAACAGATACAATTATTTATATTATATATAAAAAAAAAAAATTCTGTTTTTTAATGACAAAAATAATCATTTTTATTGCCATATAAAAATACAATATATTATACTAATAATTTGCAAAAAAACGTATATTACAATTCATTCAAATATATATATAATTATTGGGAATAAGTCTTGCAAACTCCAGACAAAAGCTGATAGAAATTACTGCATAATGACATTAAAAAAAAAAACAGTTTACATCAATCTATTGTCATTAAGCTGATTGTTCTAACAAAGAAATAAGCAACGCTAACTCAGAAGCAATATTAAAAAATTCGACAAAAATATTTAGAAATTAATAACATAGTTTTTCAAGTTCACGTCACCCACAGGCCACAAGCCACAAAATTGCAAATTCCCCCAAAGTTTCTGAAACCATTAAATCTGTTCAAGTACAAAAGTTGATCAAATTAGTATTATATCTGAAATTTCTTCCTTCTATATATAAATTACGCAAAGCATCAAAAAATTATATTAGAACAAAAAGAAAAAAGGAATATCTTACTTACCAATACAATAAAAGTTTCAAGAGAAAAATAGCAAATAGATCAATAATATCTTCTGGACATTAGCATTTCCACTCCTGAAATCAAAATTTAAAATTTCAGCACCTGCAAACCTATCCAAATATTTTAAAAAAAATAAATAAATAATTGTAATATCAAAACAACCACCTGCAAACCTATCTAAATATTTCAAACAATACATCCTGCAACAAATTTCAGAAAATCAAAGTTGAATCCTCCCAAAATACATCATGCAACAACAATATCTTACTAAAAAAATCAGATTTTCAAACAATTAATCTGTATAAAAAATTTCAGAAAATATTATAAATTTAAAACGTACCGCAACCAAAGTATTAAAGAACTTCTTTAATCTATAAGCTTATCTCCTTCAAAGACTCATTCACCTTCAAATGAGAGAAATATTTTTATTAGAAAAAAATATATTGTGGGTGATGAATAAGATAAAGAAAAGACAGTTAATAATAAAATTTACCTTCTTTTTTTTCAAGTTGTATTTATGTCGAAGCCAATCTCCTCCACAAATTAGTGTCTCAATAGATTCTTCATTCAATCTTGAACGATATTCATCTATAATTCTACCTCCAGCACTAAATGTAGACTCTGAAGCTACCGTTGATATTGGAATCGCAAGTACATCAGCAGCCATCTTCGATAAAACTTTATATTTCATGCTGTTGTTCCTCCACCACTCCAAGGCACAAAATGAAGACATATTTCCATCAGGAATATAAACACTGTCCTCGAGATAGGCATCCAATTCAGATTTTGATATAGGAATTGCTTCTTTTGCTCTTACAAGACTCATAATTTGATCAAACCCAGTAACTATCGCAGATTCAGATTGGGTGGTGGCAGAGGAGATGTTAGCCATATTGCACTGACTTGAGGATGATTCTTCAACACTTAAGGCCACATAATCATTATATAGTTGTTGCAGTGAAGCACGCACTTTGTTCACATACTCGGCAGCAACTTCTTCAGACTTGTATATCATTGGAAAACATATTTCAACACCATGAAATTTAACTCTCGGATCCAATACATTTGCAACAGCCATCAATAGATTGCACTCACCCCAATATTTATCAAACTTTTCTTTCATTTGCGTTGCCATTTGTATCATAAAAAGATCATCATCCTTTGTCGCATCATCAATTACTTGCTTCACTTTCCAGACCTCTGAAAGATACAAGTTGGCAGTAGGATATTCACTTCCAGATATTAAATTGGTAGCTAAGTTGAAAACCTCTAAAAGTTTACAAACTTTCTCGACTTTCTCCCAATCTTCATTTGAAGGTGCAAATGTATAATGAGGTTCTCTTTCTTGGTATTCTGAGAAGACAATCTTGAATTTTAAAGCAGCGGCTAACATGTGATATGTAGAATTCCACCTTGTTGGACAATCAATTATCAACTTCCTTTCTTTTAGATGCTTTTGTTCAACTACTTCACCAAAACTCTTCAATCTTGAATCATTGAAGTTTACATACTTCACACTTTCACGAACATTATGGATGATATCTTTGATTCGACTAAGCCCATCTTGCACCAAAAGATTCAATATGTGTGCACAACATCTAACATGAAATAGAGCTCCATCGAGGACAAGCTTGGTGCTGCGTGATATGTAGTCTTTTAGATACCTCAAGCACGAGTCATTATATGAAGCATTGTCAACTGATACTGAGAACACTTTATCTTCGATCCCCCAAGCCTTCAAACATTTGAAAATGGCATTGGCTACATCAATTCCTCGCCTTGGAGCAGGCACCTTGACAAAGCTTAAAATCCTTTTCTGAAGCTTCCACCCAGAATCTATAAAATGACCAGTGATTACCATATATTCAATCACTTGATGACTGGATTTCCACATATCTGTTGTCAAGCTAATCTTGCTCACACTCTTTAATAATTCCTTCAATGCTTTTCTTTCTGCTTCATATATTGCTATGCAATCACTTCGTATCGTCTTACGAGAAACTTTCTGAAATTCAGGGTTCGCATACTGAAATGACCATATAAAAGCATCGTCTTCTACAATGCTAAAAGGATACTCATGTACCATAATAGAAGTGGCAATGACTTCCCTCATCTTTTCATTAGAAAATCTAAACCCCGGACTTATAAACGGATTACTTGAATTGGATGGCTTAAAAGGAATGACACATTGTTTCTTTTGTGAAGCCATTTGTACTGACCTCTACAAACACCCTTCTGAATGTCTCTTTAGATGGCTTGTGCTCGCACCTCTTCCCCCAGTAGCAAATGCATTTTTACAGTATTTGCAAATAGCTTTCTTAACACCTTCAGCAACTTGAATTTCATCAAAGTCATTCCACACAATTGAAGTTTTTTTCCTTTTTTTCCTATTGGCACCTTCATTTGCTTGATTTGAATTCCTTTCGTCTTCATTTCTGTTATCATCCACAGGTTGGCTTGAAAGGGAATCCACTGATATACTATTGTGTGTATCAGATGGAAGATCAAAAATATTTGTTTCATCCATCGAAGCCATATCCTGCTTCAAAATAAATAAAAAAATTTATTTAATTAATGATATACATTATAAACGAAAATATCAGAAACTGTTCATTCTTGTAATATATATCTTATATTTTTCTACAAAAATATAAAATTTTCATTTTAATCTAAATAATATAAAACACAAAAATAAAAATAACAAAACTATTTTAAAAAAATGACGTTATAAAAAAACAAAAAAAAAACGTCATAAAAAAATATATAAGATAAATAAAATATAACAAAAAAACAAAAAATATATATATTGAAATTCATATCTAAATAAAAATAACGAAAAAAAACATATAAAAACGATATTTACCTTATTTTTCCAAATTCCACCGGTAGCAATAAAAAAGAAGAGGCGATGAAGACAGAAGAAGGAAAAAGAAAAGTAGTGGGTCTCTGTGAAGAAGATTGCAAAACCCTGGACGGCGTGGAGGTCTGGCAGCAGTTGCAGGCTTGCAGCGGTGGAAAAGGAATATGGGCAGTTGTTGTTCAGTTTACAGCGGGATAATATTTGAATTATGATAAAAGAAACAAAAAAAGGAACATGTGTGCAGTAGTTGTTCATATTTGAAATTTTTTATTGGGATAAAAATTATTTTTATTTTTGTTTTTTTTAATAAATTTATAATTAAAAATTTTTTTTTTATATATCATTATTATATATAAAACTATTCTTATTTTATAATAATAAAAAATAATTTTATATAATAATAATATTATTATTAAACAGGCCGGCCTGTTTAGTAAATAGGCTTTTTCATAAGCCTAAGCCTATTCTGTATATATAAACAGGCTTTAACAAAAATCTGAACCTGGTCTTTCTAATAAATAGAACAGGCCAGGCCAGGCTTGATGTAGGCCAGGTCATAGGCCCCTGACAGGCCGCCTGGCCTATTTCCACCCCTACCGTTAATGATGAACTCGAGTGCCAATACATAGCTGCTGGTATTGACCCGAAGGATATGCCGAATCCACATGTTGGAGGCGGCCCGAATGAGGCTAACCCAGCCGGCACGCTAGATTCTCCGAGCTTCCGGGCATTAAATGGAAGTTCTTCGAATCCGTTTTTGCCAAAAATCGCAAGCTGGCCATATTTGAGCGCCTGGAAGGTCGGATCCACCCCGGAGCTGGCTATAAGGTTGGCAGGAGGCCAATCCGGAGGATTGGAGCTGGCCACCGGGCCTTGCCTTTTCGAGCTTTCTCCTTCGGAAGTAGCACAAATTCAGTCCGGATAGTGGACTTTAGTAGGTCGGTGATGTACTTTGACAGTTCCAAGACAGATTCATGGAGGGAAGACTAAATTTCCCCTCGGATTTGCTCCTGGAGTACGCTTATGATAGGATCCAACCTTCCAACCGCCATAGAGGCCACATTACGCAAGACAGCCTCTTGCGCAGGGTGCGATGACGAGTCGCCGACAATTTCCTTGTTTTTCAACATCTCCATGGTTGTCGGCGGTATCAGTTTTCTTTTTCAAAGTTGCATGCAAAAATCGTGATATGTTGGTGTACCACTGGGCGTGCCAATTCTGTTGTCGTAAAACATCACCTCCGCCGGCTTAATCGGAAGCCTGCTAAAATCGATTTGTTTTGAAGGATTCCCCGGCCTCTTTAAGAAATAATCCAGGCTATCTCGCGATATCCGAATAATTAATGTAAAAAGAAGGCAAAATTAAAGCTAATAATGCAAGAAAAAAAAGCTGGAAATATATATAAAGAAAAACTTGAATTAATTAAAAGAAGCTATAAAAATATGGAAAAAAAAAATTATGAAAAAAAAGATGATTCATGTTGAATAACGTGCAGAATGCTCTCTAATCTTCCTGGAATGTTGTTATTTGTTTGGATCTTATTTAAATAAGATTTTATCTCTAGTTATTATCCAACAACTTCAATTCTCTTTCAACAACTTCCACATTCTTTCTTACCCAGCTTCTTTCTTGTGTTGGGCCACCCTGAAATTGAATTGGGCCCTAAACATTAGGTCAGGCAGGTCGGCAAGCCCGTTTGCCGGTTTGGGCTGGCTTGGGCCAGCCGGAAGCTGGGCCAAAAATCATTCTTCTTGGACTGTGCTTGTACTGGACCAGTCCAATTAATTTTGAGTGCGTACAATAAAATTAAATTATATTATTATTAATTGATTATATTCAATTAAAATTTTATTAAATAAAAATATATTAATATTAGTATTATTTTGTAAAAAATAAAATATAAAAATTATTAATAAATATATATAATAAAAATAAAATGTACAAAATATAATTAAAAACAAATATATTATAAAATCAAAAGTATTATTAAATCAGAGGTTCTATTGGAATGCTTTCGGCTCTCCAAATTAGATTTGTCATGCGTATTATTTTATTCTTTTATTTGTTAAATTAGTGACATGTGGAGTACTATGCAAAAAAGCACCCAGTTGCAGATGCTCTATGGCTATCAGCCAAGATACCATAAAAAATATTTTCATATCTTCACATCATTCTTTTTTTTTTTCGTTTTTTTTTTTTTTACTTCCAATTCAATAAAATATATATTTATATTTATAATTAAAACTTTTATAAAAAAATACATTTATACCAATTAATATGCATATTATTTTGTATAAAATAAAGTTATATATAATATAAAACTATTAAAAATAAAATACAAATACACATTATTAAAAACAAAATTGGGCATCCCATGGGCATGTTTGCAATGATGCTCATAGGATATTCAACAATTTATTGTAAATAAAAATGCTGATGTGTCCGGATGAACTGGACGCCAATGCTCTAAGATGAAAGGACTCTTGGTCAATACATACTATGATATTTTGGAAGATAATTGAAAGCACAGAAACACGAAAGGCATTTTTGAGGCTCTACAGAGCCAGCCAAACACAAACCAAAACCAAATCTTGGGGGTAAAGTTCGTCAATTGCATTTTTTTTTTTTTTTTATATAAAGTGGTAACCCGCAGTCGCTACCTAAAAGTGCGTACTGGATAAATTTTCGGTCGAATCTAATACCCTGTAAACTAGGTCCGACAAGGCAAGTCACAATAGGTGGACCTGGTGGCATCGGAATTTAAACTTATGACCTCACGGTCACAAGTTCTATAACACATCGGCCAACTCAAACCTAAGTGTCACCGGAAGGCTCGTTCATCAACCAACTACCCCTTCGTTGTGGCACTAAGGCTAAAATAATGAATACAAACAAGTAAATAGAGATTTAAAATTAAAGCGCACCGGCTTATCAATTAAATAAGTAAAGTTCAAGTAAATAACATAAGTTGAAAATAGTTCAAAAGACATTACTCCTTAAATATAATTAATGAATTTAAAAAAGATTCTAGAAAATAAGGTAGTTATAGTTCCCCTGATGAATCATATAACGTGGATGCATCATTTAAGTATAACAAAAGCATCATCACCTATAAAAAAGTTGTAAGAAGAGGGTCAACACAACGGTTAGGTAAGCACAATTAATCGAAGATAAATTAATACGATATAAGTCTTGATTCACGTGTAAATGCCACAAAATCATTCGAAAAGGATAATTTGAATAAACTGTCACATATCACATAAGGATAACTCACACACACAAATCTTTTAGCGTCTTCCTTATATATCCTTTTTATTCTCAAATAATGATGATGAACACATCACAAAGAAACTCTACTAGGCCTTAATTAGGGTCTGCTCGACCCTGTTTTCCAACCTTATTACTTCGAATGACACGTCACATAATTACACATAACAAACATAGAGTCACAACCCTCAAGAAAAGCTCCACAATGTGTATCTAAGGGTTCGAAGCCCAAAGTACACGTAAGTCAATTTATTTATTAGTTTGCGAGGGGCGCCAAACGGTCCACAACCCTATAGTCTCCAATATAACATATCAAGAGGGGATTGTACGCAATCCATCCATCCATCACGGATGACGGTCTAAAGACCTTTTCATTGTAAATGGCGGGCACCTCGGAATCACCCAAAAAGGGAACCCGCCATCTCAACCCCTTGACCTAGCTCATTCGGGTTCTAGTTCGAGGTTAGCTAACTATCCTAAAATACCGGTATACCCTCACGTGTTTGCAAGGCGCAGAGGTGGAAGACTATGCCTTGTCATCCAAACAATCGACGAGTTGATCGGACCCGACGGGTAGTTTTAATTACTAATTTGATCGAATACTCAACGTGCTATTAGGCAAATTTTAAAAAGAGAGCTTTAAACTCAAGCTGTTCCAATTGCCAACATTAACCAAGCAAAAAGTAGAATATTAAAATCCAACAAATTCATTATAATCTCACTTTATTTCCCCAAATAAATATTTGAATAATATGTTCATCCCAATAGGCATAATCTAACTCAAAAATCATAATATATAAACATAATCATAAATCTTTTCCCAAAAACTATAACTAGGTTAGGGCAAAACTAGGGTTTCAAACCCATTCTCAAGTTCTAAGATTTTCAATTTATAATACTATAATAATCTTCACGTAAGTCCTAAGGGACATTATAATCAACTTTCTAGAAAAAATTAGCAAATCTTAACACTTTTAGGGCAAACTCATTTGAAAATAATTTTGAAAAATATCAACAAATAGGTTTAGGGATTACAATATATCATTTATCTAAAATTAATCTCACTTGCCTTAAGAAAAAATTTCAAGAGGAGAAGAATTTTGGAGAAGAAAAATTCCAAGAAAGAAGAAGAGGAGGCGTTGGGGCGGCGGCTGGCGGCTGATTGCTACTTGTTGCTTCTGCATCTCTTATTTTATTTTATTTTATATTTTATTAAACATAAAAGACTTTGGCCTTTATTATTTAATTTATTCTACTTGAGCCCAAAATGGTCGAAACTCAATTTTACTCCTAATTTTAACACAATTCCTTAATTTCTTACACCAAAAGTCTAAAATAAATTATGCCCAAAATAAAATTTTTCTTACTCCGGCTCGGACTCCGGCAAGTTCCGACAAACGTCAAACAATTATTTTTACGGGGTATTACAAGTTCACTCCCCCGCACCACCAGACCATCCCTTACGGATTTGTGGTGTATATTTTGAGAGACAATTATAGAGAGATCATTTTTTGTGTATTCTTTGTGTGTTTCTTTAATATGGTTTGAAAAAAATTGGGCTTGAGTTTTGATTTGATTTAAATTTTAATATGGATTTGAATTTATATGTTTTTTTTTTTTTTTTTTTTTGTAAGTTTAATTTAAGTTTTGAAAATTTTGATATGTATTAACTTGATGACTAATAAGTATAATAATATAAATGTGTATTAAATCTAAATTTTTAAAATTAATAATGGTATGATTTGAACATGAAGTTATATTATATTTACATATATATTTTTAAATTTTCATTTATTTGTATTATAAAAAATTTTAGACGTATATATTATATATATTTTATTAAACTATAATTATTATAAATATCAAATAAATGATTTGCTGGCAAACGCATGTTGGTTATGTTTTAAATTTTTTTAAAAAAAAAAGGAAAAACAAGTAAAGCTGCAAGTACACAGTACTTGTCGGATGAGAGAATGGCAGTCCCGCTTTGGCGCTATATTCACGTGCACAGTAAACTCACAGTGAAATTGTCCAAATCGGGGCAATAGAAACACACCCATGTTTTGAAGTAGATATTCAGCTTCCAAGGGACCTGAAGTGAATTTATATATAGAGATATCGAAAATCAAACCGGAGAACATACAAACTTATTCTTGGTCAAAAGGGTTCTCTGTTTTTATCATTATTGTGACATGATAAATAGTTCATGCTATATTATGTTCTAAAGAAAATGCTTGGAGAGAATATCTTTTGGTGTGTGTTTGTTGTTTCATCAATTCATATATTCTAAAGAAATGTATCTAATTAAAATTTTCTATATTGAGATCCCAAAAATAATTTTGTTTATACCTAACAACAAATATTTGTATCATTTATTGTTAAATGTATCCGTGACATTTATTACAGTGACACACAATTATTATAACCATTAAAGTACTACCATCTTAAAAGTTGTGTTTACATTTATGTTTTATAATTTCGTTACAGAGATGCAAAAAAATTGTGTTGGGCCCATAAATTTCATAAAGAATACGCCCGGAATCAAGCGATAAAGGTTCCAGCAGTGCTCCAAAAAATCTATTTGCCGTCGGATTAAATCATGTATTTTTTACGGCTTTAACGATAGAGCCTCTAGGGGACTTCGAATTTTGATGATTATAACCATATTAAGGACTTATGATAATACCGAAATAAACGCAAATACTCAAGAAGTTAAAAGTGAACAAATAGAAAATTAAAATAAATGGATAAAAAGTGATAGCCCTATAGATAATCGATGCCAAAATACGAAAATAGTAATGAGTGCATTGTGTGTATTGTCCTAGTTGATATACTTCCTAAAAATTGGATTCTTTCCATTTTCTTACTTTCAGGGGTTGTTATTTTTTCTTTCCATTTTTCACATTTACACGCAGGTCTGCTCATGTCTTATGTCTTGTTTTCCTTGTTGGGTTTTGGTTGACCTTGCTTGATTGTCGTGGATGTCTCATTTCTGTTGTTGGGATCTGTTGACATGAGACTTAGCGTGTTACGAGGCTCCATTGCATAGTGACTTCAGTTACGGGCAGCGCTTGAGCTTCCTCACTCCCGTCCCTTTCTTCATTTGGCAAAGGCTTTGGGTCTGTGGACCAATAAATGCCCTATTCGAAAGGGTTAGGTAATCGTCTTTGAGGAGTCCATGTCATTTTGCTTCAATCTTCTCCATTATTCTTGGTCTGGGTCCACATTTTTTTGATCAATTTTCGTTACTTTCTCGAGGGATGGATAAATGATGTGCCTAAAACTAAAGTCATATGCAAAGTCGACCTCCTACGCTATTTATTAAACAGACTAGTCCTCCGAGGCTGTTTAGTTAAATGGGCGTTAAAGTTACCATCATTTGCTTTGACATACCAGCCCCTTAAGATCGTGAAAAGACAGGTCATCACAAATTTCTTGGTCGAACATTCTGGGATGGTTCAGACCGTTCCTTTGGACTACGTGGGGCTGGAACCTTGGTTGGTGACTTTTGATGGTTCTAGCGCCTCGGGAGTAGCCAGAGCAGGCGTGGTGATCTCCAGTCCAGAAGGAAAATTATGGTGCTTCGCCCACCAACTTCCGCAAGGTATCATGAATAACCAAGCCGAATATGAGGTGTTATTAGTGTTTCGATTCTTGGTCGCAAGGGATGTCAAGAAAGTTGTCATTCGAAGGGATTCTCAGCTGATCATCCGGCAGGCCCTCAAAGAATTCACGTGCGAGGAACCACGACTTCAGGACCTTCTTCAAGAAACTCACGACCTTCTTCAGCAGCTCACGGAGGTGACGTTGGAGTACATACCTCGGGAAGAGAATTTAAAGGCAAATGACTTGGCGCAATGGGCTTCCGGGTTTAAAAGAAAATGAATACAACCAAGATACGAATGTTTGCAGACTGACCAGGACTTAATTTGGCGAACCTCACTGTTGAAAGGTCTAATAGACCCTGGGAAGGTCGCTTCAAAAACAGTGCGCTATCAGCTTCTAAAATACACTCAAATTGATTGGAAGCTGTATCGACGGAGATCTTATGGGACTTTAGCACGCTGCCTGGGTCACGAGGATAAGATGTTGGAGGTGCCCATAGGGCTGGAACCACTATGAAGTGGACAATCCTCCGTTACGGTTATTTTTTGCCACAAATCTCGCAGGATTGCTTGGATTATGCTCGAGGATGTCCAGCATGTCAGCGCCATGGACCACTTCGACGAGTCACCATAGAAGAACTTCATTCGATTATCAAACCTTGGCATTTCCGTGGGTAGGCGATGGACATCATCGGCAATATCCATCCTCCATATTCCAAGGGGCATTCCTTCATTCTCGTAGCTACGGACTACTTCACGAAGTGGGCGGAAGCCGCTCTATTGGCCAAGGTACAACATAATCATGTCATACGCTATATTAAGAATAACATCATTCACAAGTTTGGCATTCCAAAGAAGATAGTCACTGACCAAGGGATCGTGTTTATGAGCGTGAAGGTCAAGGCTTTTATAGCACAATTCGGAATCTAGCTGCTCTATTCCTCTCCGTACTACCCTCAGACTAACGGGCAAGCCGAGACGACGAACAAAATCTTGATTTCCATTATCAAGAAAGCGTTGGAAGACAATCTAAGGGGCTGGCATGATACTTTCGAAGAGGCTTCATGAGCATATCAGAATGTCAAATCCTCCGTAATCAGGGGGACTCCTTATAGGCTGACCTACGGCCATGACGTTGTGCTTCCGTTGGAGATTACAGTGCCTTCTCTCAGGATCTTGAAGATGAACCAGCTGCCGAGAGGAGAGCAGGACTAGACTTTGCTCCAGGAGCTCGACGCATTGCCCGAAGAAAGACTACAGGCTCTTGAGCGCATTCGGCATTAAAAGAGGAAGGCTGAATCGACTTTCCAAAAGCGCGTGAGGCCTCAGACCTTCCAAGAAGGTAACATGGTCTGGAAGGCTATCCTTCCGGAAGGCCCCAAAGATGCGAAGCTCGGGAAGTGGTCCCCCACATTGGAATGGCCGTTTATCATATTGGCCAAGTCATCTAATGGCATATATAGATTGATGGAGCCCGAAGGGAATGAGCTTAAGACATTTATCAATGGAGGACATTTAAAAGATTTGGGAGCTAGAAGGAGGGTACAATCACGTTGTAATTAACGATGACCTTCCAGAAGCAGAAAATAGGGTCGAACAAGCCGATGAAGCATGGAAACACCAGATATTTGACAAAATCATCAGAACCACGAGTTAATTCTTGACCAAATGATTTTATGGGGGGCATTTGTACACACAAAATTAATTGGACTGGCCAGTACAAGCACAACTCAAGAAGGATGATTTTCGGCCCAACTTCCGACTGGCCCCAGCTGGCCCAAACCAGCGAACGGGTCTGCCGACCCCCCTGATCCAATGTTAAGGACCCGGTTCGGCTTGAGGATGGCCCAACAGGAGAAAGAAGCTCGGTCAGAAAGATGCGGAAGTGGTTGAAAGAGGATTGAAGTTGTTGGAGAATAATTAGGGATAAAATATTATCCAAATAAATTTTCTCCGCAATTTTCTCTATCTTTTCTTTTTTTCGGATTTTCACCGCTTCTTTTAATTAATTCCAGTTTTTCTTTGTTTTGTTTTTTTTGCATTACTAGCTTTAATTTTGCCTTTCTTTTTACATTAATTATTCGGATATCGCAAGATAGTCCGAATCCTTTCTCGAGGAAGCCGGGGAACTTTTCGAAATAAATCAATTCTAACATGCTTTCAATTAAGCTGTCGCGGCTAATTTTTTACGACAATATTTGTAATTATCTTATAATTTATTCAATAAATTACACAAATAATTAAAATATATATATATAATTAATTACTAAATATGTAATTGAAATTTAAAAAATAAAAATAAAAATAATATAAATTAAAACATCAGATTTAAAAAACAATAATAATAATACTAAAATCCACAAATATAACAACATAAAATAGAATATTAAAACCAGTAAATATAACAAAATTTTTATAAATGAACTTCTTTGATGTGTGTATGAAATGAGATAAATTTTTCAGATGACGCGTCATAAATAGAATATGATGTGAAATAGATAAGAGAAAGGAGAAACTCATATTAAGTTTTATTGACGTGGATATTTTTAGATACCTGAAATGACTTCATAGATGTGGCGGTTAGTTTATGCTATCTGAATGTTCTGAACAAGCCATACCCTTTCGATGTCGATATAACAGTTTAACAACCCGTGGTTATAAGCCAAAAGAAGTAAATTATAAACAATCTACTCTTTTTTCTTTTTTTTTTCATATGATAAAATGCAACAATCAAATTCAAAACACACTAACAGACACTTCTAAATAATCACAAAAATTTGATTGTCAGTTCATTCAATCAAATATTATATAGGCTATTAATAACCAAAATAAAAAATAAAAATAAAAATGCCACGTATGCCTTTCACAAAATGAATTGGCAGTCATAACATCAGCATAACAACAAAAATAGGCAAGCAAAAATCAAACAAATTTCTAACACATTTCCCAAAGATATTAATTTATTACTTTCGTTATTTTCATATTATCTACGTAATTTCTTATATCTCACATAAAAAATATTTTTTTAAACCAAAATACAAAACAAACGCACCCTTAGCTCCCCCTAACCAGCAAAGCTCCCGCTTGCATATATATGCATTCATGATGACGATGATATTTATCAAGATATTCAGTGCACACAAGCGGAACAAACATTGAAATTTCATCGTAAGAGGAGCAGAGTTTAATGCATTTCTACCAAAATCTATAGATTTTTCGGCATAAATGTATTGGGCCACCTCTCGCATCTCTCTAAAAGGTCTTCCTATGGATTTTATGAACATGGCCGTGTTTTCTTCAGGTAAGATGACAATTTAAATTCCGTTGCATTGACATTGGCTATTGCCATTAGTTTCTCAACTATGGGACTAAAACTAATTAAAATCATTTTAGTTTGGACTAATTTTGATGATTTTTTCTATATAAGATTAAAATCAAATTTATTTGACTCTCAATGAGACCAAAGTTGATTTTTTTTTCCCCTCAATTTCTCAGCCCATGCAACTGTGGAAACTTCAAATAACATTTTCAGATATGAAATGTTACCAAATGTTTTTTATTTCCCCACGATCTTCAGTCGAAATTCTTTTTTTTTTTCTCACAAAATATTACATTCAACCATTATTTCAACACAAAACACAAACACAAAGACACTATCTGTAGATTTTTCATGAAGGGAATTCCCAATCAATGTACTATTAATTAGGCCGAATAAAGATGTTCAAAACTACATTTTTTTTTCTTGAATAAATCGAATAAAAAAATCATGTATGTAGTATGATCCGAGCAACAAGTTTAAAAATAAAATATCACAATCATATCAGAACATCGTACTTGAATAACATCTCTAGCCAACTAACAAAAACAAACTGTCGGACAAATCAATATATAACAAGCAAAAAATAAAATAAAATTTACGATTGCTTAGTTGAAGATCGATGGAAACATTTCCTAAGTTTATCTCAGACTCATATATATAAGCCATGATGAGCATATTCTTCACAGAACTAAAATTTCAATAACACTTTTGGCAGAACAGAAGCATACCTTAAGCTCTCCTGCAAATTCGAACGAATCTGGAGAGGGTGCACGTCCTCACTTTTCCATTTCCTAGTTTCAATTGTGCAGAAGCCAAAGCAAGCTGTTGTAAGCACATACACCAACAAGAAGTGGCATCGAATATATATTAACAACTACGTGAAATTAAGTGTCAACAAATGTACATTTATAGTTCCATCTCTACTTAGCTTCGTTCAGGTATAAACTTTACCATTTCTATACCAGTTATTTTCATCATTGAATAATATCCCATGAGCCTCTTATCCATTCTCATTGAATCGCAGCAGAGAACTAAATTCATATAGAAAAACTCACATTGGATTTAGGGATAATCCGGCTCGAACTGAAAACCTGTAGCATCCCAAATTTCCATGTTTTCTGTATATCTTACATAACCAAGCCAAGAACCCGTCCCTAAAATGCCATTATCACCGGAGGCATAATGCTGCTCGGTTTAATCTACGGTCCCGAACTTTAGCTTACCTTTTACAGTGCAATCATGTGACAGAAACCCGGGGATCATCCATACACAAGTTCTCAGAATCATTACAACACTGCTGGGCTGATGCGAAATAATTCATTTCTCGATAGCCTCTACTCAATACCTTATACATGGCTGCATTAGGCAATACGCCGCTCTTCAGCATATCGGTTTGCAGCATCATCACAGGGAAGACATGCTTAGCGCCAAACTGTCCTTGAACGATAGCAATATAGTTGGAAAATTCAGGAAGGAGACCATTCCTTCGCATATCTCTAAAAAACTTGCTAGCCTTAAATACCTTTCCGTTTTTGCACAAACTCCCGATCAAGATTGAGTACATGACATTGTTTGGGCAACAGTTGCCTCCTGAATTGTTGTCCGACTGACCGGTATGTGCTGATAGTCCATAACCAGTTTGTTCAAGGAAAAAATTGACAGCATTATTGATTCGTCCATCCTTACACAGCCCATCGAGCACGCAACAAACTGTGAAAACATTGGCAGCAACCCCAGCATCTATCATTTCTTTGTACAATTGAACGGCTGCATTAGTGTAACCATTTTTGAAGTGCCCGTCGATCAAAGCAGTATATGCAACAACATCGGGGTTGAAACCTTTGATCTTCATTTCGTAGTATATCCCCATTGCAGCATCCAGCTGTCCTGCTTTGCAATAACCATTTATAAGCGTACCAAAAGTAACAATATCCGGCTGCATCCCCTTGTTCACCATTTCGGAACAGATTTCCACAGCTTTCACCATGTTTCCGGCCTTACAATGTCCATCGATCAGCAAATTGTAAATCACAGAATTCGCCGTCAATCCCATTTCATTCATCTTGCATAACAAACTCTCTGCTTCTTCAACTTGATCAATTCGACAGTAACCCTTCATAAGTATGCTATAGGTGATAGCATCTGGGCAGATACCCAATTTCTCCATCTCATTATACATTACCATGGCGGAAGACATATCCCGAGCCTCACAAAACCCATCCATCAAACAATTATAGACGTAAACATTAGGAACGGCATTTAACTTCACCATATGAACAAAATAGCTCCTAACTGCCCTGATCTCCCCTACTCTGCAAAGCAAATATATAAGAATGCCATATGTGACTAAATTTGGCAGCACGCGACGATCCAACATTTCATAGTACAATTTACGCACTTTCGCGACATCAGCCATCTTAGCATAACCATCCAATAAAGCACAATAAGTATAGACATTCGGGACCATACCAGCATCCAGCATTCCAGCAAAAACACTCTCTGCTTCCGACATTCGACCCTCAGCGCACAGCACACGAATCAAGCTTGTGTAAACTACAACTGTCTTCAATCCCTTCTGGGCCATTTCCTCAATCAACAACTGTGCCTTCACAATATCACCCCCCTCACAAGAAGCATTGACCAGTATTCCATATGTCACGACACTCGGCGACAAGCCTTTCAAGACCATATCAGCATATACTTTCCACACGAATTCGATGCGACCCGACTTCAAAACGCCATCCAACAATGCATTACAAGCCTGCACTGCAGGCAATTCTCCCATCCTGCTATACACCCAATACCCCTCCTCAGCTAAACCCTTCTCACATAAAGCACCGATCAGCACTCCAAACAAATCACGATTGCACCCCGACGCCTGAATTTTGCTAAGCGCATTGAAAATGGAGGAACACACTTTGTGTGGCCTCCGTGTTTCCCCCAAAGTTTCTATGAGGCCTTTTATCAAACACTTTGCCTGCACATACAATTTCGCCTCAACAAGAAACTTTACAATGGCGGAATGGGGTTTGAGGGTTTTTGAGGGGTTCACATTTCTTGAAGCTGAATTGAAAATTCTGAGCGCCTGCTGTGGGGTCGAGGAATTGAGAATGGAGCTGACTAAATTTGACAGATACGGGGAAGATGAAGACACCGCTCCAGAAGAGCAAAAGAAAGCTAACGAGGAGTCGTTCTTAC
The DNA here is from genome assembly GCF_009805555.1 of Andrographis paniculata. Classification (NCBI taxonomy): domain Eukaryota; kingdom Viridiplantae; phylum Streptophyta; class Magnoliopsida; order Lamiales; family Acanthaceae; genus Andrographis; species Andrographis paniculata. Next base: position 2,464,249 of record NW_026137588.1, read on the forward strand.
AAATTGGGTTGGATTTGGGGGGTAAAACCTTCAACATTTCTACTGCAGAAAGTTCGTTTTCTCCATCAAACGCGTCGGCGTCGCTAAGCTGCTACTGCATGGCATCAGACTACTTGTTCCACAAATCTTCCCTCTATTACAGCGCGTACAATTTATGTGATGTATATATTGTCTATTTGATATCAGTCTTTAAATCCTTCATCACGAGAGTTATAAGATTTTTTTTATTTTTTTACAATTTCTTTCTTTTTTTGTTTTACAGTTTTTTTCAATCATTTTTATATGATAGTGGATTATTTTACAATCACAGTATTTATTTTTATATTTTTTTATATTTTATAAATAATTTAATATGATATTTTATATATTATCTATTTGTGATCATTTTCTAAATTCTTCAAAAAATTTTGAGATTTTTTTTATTTTTTGATTTTTTTTTTGTTTTAGAATTTTTTATCGTTATTTTTATATGATTGTGAATTATTTATAATCACAGTATTTACTTTTATATTTTTTATAGTGTATAAATAATTTAATATGATATTTATTTATATTTTGCAAAATCTTATTTATTTTTTAAAAAAAATTAGTAAATTTAATAATATTTATAATTAATAATTTTTAAATTATTTAAATCTTATATTCTATTCTTATAGTATTAGTTTTTTTTTATGAATTTTTTATCTCATTGTTTTTTTAAAAGATAATTCCATAAGTATTAAAATATACTTCATTCGTTCAGACAAAGATGTAACATTTTGTTTGGGCACAAAAATTTATGCAGTATAAATTAGTTATTTAAATAGTGAATACTATTATTTAATGATAAAAAAATTTAAAATATGTATTTAAATTGTCTCAATAAAATATATTTACAATATAAATACTATTTTTTAGAAAATATAATTGGGGAGACAAATAGAAATAAATAATTTGAGTAGGTCATATGTTTAAAATATTAGAAATTTAATTAAATTGATTTATATTTGTTAAGTATATTTAAGATTGATAAATTTACTAGAAAAATATCATATTTTGTGGAACGGACAAAAAAGTAAAAGTGGTCATATATGACGGGACGAATGAAGTACTACTACATACATCCGGTTTTAAGGATCTCATTTACTTTTTGCATGTTGATATTTGAATATTAATTATTATATCAAAATGTATGACAAATTAAGAAAAAATTACATAAATATTTTAGAAGGATATTTGTACAAAATATTTTATAAATATAAATATATTTTTAATGTTAATACAATGACGTAAAATATAAATGTGACATTTAGAGGCGGACAAATGAAGTATTATTTTATTGATTTGTATTTAATATGTAAATTTATTGTTAATTCTTATCTATCATGTATATCATATTCAATTAATATATATTTGAACATATATATTTTTATTTATAAGTTAATGTCTAATTTTATTTTTTTTAAAAAAAATGAATAATTATAGTTGATATTTCGGTAACTATAAATATTAATGATTGAGTTACATTACTTTTTGCTTATTTATTAAATTTGCAATAAAAAATTAAAATAAATTATTATCTACCAATTTTAGAAAAAATTTATAATTAGTTTTTAAAACAAATTCTCTATTTTATTTTAGTAGTTGTTCTAATTTGTATAAATAATTTAATTATATTATATATTTTTATATAATAATTATATTAAAAATTGTTATATAATTATTGTATAATATATACTAATTTTATAATTTATTTTTTCAATTTATAATTTTTTATATGAATGTTAAGTTTTTTTTTTATTATTGGACGAATTTGACCATATTGATGTTTAAAATATTTGAAGTGAAATTAATTTTACAAAGATTGTATGTTTATATAATTATAAATACATCGTAATTTTTTTTATTTATATGTTATATACAATCTTTAACGTAGATATGATGCTAATTAGACAATAAAAGACAGTACCGTAAGTATGAATTTAAAATTATCACACAAATAATTTATAAAAAGATAATTATTTTACACATATAAATATACATATAATTATTTCATTGTTAATTATTTTAGCATACTAATATATTTTTTAAATATATAACAGGAAATAATATATAATTAGTATGTGAGTTTATTAACACGGTTATAAATTGTGTTTATGTATAGTACTCCCTCCGTCCCAAATACCGTGTTTGCTACACTGTAGACACGGTATTTTAGGAGGGGTGTAATTAGTAGATAATTAAGAATATATTAGTTAAAATAATTATCATTTATATAAATAATTATAAATTAAGATTAAGATAACTAATTAGTTTAATTAAAATTAAAAAAAAAAATAAAATTTAAAAATTTAAAATGAGATTAAAGTGTGTAATCATTTTCCAAAAAAAGGAAAGTGACATGGTATATGGGACGGACAGAAACGGCAACGTGGACATGGTATCTGAGACGGAGGGAGTACTAATTATATCATCGTGGATACAATAAAAAAAATTCGTCAAATGATAAATTTAGTATTAATTATTGATTAGTCTTAAAAATATTTGTATCCTTCTACAAAATATTTGTCAATATAATTATTATTTTATTTAATATTATTTCAACAATTTATACAAACTGTGCGTCGCACGGGTTTATACGCGTACGGAATTATTTTAGGTCACTCCCAAAATAATACTCACTTCATTTTTGTAATTATCTCTCTATTTTTTTACAAAATTATCTCCAGTTTTTACGGTATATTAATTTAATACTTTTAAGACTACTATCAATATAATACTATTATTCAATTTTTGTGCACATCACAAATTTTCCTATTGCTTGGGAGAGAGTAGTATTTAGTTAGATTGAGATATTTAATTTTTAAATTATATCTCAGTAACTTAGTTATTTTCTTTTCAAAAAAAATTAAAATTTAATTTTAATGTTATTGTTTATTTAAGATGTGTTTTTTTACATGATTTGGAAATATTTGGGTTTGAGTTTGGTTTTAATTTAAATTTTAAGGTGAGTTTGAATTTATGTGTTTCTTCCGTGTTTAAGTTTGGATTGGATTCGGAGAATTTTTATATTTATTGATTTGATGGATAATGAATAAAATAATATAATTGTGTATTAAATTTAATTGATAAAATTTACATTGTATGATTTAATTATGAATTTATATTATAACATATATATATTTAAATTTTATTTATTTGTATTATAAAAAATATTATTATTTACAAAATTATATATATTGTATATATATTTTTTATCCTTTAACTATAATAAATATTAAATTATATTTTAATTATATATATATAAAAAAAAAAAAAAAAAAAACCCTACAAGACAGACTTTGTCCACAATATATCTACTGGACAATGGACAACCTTAGTTTTGGAGTTTTTATTGTAAAAACTCTAGGGTTGAGAAACACACCCTTAGTTTTATTTTTATTATATTATTTTACAATCTTTATAAAATAAAACAATCAAAATTAAATAAATAGATACAAAATAAACTCCTTAAAATTATATACTAATATTTGATTTTAATTGTTATACTGTATTTATTTTTCCTAATATATTATAAAAAAATAATATTAATTTAGAATATTGTATCGTTATATTATTTTACTTATGCTATTTTACAATTTCTGTAATAATATATTAAAATTTTAGGAAGATTTACAAAAATATTCTCTATTTATATCCAATTATCATTTTTTTTTTCATTTTATTTTGCTGCTAAAATATATCAGATGCGACTTGCAAAAGTTATTATTTATGCCTTTCTTATGCACATGGAACAACCATCGTTTGAACACAACGCATGACCAGACGACAAAAAGGACAATTTTTGCAAATGTTTATGATATATTTTTTGAAAAAAATAAAAACAAAAATAATAATTAATATACGTGAATGATATTTTTTTATATAATTTTCTTTTAAGTTTTTATAAAATATTACTTATATTACTATTAAAATAAAAATTAAATATAAAAATATAAAATTTTAAAATATTGTATTACCTCCATCCACCCACAATTTACCTATTTATTGGACGGAGCTGCTAGTATAACAAATTAACAATTAACTTTAAACATATAGAGTAATAGTTACTATAGCTTATATTGTATATATATATATATATATATTTCTTATGTTATTATATTTTATGAAATGTAATATTATTTCCGTTCACCCCAATTTACCTTTTTATTTCTTTCATGTTAATTTTTTAATATTAATTATTATATAAAAAATAGTATAAATTAAAAAAAATAATAAAAATATTTTTATTAGTGTGCTATAATATTAATATAATGATATTTGTACAAAAATTTATATAAATATAAAAATATTTTTTATATATTAAATAATGACGTCAAATGCAAATTGGTAGATTGACGATCGACGGAGGTAGTATATTTTTATAGAATTTGTAACGTAATGTAATAGGGTTGGTTTGTTTAGTGTTTTAATTTGAAAATTTTTTAGATGTTAGATAGAAAATTATATTGATAATATAAAAAATAATATTTTATATTTTATATTTACTTTTGTGAGAAGATAAAATATATATTAAAAATTGTATCGTAATACTTAAAAATTGGGAAAAAATTAATTTTAATCTCAATATAATTAAAATTTATCAATCTTTGGTCACAATATTAAAAAGTCATCAATTTTAGTTTTATTATAAACAATTTTAATTAATTTTAGTCCAATTATAAACAATTTTAATCAATTTTGGTCCCACAATTAAAAAAAAAAAACTAACGAAAATTGCTGACGTTGACATAACGGAAGTGACGTGACAGCTGACCTAGAAACTACACAGTCATGTACATTTATATACGGCCATGTACATTTATATACGGCCATGTACATTTATACACGGTCATATATATTTTAATGTATAATTATATATGGTCATGTTGTTACACAGTCATGTATAATTCTACATGGCCGTGTATCTTTCTGTTTTAGTCTAAAATTTTATTTTTTTGTTAATTTTTTTAAAAGAAAATATTTTGAATTTAGATAGTTAATATAGTTAAAATGGAAAAAAATCAATTATAATCATAATATAATTAAAATGTAAAATTTTAGTTCAAATATAAATATTTATCGTGTATGTTCTTTTTGAAGATTTTTGTCTGAAAATTTACTATTTACCAAAAAAAAAAAAAAATTCTCTTAAAAATATTCAATTACACAACTATTTTTTATTTTTGTATATTATAGTTTTAAATTTTAGTTTTACATTTCAATACAATTAATTATATTGAAATAATTAATTAATTTTTAATACTACTATAATTTACAAAATTAAAAAATAGTTGTGTAATTGGATGTTTGTATGAGAAATTTTTTTATGAATAATAGAATTTTAGACAAAATATTTCAAAAGAATATATCTTATAAATTTTTATATTTGAATTAAAATTGATAAATTTTAATTATATTATGATTACTATTGATTTTGTCTATCTTAACTATGTCAATTATTTTAAATTCAAAATAATTTTTTAAAAAAAATATAAAAAATAAATAAAATTTTAGACCAAAACAGAAAGGTATACAATCGTGTAAAATTATACATGGCCGTGTAACAACGTGACCATATATAATTATACACTGAAATATATATATATGGCAGTGTAACAACATGGTCGTGTATAATTGTACATGGCTGTGTAGTTTCCAGGTCAGCATTATGTCCACGTCAGCAATTTTCGTTAGTTTTTAATGTTATGACCAAAATTTATTGAAATTGTTTATAATAGGACCAAAAAAGATTGAAATTGTTTATAATGAGACTAATGTTGAGTTTTTTTATATTGGGACCAAAATTAATAAATTTTGATTATATTGAGATCAAAATTAATTTTTTCCATTAAAAATTTTATAACTAAACTAAAATTAACATTGAATAATTTACTTTTGGATTTTAAAAAATAAAATAAATTAACTAATAGAGATAGAATTCAAAAATAAAAGATTTGAGTTTAATTAAATACTAAGCCACAAAAATTAAGGTTTAGACCCATGGCCTGGACGGTTGCCGACTAGTCGAAACCTAAGAGGTTCAGAAGAGCGGCGGTCTCTGGTGGGTCAATGTTCGAGTTCGTTTGGGCTAGTAGCCCACTGGGTTTGGGGTCAAGGATCAATCGGACACTAGTTTTGCAAATCGGTCGGTCCCGAAGCGGTTGATATTCGGACGCTAAAGACGGTTTCTACCTTGGCGGTTGGGCAGTTGGGGTTTTTCGAATGGTTACTATACAAACCAAAGTAAAACTGCCTGAACCGAAATTAAATCGCCCGAAAAGATTGCGTCTGTTCGGAATGTATATTACTATATATCATGAATTTTTTATTGGAATAGGGTAGAACAAAAAAAAACCACAATCAGTGATTTGTGTTATTATCTTTTGTTTTCTATTGTAATAAACTATTGCTTATGCTTATTTCAGTGCTTAGGGATTACCCGATTTCAAGCACATAACATCAAATTCGAAATCTATTTTTGGATTTTACTTTGTTTTTGTTGAATTTGTTAAAGCAACAAATTGAAGACAACAATGGGAATAGAAACAAGATTGCTAACCACACATCCGCGATAACTTCATTCAATTCCGATCAGGTCGGATTATTGAAATGAGCCACATGACCGGCTCTCAGCCGCAAATCTCCAGTATGTCTGCGGGAAGCATGACAACCATAGCGCCCACAATCCATCTACAGGAGGCGCAACTCAAGTACCCGCCGAATATGTGACCTATGTTCAACAATTGAACAACCAACAAACAGCCAACATGCTGGCAATGTTGTGCGATCAAAAAATTTTGATACAGAATATGTTGGATCAAACCTTTTCAAAAGTCACATTCCAATCGATTTCTGCACTACTTTCTTGCCTTCAAAATTAGATCAATATACTACTCCCCCGTCATTCAATTTTGCACTCAAGTTCCTTTTTGTTGTCATTCAAAAATATTTTCATACCTTATTTAGTAAAAAAGTAAATCAACCATTCTTAATTTTTATCCCCAATGATTCCATATATTTAAAAAAAATTACTCATTAAACACCACTAATTACAAATCCTAGAATACATTTTATAAATTAATAACCCAAAATTAAATTTAATCCTACCAACCCAATTAATTTGCCTACACACCCAATTATTCAATCACCCACCCAACACTCATTTTTCATTTATCTCTCTCACTCAATCATTCCGAGTCATCTTCATCATAATTTAGGGTTTCATCTCGTCGCCGCCGTTCGTGATTTTTTCAGTCAGTTTCAAGTTGTTCATTGGTTGTCTTTGTTGCCGGAATCTTCTCTCGCACTTTCCTATTGATTTTATTGGTGAAAATTCCAATTTAATGTCTTTTGTATAAGAGAAAGAAGATAATTTGAGCAACTCAACCCTTGTCGACACCGAAACGGTGAAATGATGATGGAGAAGGCCAAGCTAGCAGTGGGTTGGTTGGATTTGTTGTTGTTTTTTACTAGGGGCTTCGACTCTCACCCTTCACCACAAACCGGTTTGTTCTTGTGCCCTAATATTTTTATTTGAGCTTATTTTTGCTTCCCTTAAGAAATAACAATACCAATTAAACCTTTCCATTTCTATTTCTTGTGATTTTTGTTGGCAGTGTTTAAGGGCTATGGATTTGACTTCTCTCTAGTGGATTCGATTGATTAGGATGAAGTAGTGATGGAAACTTTAGAAAATATGGTTCACAACAATATTGATACTCCTTGTGTTGGCATAATTCATTTATCCATTACTAATCATGAAGTTGTTGTTTCTGCTCCTTTGCTTGATTGTCCTCCATATTCTGATAATTTCTCGAGAATTTGGGGCCCTTTCAGAGGGCCAAGACACCCAGAGCCGAGGGATCCCATTGTGAAAATGTACTTGATTTGGGTGCTTAGTGCGATAATTCTACTTACTAATGTGGGGTATGTTTAATTAATTTATATCCCTATGTACTGCCCAATGATCCAATCATTTTGGGAGAGGACTTTTCTTTGCATTTGTTGGTATGTTTCCAGCAATCTCTTGAAAATAAATGAAGCTTTTGTCTTATGCTTGAAAATATCGTACGCTGTGATGTTTAAGTCCATCAAGTCTGAGGGATTTGTTGGTTAATTAGGATGCAATCTCATCTGTTGCCCACAGTTGAAAAACTGTTGTAGGTGACTTTTGGCCTTTGCGCTAACAAAATTTTTTTGTTAAGTATTCAAAGAGAACTTTAACTTACATGGTTTGAATCCTTTCTCTTTTCATGTTTCATAACTTCCTGTGGGACATAGCTGATTTTTAGTAGAAAAACTTTATGAATGATTGATTTCAAAAAGTTAATTTAATGTGAAAATATTAGGTATTTAAAGACTGATTTTGACTCTTAATTTTGTTGTATTTTGGGGGAAATTTATTGACATTAATCTATATGTTTGGGAAATGAATTAGATGATTTTTGGAGGAAAATTTATTTTTTGGCGGTTTCTAGTGTATTTTAGATTGTTTTTTGGCTCTTCATTTTACAATATTTTGGAGTAAATCTTTTTGCATTAATATAAGTTTGTATGTTGTTAAAAAAATAAATTAATTAAGTCTAATTTTTGTTACTGCTGTGGAACAATAAATTTTCTTTTTCTTTTTCTTTTTGTTTGAATATATAAAATCTTAAATATATTTTAACATAATTAAAAAATTAAGTATTGTATTTACTTTTACCAATATTTAATACTTCTTTACTGAAAAATACAAAGAAATCCAAAAAATATATTTCCACATTAAAATTCGTGCACAGCTAAACAAGTGTAAAATTAAATGATGGAGTATTTCTTTATTTGTTGATCTTAATTAAAAAAAAAAAAAAAATCCGTTAAATACTAGAGAAAACTATCAATATCTAAACCAATATATATACGCTCTCAAAAGTATTGGTCCAAACTATCCGTAACATTCAAAAGAAACACACCTATAGATTTGGAATGTGTTGTAATATTAGCACTAAATTGGCTTCTATTATCTAGATTTTTATTTTTATTATTTATTTATTATTATTATTATTATTATTATTATTATTTTTTTAACGTGGGAACTTGCTGTTGCTATTCGAAAAAGCACACTGAATAAATTATCGACCGAGTTTAATACCCTGCAAACTATGTCCGACAGACAAGTCACACTAGCCGAACAATATTCACACAATAATTAGTAGAATATTATGTAGTGAAAGTTTTTTCCGGTCCATTAATAATATACTGAAACTTTTTTTTATCAAAATAAAAGCACAATACATTAGTGAAAGTTTTTAAATATAGAAATTAAAATATATTGACAGAGCGGATCCAATTTGGTGCAGAAGAAAGCTCTATTCAAGTTTGATCTATTCCACTCATATTTTAATTATCATTGTGTAGATATTTGTATTACACCATCTTATTTACTTTGTGTCAAATGACACGTAGACTAGACTTGCCCATTCGGTTTCGAACCGTCGGTTTACCGGTTTTCGAACCGATAGCTACGGTTCAAATCAAAATCATCATCTCGAGGATTTGGTTTTGGTTTGTGATTTTTCCAAACTGCAAACCGGCAGTTTGATTTTTTTTTTTTTTTTTCTAAATTTCTGACCAGGGCAGGGCGGCACAGACAGGCAGCGAAAAAAGAGATGACCTAGCGGTGTAGGGGTTGGATTTGTAATCGTGAGGTCATGGGTTTAAACCCACGATGCCTCAGATCACCTGCCACACATGGTTCGCTTAGTGTGATTTAAGTTCGGCCAGAGGTTCACTCAGTGCGCACTTTCGGGTAGCGACTGCGGATTCCCACGTTATTATAAAAAAAAAAAGTGAATGTGTATGTGTAATTTGTAAATGTATTGATTTGGGTAAATTGAGTATATTTTATAGTAATAATATTATATTTATAATTAAAATTTCATATATTTATTTTATCTTAAATTTTATAATTTTTATTATATTAATATTTTTATTTGCTTTTCTATTTTAAATATAATTTAATTATTTATTAAATTTTTTTTTAATTATTTTAATAAAGTAACCATCTAATAAATTATTTATATATATGATTTTTACGTAATAAATAAATAATAAATATATCTGAATAAAATTAATATCAAATTTAATTATTTTTAAATAAAATTCAATTTTAGAAAAATAGAAAATAAAAAAGAAAAATATTAAAAATAAATATATATAAACCGATGGTTCAAATCGTAATCGCCGGTTTTTAAACCGAAATCGACGGTTTATAAACCGTAATCGAAATCGTCAAACCGCAATCGAAATTGTGATTCGGAATGTACGGTTTTGATTTGATATTTTGATAAACCATAATCGGCGGTTTGTAATCGTAATCGGCGGTTTAAACCATTTGGGAAAGTCTAACATAGACGACATGTAGATAATAAAAGCCATTTACCGCTAATACCATTGCATATGCTCTTTTGGAATAAGGCCCATTTGGATTGGTTTAAAAAATAAGTAGAAGTAAAAAACAGAAGCAGAAGTGAAGTCAAAAGTAGAAACAATTCGATTTTTTATTTGGATGAATTATTATAAAAACAGTTTTTCATAAAAAAAAAAAATTGTTTGGATGCAATAAAATTGAGACAACTTTTAAACGATTAAAATTACTCAAAAAAAGCATGCTGTTAATATAATTATATTTTCCTATAAACATTGTATGTATATTTTTACTTTTTTCAATTATATTTAAATATTTTAAATAAAAATATAGAAACTATATTTTTAGAAATTAATTATTTATATTTTAAAATTGTAATTTAAAGAAAATATATAAAATTAAAAGTAAAATTATATAATAGAAATATTAAATTATTCTTAAATTTTAAATAATTTTAAAATTTTATAAGTTACATTTAATATTTTTAATGTAATTAGAAAATTATATATTTCTACTTAAATTTGGTATCTGAATTATAATTATAATTTTTAATCCAAATATAATATACTAATATAATTATATTTTTTTAATTCTTAAAAATATAATTTATAAATTAATTATTTTTATAATATATTATAGTATTGTATTTATTATTATTATTATTATTATTATTATTATTATTATTATTATTATTAATAAGAAGGATAAAATAATAATTTTAGCTGAAAAATACTTATGCTTATTCAGAAAGTAACCTTCATTAGAGTTGTAAACGAGCCTAATAGAGCCGAGCTTGTCATGTTTGAGCTTGACTCGTTAAGGACTCGAGTTCGGCTCGTGTTCGTTCATTAAGATATACGAGCTGAAATTTTTGTTTGAGCTCGACTCGTTTAACAATTTTTTTGTTGGTATTCAGCTTGTTAAGAGAAATTTATTTTATTTATTTAATTTTTTAGAAAAATTTAAATTTAGTAAATAATTATTATAATTTTTATTAATAAATTTGAATAAATAATAGAATGAAATATAATATTTATAAAGATATATTTACTTATTAAATATAAAATTATTAATTTAATTTTTTAATAAATATTATCGAACGTTCGCGAACAAGCTCGAGCTCGTTTGTGAACATAACGAGCCAAAATTTATATTCGTGTTTGACTCGTTTAGCTTAACGAACGAGCTCTTAGTGAGCTCAAACGAACCGAACTGAGCCGAGCTCGCGCACTGTCAGTTTGTTTTACAGCTTTATCTTCCATGTGCTTCTAAAAAAAAATTATTTTTCAACCTTAAAAACCGAAATCAAATTTAAATAGGGTTTCTCTTACACCAAGTCTGATCCCTTCTGCCATTATATTTTAACTTCTATATTTAATTTATTGTACTCCCTCTGTCCCATTGAATGTTTATTATTTTTCATTTTTTTTCTCTCAAACCAAAGTTGCTATTTTCTAATTTAGTAATTATACTTACTACTTAACATAATCTCTTTCAATTTATAATATATTACACAAATTTCATTATTTTTATATTACACCATATTAATAGATATTTTTATTTTTTATTATAATTCAATATAATACTAATACTAAAAAATTTACATTGAAAAGGTAAATATCACCCTTTCAACAAGCGAGAGGGAGCATTTATTTTGATAAAAAAACTTTAATTAAATTATTAATGAGCCTGAAAAAAACTTCCACTCATGCTCTAAATGATAAGAAACACGCTCCTTCCAATAGATCTTACAGCTGACGTGGCCGACGGCTGTCTGTACCACCGCCAGTTCTTTTTCTCTTTCTCTCCCTCCACGTCACCCATCCTCCACTCCATCTCTACCATTCATTCCCCAGATCCGACGGCCGGCTTCGCGCCAGGTGACAAGGCGCATATTAGCCTTCACCACTACCAATCCCATTACAAAAAAGCGCCATTA